>NC_137173.1:77141669-77741669 GCF_951804945.1 Podarcis cretensis
AATAGGGGCCTGTTTTCCAAATCGTATCAGCTTTGCCTGCTTAAAATGAATTATAATTTGATACATGATGTAAAAAATCAAATCAAATGCCTTAATATAAGTATCAATGTCAGTACTAGGAAAACAATATTCTGTGTAAGTGGGCCTGAAATAACTTAACACTTTGTATTCAGAAAAAAAAATAGCGCTTGCCACTATCGGTAATTGTACTTGGATTGCAACAATTTCCCCTCCCCTGCTGTGACATTTATTTTGAGAATTCTGAAATGGTAAAAATGAATATTAAGTAACTGAAGCACATAATGGCAGAAATGTTACCTACTATTAGATACCCATGTGTGCTAGGTTGTCCTATGAAATGGCGGTAAATTGCCCCAAATCAGGAAATTCTGCATGCAGAAGACGGCCTTTGTAGCCCTGCGAACATGCGGAGGCTACACACCTCGTCTCACTCCCAACATCCCTTTTCCTGCCAGCTCTGGGGTCAGTCTATCATGCATTGAGAGGGAAGATCTGAATGGGAAATCTTCACACATTAGGTCGATCATCCGGAAGTTTCTAAGCACATTCAGGAGAGCATTCTGCCTTCTGCATTCATGCACAATTTATGAAGGTCTGAAGCTCTAGCAGTTGGGACAGGGATGTTTGAGGTGGGACTAGGTGGGCAGTTCTGCCCCTTCCACACGTTCTGAGAAGAGGGCTCCTGCATGCCGCAAACATCCACCTCACACTGCACATCTGGGCCCCATTGAATGGGACGGTGATGATGCACAAATCCATTTGAGGTTACTAGTTGCATGCGACTAGAATTGGACCGGGGCTAAGGGGGGAAAAACCCAACCTTCTAACAATACAATGGCAACTCAGAGAGATGTTATTCAAACTCTATCCCTATGGCTGATTTTAAGAAATTACACTTCTGTCTTCACTTCACCTGAACTCTGGATTTGCAAGAGGTGCATATAACAAATCTGTATACATCATTTCTTTTCCTTCATGAGATTTCAAGTAGCTCCCATTTTGCCACAGCACTGAATCATTAATTGCTTTTGCATACACTGTCTCTCTGTGTTTGAGTGCATGTCTTTTATGTTACCTACATTTATTAATTTGCATGGTAGGATGTTCTTAGCTTCGGATATGGTGCTGCATATTTAGGCTTGGTTTAGAGGGCCAGACAAATCAGTGTTTGACTTCTGAAGTGTAAGGCTTAGATTTCCAGATGAAAAGGCTTTTTTGGTTTTCTACCTGTTCTCTAGTGGATGTTTGTTTGTTTGTGTTTTGTCATAACCACCACATACTTGGGCAAGACTGGCATTGCTTTGATGACAGAGGCTAGGATAATCTACAGTCGAGGTTAGAGTTGTGTTTGGCAGAGTAGTTACCTGTGGGAAGCTTGCAAAAGGGATGCCTTAACGAAGCCTGGCTCTAGCTGTTGCTAACGGTTCATCACACAGTGCCTAAAACTAATTATTTTAATAAAAGTTGCATGTGGTTTTGCGTTGGCTGTGTTGGTAAGACTTGTTGTGTTTTTAACTCTCGGTTCGTTTCCAAAATACATTTTTGCTTATTTTTTTCTTTAATAAACATTTTTCAAAATTCATCAGACAACCTAGGAACTCTTCCCACCTGACTTTCTCAAAAACCATCTTAGTCTTTTAGTGGAGTACTTTTCAGCCATTACTTAGGTCAGTGTTTCCCGAACTTGGATCTCCAGCTGTTTTTGGACTACAACTCCCATCATTCCTAGGTAACAGGATGTGGTCAAGGATGATGGGAAATGGAGTCCAAAACAACAGCTGGACGCCTAAGTTTGGGAAACACTGCTTTAGGTGATAGGGTTTTCTTAACTTGTTCACTGAGGATTCACAAGAAGCGATTCACCCGAAGTGAATTGTTGCCTGAAGGTTGCCTGGGGTGGTTTTGCTACTCAGGTGGTTTCGATGCATTCCTGTTGTGAACAATTTTATTGCTGGGTAATTTCTGTGTGACAGGAGTATATCAGGCGACAGCTAGAAGAGGAGCAGCGGCACTTGGAAATTCTTCAGCAGCAGCTGCTCCAGGAGCAGGCCATGTTACTGGTAACGCACCTGTATCTGTTTTTGTTCAGTAGCAATAGGTTTTTTCCCTTTCTCTGGCTGGTGTCCCAGGCTTTTCCCAGTTGGACACAACTGAGCTTTACTGTATGCACAATAGAACTTGGAACAAAAGCCATTTATGTTATAGCGCATTGGGCTGGCAGGCACATGTGAAAATTACTGTATCACAGTGCAATAAGAGTAGATTTCTGTTTTTAAAGTTGGGGATGTACTGGCTTGGTAGTCAAGTTTTTTGTTTTTTTGTTTTTGGAACAGCCCTCCTTAGAATAACAAGAGTGCAGACCATAATATTTATTCTTCTTCTTATTAAACACTGAATATAAAGGCCAGGTTGTTGTCTCCTTCCCCCTTCCCTTCCCCTACCTTGCCTCCAAAAACACACTGTCCTTCAAGATTACACTTGATTGCTCTTCTTTAAAAAATAATTTAATTAATTAAAACACCACTGTTCCTTTGGGTTTCCAGACTTGCTCAGGTTAGCATAAAACATCGCCAAGAAAAAAACAATACCAAAACCCAATACGTGCTCCTTGGGGTCCAGTTTTAATGGTTGGTACACTCGGTTGCATTGTAGCAGTAGTACACCCTTGGTACTCACGTCTTGAATGCTGACCTGTTTTCTCAAAGGAATACAGATGGCGGGAAATGGAAGAACACCGACAAGCAGAGAGGCTGCAGCGCCAGTTGCAACAGGAGCAGGCGTATCTCTTGTCACTTCAGCATGACCATAGGCGGCAGCAGCAACAGCAACAACAACAGCAACAGCAGCAACAGCAACAAGAAAGGAATAAACAAAATTATCATACTCCTGAGCCTAAATCCCATTATGAGCCTTCTGAAAGACCACGGGAGGTAACTGAAATTTTGAAATTTAGCAAGCTTTTTTCAACGCTTATTCATTTAAAACATTTATATATGCATACAGTGGATCCAACTTTTGAGTTGCGAATGCGGCAAACCTGGAAGTGGGTTTGCTGCTTGCATGTGCGCAGAAGCACTCTGCAGCACTGTGTGCATAAGCAGAAGTGGTCCTCCAGTTATGGAATTTCGGGGATACGGCCGGGCCTCCGGAACGGATCCTGTTCGTAACTGGAGGTACCACTGTGTGTGTGTGTGTGTGTGTGTGTGTGTGTACACGTGTGTGTCTACGTGTGTGTACACACACACACACACACGAGAGAGAGAGAGAGAGAGAGAGAGATTCATATTCATTCCAAGGAACTCAAGAAAGGCTACATATTTCCTCTAAGTTTATCATCACAATTATCCTGCAAAGTAGCTGAGGCTTAGAGTGATGATTTGAACCTGCTGCCTTTGCAGAGATGCCCAGTCCTGGATGCTGAACAGTATTGGGAGCCAGTGTGCTTCAGAGGTGGAAAAATGGACTCTACGATTCTGTGATTCTTTTAAAGTCTTTTAGGATTGGATCTATTTCTGCCCATTCTGTATGCAAGCGACCATTATATCATTTTGCAGCAATAGATTCCATATATGTGTGTAATTTCATGTGCATTATATGGAGAATGCCACTACCAACCCTCTGGAGAAGCCAAGTGTGATGAATACACTGTAGGCAAGGATCAGAGGTGGGCTGATTTTCCAGCCATTTTCATTTTTTCAGCCATTCTTGAGCTTCTCATTGAGAAACTGATAAACCTTCTAAGGGACTCCTGGGTTTTTATGCCCACACTTTGCAAACTTTTGCAGTCAATCATTATGTAGAAACACTGTTGTTCTATTAGCACCGTTTCCCCCCCATTTCTGGTCGTGTGTCTGTATGTCAGTGTCAAAGAGAGAACCGTTTTACTAGTTAGAAAGACATAGTAATTCAAATGTGCTTTTATAGTTGATGTAACTTTTGCAATGTTTTGTCATACCTGGTATTCCTTGAAATCCCACGAAAGTCGCAGACAATCTTCCCGGTCAAATATGGCCATGCAAGTCCAGCTCATGTACTTTTTGGTTTTTCTTTCAGGTTGACGATAGATATAGGAAAAATAACCAGGGCTCCCCTGAAGCACAGTCTAAACAGACGAGCAAAGTGTTGGAGCCACCAGTGCCTTCAAGATCAGAGTCCTTTTCAAATGGAAATTCCGAGCCTGTTCAGCCTTCACTGCAAAAGCCAATGGAACCACAGGTAAAGGCAGAAAAGGTCTCTGGGAGAAGTATGTGGGAAGCTGATGAATGACCGAGAGGTATGGAAAGCCACAGATACAAATGAACAGCGTGAGGATGACTGTGTCTTGGAAAACATGTTCACTATGTGTGAATGACTTGTAACTCCTGCGCTAAGCGAAGCTAGCTAACACTGCCCTTGCACCTACTTTTTTTCTTTTCTCCTGGTAAAACTGACTTTATGCAGCTTTCCTTAAAAGTTTGGTGGGTTGTAAGGAAGAAAAATGTGTTTTAGTGTATTCTGTTGAAAAACTGGCGCTGAAATACAGAAACACTTGCATTCCGCTTGCTGACTTGATCTTTTGAAAGGACAACGATGCAGCAGTTGACCCAGAATCCCATTCCTTTTTAATGGTGGTTTCCCTAAAAAATCTTCCAATGACCGCTGAGTCATCTAGTGGCATGACTTAAGTAGCAAGCTACTTATGGCAAAAACAAACAAACCACTGCGTTGCACTTCTGCAATCAAGCAGACTCAGTCCGTCTGTGAAAGCAGTCTTTGCCAGACAGCCATGTAACTAGGTCTCCAGGTGTAATTTTACCTTCATGATTGCTTTTGAGGGATGATTCCTTTGGCTACAAACAATATTTCACTGATATGTGCCCCTTTCTTTTTACTTAAGGATTAAAAAACAACAACTGAGTTCCTAGTTGAATTCATTTCATGGGATTCTCTTTGTATATTTATGGGTGACACTATGTAGATATAATATATTTTTAGAAGTAGCCACCTCTACCTTTTTAGCCTTGTTCAGGTACAATCTATATACAAAAAGGTTATTGTTCACCTGTGTAGCACAAGTGCAGAACCCTCTTTTATTTTGACGTGATGTGTTAGAAGAAAATAACCTGTTTTTGAAAACCTTAGCCACTTTCGTAAATATTTGGCTATTACATTTTAATAGATCTTTGAAAACCTTTACAGCGGCATAGGTTGTCAGTAGAAGCTCAAGAAAAACAGGTTTCTAAATATATCTAAAATGCAGTTTTAATATAATACACTTATGCTAGAAGCTTGCAGCAAAACAAATTGGCCGCTTCAAATCACGATGTGAAATTGTGGTGGTGTCGATTGGGACGGCATTTTGCTCCCCTTTTAATTTCCTATCTTCTTTTTCCTTGAACCACTTAAAATTCCTTCATTTTTCCTATGTTTGCAGTCCTATTCCATCTACTTGACTCATGGGTTCCTTATTCCTAAGCTCCTCCTACACTCTGGCGATTCTGTACAATATCTCCTTATGACATTTTAATCTCTGCAACACATGATCCTTTTTTTCTGGATTTAAAAGAAGCTGACCTGCAAACTGTTAAGAGTCTGTTCAGCTGAACATTCCATGCCAATGGATCAGCCAAAATCATCAGGGACTTTATTGCCATAATCAGAATTTGATACACCCGCAATACTTGCTCTGAACAAACACACACATACATCCACTTTCTCACACTCTTGTTGCATTTAATTCTGCCCAGTGCTCACTGTGCTCAGAGTCCTGTGATTACTTGTTTGTAGGGTGACCTTGAATCTGCACTACTTCCCAGATTAATAGAAATGGGGTGAATTTGGAAGCATTGAGGAAAACATTTCCATTTCCTTTCACAATATTAGAAGGGGGGAAATTACTCTGGTGTGTTTATTTACTTTTTAAAAATGTCCTTAATGAGGTGTGCAGGCTGTGGTGGAAAAGAGTACTTAGCAAAATTATGTATACGTATATCCCCAAAAGAGGTGGCTATTGCAAGGCTACCCTTGGAGGGTTCAGAGTTAACTATGGATTTAAAGCTGTGCTTCCATAGTGTGTGTGGTCATACTTATGTGTCGTCTCTAATGTGCATCTCTAGTATAAATTACCTGTGACACATACAATATGTGTATATTGTTTTTTATACAGCATAGTGTATGTGCATGTTATATAATGCCACTGTGCACATATTTTCAGCCAGTGACTGCTGAAAATGTAAAGGGTGTCTAATTTTTGTTCTATGTGATTCTGTCTTAATGCCTTAAAAGCAACTTACTACGTGATCTAAAGATGCCGGCAAATTGTTTTGAAACCAATATATACCGTACTTTTCTGTGTATAACACACCCCCACGTATAAGATGCTCCCTATTTTGGGGGACTAAAAATTAAGGAAATGGGGGGAGATTGCACAGAATTGTTGAACGTTTTTTAGAAGCTAAAACTAACACACACACACAAACAAACACACACACGTTGCAACAGCCTCCTAACATTTGTCCCCCTTGCCAGCAGAAGCAGCCTATTGCCCGCCCAATTGCCACAGCAACAATTCAATCAACACCATCCCTTGTCGCAGACACCAATAACCTGCTGCAGACTATCTCCGGCTCATGGCATCAACCAATCCCATGTCCCCCCCCCAGGCACTACCCATTTATAAGACAACCCCCAATTTTAAACAAAATTTTTCAGTAAATTTCAGTAAAAACATGGAAAAGTACGGTATTTGCCAATATTATTTTATACTATTCCTTTTGATTTGATACTTGGAATTGAAAATTTTCATCCGGCATAGGTTCCGCAAGATGGAACTTGCCCTTATCTCTTCCCATTAATTTGTGTGCCCAGAGCATACACCCTCCAAAATGCTGATTTTATGTTCTCCCTTGCTTTTAAGCTCGTATTGATTTTCAACCACATGCTTGCCTTACATCATATCCCAAGTTGTGCTTATCCCGCCCCCCAAATACCCTCTTTGCCTTTTTTATTCTGTGTTTTGATGGGGGGCGGGGGGAGCCCGTGTGAACAGAACGCATTGAATGTTCTATGTTTTGTTTTCTTCGTAAGGTACAGTGGTCCCATCTGGCATCTCTCAAGAACAATGTTTCCCCTGTCTCGCGGTCCCATTCCTTCAGTGACCCTTCTCCCAAATTTGCACATCACCATCTTCGCTCTCAGGACCCAAATCCACCTTCACGCAGTGAAGTGCTAAATCAGAGTTCTGACTCTAAGTCTGAGGTACCTGACCCCACCCAAAAGGCCTGGGCTAGATCAGACAGTGACGAGGTGCCTCCAAGGGTAAGGAAGTAGAAAGACAGAATTTTGAATTTTTTTTAACAAAAAGAAACAAAAATCAAAACGAAATTAATGAAAGGCATGCGCTAGATTTTTAACTAGTGAATTGCACACCCACAAGAGTGACACTGGTATCAGAAACAGTACTTTAGGCAAGGAGTTCTCCCTCCCTTTCTTCAACCAAGATGTTACAGGAATTTCTGCCCTAACTTAACACAAAAATGTTGTGTGGGCAGTGGCTGTTATATAGAAGTAAAATATTATGCCAAGTGATGTAGAGAAGAAAGCATATGAATAGCTGAAAGCTATCTCTTTGCCTCTAAATGGAATATCAGGCTTTAAACCGGTAGTTTTGTTGAGACATTTCTATCCACAAAGAAAGTGTTTTCTTGCTTGGTTTACTTCTGTCAAATATAATCTTGCTTTCCCCCAGTTCTCTGCCTTCTACTGATCCATTACTAGGCATTTGTTGGCTCCTTAGAGCTTAATTTCCTAAATTTCCCATGCTATTACAGCAGATTGCTTTTTGCATCCCTTGCTTCAAAGTCCTGTGTTCTAAACCGTCATGGTAGTCTGTGAGTGGGTATTTGTGTTTGTTTGCTAGTTACCTACTAAACTTTTACATTCTTTCTAGCATCTTAGATGCAGTCCAAAATGAGCTTAAGGACTTTTAGAACTATTTTGCTCAAAATGCTAGTGTTTTAATAATGTACCCCAATGCATTGTTACAGCAACATGTTGTTCTTTTGCTATGCCGTGTTATCTGAATTGTTTATTCTTCCATGCAAGGTACCTGTGAGAACAACATCCAGATCACCTGTGTTATCTCGCCGAGATTCGCCGCTGCAGGGCAGTGGACAGCAAAATAACCAAGCAGGTCAAAGAAATTCCACAAGGTTGGTGGTATTGGGTTTCCCACTTCGGCTATTGGGAGGAGCAAATTGGAATCCATTGTTCCCCAAAAACACTTAGTGTTGAGAGATGCTGTTGTAAGGCAGTTTCTGCTGTATCTGAGAAGCTTCTAAGGGCAAGTTTATACAGTCTTATATAGGAAGCTATCTCATGCCATTCAACGATAGTTGGTTTTCTTTTGGAACCACATCTTATAGCATGTTCGTAGGTAGTGCAGGCAAAAGGCTTTGAATGACTCTTAGTCAAGATGCTCTGAGTGGGAACCAACCCCCCAATTGCACCCACCTCTTCCTCTCACCTGTTGTCTATTCTCATGCTTCCTCCCCTTGGGATCGGTCCATACCACCTCTCAGTAGGAGAGCACAAGCCGTGTGAAAGTTACTGTTTCTTCTCCTTGCTCCTCTCAGTAATTGCTCATTCAGAGAGGGCTACGAGGCTTTATTGGGATTGGAAATGGGCAGTCTGCTGTGGCATGATAACGCTGGTCCCGGACACTGGGCCTTTTCGTAGTGTTTGTCTGATTGTATCTCCAGCTAGAGATAACCTGAAAGCAATTGTGCGTGCGTCATGAAGTGCTTGTTCGACCTAGAATCATAGAATTGTAGAGTTGGAAGAAACTTCAGGCATTTCACGTATTCATTCTGACTACTCATGAGAACGTGAGATTAAAATAACAACAACAATAATATAATTTATTATTGATACTCTGCCAATCTGGCTGGGTTTCCCCAGCCACTCTGGGCAGCTCCCAACCAAATATTAAAAGCACAATACAGCATTAAACATTAAAAACTTCCCTAAACAGGGCTGCCTTCAGAAGTCTTCTAAAAGTCAGATAGTTGTTTATTTCCTTGACATCTGATGGGAGGGCGTTCCACAGGCAGGTGCCACTACTGAGAAGGCCCTCTGCCTGGTTCCCTGCAACCTCACTTCTTGATTTGAGGGAACTGCCAGAAGGCCCTCGAAGCTGGACTTCAGTGTCCGGGCTGAACGATAGAGGTTGAGATGCTCCTTCAGGTATACTGGGCCGAGGCTGTTTAGGGCTTTAAAGGTCAGCACCAACACTTTGAATTGTGCTTGGAAACGTACTGGAATAGTGACAGAGGACTAAGAATGTCTTCCTGAAAAAAAGAAGCATTGCTAAGGCAATAAAATAAAATATTAACCTTGATCAATGTGGGTTTTTTAAAACAAACAAACACCTTTTGTTTTTATTTTTCCACATAGCAATATAGAGCCTCGCCTGCTCTGGGAAAGAGTGGAGAAGCTGGTGCCAAGACCTGGGAGTGGCAGTTCCTCTGGTTCCAGCAATTCCAGTTCACAGCCTGGGTCACATCCTGGGTCCCAGAGCGGATCGGGAGAGAGATTCCGAATGAGATGTAAGACACAACGTTTTCCTCTCTCTTTGTCCTTAGAAGTCTACAGATTAATCTGCATTCTTTTTTTGTATTTGTTGGTTCACTCAGGCCAGGGGTGGCGAACCTTTTTGGCTCCCTGCAAGCCAACTTGCAACAGGTGGGCAGGACAACCTACCTGTCCGTCACATGACACCATTATGCCAGCATATGATTGACAGCTGGCTGCCCTGCCCAACTGTCAGAATCCGTGGTGCAGGGTTCCAAAGTGCCCAGCACCCGCCAGACTGTGGGGCACTTGGGAACCATGGTACAAGGAGTGTTGCCAGCCCTAAGCTTAGTGCTTGAGGAGAAGCTCCAATTGTAGGGTTGGCAAGCTGCTACTTTCTCCCTCCCTATCAGTTGACTTTGCAAGTGTTGACTGAGCAAGCCAACACCTGCAAAAAGTAGGTTTCTTACTCTCCCATTCTGCCATTGGCTGATGGAGATGGGGTAGAAAGAAACTGGCTTTTTGCAAGCTGTGAGAGTGACTTGCAGCTGATGCCTGCAGAAGACAGCCTCTCACATAGGGCTTGCAAAGCACTTCTCTATCTCCCCTACCCACCAACCTGCTTTTTGTACCAAACAGGGAGAAAGTGCACAGCCAGCCATGGCAGGATTTAACCCCCCCTCAGCTGATGATTATTGATGATTATTGATACTCTGCCAATCTGGCTGGGTTTCCCCAGCCACTCTGGGCAGCTCCCAACCAAATATTAAAAGCACAATACAGCATTAAACATTAAAAACTTCCCTAAACAGGGCTGCCTTCAGAAGTCTTCTAAAAGTCAGATAGTTGTTTATTTCCTTGACATCTGATGGGAGGGCGTTCCACAGGGCAGGTGCCACTACCGAGAAGGCCCTCTGCCTGGTTCCCTGCAACCTCACTTCTTGCTTTGAGGGAACTGCCAGTTAAATCCTGACACTTTGGCCGAAGTTCCCTGTTCCCTGCTATGAACAGATAGGGGCAGCCAGCGCAGAAATGGACCCCACCCTCCTGCCCATAAGTACCAGCAGCCATTTGATAGGTGGGTGGGCACCAGGGGAAATGGCTTCATAGGCCTACTTCAGTGTTTCTCAAACTTGGGTCTCAATAACTGTTGTTGGACTACAACTCCCGTCATCTCTGACCGCTGGTCCTGCTAGCCAGGGATGATGGGAGTTGTAGTCCAACAAGAGCTGGAGCCCCAAGTTTGAGAAACCATGGCCCAACTGGTGGGCCACGATCGGGCCGCAGATTGCAGGTTCCTCACCCCTGATTAATTAAGGTATCTCAGTGGGGATGGAGAAATAAGATGCATTGAAATATTAAAACTCCTATTGCTTTAACACTCCTCTTAATTTGGAATTAACTAATTTATACTTTCCCTACCTATTTTTGGACTTTATTCATGTAGCATCGTCAAAATCTGAAGGTTCACCATCGCAACGTAGTGAAAATGCAACAAAAAAACCAGAAGAGAAGAAGGAAGCTTTCAGACCGAGCAAACCTGTGGTGAGGCTCTCAGACTATGTTACCTCCTCATCTGCGTCTGATACATAGCATAAAAGCTTGTCGTGTGAACTTTTACATAAGAGACGGCCTACGTTTAAGGTGCAGGAGTGGAGAGTTAAGAAGGGGAAAAAAAAAAGTTGGAAATGTTGGAAAGTTACATTATTTTCATAAAATCCAGCATTAGATATTCACTCAAGTTAAATCCTGTGAACAAACAAACAAGCAACACCACACCGAGTTAATACATTTCCTGGAAATTATTTTTACTATTTTATTTCATTTTATTATTTGTACTATGCCCATCATGCTGCCCTTGCCCCAGCCATTCTGGACACATGCACAGTGCATTAATGCATATCCTGGAAAAAGTACACAAACCCTTCTAAATGGATAGAGGTAGTCACATAGAAGCATTCTGTACATGACACTTGCATTGCTTAAATCTCTACTCAAAGTGAGCAGGACACTTAATAATAATAATAATAATAATAATAATAATAATAATAATAATTTATTATTTATACCCTGCCCATCTGGCTGGGCCTCCCCAGCCACTCTGGGCGGCTTCCAAAAAAATATTAAAATACTGTAATACATCAAACATTAAAAGCTTCCCTAAACAGGGCTGCCTTCAGATGTCTTCCAAAAGTCTGGTAGTCGTTGTTCTCTTTGACATCTGGTGGGAGGGCGTTCCACAGGGAGGGCGTTCTGGTGGGAGGGCGTTCCACTACCGAGAAGGCCCTCTGCCTGGTTCCCTGTAACTTGGCTTCTCACAGTGAGGGAACCACCAGAAGGCTCTCGGTGCTGGACCTCAGTGTCCAGGTAGAATGATGGGGGTGGAGATGCTCCTTCAGATATACTGGACTGAGGGCTTTAAAGGTCAGCACCAACACTTTGAATTGTGCTCGGAAACGTACTGGGAGCCAGTGTAGGCCTTTCAAGACTGGGGTTACGTGGTCTCGGCGGCTGCTCCCAGTCACCAGTCTAGCTGCCGCGTTCTGGATTAGTTGTAGTTTCCGGGTCACCTTCAAAGGTAGCCCCACGTAGAGTGCATTGCAGTAGTCCAAGCGGGAGATGACCAGAGCATGCACCATAGTTCAGTTTGGTAATAGGCAACCATAGTTATATATTAGTAATAGTAAGAGCTATCAGATTTGCAACAATCCTAGCTATCTATGGCAAGAAGCTGCAATTCCAGTAACCATTTGATAACAATTTCTGAAATACAGAAAACAGCCATATTTGAATTTTTATTTTATACTGTTTTTGGAAAATGAAGTTGCTGGAATTAATAGAAACATGGCTGCAAATAGTTTTAGAATATACTGGTACAAGAGGTGGTAGTTGTAGTGGACTAGGTGGACTAGGCTAGTTCCCTAAACATTCCCCTATTGCTTCCTTCCCAAAGCCCAGGAAGCTTCTGCCTGGCTTAGGGAAGGAGGTGTAAATTCTCTGTGGTCCAAGAGCCTGCTGCCACCTTCCCAATATGTAGTTCAGTCCTGAAATTATGAAGACATAGTCGTTCTCTCTGAATTGTTAAGATGCATCCTGCACTGTAGCACCAGCTACACATGCTGTGCTCTTACTGTCTGCAAAGGAAATAGCTGTAGCTCTTAATTATACAAATGAGACCAAAGAAACTGGAGAAAGTCTGCATGTGGCTAAGCCAATTACAAGGATTCTTGCTTGGACGGTCTGTGAAAGTGTGTAGTTAGTATAGTACAAGCTTTTTGCTGCCTTGGCCTGGCCATTAGTTACTGGTCGGCTGTCGGAAGGAGATGATAATCCTGAGCGAGCACTCTTCTGTTCAAACAAATAGCAAGGCACAGCTAACGACTACTTCTAGAATTGTACTGAAAACTCCTGCTTTTTCAAAGTACAGTGTTCTTCATTTTAAACCAATATTGGCTATCAAAATGCATCACTGAAACGGAGCAACAATCACACCATGAGTAAATGCCACATAACAACTCTTTTTTTTGTTGTTCCTTCCAAATATCTAGCAGAGCATTTCAAGTTGTCCCCTTCATGTTACCATTTTTCCTAATGTCTGTATGTGTAGAATGGTTGAAAAAGCAAGTCTGTTATCTCCCCAACACGGTCCTGATTCCTACTCATAATATTGTTGTAGCTCGTTGTTTTGTGTTCTGTTCCTTTGTTCCTAAATGGCAGTTTTTGAGCAAGCTAGTGATACAGCTTTAGCACCTTGAAGACTGGATTTATTTTCTTCCTATACTAAACTTGTGTTGTAATGTTTGTTTCCCCCCAATTGCACTCCATTCACTCTTGCCCTGATGTCAATTCGCTGAACCTGTTCATATGGCTGGTCTTCAGGGAGAAGTGGTAAGCAGTCAACTGTTAGTTTATGCTACTGAGAGCAATGAACCCTCTTGCCTTTGTAATTATTATAACATTTGCACAGCTTTGCTCCGAGACACCTTGGGTGATACCCAACAGTGCCCTTCCACTCATGTAATGGGACTTCCTCTTCATCTCATCTCCCATTGCAGACCTTATATGCTCCCCAGATCTGTTCCAGAGGATTGGGGAACCCTCCCAGAGCAGAATATGGGGGTACGAGGGACTGCAGCAGAGCAGAGAGGAAGGGGACACACCATCCCATCTGTTAGTGTTTGATAATGGCGAAAGACACTAGGCAAACTTCCCAGCAATCAGTTTGACACCTGCCTTTTTAAGTGAAGTGTGTTACTTTCTATCTGAAATACACTTAGTTCAAATAAAATTATCAAGCTGCTTGACCATTTTCCTCCATGCACACCAAAGAAGTAATAGAATTTTTAAAAAAGTCTTCTGAAATAATAGCGTAGGCCTTTAAATCAAAAGCATCAGCTGTGACTAAATAGATCTAGCTTTTGGAACTGGAAATGGGCAGTGTTATCCATCTGCTTGCATCCTTTTCTGCGGTCGATCAACTTGTGCTTTTCCTTCTGCTCCTTCTAGAATTTAACTGATTTGGCGAAGGAATTACGGGCAGTCGAGGATGTGCGGCCTCCACATAAAGTGACTGATTATTCATCATCCAGTGAAGAGTCGGGAACAACTGATGAAGACGATGATGACATGGAGCAGGAAGGAGTTGATGAATCTACTTCGGGACCAGAAGATGCTAGAGCAGTGTTAGTTCTCCTTTCCCTCTCTTCCTGATGTGATGTATTAATGGAACTTCTGCCTACAAGGCAATTTCATTTTGTGAATTCTGGTAGGGCTTCCAATACTGTATTTAGGTATGGAAATTGCGATTCGTGAAATTGCTCTTTTAGTTCTTCTCTAATTCTATGAGCCTATAGAATATAGGATTGTGTGTGTCTCCTTCCGTAATATAAACATAACATTGGCAATCTGCTATATAAGGGTTCACAATATCCTATTACAGGAAAATGAATATATCTTGAAGATATGGATAAAGTAAGATGAATAGATAACTGAAAAGTGCATGTTTTGAAGGCACCGATACAGTAATTAGTTTCAGTTTTAATACAAATATTTGACTTGCCATTCCCTGAGAAGCTACTAGCCAATTTACAAAAGCTTCCCTACCTGGCTGTCTGGATGATGATGATGATTTAAATTTCTGTACAGCCCTCCATCCGAGGATCACAGGGCTGTTTGCAATTTAAAAACACAAGAGTGTGTATCATAGTAACATACTATCCCCTCCCACCAAATAAAATAAAATAAAATAAAATAAAATAAAATAAAATAAAATAAAATAAAATAAAATAAAATAAAATAAAATAAAATAAAATAAAATAATCTTGTTCACTGCAGGCATCCAAATGAATGGGGGTTTGCAAATACAGGCTTTTCAGATTGGCAAGGTTTCTACGATTAAATGTATCCTAGTACTTCTGTTAAAATAATCCTTGTGTGAAATTATTTTAGTATTGCTGTGGGACATGGGTGGCGTTGTGGTCTAAACCACTGAGCCAGGCTTGCTGATCAGAAGGTTGGTGGTTCGAATCCCTGTGACGGAGTGAGTTCCTGTTGCTGTCCCAGCTCCTGCCAACCTAGCAACTTGAAAGCATGCCAGTGCAAGTAGATAAATAGGTACTGCTGTGGCAGGAAGGTAAACAGTGTTTCCGTGCACTCTGGCTTCAGTCTCAGTGTTCTAGTGGTTTAGTCATGCTAACCAAATGACCCGGAAAGCTGTCTGCGGACAAACGCTGGCTCCCTCGGCCTGAAAGTGAGATGAGCACCACAACCCCATAGTCGCCTTTGACTGGACTTAACCGTCCAGGGGTGCTTTACCTTTAGCTTTTTAAAATTGCTGTGGATACTGTAGAATCAGAATAGAAACAGAAAGGGCACATGAGGATGCAATCGAAATGTCTCCTTTACCAAACAGATCCACTCTAAACCTCAGCAATGGGGAAACAGAGTCCGTGAAAACTATGATTGTGCACGATGACGTGGAGAGTGAACCTGCAATGACTCCTTCCAAGGAGGGCACTTTAATCGTCCGACAGGTATGCATTCTTTCAAGTGTATTTTTTCCTCTCCCTCCTCCCACCCTCATTAACTCACTCATTCTTTCATACTCTCTTCCTACATAATA
Organism: Podarcis cretensis; assembly: GCF_951804945.1. Taxonomy (NCBI): domain Eukaryota; kingdom Metazoa; phylum Chordata; class Lepidosauria; order Squamata; family Lacertidae; genus Podarcis; species Podarcis cretensis. The sequence goes on from NC_137173.1 coordinate 77,157,361, forward strand.
TCAGTTGCAGAACATATAGACACAGTTAATAGCCTCTTGTTGAACCAGCAGACATTTCAGGCCTGCAAAAGGGGTACTAATTTCCACACAATGTTTGTGCTTACGTGCTTTGTAGAGACACGTCACAGCACTATGGTGAGTTTATCGCAACACAAAGGTTAAAGAGCCACAGGCCACTGGAAGGAATCTCTGTTTTGATTCTCAACCTTTAAAAGGTGTTTAAAAACAAACAAACAACTAATAGTGGGAGAGCCAGATGCAGCAGAAGAGGAGATCACCTAGTTTGCTTTAAATCAGTTACAAATCCACCATGTGGCCCTCTAAGGAGTTCAGAACAGCTTACATACATTTTCCAAGAGGTTTCCTACCCAGACAGCTTATGAAGCCAGACCTTCTTATCTTTAGCAACAGAACTATCAGGTCACATGGTCTTTCTGTCTCGAAATGTTATGCACAGAATTGTCGAGGCATTGCTTCCCTTGTCTTGAACTTGCGGGTCTGTTTAGTGTGGTAGTTTGTACAATATGAACCTCACTCATTACCGAGTTTTCCAGTTCTGCAGCCGAACATCCCTATCATAATAGACCCCCTAGGATGTATTAAAATGTCATGCATATTGTTCAGATAACTAAATTAGGACATTCACCAGAAGTTTCAAGCACTTTCATCTGATTGTGTCTTAAAAAACCAGAGCTAAATTAAAAAAAAGATGATAGTGAAAATAACCTTAGGGAATGTGCAGGTTGATGTGGTAGTGCAAATTTGGCCAACAGGAGCTTAATTTTGCTGGTGATCAAAGCTGGCTTTGCCAGGGAACCCAAACATTTCTGTAGTGTGTGGCTGAATTCACCGCCACCGACCTTTCTAATGGAGGCATCAAGGCTTGGTTGATGTTATGCATTGGTTGAAGCATTGAAAGTAGACCAGCTTTCTAGGGACAGAAAGACCTTTACGCAGCACTTGAGCAAGACAAGTGTGCCTGTTTTTTCTGCAGAGTACAGTTGACACAAAGCGTGCCAGCCATCATGAGAGCAATGGCTTTGCCGGTCGCATTCACCTCTTGCCAGATCTCTTACAGCAAAGCCATTCCTCCTCCACTTCCTCCACCTCTTCCTCCCCATCCTCCAGCCAGCCGACACCCACCATGTCCCCACAGACACCCCAGGACAAGCTAACTACTAATGAGGTATGTCTTGCCCCCACAGCTGGCTGCTTTCATAGGGTTATTGCTTCCTAGCTAGCTTTTCCCGAGGAGCTCCAGCTCAGCGTCCCTTCTCTGCTGCTCTTCTTCTTCTTCCTCCTGTCACTTAACCCCTCACTCCTCAAAAATAACACATTTCAGCTCTTTACGTACCAAAACCCCCTTAACTCTAGAGCAGTTTTACCCCAAACCTGCCAGTTGACTACTCTTGCTACACCCCCTTTTTTAATACAAGAAGTCATTAATTGCATGGCTTTTGGATAAGCTAAACTGATTGCCCTGTTGGTATTTGTTTAAACGCTGTTTTGGGGAGAGTTCCTACTTGGAGAGGTCACACTTAGGGTAATCTGGCTTCTTCAGATGACAATACTACCTGGTTTAGCAATACTACTAAGTAACTACGCATGTAGTGGGGTCCTTGCTTTGGGAAAAAGGCGTGCACTGTCTTAGAAAGGAAGCTTTCTCCAGCCTTACCACAAGAGGCTGCTTTTTTGAAATTTCTTAATGGGGAAAGGGAATGAAGCAGCCGGCTCTTCGATAGCTTTGTTTCTGTTTGTTTTATTGTTTTGGAATGTTGTGTGAAAAGATCCGTCTCGGTTTTTGACGGCACAGATCCGCTTTGAAAGGCATTTTGTAAAATCGGAGGCAGCTTTCCTATGACATACCGTCTTTTTCGCTCCATAAGACGCACCAGAGCACAAGACGCACCTAGTTTTTGGAGGAGGAAAATATTCTGAATCTCAGAAGCCAGAACAGCAAGAGGGATCGCTGTGCAGTGAAAGCAGCAATCCCTCTTGCTGTTCTGGCTTCTGGGATAGCTGCACAGCCTGCATTCACTCCATAAGACGCACACACGTCCCCTTACTTTTTAGGAGGGAAAAAGTGAGTCTTATAGAGCAAAAAATACGGTAGCTACTCTTTCCATGTGAAGACGTGTCAGTACACTTGGAAAGTGCCCTCTGGTGGTAGGCAAAAGCATATGTTGAGCTCTTCCATACGAATTTTTGTACACATGATAGGTACCTAAACAGAAATACTTCCAACATATTAGGGATGTGCAGGTTTTAAAGGGGTGGGGCACCATTTATTTTCAGAAGCTTTTACAAATGAACAGAACAAGGAAGGTAGGACTCGGAACTGAATCTCCACAAAACGCTCCTAAAGCAGCGAGGCTGTTCTGCCAGGGCTTTCAAATGTACAGATATGCACCCCAGAATCACACTCTTTAAAAAGGTTTCAATCGGAAGCCAGTTATTTGCTGCACTGATTTGGATAGTCCCTGTGATGTTACCAGGGAGTCTGCCTTCAATCCCAAAGTTGCACTGGGGGGGGGGGGGAGAGACAGAGAGCGTTAAGAAAGTGTGAAATTGAGACAGTGTGCATGAAAATTCATGAGCTGCTTAAGAATGTTAATATAGTTTGCTTGAAGCAAAAGGGCAAGGAAATCAGATTCTAGCACTGGAAAACAGAAGCCACCTTACAAACCACAGCATATTTGTAGATGCCACTTGAATGAAAAAACTCATTTTTTAAAAAATAACAAAACTAAATTCATGGGGGCAGGGTCTTAATTGTTCCTGGGTTGTAGTGTTTTGGAATTTCACAAGTAATCCCATGTTAAAGCGGTAGCTTATCTTTCACAAGAAGCTCCTGCTTGAGGGCACAAGGGAGGAGATGATTTTTGCCCGTTTCCTTTTCTTTACCTCCTCTTCTGTTCCAGAGGGACTTTAACCCTCTAGAGCAGATTTTCTGGAACACACTGTGTGGGAAATGAGGGAGGGTCATTGAATATCTCTTCTCCCACTTCTGCCTGTGGACATGTACAATGAATGGAGCTCTGTCTACTCTATGCAAGTTTGGAATCAAACCCAGTGCATATTGTCGTAGGGTAGAAGTCGGTTGTTTGAATACTCTCAAGGCCCACTTCTTCCTTTGTTCTAAATACCATGTTTTTAAACAGCTGCAGTGTTTTTGGAGTGGAGAAATAGCGCTTGTAGAATTTGGTGGAAGCAGAATTCCTTTTAAAACCCTAGTTGCATGAAGTCCACTTTGAGGGACACAGTAAAGGCTCTCTGTCTTAAATAGGTTTTGTAGGAGAGAGAACTGAGCCAACACTTCAGATGTATGAAAAAAAGAAGCCTAGTTAAACATCAACTCGCCCTCCCCCCTTTTTTGTCTTTATACATCGCACCCTTTGTTTTTAACACGTGTCATTCTGCCTTAAAGTGTAGTGTTGTCCCTGTGACACTTAACTCTCACAATCTGGCGATTTTTAAAGTCATCCCACTTCCACTTTTTAACAGTTTCATTGTTTCACTTTTCTCCTTTCGTTTGTGTTTTCCATGTTTATTGTGTTTTAACTTCAGGGTGCACCGGTGCCTGAATATTGCTTCATGTCCCTGTCCACACCTCCCCTCCCAAATAAGTCTCCTTGTTCAATAAAGGTTCAGTATTTTTCTGTGAGATGATGGTGGAAGAAACTGCTGCAGCTTTCTGGCAAGAGGCTCAGTTTACAAGGGAGATTTGAGAGCGAAAGAATTGTCCTACAATTAACCGGATGCTAAAACGGCGTATCAAATGTAGAATTGAATGCCTGATTCCTAATTGCTCAAATTTTGTTGCAGTAGAGGAGACTATAGTTCCCAATTGGTCGCTAGCTGAGGGTAGAAGACACAGAATAGCAACAACAAAAGCAAAGGAATATCACAGTAGAAAGATGAAAAGCAGAATATGTTGGATGTGGAATAAAGAAATATTTACAGAATAGGAGCCTTACACGTTTCAGCAAGAGGAGACATTCTTGTATGCTTGTTTTAGTGAACAGGCCTCATTATGTAAACATCTAAATAAGGACTGTGGGTTGGACTGAACTTTCACAGTAGCGCTTAGGAAAAATGTTTATTTAAAATGTTTATGCTACTCACGTGTAGGCAGCACTTGAGGAAGGGGGACGAGAAGGCTTCTAAAACAGTGCTGTCCAGTAGTGGCTGGAATCATTTGTTTGGGTTTTTTGTGTGATCCTATTTGTTTATATTATAACCATTAATGACTCTGAAATTTACATTGCAGACTCAGTCCGCTAGTAACACACTGCAGAAACACAAATCTACCTCCTTTACACCTTTTATAGACCCTAGATTACTACAAATATCTCCATCTAGTGGAACAACTGTGACTTCTGTTGGTAAGTAATATAAACACCAATGAGTAAGGCTTTATAGTAGCTGTTAAAATGCTTAGAACAGTTCCCAATACAGTCGTACCTCAGAAGTCAAACAAAATCCATTCCGGAAGTCCGACTTCCAAAACGTTCGGAAACCAAGGTGCAGTTTCCGATTGGCTGCAGGAAGCTCCTGCAGCCAATCGGAAGCCACGGAAGCAGTGTTGGGCATTCGGGTTCCAAAGAAAGTTTGCAGACCAGAAAACTCACTTCCGGGTTTGCGGTGTTTGGGAGCCAAAACGTTCGATTTGCAAGGCATTCGGCTTCCGAGGTACGGCTGTATATGTTTCACAAGCTGTACCTAACAGTATTTTTCTTAAACTTGATGTGCATTTCATGTGTGAGCCCAAATGTATACTAAAAGATAACTGTTTTTTCCTCTTTCTTTCTTCCATTTTTTTTTTTTTTGCAGTAGGATTCTCTAGTGAAGCAATGAGGTCAGAGGCAATAAGGCAAGATCCAACCAGGAAAGGATCAGTTGTTAATGTGAACCCTACTAATACACGGCCACAAAGCGACACCCCAGAAATCCGCAAATACAAGAAGAGATTCAATTCTGAGATCTTATGTGCTGCCTTATGGGGTATGCAATCCAGTGTTGGTCGCTAGTTCCTTCCTTTTATATGAACATGTTGCAGATGAAGCATAAGGTCATAACAAAAAACCTATTGGAAATTTGGGACTAATGGTTGTCGAAAGTGTTTTCAGATTAGTTTGCTAGGTGCAGTATGTTTATCAGGCCAAAGGTTCAGAAGTATTCATGAAGTTTACTAAAAGTAAATTGATGAGTCAGTTTGCACAAGAGTAGACCTTCGTATGGGCAAACATTTCCATTAAAATTCCTGGAATGCAATTTCTGTGAGAGCACGGCAAGCATGGAAATGAAATCCACCCTGATCCAAACTCTAGATGGAAGGAAACCCTGCTTTAACAGCATTTCTAGAATGTTGATGTGCATTCCACGCCCCGTTGTCATATTCATTCTTGTGTGAAAAGGTTTGGCATTTGCCCAGAGAACTGCAGATATCTACTGAACTAGCCAATCAAGGAACTTTGTGTTCTGACCTGATATTATTTTATCCTAGGGGTGAATTTGTTAGTGGGTACAGAGAGTGGTCTGATGCTGTTGGACAGGAGTGGCCAAGGGAAGGTGTATCCATTAATAAACCGAAGAAGATTCCAGCAAATGGATGTACTTGAAGGTCTCAACGTCCTGGTGACAATATCTGGTAAATATAAATTCTCTTTTTGAAAAAACCATGTTGTGGTCTTTCTTTAACAGAATGGTTCAAACCTCTACTTTATACGCTTTTATCTCTTTTTGCTAACTCTTTCCCCTTTTAAATTGCTGTTTCATCGATCAACAAATCTATCAAAGGTCCCTCCAGAGAACATGCTACTTTTAATATTGGATATGGAGAACTTGTGGCTGTGCAGATGCGGCTGGAATACAGTTCTCATCTATCCCAGACAACGTGGTCTATAGTGAGGAATGATGGGAATTATAGTCCAACAGCATCTGGAGGGTTATAGATTCTCTATCCCTGATTAACCAAGGTGATAGCCAACTAAAGTGTTAATCAAAGTTGTTGCTGGCATCCATCTGTCTTGAGAGACGATGGAGTTCACCTCCAGGGGTGAAGTCAAACCATTGTGCTGGCAGCACCAAAGTGCCCTCCCCAGGGCGCAGGCCTGGGCAGTGTGTGTGGAGGTCCTGAGCTGCCCAGACAACGCAAACCCCTCACAGTCTCACTGATGCGGTCCAAAGAAAAGCAGAGCAATACGTTTGGCATTAGCTTGGCTGCAGGAGTAGCTGGAATGAGGTGTACAAGGTGCCATCTGACTTGTCTTAGGGACTCCACCTTGGATCTGGGCAGGGTTTACTCCTTCGCCTTTTCTTCTCTTGAAGATATCCCACGAGACAGCAGAGGTTTAGAGTTTCCTTCTCCCAGGTGGGCTACCTTCCCAGGTTGACGAGCTCCATCTGTCCTACTCTTTGCTCTACAGCAGGTGCAGAAATCACCTTCTTGACCATTGGTCTTGACTATTGGTCTTGTCCACTCAATCCTCCGGAGCCTGTCTTTGCACGTAGGGGAAGTCCCTAACTCACCAAGGAATGGGGCCCATCAGCTACCCTCTCCTGGTTTAGCCAAACAGTTGAAACAGTTCCTGGGGTGTGACCGCTATCTCATGCTGACAGCTTCTGGGAGCCGCTGGTGATTGCTGAATGCAGGGTGGGGACCAAAGGGGAACAAACTGTCCCAGAAGGTTGCATGACATGTCCCTCACCAGAGGTACTACCCCTCCCCTAGCAGCCCATACACCCTACTGAAGTATTACCTACTGCAATTAATGAACATGCCTAAGTTAGGTCTATTGATTTCAGTAGGTCTGCTGTGAGTATATCTTATTTGAGTATATCTGAGTATACCCAAGAAATTAGTAGGACTACAAACAGAACCTTTAAATACCTAAATGAGACGCCTCTCTCTATGGAATACCATTTTGCCTTTAAGCTCTTGTGTTTATTAATGAAAGAGTCTTTGTGACCTCCCAGAAAACATAAGGACATTGAATGGCTGTTTCTGCAACTGCTGGGTTGGGACCCACTAATGGACTCCACCTTGATCCAAGCTGGGTCGTAACAAGAGCATTACCACCATGCAAATATATAGTAAAAGATGGGTAAGAAATAGATTCCCAAATGCATGCTTGGGTTAAAGGTGGAGCTGAAAAGGTTGATGATATACTCGGTTGATGGTATGTCCCAGTCACTAAGGATCATGCAGTTAAAGGGTTAACATAATGTGCCATAAAAGAGGAAACAATATTCAAGTAGGAAACTAGTGAATGTGGCAAGGAGTCTTGATCCCCAATGACGCAGTTAAAAACAAAGGATCACACACAAGTCTTAACCGCAGTATTTCGCCATCAGCAACATGTGAAACTTAAAAACAAAAAACTACAGGTCTTTTCCCACATCATGTCTGTTATGATAAAACTATTCCAGTGATGCAGTTCAAACCCAAATTCCCATGGATTCACATGTTGTAACTGAGTAAATACTACTACAGTATAGGAAACAAATAAAAAGTCTGAGGTAATATTGTGCAAATATTAACACAAATCTAAGCAAACATTCTGTTTGTTTAGGCAAGTCTAGCCAGAGATGCAGTCTTATTGGCATGTGTTGATTTTATCTGTATTTTGATTTTATCTAGCAATTTTAAAATTTTGATTTTATTTGAATTTTATTACGAATATTTTGTATTGTTTGTATTGTAAACTATTTTTGTTATGGTTAAATAAATAAAAATGTGGCTTGAAAGATTGTACTGCTGGATTGTGAGTAAGAGATTGCATGCACCTTGTTTGTCCCTTGCTACAGTCACAGCATAACTATTGTAAGCTTTAGGAGTTTGCTGTTTTGACCTCTCGGCTTAGGTACTGGACTGGAGAATTCGAAAGGTCAAGTTTTGATGGGCACATTGGGCATGGGCCAGAAGCAGACCTCTCTGTTGCTTCCTAATCCTCACCTTCCCTACTCCCCACAGGAATTTGGAATTCTGCATTTGGAATTCCCCATATCTGATAGCACCCCCCCCAATGGCTCTTTATAAAGCAAAATTTTGCACTTGCCTGATGTCAGGGAACTGCCATCGGAGCCAGAGGGAGAGGGAGGGCTCCAGAGGGATTCCGGAGAGCGTACCGGGGGGGGAGAGAAGCAGCCCATCTTCTGGGGAAGGAAATCAGCGTAACACTAGTGGAGAAGGGGGGCAGATGGGGGAATTGGCAAGGTGACTCCATGACTCCTCGCCGGAGACCAGCGGGGAGAGCACGGGTCCTCCGCTGCCCACACCCTCCTTGCGCAGAAGGCTTCCGCGCAGGGAGAGTAGGAGGAGACTAGGCGTCAAAGAGCTTCTTTGCTGGAAGAAGTTCAAGAAACGCCCACTGACGGATTCTGCCAGCGATTGAGACAGCCACGGGTGAGTGGCTGTCCGGACAGAAAGGGTTCACCCAGGCAACTCAGCCAAGCGTGGCGCCGTTTTACGCACAAGCAACCCCTAGAACCATTACACCTTCCAAATCAGGATTTGAAGCCTGCTTCAACCAGGAAGTAATGAGTTGGCTGTGAGCAAGACTCAGTTGTAATGCAGTGAATTGTAGCTTAGTAAACCATGACTTATTAAACTAGGAATGAGCGCTGGGACCACATACTCCCCCTTATTCCTCCCCTCATACCCCAACTGTGTCGCTTCAATCATGGCTTCTCTAAATCCCCAGTTTCCAGTTACATTCCAGTCACAGGAAACTGTGGTTTAATGCCAGCTTGGTAAACATGATATAAAAGCACGATTGAAGGGCTGAAGTTGATGCGAGAGTTGATGTAGAAGAGTATGTGAGCACAGAGCTTATTACTCATCCCTCAAACCATTATTTGGAGGACTGAAAATGTTAAATCTGAACTGTAGCCTGGTTCATCTTACTTTCTTTAGGTAGAGTTTTGATTTTTTTAAACATAACAGGCAGCAGCAATAGCTGGAAGGAAAGTTTGCCTTTGGTGAGCTTAAATGGTTGGCATAATTTTTTTTAAAAAAGTGGATTTTATCTATGATTGCTAATGTGTTTTTGTGGAGGCTTGTATCCCAGCTCTGTACCTTATTGCCCATTCTTACCACACTTTTCTAGGTAAGAAAAACAAATTGAGAGTGTATTATCTGTCATGGTTAAGAAACAAAATTCTTCACAATGACCCTGAGGTGGAAAAGAAACAAGGCTGGACAACTGTAGGTGACTTGGAAGGCTGTGTACACTATAAAGTTGGTAAGTAACTCATCCTGCACATTTATGAAAGTCAGTGAAGATGGAATTATGTAATGGAAAGGTCTGGTTAGGGTAGGAAACTGTTGAAATGGATTGTGCTTAGCTTTTGGTCTTCTCCTGTAAACAAGTCACAAGGTCTAAAAGAGACAGCTGCCTCTTTTATTTATATATTCCAGGATGAATGTTGTAAGAATGCGTTCTTACGTCGCTTTAAACTTCGCTGAGACAACATGTTAACAGGAAACGTGTAAAACTGAGGATGATACACACATCTCTGCTCCCCTTGCCTTGAGAACAACACATTTCCCAACATGCTCTTAGATCTAGTGCAGGGGTCTGCAACCTTTAAGACAAAAAGAGCCACTTGGACCCGTTTCCGAAGAAAAAAAAACTGGGAGCCGCAAAACCATTGCGACATTTAAAACAAATATATCTCCGGAGCCGCGATCTGACAGCGGGCGGGAAGGTGATGTCGGGACGGTGCGTGACTAACGCACGCACAGCCCCCATGCAACGTCACAGCCAGTACAGCGCCCGCCACAGTGGGGAGTGTCGGGGCGCACAATGCGCCTCCTCCCCTCGCTAGTATCTGCCCCGGAGCCGCGGCAAAGGTGTAAAAGAGCCACATGCGGCTCCGGAGCCGCGGGTTGCTGACCCCTGATCTAGTGTAAAGGCAAATGTGTTTTGGTTCTGTAAATCCTTTCCCTGCCACTGTCCCAGTTCTGAACCAGGCAGAGGTTAACTGGTTCACAGGAGCCACGTGAGGTAATTTTTGGGAGGCAGATTTTCAGAGAAATGCCCACGGGCCTCTTATCCTGTAGAGGGATAGGCAAACAAACACACACACACCAGAAAGCCTGTGTTTCTGCTCCTGGTTTCAAGAAATCTTGCAAAGGAAAGATGCCCTGCAATTTTTGGATCTGGTTTTAGTTTTAACTTGAAAGCATTATTCTGGCTGATCCCACTATCGCCCCCTTCCATCCCTTTGTGTAATTTGTCGTCCCCCTCCTTCCATTGAGAGTTCTGATTGTTGCCAAATAGCAAGGATTATTTGAACCAGCCTTCTCTCCTCATATGCTTAAAAAAACCCCAACCCAACCCTTTAGGAGTCAATAAATGTCACATCCAGAGGAGTCAGAAGACTACTGTGGCTTTTGACAACTTTAACAGTAAACTTTCAGAAAAAGAAATATCTGCACTTAAAAATGTATAGGAATGGTAATCCTTTTTGGTGCTGAACTTCATTAAATAATTTATAAAAACTATATCCAACTCTGTAATGAGAATGATTTAATTCCCTTAAAAAGATGATATACGTGTTAAATGTAATATTACTAAGGCTGACACCCCATTGAAGGTACCAGCTGCTCAGTTGATGATATTTGCATAAACTTGCATATATACAAAATAGCTTTGAAGGGAAATTTTTTTACGATGCATTGTTGCAGCAGTTAATGGCTAGGTTTCCTCAGTTCTATTTTTCTGGTGAGTTCCCCCTGAAAAAAAAAAGCCCTGGGTTACCTCTTTGTGACAGGAGATAATGTTTTTCTTTCTAAAATGGCACCTTCCACCTGCAATTTTAATAAGTCCATTTTTAAAAATAATTAGGTTTTTAAGAAGACGGGCTGCACAATTGGAAGCAGCCCTTGAATCAATCAAAATTGTTTTAAGTGATTTTGAGTCCCTGTCAGGGAGAAAGGTGAGATATAAATAAAATACTAATTTGTCAGTCTATCAAACAAAACACGACAGTGCTAAATATTAGTTTTATTATTCATGTCTTTCATAATCCATTGGATTAATAAGGATATAGCTCCTCCAAAGTGTTATAGCCATTCAGATAATCTTTTGATTGCTGTAGGAATTAATACATTCAAACACTGGAAATGTGAACTTAAGGAATTTTATTCTATGCAAGCAAGATACCTTATTTTAAGAAAATAAAATACAAAATTCTCCCCAAAGCACACTTTTCTGAGATATAGCATCAGCTCATATTTTTTTTGGAGAAGACCATGAGCTAACTCAGTTATGAGTGCATATTACATATGACAATATGCATTATTGTTTTTAAATTGGTAGTTCTATAGCAGTTATAAGACAATAATATGACCCCCCCTCATTATCATGTAAAAATCATGTTCTCTGTCCTTTTTAATTCCAGTGAAGTATGAAAGAATCAAATTCTTAGTAATTGCTTTGAAGAGTTCAGTAGAAGTCTATGCTTGGGCACCAAAACCATACCACAAATTTATGGCATTTAAGGTAAGGGTTCAGATTGGTAAGTGTGGAGCGTAGATAGCTGGTCAATACAGGTGCATTCCCCAGCCCTACCTGACAATACAAAGGTTCAACCTGTTTTGCTTGCCAAACAGATGCTCTACCACTGAGCTGTGTATTTGATGAGGGTTGTGTGTGACCAGTAGCACACTTAAACGTGCTCTTTATACAAACTTTAGTGCTATCTGATGAAGGAGAATTAGACAGTTAGTATTCCATAGGATCAAAAACCAGGAGACCATGTGACTACTTTCATATGTGGTGGACCTGTGACAAGGTTAAAAAAATTTGGGAATCAATTTACAATGAACTCAAAAAAATAGATATACCTTTCCCAAAAGACCGGAAGCGTGTCTATTAGGTTTAATAGGAATGGAAATCAAAACGAGAGACCAAAATTTGTTTATGTATGCTATGGCCACCACAAGAACCCTCCTGGCCCAAAGATGGAAAACACAAGACATACCAACCATCCAGGAGTGGCAGGTGAAGCTGACAGAAGGATCCGGGACCAGAAAGATCAAAGATACAAGAATAACTGGAGTAAATTTATTGAATATTTAAAGGAGAACTGTAAAAATGTCAAGATGCTAGCAGGATTGGCATAATACCTTCAATGTATAATAGTATTAATGTGAGAATGAGGTGCGCGATAAAAAAGGAGGTAAATATACCAATTGCAGGGAGGGAGGGAGGGAGGGGAGTCAGGACTTGGCAGAGTCAAAGGGAATGTATGGTAATATGATTTGTTGGGAAAAAAATATGTAAAGAAAATAATAAAAATTTACTTGAAAATACAAAAACCAGGAGACCATGAAGACCAAATCTGTCATAGCAGGAACTACTGTAGTAGAGTTGAGAGTCCCTTTCCTTCTTGGGAGGTGGTTTTTCCCAGTTTGTATGTTCCTGCCCTCTCATTCTTAAATTGGAAATGAGAGAACAGACTGAAACCAATCAGCTCATCACCATTTTCTCCACAATTCATCAGCTTATACGGGAGATTGATTTGGCATATTTTGAATTAAAGCATTTATCCTAGGAATAAATTATATTTTGAATATTGAGGGGGAAATATAATCCTGGTGTTTCGCTTCGGTTTTTAAAGGGGAAAACTTAGCTGATCCTGTAGGGAGCCACTTGGTGCTGATTCATTAAAGGAGCCAAAGAAATGGCAAAAAACATAGTTCCGCCATACAGCATTTTTTTTAAAACATGAAAATGAGTACCTTAATGGAAGAAGAACCCTCACACAGGAGAGAGGAGGGGGATGGAGGCATGCGTACATTTCTAAAGGAAACATATTTTAATGGAGTGTACTAAGTGAATTCTTTATTTTTATTGCTTGCACTGCAGTCATTTGGAGATTTGGTACATAAGCCATTATTAGTGGATCTTACTGTGGAAGAAGGTCAGAGGCTGAAGGTGATCTATGGCTCCTGTGCTGGATTTCATGCTGTGGATGTAGACTCTGGATCAGTGTATGATATTTATCTCCCAACTCATGTAAGAATCCAGATTTCTCGCTGCACGGTATTCTATAGCCCATTCTGCATTACGAAAAGAGTGAGATGCATGTCCAAACCTTATTCATATGTGAAGGGGAGTTGTCTCTATGTTCCAAGAATAAGTTTCCATTGAGTGAGTGAGCTCTCTTTCTCTCAGATGTTGGGCACTTAATAATTCATTGGTCCTGAGGGTAAGAGCTGTTCCAACAGTGGATGGAGCGTCTCCACCCCCATTGTTCAGCCTGGACACTGAGATCCAGCGCCGAGGGCCTTCTGGTGGTTCCCTCACTGCGAGATGTGAGCTTACAGGGAACAAGGCAGAGGGCCTTAATGGTGGTGGCACCCGCCCTGTGGAGCGCTCTCCCATCAGATGTCAAGGAAATAAAAAACTATCTGACTTTTTTAGAAGACATTTGAAGGCAGCCCTGTTTAGGGAAGTTTTTAATGTTTAATGCTGTATTATGTTTTTAATATTCGGTTGGGAGCCACTCAGAGTGACTGGGGAGGCCCAGCCAGATGGATGGGTGGGCTATAAGCAATAAATAATACTGATAATGATATTATATTGTATTATTATAATTATATTATATTATATTATATTATATTATATTATATTATATTAATTTTCACTACTACTACTACTGCTACTACAGTGGAACAGACTCCCTCAAGAGCTTTTGGTGTCTCCTTCATTTAAGGTTTTTAAGCAGAGGTTGTGTCTGCTTTAATCTGAGAGGTTGGGGGGCACTCAGTCTGTCATGGATGCTTTAGTGGGGATCCTGCAAGGTACAAGCATTGGGGACCAGATGACCCCCGAGTTCCCTTCCAACTCCTTCCAGTTCCTCAAAGTGCAGATGACATCCAATTCTTCCTGTTGTTCTTGCAGATCCAGAGTAGTATCCAACCCCATGCAATCATCATTTTGCCAAACACGGATGGGATGGAGCTGCTTGTTTGCTATGAAGATGAAGGAGTTTATGTTAATACATATGGAAGGATCACCAAAGATGTGGTTCTGCAGTGGGGAGAAATGCCAACATCAGTGGGTATGTATGGCAAGATCCCCAGATTGCTTGTACTGTTAGGGAAATGATGTGGCCCAACGGAGAGATGGGTTTCTTTTGTTTCGTTGTTATTATCTTGGAATTCAGTCATTCATTTGTTAAACAGATCTGTACAGCGGTAAAGTACCTTTTTACTTGTATGTTGTGGAGGCTCATTATAGATCAGTCTTTGCCAACTTGGTGCCCTCCAAATGTTTGAGGCTGTAGCCAGTAGCTTTATTGAGCATTTATATTCCAGAATAATTACCATAATAATTCTTAGGACATATATAGTGCTCTTTCTAAGGGTTCAGATGCTCTACTTTTAACATGTGCCATGTACTTCTCAGAAGCCTTTCTGACTACTCTGGTTTGGTAGACCAATATTACTATCCTCCCGTTGCGGTTGGGCTAGGAGAGCAGCTTGTTTAAAGTCACGTAGTGAGTTTATGGCTGAGCTAAAATTATATTACTTGTAATTACAAGTTGCTCCCTTGCAGATGGGGCTTGAGGCGAGCCGCTTTGAAAGCACAGACCGCAATACAGAGATCCTTGTTACATTTTCACATGGGTTTGTGTCTGTAGCGATTCTCTTTATGTCTTCCTGAAATTGAGAAAGCTTAAAAATCCCATTGTTTGGCTAAATCAGAGAAGAATAAGAATCCTTTGTCTGTGCATTCCCCACAGAAATACTGGTATATTTTGAGTCACATACTGCAGTCCCTGCATCCAGTTATGGCTACCAAATCTTAAAGACTTCAGACAAAACAAATTCCGCCATAAATGTTTCCGTAGTATTTCAGGAAGACAAACTGTCTCCATATGACACAGCCTGCCTGGGGCTCTGTTAGCAGTCCTTAACAAGAAGCTGTTAATCGAAATAAAAGTTTTTAATAGTCTTGATGAATTGGAAGCTTTATGGTTTATTCTAAGAGATCTTCTTCACCTTAGCCTTTATGTTATCTTTAATGTATTTGGCTGAGGACAGAAACTCGTAAACTGCAATCATATGCCCACTTACCTGGGAGTAAAGTCCATTAAATACATAGGATGGTGCTGTTCGTATTTGAAATTAAACTTTCAAAGATATCTGTTCTCTTGGGGAAGGGAGTATAGTGTAATCAGCTAAAAGCTTTCTTACAGAAGCCATGTTTTCATCTAGCTGTCTAGCCATCTAGTTATGGCAACAAGGATGGAAACATATCAGTTTTGTTTATGGGTTTTACATGAATTGATTGCTTTGGGTGAAATATTATCAATTCAACAAGCTGCAATTAAAAGTTGGAATGCATAATATAACCACTTTGCTTTGTGTTGCTGTGTATCATGAGGATGATTAATCGTGGCTTTTTGTTTTGATTGTAAAGCGTATATTCGATCCAATCAGATCATGGGCTGGGGAGAAAAAGCTATTGAGATACGATCGGTGGAAACAGGACACTTGGATGGTGTATTTATGCACAAGAGGGCACAAAGACTGAAGTTTCTATGTGAACGCAATGACAAGGTAAGAGATGTGTTTCTCCCTCCTTTACATTAGTTCCCCCCTGCTCCCCGTTTCAAAATTATTGTGGAGAAGAGAGAGGATGAACGCTGGTGATCAGTCCAAAATGTGTTCCACCCAATTCCACAATCCTCTGACTAGGGTTGGGAGGAAAGGAATGGATATATGGATCTGATATGGAAAGCCATGGATGCACACAATGACTCTCTTGGGCTCTTCGTTGGCAGGGAAGCAGAAAAGAATTCCTACAGCCTTGTACTCCCCAGATGTTGATGGACTGCAGCTCCCACCATGTTGGCTGCGGCTGACAGGAGTTTGAGTTAAACAACATCTGGAGGCAGCAGGGCGAAATATTTAAAAGGACAGGAGAGGTCTTTCCACATGGCTTTCCTTCTGCACTTTGGTGTTCCACCGAGCTTTGAGAGCTTAGCCACTGATGCCCAATGACTTCATTCCTACTGCCTTAAAAGTGTCCCACTAGTACTATTTCTTCTCTGCTTTCCAGTTTTTGTTTTAAAACATGGGTAGGCATCCGACCCAATTGCCTTCTAAATCTGGTCCACAGACGGTCTGGGAATCAGTGTATTTTTACATGAGTAGAATGTGTGCTTTTATTTAAAATGCATCTCTGGGTTATTTGTGGGGCATAGGAATTTGTTCATCCCCCCCCCCCAAAAAAAAAAATATAGTCCGGCCCCCCACAAGGTCTGAGGGACAGTGGACTGAAAAAGTTTGCTGACCCCTGTTTTAAAACCACCTGAGTCCCATTTTGTTTTCTCTCGTGTCTCTTGCTCTACAGGTTTTCTTTGCATCTGTGCGGTCCGGAGGAAGCAGCCAAGTTTATTTCATGACGTTAGGCAGGACTTCTCTTCTGAGCTGGTAGAAGCTATTGTAGTTTGACAAGGGATTGCTGTCATCTGGAGTCTTCATAACTTGGAACCATTTGCAACTGGAGAACAGGCCTGACGTGATGTAGGGCCACATGCCACTGCGTGTGGAGGCATCACCGATGTTGGGTTCTTTTTGTTTTAAAATTGAGGCTGCGGTACGCAGCTGGTGCTGTAAAGATATTGCCATTGGGTGCTATCTGTTTTGGGATCCCACTAGAGGAAAAATCAGGTCTCCCTCTCCTTTTCCTCCTTCCCCTCCTGCAGATTGCCTAGTGAGAAAGAAAGAGACGGATCAGAAGCAAGTTTTTTGAAAGGAGGCAGGCATGAGAAGGTAGCTGGAGGGTGTTGTAGGTGGAGTCAGTGTTGCTGAAGCAGAGAGCAAATCTAATATAGTAATATTAACAATGTATTTAATTGACATTTCTTTTTTTTTTTCTTTTTTGTAATGTGACAATATGTGGGCAAAGAGGAAGATGCAGGTTTTAAAATTAATATTTATAAAATGTGAAAGGCACAGTGGTTTAGGGGGAGATAGGGTGACTTTTTTTTAAGTTTTGGCTTGGCCAAGAGTTCAGTCATTTTTTTTTCTATGTACCGAGTTTTGCCTAAAAACCACACGTGGATGATTTTTTAAATAAATAAATAGAATTGTTCATTTTTCTATAACGACTCTTCATTAGGCTAGAACTTGGTAAATGTCAGTGTTAGCACTGCCTCAGTTAAAGGTTTAATTTTTGTTTAAACCTGAAATGTGCAACAACTTTTACTACCAGTCTGCGCATGTAGCCTTTGGGGAAAGAAAATTCCAAACATGTTTATTTTTGTGCCTACCTCATGGTTTCTAATGCATACAGTAAAAGAGGTGGTTTAGGTTTCTACTTTTTTTTTTTTAGGAGAACAAATATTAATGTCCAATTATTGATAATACCAAAACTAGCAGGTTAAAGGTTTGACTGTTAATTTTGTATTGGGTTTCAGCAGAAGAGACAGCAGTTATATGAGATGGTTGATAGATTCGTAGCGGTGACACAGCAACCTAAGCAGTCCATTTCTTAAATTTTGAAAGCGAACTTTTCACTTTATTTTTTACCGATTTTATCATGAATAGAAGTTTTAAGGAATTCAGCCTAAAATTCAGAAGGTTTTACTCCTAACATGTGGGGTTTGGTAACAGGCAAGTAACAATAGTTAGGCTAGTTCTATAACTTGTTAAATGTTGTAGGAAACTTTTGGGGAAGTGACGTTTTCCTTTTCTAAGAATGCAATGCACTAAAACTATTTTAAGAATGTAGTTAATACAGCTTATTCATTTTTCTTTTTTTAAAACAGCATATACTTGTGTTTTAATGTAACATCCAACTCTTGGCTCTTTCCCTCATTTGCCCCACTTTTTTAAAGGGAAAAAAAACCCCTCAGTTTTGTTTTATCAGTAAGTTTTTGGCCTTCGTAATAAATGTCTCAAGACTAATAATTTGTTTAAAGGCTACATGTGTTTATTACTTGAGAAAACTTGAGTGTGTATTATCTGTTGGTGATGTAATAATGCACAGTGTCATTATTCGATCGTTATGGGGTTGGTTTTCTTTTTTAAGGGATTTTTTTTAAAAAACAACACTCTTTTGGGGTACTTTTGTTGACAGCTGCCTTAAGTTCACTGTTCAGCCAGTGAACTGGAGTCCAGTGTTTCATGGGCTATGTCTTCTGCTGTGGTTACCTTTATTCATGGCATGACAGGTGTAGAGATTTAAATGTGATTCTTCGATTGAGACGCTTCAATAGTTCAAATGAGATTTGTCACACAACTTGCTTTGTGTTGAACAGTACCAGTTGGGTGAACCAGCTGCTCAATAAGCCTTTCTTTTGGAATCAGACTGCTGTTCCTTTCTTTGACCAACTTATTTTTATTTACTAAGGGCTTTCTTTGCAAGATCAGGAAGGTCCCCCTCTCCCCAAAAAGGAGTAAATAGCAGAATACACACAGATAATTGTTGGCAGATAAACCTTTTGAAGTCTCTCCTATTTGAGGGGGGTGGGGAATGGTTTGGGTTTTGCATAGCACTGAACATCAGAGCTAATTCTAGACGTGGCTTTCAGTTCTCACTGTACCTGTTGGGAAACAGGTGGAAGTAGCAGCTCTGCTTTGAACAGCAAGGAATTAATAGGACTCAGAAGACCAATGCAGACAGAGGCAATAGGTTTATCTCTCACATGGCACTATAGCATATTCTCCTGGTTGACCAGACGCCCCAAAGGAAAATACTTAAAAGGCACGGTGTGGTTAAAAACTGATTTAATTCTTGACCTCTCTTCTCATGCCACCTTGCTATCTATCTATGTTTTAAAGAAGACTACTGTTAAATGCAGGAATGTTGTAATATGGAGGAATTCTCCCTGGTCAATATGCTGATGAAATTCTGTACAACAAAATAGGAGGGTAGGGGCTAGGGTGGGGCGCATGACTTGTTCAGTGGGGCAGCGGCCTTGCTGCCCCCAAACCCCACACAAATGCCAGGGGGGCTGACTTGACAAGTCAAATCAGTATTACGAAACCACTACATGAAAAAATGTTGAAATCCATTTTTAAAGCAGTGCTGTTGGTGAAGCATAAAAATACTCCTAGTTTAGTTTTAAGCTTTAAGTAATAACTTTCTGTATCTTAAGTCAAAGTAATTCTAACTGTATGACTGCAGTGGCTTTATTTTTTATTGTATGCACATGTTATGTTGGAAAAAATGTTTACAAAAATGGTTTTGTTACACTAATGTGCATCACATATTTATGGTTTATTTCGAAGTGATTTTGTGGGGTTTAGGTTTTCATAGTAGTAGCAGTACACACTTTTGTGATTTTTTTTTTAAAAAATAACCCCAAACTCTGCCAACTATAAAGATGCTTAAACAATAATAAAAATGACAAAATTACTAATTGTAGAGCTGCAAAGCAGACTGATGGCAATGAAACACTCAGCCTTTTTGCAGTGCTGTCTAATTTGTCTTTTGTGTATTATAAAATACTGTCCCCCTCTCCCCATTTTTCCTTAAATAAAGAAAAAAAAATGACACCTTGTTGTGTATGTGGAAGTATTTTGAGTGACTTTCTTTTTTCTGTGGAAGGGGGAAGTGTACGCTCTTCTAAATCGCAGTGAAAGAAACAACAGTTTCTTGGCAGCATATGGGTGAAATTGTATTCTGTAAATCTTATACTTGGTAAAACTCACAGACTATGTAGATAGACAGAGACACAACAGGGTGTGCAGCTTTGCTGAAACAATTTAGAATGTCACAGCTGGATTAAATGGGCCAACAATGTCTTTCAAGGCCCAATTCCAAAGTTTTCAGTAGAGATGATGCAAATATACTAGCAAGGTGTTTAACAACCTGCTGCTGTTACTACTGTGATTAACTTGTGCTCTTTTGTTCAGTATGGAACAAGAAGATGGAACTGTTTTGTGTGCAAAAGGCATGTGATCTGTATTTCATAAGTAAAACTACTCAGGGTACAAAAAGATTCGTAAATAATGTCCCAGAATCTCAAGTCGGAATAAACAGTGCCAAATGGATCGAAGTTTGGTTGCTTGTTTTGCAAACTAGCACTTCAAATGTCATTGTCAAGAAAATGAGAAGAGTGTGTGCCCTTAATTTGTGCTATTTTTCTAGGCGGGGGGAAAGGTGCCGGAACTCACCATGAACACCTCCCTTGTTCTCATATAATGGCAATGGAGCCTACTTGAGGGGTGCCAGAACTGAGTTCCGGCTGAATCCAAAAGGAATTCCCTGCCCTAGGCGCACTCTGGCTTTAAACCTTCACAAGAAACAGCTGAATATTTCACCTGCCTTAGCAGTTCTAAAAGCCTTTAAAAGGCTGGAGATGGGGACAGAGAGAGAGAGAGAGCGAGAGAGAGAGAATGAGAATGAGAATGTATATAGCTTGAGTGGCAATTCAGTCTGGGCCCAAGGATTCTGTGGAAGATGCTTGCATTTGTCATGACCCTGGGATCATATTCCTATTCTTCAGGTGGTGAGATCGAGGACTCTGACGGGGAACCACACACGCAGGCAAGCCCAGAAACACGTTAGCAAGAAGGTCTCATGGTTCCGTTGTACCCCCAGCCCAAGAATGTCATCTTCACATCTGGGTTGAGAGGACTTCCATCAGAAGTCCTGGTATAAATAGTTTCCTCCTGTTTCAGTGGAGTAAAAGACTGCTAGGCCTCTTCAGGCTTGAAAAGACACATTTCAGAGAAGATGGGTATTAAAACTGGGACAGAACTCAACCTAAGAGTTGCTGAAGCAACATCAGAGCCATGCTATCTTCTAAGATTCTGCCTGGGCCCTGAACATGGCCTCACCTCTTCCACATAAAACAGTATCATAGCCTTAAAATTCAACATGGCTGTGTAATTTTTCAGGGACCCTTGTCAAGGGCTGAATGGACTTGACAGTAAAGTAAATTTATTGTGCTCTAAGAAAAGCAGAATACAGTTAGCTGTATACATTGTGCAATTTTTTATTGCATAATTCTGGATTTCCTGATTGTGGGCACTACCGAAAACCCAGTCCCAACCGCAAAATCTTATTCAGCCACCTCTCGTTTATGAGACTTCAGCAGATGTTGCACACATACTTTCAAGCATATCTTAGCAGTCCTAAGGCTTCTTTTTTGTTCTTTAAAAAATAAATAAATCAAAGACAAACTTGAGTGATGTTCAATCTGCCATCTCCTGTGCTTATGTGGAGCTGTGTACATATAGATCTACTCTTGAACATATGTAAATGCAATGTTTACTGTTTTTGAAATTTAAGATTCTTGTTAGATCTGCCCATTCTCTTACCCATTGTCAAAACAAAACTGGTTTGCACAAATCCTATGTTTCCTCGACAGGAGCTTTGACTAGGGGTTAGACTTGATGAACTTTTGAGGCCTTGAAATGTTGTAAGCTGACAGTCTGTAAATCTTTCAACCTTAAAGGTAAAGGTACCCCTGCCTGTACGGGCCAGTCTTGACAGAGTCTAGGTTGTGCGCTCATCTCACTCTAGAGGCCGGGAGCCAGCGCTGTCCGCAGACACTTCTGGGTCACGTGGCCAGCGTGACGAAGCTGCTCCGGCGAACCGCCACCAGAGCAGCACACGGAAATGCCGTTTACCTTCCCACTATAAAGTGGTACCTATTTATCTACTTGCACTTAGGGGTGCTTTCGAACTGCTAGGTGGGCAGGAGCAGGGACCGAGCAACAGGAGCTCACCCCGTTGCGGGGATTCGAACTGCTGACCTTCTGATCAGCAAGTCCTAGGCTCTGTAGTTTAACCCACAGCGCCACCCGTGTCCAATGCAAGTAAAAATCCAGCCACTGTGGATGATGATGTCCTGGAGGTAGGAAAATGACTGAAATATTGGGTAAAATGTCGTTTCCTAATCCAGCAAACCACTTAGACATGTTGTTCCATTACAACATAGTACAGTTTTGAAATGCTTACTTAAAATGAACTATTGGGAGGACGTGTTCTGCATAAGAAAGTAATTTTCTGTTCCACGTGCTGCTCTCAGAATTCCCAGCATGTGCTGCAGCTACTCCATCTAAAGAATCTATACAACCATACCTGTATGATTATCATTAGAAAGGAAACGGGCCTGTAAAAGCGCTGGTACTATCTGGTGGTATTTCATACAATGCAGGAAACTATAGAAGGAAAATACTTTGAAAGCAATCTTACTGCACTTATAAAACCATTAGGAACTTTTTCCTTTGGAAGTCTGCTGAAGGAAGTACAGGTGCTTGCTATAACAAAAATTAAGGTTGCAATGCCGAGAATATAGCACTTACTGATTTATTTTTAATTCTGCAGGGCTAGAAACTATGACAATGGAATAAATAAACTTATTATTTAAAGATATAAACTACCTAATATTTTAAAAAATCTTCACGTGGTATGCCGTAGGTGTATACTAATAATTTCGTTAAACAAAAATACAGGTTAAAGCCAATGAGCTGGCAGTATAAAACCAGTATAAAAACAAAAATTCAGGAGATTCAAGCACATAAACACAGAACAATCTTATGGGTCAGGGAAAGCCTGGGTCAATGGATACGTCTTTATGAGATGACTGGTTGCTACTTTCTATATGGTAAAGGGAAGGTCATTCCATAGCATAGGGACACCAGTAGAAAGGTCACCACCCTGTGAGATTCTTTAGGGGGTAGTGTGAGAGTTCACAGACTTGAAAGAAGGTGCTCTAGAGAAGGAAGTACAAGTTACTGAACTCAGAAAATTCAGTGGTGGGAAACTTTTTTCTTGGCTTCCAGCTACCATCAATCTGTTCAGGGATCATGTTCAAGGATGGAGTCCTATTCAGAAGATTGTAGCACAATCTGTGATGCCAGAAATTTACCTTCTGCAGTGCAGCATCCCTGAATAGGGATATCTTCGAGAGAAGAAAAAGCTGAATCCTTCCCTCCTCCTCCTCTTCCTTTGGTGATCACTCGTAGCTGAGTAAGATTGTCATAATAGCAGAGAGGATTGTACAGGGAACACACACCACGCAAGTCAGATTTTAGCCACAAGCCCATTGCAGCGCCATAACATCCTACACTTGGGGAGAAGGAGAAGCATCCTTCCATTGCGCTCCTTGAGGCTGCTATTTTCAGTGTTAATGCATAGCTTTCATGTGGGGCTGGTTTTGAACAAACAGCCCTCCAACTGGAAAACTATCCTTACAGAACAACTTTGTGGAGGCCAATTCTGGATCCACACGTCCTTCCACAGTGGGGACATAGGTTTCCAGGCAAGAGTTGATCACGATGAGGGTTTGCCAAGCATGCCTTCCTCTTAGCGCATTTCTCCCTTTCGTCCTCTGTTCCAGCATCTTCAAAACCCATGACACCTTTGGTAAAGGCTGTTCTCCGACTGGAGCGCTCGCAGGCCAATGTTTCCCATTTGTCAGTGTTTATACTACATTTTTTAAGATTTGCCTTGAGAGAGTCTTTGAACCTCTTTTGTTGACCACCAGATTATGCTGGTGTAAACCCTACACAAATCCAGAGTGGAGTCCTTAAGGCTGTTGGATGGTGCCTCATCCTGGCAACTCCTGCAGCCAAGTTGGTGCCAAACGTATTGCTCTGCTTTCCTTTGGACCACATCCGTGAGGCTGAGATGGGAGTCTTTTTGTCTGGGCCAGGCTTGTGCCCTGAGGAGGTCCCTTTGGTGCTGCCAATGCAGCAATTTGACTTCACCCCTGGAGGCGCACTCCATTGTCTCTTGAGACAGACAGGTGCCAACAAAACACAAAACAGCACGAAGAAAATGCTAAGTGGGCAAGCTTTTCATATAAACTGCTTGATATATTATGCCGGGCAGCCTCTGAGAATTTCCTTGTCACACAGTCCTAATGCTGTGGTTTGTGTGAATTACCGTAGTTCTAATCTTCAAAACTCTGAGTCCACTCCTAGTTAGGGAACTCTGCGCTCTGCCAAGATTGTTTGCCCTCTGGGACGAAAGAGGTTGTCAAACTGCATAGCTTGAAAAGGCCAGGACAGCATTCTCCAGTGAATCCAGCTGCACAAAATATTACTGAAGGGGGGGGGACAAAATAACTGTGGGAAATTCAATTCTTTGCTGCTCTAGCAGAATTGCACATCCCTTTCTCCTCATTTGTTCTAAAAATACCATTTGCAAGAACTTGTTTATTCAAGAGGGAGCGATTCAATATATTTCCAAAAGTTCATCGGGACATGCTATTTCCAGGATCCCATATGGTAAGGCATGTTTAGATAATGTGTTCCTGTGCAGATCAGGGTCTCCAAAGATTCCACAGAGAGAGAGAGAGAGAGAGAGAGAGAGAGAGAGAGAGAGAGCCTGCATACACATCAATAATAATAATAATAATAATAATAATAATAATAATAATAATAATTTATTATTTATACCCCGCCCATCTGTCTGGGCCTCCCCAGCCACTCTGGGCGGCTTCCATAAAAACCAAAAATACAGTAAAATATCACACGTTAAAAACTTCCCTGAACAGGGCTGCCTTAAGATGTCTTCTGAATGTCAGGTAGTTGTTTATCGCTTTGACATCTGCTGGAAGGGCGTTCCACAGGGCGGGGGCCACTACCGAGAAGGCCCTCTGCCTGGTTCCCTGTAGCTTTGCTTCTCGCAATGAGGGAACCGCCAGAAGGCCCTCGGCGCTGGACCTCAGCGTCCGGGCAGAATGATGGGGGTGGAGACGCTCCTTCAGGTATACTGGACCGAGGCTGTTTAGGGCTTTAAAGGTCAGCGCCAACACTTTGAATTGTGCTCGGAAACATACATCAAGACTATGGGAGAGGCCAGAAATGCATGATAGAACGGACTGGTTATCTGCACCAGAAGCTTGGTCAAATTTAAATGAGCTGGGCAAATAAAATACACTGAAGACACCAAATCTCAGTGGATTTTAACTGAATGGGCGCAGTGCATTGCAGAATGTGTTGATGGCTGCCACAGGTAAATGAAAGGGCTGCTTCAAACCTGCTGAAGGTGGAAGGAGGTTTGGCAATGATACATTCAATCCAGCAGCTGATACCTGGAATGATCTGTGTTAACAAGCAGTCCAGGGAGTAGGGAGGTGAAAATCAATTCCACCAAAGGAAGATGGTATTTAACATTAGCGCTGTGCAGAAATCTGTTCTCCGCTTTCTTCCTCCATTTTTCTGCCTTTATTCTCAGAATGCTTTTGGTGTGTTTGGATTTTGAGCTTCACATGTCGTTGAGAAGAGGCCAGGAATATTCCTCTGCCCTTTGCCATTAAACATTTCTCTGGCATTCTGATGCCTCCCCAGCTGTCCACACTGCTGTTGATTTGAAAAAGCATCCTAGCAGCAGTTAACTGAGGAAGCCTTCCTTTCAGACCGCTAGGGGCATCATTTGCAGAATGAAAGAAACAGCACTCCACTCACAAATACCCACCTCAAAAATAATGTAAGTGCAATGAAAACCCCGCACCTCACCCATGAGAATTTCACTGACATTTTATCTGCCTTTTGATAATGCTCAGATACAATTCTGTTTCTCATTAATTGACAGAAGAAAATTTTGGCACACTATTAAGAATTGTAGATAACTATTGTAGTTTATTATATTTATTTCTTGCCTTCTTTACACAAAAGCAGTGCTTTTTTCGGGGGGGGGGGCACAGGGGTACACATACCCCTAAACATTTTGTGAATCTAAGTCTGGCCTCATTGAGGGGCAGTATTTCAATATTGTATTTCAGTATTTCAATATGGAAAATGAGGAAAATTAGAATACCCCCAAACTTTTTTTTTTTTTTTTTTTAGAAAAAAAGCACTGCACAAAAGTGTTTCGAAGTGACGTACAGTGTGGCAACAAAACACTAAATCCAAGTATAGGAGCAGGAATAAAAACCTGAAATGCTCATCCATAAATATATTTTAAAGAGTAGGTCCAACTAACCCACTAAAAAAAAGTCCACAGATGGGTATTGCATACATCCAATATACTCTTCCAATTAAGGGCTGTAAACCCAGGTAAATAAAAATAAAGGGTTGCATTGAAGGAGTTGTTCCATTTGTGCAAGGACTTTCCCCCCCACTCGCTTGTGCAAATGAGCTATAGCGGGTTAGGGAAAACCACAAAAAGATTGGGGGTGCATGGAAGGAGAGGGAGGGGAAGTTGTGTTGCACCAGTGAAAATCCTTGTGCGGTTGGAATAACTTGTTGGATACAACCCATAGATTCCTATGTACGTACAGAAGTCATGCTGTTGGAGAGGAAGGATGACAATTCTGGCCTTTGTAGTTTCTTTCCACTGAATCAGTGCTGAGATTTAAGGGACCATAGGCATGACACATCCCCCACCAAGAAATATCCGTTGGGTAACATCTAACCCCTGCAATTCCCTCTACATTTCTCACAAATACTTCTCACACTTCTCACATACCTTTGCAGGATACTTAAGCAATATTCCTGCATCCTGTCTTGCCAATATAGAGTCGTTGAGTTTAATTGTCTTGCCACACATCTTGCCAATTGTACAATCCTATCTTAAGGGGCTGATGGTGCTTAACTGAAGCTTTCTGTACTATAAAGGTAGAGACAATAAAATGATTCTGGATCTTTGGATCAGACCCAGCAGGGATCTTATGTTTCTTCCCCCAGCTCCTGTGTGACCTTTTTGGGAAGTTGACATGGAGCCAGTCTTTAAATCTCCAACCCAGTCATGAGTATTTTCCCTATCGTTTTGTTTCTAGGTATAATCTTATTGCTTCAGGGGAAATGTTATT
The DNA here is from genome assembly GCF_951804945.1 of Podarcis cretensis. Classification (NCBI taxonomy): domain Eukaryota; kingdom Metazoa; phylum Chordata; class Lepidosauria; order Squamata; family Lacertidae; genus Podarcis; species Podarcis cretensis. The sequence goes on from NC_137173.1 coordinate 77,184,106, forward strand.
GTGGTTCTGTCTTCCTTCACTGATCTTTCGCTTTGCTTAATTTTTGCCTTTTAATCTTTAGTTGAATTCCCATAACTCTCCTATGGTTAATGGGTGATCAGTTGCTTCTGCAGGGAATTTGCTAAGCACCAATAACTCAGGCAACCACATGTTGAACTGGGAACATTGAACTGAGGAGGGAAAATGCCATAAGAATAGGAAAATAAATTTTGTACTACAAAATAAAGCTTGCACCATAAGATTATAACCTTGTTGATCCCTGCTTTTGCCTGTCACAATTAAGTTTCTACTTTCATGAAACTGATATTTAATATGCTCCAAGACATTGCTCACTTTGTTCTATTATACAAAGGCAGCCAAGACTTACCAGCTGCTAAGAGCTGATATGGAAAGCTCAAGTCTTCTGCTTCTCATCACCATTAAAACCTGCAGGTCAGAGACCACCTGATCATTGACTGGCCTCAACTTGAGTTATACCAGCACTATTGTGCATATGTTTTTGCAAACGGTGCAGAAAATTGTGAATGCTTGTCATAGATCTTTAATTTGTGAATAATATGTATGTATCGTTTAACCAGCCAATTAAAATATACATTCCCCAGAAATCAGGATATTTTAAATTTTAGTGATCTAGCAAGCATTTATTATTGGGAGAATTCAGACTAGTTAGCCTGTTCACCTTCCTTTTTATTAGTTCCAGCTGCTATCACATAATGAAAACCCCCTCATGATTTGGACCAGTTATATTCAGTTGCTTGAGGATGCTGGGACAATGCACTCTCGCGGCTCAGGCTGTTCAGGGACTAGACAGACACACGCAAAGCAGCAAACATTTTTACAAGCAATGCTAATATGCGTTCTGCATGTTATTTTCACTGTCAGTTTTTTAATGCACGTTTTCTCCTAATATATGCATTTGAATAAAGATTGCTTGGTGGAGAACTGACCTGCAAGATTCTGATAACTTCAAATTTTCATGGATGACTGTGCTTTGGTTCTCATACAGTTTTGAAATCTGCAGTTTTGAGAGAGCCACTTTTAAATGTAAATGGCATCAAATCCTTCCTCCATCCCTAGCTGGATGTCCCCTGTCTGAAACCCTGGAGAGCTGCTTGTGGTTGGCCACTATGTGAATGCTGCAGCAGACAGGCCATTGGCTTGGCCCAGCAGGCTGCTCTAATGTTATTCTGCCAGCCAGTGTAGACAATACTAGATGGACCAGTGCCCCAATTCAGTATAAGGCAGGCTTCCTATGTTCCTGTCCGTGGGGAAAGCAGACAGCAGTGATTACTTATGACAAATAAATGCCAGAGGTAGTCACAGCTCATGACAGAGTGAAAGAGAGGTTTAATGAGCTACGTGATTTCTCCCTAGGTGCAGAATCAGATTCGACAAGGAAAATGTTATAAAATTCTTTATTCTGTGGATACAGTTGTTCCACAGAACAGATTTCTGAGTCATTTGGAGTGGTATTCCCCCCCCCCCCCTTAGGAAGTCTTAAACTGAACCTTCCTGTTCATTTCAGGTTTATGGCAGACAATTTATAACCTTTTTGAAGAGGGGAGGAGTTACCTTTTACTTTTTCTTCCCATTGTTGAAGGTGGCTTTTTACTAAGAATATGTGTAGGGTTGGTTACACAAGACAAATTATGCAGACACCAACTGTAAGTTTTGAGGGATTTGTTTACAGCCAAGTTACCTTGTATGCTTCAGTATTTCGAAAGAGCATATCTCTTGTTTGTTTTTGGTACCAGGCAGTCTTGGAGGAAACCAGTTTTCTGGATCTGATTCAGTTTGGGTTTAACTTTGATTTTGGCACAGAAACTGCTTTGGCTTCCCTGTATAATGACCTCCCTCAGGAGATAGACAGGGGGAAATGTGTGCCTGTTAAACCACCTTGACCTTTCAGAGGTTTACAGTACCGTCAACTATGGTATCCTTCTGGAGTGGCCATAGATTATTGTGGGTGTTTGTGTTGTGGGTGTTTTTGCTTTGTTACTTTGTTACGTAGTTTTGTGCTATTATATTGTAAATTGTCCTGTGGTCTTCGCATGAAAGGTGGTATAGAAAGTTAATGAATAATAAAAAATTATTATATGTTATAACCAGTTAATGGTTATAATGTAGAAGATCAACTTAATTTCTTTTTTTCTGGCTGACAGCCCTACAAATGCTAACATTGTCAACTGACTGGCAACAGCAAAAAGACTTTTGTTGTCTGAGGTTAATTGCAAGTTTTTCCCTCCACTGGAAAGAAACAGCGTCATAAAAAAGGAAGTCACTTCCCCTTGCTTTGAACAAGTATTGGGTTTTTTTGTTCCCCATAGCCTCGAAACGCTGGAAAGGTGTACCTCATACCTCTTTTGTTCTGACAAAACAGAATTGGGTAACTTGGGAAAGTTTTCGTAAGTTTTTCTGATATATATAGATATATATAAGTCCATCTGCTGAGACTCTTCCATTAAGATAAAGTACTTTACACCTCTTCGAAAAGTTCCAAGACAAAAGATGGAGAGATCTGGGTAAGTGTGAAATGTTTCTTTATGGAGATAGCAAAGTAATAAAACATGGACAGTTTGATTGTTTATTCAAAAGTAGGGGCGGGGGCGCTAATGGACCAAGCATATGAGTGCTGATGGTTCTTGCAACTATTTATTGACTATAATATGTATGCAGAGGTCTTCACAGAACTGTATTTGGTGAAGTAAAACTCTGTAGGTTCCATGTGACTAAAAATTGAAACATTTTGTCAAGGAATGAAAGACTTTTGGTTTTGGTTTTGCTTTCATGCATGAAGGGCATGAAATATAGTCAACATTGGTCGGTTTGCAGCATGGGGCAATGGGTGGCCCTGTGTCTGTTCTGCTGAGAGGTAAATGGACACTGCTTGCCTCCTATAGCCCACTCCAAAAACTCAGGACTAAAACCACCCATTGTGGGGTGTTTTAGTGGGTGGTCCAGGGGCTCTTAGCCCTGGATCTGCTGCCCCTTCCTGCTTTTCCAACTTTGCTTATAGGACAGAAGTCAGTCTAAATTTGCATCTATGCATATAAACTGCTATATGCAGATTTGTGGCACATGGCTTTGTACTCCTAGTCTTCTAAGGACATAGAGTTCCATTGGTCCCTTTCCACATTCTGTTGCCTGTTCCCCCTTGACTTTATACCAAAGGGGACTGATTTGCATCTCAGCATTTCCCTGTGCATGCATGTACCTCTCTTTCCCACCAGAGAAAGATCCCCCTTTCCCTTGCCCAAATCAATCATGTATCCATCACTCTCACTGGGAGCCAATGGACCTGGGTTCTATCTGATGTCCCCAAGGATAGGAAAATCATTCTCACAATCTAGGGGGCTAAGGTTGGCCAGTGGCTGGAGTTGCTGCCAGAAGAACTTTAGATGGTACAGAAAAAGCTTGGTCAGCTATATTCAGAAGGTTAAATTTTAGAGAAATACAGTGTGCCCACTTCCCGTATTTTGATTTTGGCTTATATCCTGGTTTGGAGGACATGACTCACGTTTCAGATTAGAACCGGAAACATGAACTTGCACAAAATGTATTGAGTAATGTGTAGACCATGCATTTTCAGTGCTCAGATACCTAATAGTTGGTAACCATGAACTTAACTCAAATATCCTTCAGCAAGCTTCTTCCTGTGGAGTTTAGGAAACAGCAATAAGAAACCAGAATAATAAACCAGAATAATAATTTTAAATTGCTGAAAGTTGAGTTCTAGCCAAAGTATTTAAAGTAGCCATACTTTACATACATAAATAATCTAAGGAAAGATTTGGGTTTGCTCACAACACACCATAGAACCATCTCTTGTTAGCAAACAGTATCCCTTCTAAAGTAAACTTTGGTTGTACAAAAAAGATTGTGTGATGATGACAAGCTTAAAATACAGTGTTTTGGAAGCCTTTCAGCAAGCAATACTAGAAACACCTGGCTTTAAGTCCCCTGAATTTAGGAGGTCACAGGAGTTAAATGTGAATATATGACTGTGGAGAAATGTTGTGCCCATGATTATGTTTTGTGCTGGGAGGAGGGGAAGTTATGTGGTCTGTGTTGATGTCAGAGTGTGACTGTCAAAGTCACGACCTTGTGCTGTTACTATATTGCAGGCCTGTTTAGCAGTAGCTGCTTGGCAGCAGATTCTGAAAACTGAGATTATCACTTTTAGTATTTGTAGATGTGGCTTGGATCACGTAAATTCATTTTGATTGGTCTGGAAAACAATAAGACTTTGGTTGGCTGATGGTTCTAGTCAGCAGAGAAGAGCAGCCAACTGTCAGTTGGGAGAAATAATGTGGAGTGGAGAAAATTGAGGTGAAAATGGAATCCATATTACGAACAACCTATTAAGTTGTTCATCTCCAGTTGCACACAGCCCAGCTTCCAAGTGTTGAGAGACTTCAGGGGTGCCAACACATTTATTTTGATTTGTTATGTTTACTTGTCAACTTACAGTACTACAAAAAGAAGCCTCAAAGTGATTTACATTTTTTAAAAAAAGCATAGAATACTTTGGTCTTGGTTCATTGGTCATTGGAAGCTGTGGTGCCTTTGTGATATATGAGGGTTGTTGTTTTTTTACACACATATATACAGACTGAGCATCAGATGGTGTTCAGTGTTGTCCCAAACATCTGACAGGTACCAATTTGGTCACCCTGGTTTTAGAACATGCCTGGCAAATGTGCCACAGGCAGCTGGAGATTGTGGTACTTCAGGATGGAACAGGAGGGTCCCATGAGTTCATCTATGCCATAATCCAGTCTGAAGTCTTCCAGTCCAGTACTAGACTATCTGCTCCCAAGTTACTCCAAGCACTTGTGATGGAGCAGTACAGCATATGCACTTCACTGTCCACAACAGAGACACTGTTTTGTACTCTGGGCTTGAGTTGTTAAGAAGGTTGACCACCACTATGTAAAGGGAATCCAATCCATGTTTTCATCAGAGTCTGGAGCTATGCCAGTCCCAGTTTTAAGCCCAGGAGCTCTAGAGACAAGGCTGTCAGGCAGTTGAAGAGATATTTCTGGCGGGCTTTTCTCATGTCTTAACAGTTTGTTCTAAAAAAAGTAGTTTAGTCACCATCTCGTTTAGAACACTTCTGTTGTTATGACACTCTTCTTCTCATTCGCAGGTTCCAAGGTGTCATCCATCTTTCTTTTTCCTGTTTTCTACGGAATATGGTGCCCAGGCTCTTATGTATTTTCATTGCCAATACACTGGATACTTCTGCCTTCAGAATCCAGCGTACGGGAAGTGCAGGTGAAAGCAGTAACCATTAATAGCCAAGTCCTGGTTTAGAACATTCCAGTGTTTCTTTCTTCTTCTTTTTAATACAAAGCCATTCTTTTTTTTTTTTTTTTTACGTAGATAATTGCCACGATCGCACCGTGCATTTCAGGTCCACTTTTGTACTGGCAGGAGAACCAGTGGTCCTCAAATGCCCTCCTTTGAGATACAAACATATGGATGCTTTTGATCAGCCCTTGAATCTCACCTGGGGGAAAAATGGTTCAGCAACAATTATCCCTGCAGGATACAGAGAAACAAGAATTCTCTTACAAGATGATGCTCTTTGGTTTTTGCCAGCTTCCAGTGAGGATTCTGGGGAATATATCTGCACTCGAAGGTAGGCATTCTAAGACACAAGACTGTTAGCCTAGGCTACATAGGGTTAACCAGATAACATGCGTATTCACACATCACTGAAGACTTACTGGCAATGGATTTACAAGACAGATCTGGGGTACTGTTTATCAAGTGTTGGAGAAGGTAAGATGCATTGAGAAGTAAGAGTTCTTTAGAGCAGAGACTGAATGTATTGAATTTTTTTTGCTGCAATGTATCTGAGGCCAGGGACGTGGTGGCGCTGTGGGTAAAACCTCAGCGCCTAGGACTTGCCGATCGTATGGTCGGCGGTTCGAATCCCCGCGGCGGGGTGAGCTCCCATTGTTCGGTCCCAGCTCCTGCCCACCTAGCAGTTCGAAAGCACCCTTAAGTGCAAGTAGATAAATAGGGACCGCTTTATAGCGGGAAGGTAAACGGCATTTCCGTGTGCTGCGCTGGTGCTGGCTCGCTAGAGCAGCTTCGTCACGCTGGCCACGTGACCCGGAAGTGTCTTCGGACAACGCTGGCCCCCGGCGCGCAACCCCAGAGTCGGTCACGACTGACCCATACGGGCAAGGGTACCTTTACCTTTACCTTATCTGAGGCCATCTTCATCCACATAACTTCGGTGTACCAAAGGTACCATATTGTACCCAATATTGGTGTGTGTGGCATGTGGCGTGCATACATGTCCTATGTGCGACTCGCATCTTCAGGGAGAGGCCAAGCAGGGAACCCAACATGGAACAGCTTCCTCTCTCACGCTCAGGAGGAGCCACCCAGTGAACTGTGCTGTGCTAGGCCTCCTCCACCCCCTCAATATTAAGGGGACCTGATCCCCTGCCAGCAAATATTGAGGGGGCCAAAGACCCCTCTGCCCCTAGGAGTTGGGCACGCTTCAGTGTAACTAATCTTTCATTACTAAGAACAAGGCTCAGATCCTATAACTGAAGCTTGGTGTGACTGTCACGGGAAAACCAGCTCCCCCAAAGTCAGTGTTGCATTATAATACAGTGGTGCCCCGCAAGACGAATGCCTCGCAAGACGGAAAACCCGCTAGACGAAAGGGTTTTCCGTTTTGGAGGCGCTTCACAAAACGAATTTCCCTATGGGCTTGCTTCGCAAGACGAAAATGTCTTGCGAGTTCCTGCGGGGTTTTTTTCCTCCCCCCCTTTTTCTAAGCCGCTAAGCCACTTATCAGCTGATCCGCTAAGCCGCTAAGCCGCTAATAGTGCTAATCCGCTAAGCCGCTAATGGGCTTGCTTCGCAAGACGAAAAAACCGCTAGACGAAGAGAATCGCGGAATGGATTCTTTTCGTCTTGCAAGGCACCACTGTAATGTTTAGCTGCATTGGATCATGTGGCTACATCCAACTCAGGCATTATTGTTCCTGAGGGAAGTGCAGCCCTTGCAAGAGAAGGAACGACATGTTACATCCATCACCAGTACAATGTGAAGCCTAGCCACAACAGGGTATGGCTCCTCAGCTCTGGACATTATTATTACTACAATGGTGGTCGCAGAATGTGGAAGTGACTTACGCTTCCTTTCTTTGACATCCTTGTTTCTTGTGTGGAGTGAGGAGGACAGTCATGTTTCTCCTGCAAGGGGATGTCTTGAACTCTGTGTATGTCTGGCACTACAAGGGATGAGGGTGGCGCTGTGGTCTAAACCACTGAGCCTCTTGGGCTTGTGGACCAGAAGGTCGGTGGTTCGAATCCCCACAATGGAGCCAGCTTCTGTTACTCTGTCCCAGCTCCTGCCAACCTAGCAGTTCGAAAGCACACCAGTACGAGTAGATAAATAGGTACTGCTGTGGTGGGAAGGTAAACGGTGTTTCTGTGCGCTCTGGCACTCGTCACAGTGTCCCGTTGCACCAGAAGCAGTTCAGTCATGCTGGCCACATGACCCAGAAAACTGTGGACAAACACCAACTCCCTCGGCCAGAAAGCGTGATGAGCACTGCAACCCCACAGTCGTCTTTGACTGGGGTCCTTTACCTATTTTTTACCTTTACCTATGCATGTGGCACTTTGCAGGTGGTATGGAAAGAGGAAGGGCAAAGCACTCACTGAAATGCAACTAGTTGAGGGGAAGAACTTGGGGCATCTGTATCTTTTGCAAGGAGAGGAGCATGAAATGAGCTTTGAAGACCCTGCAATGTTTTGATGATTATTAACATTATCACTCTAGAAAGCACCATGCTTACAATTGTGGTTATTAATGGTCACATTAAGTGCTGCTTTGTTTTTAGTGTGGGCTAATGAATAGTCCGGGACGCGGGTGGCGCTGTTGGTGAAACCACAGAGCCTAGGATTTGCTAATCAGAAGGTCGGCAGTTCGAATCCCCGCAACGGGGTGAGCTCCCGTTGCTCGGTCCCTGCTCCTGCCAACCTAGCAGTTCAAAAGCATGTCAAAGTGCAAGTAGATAAATAGGTACCGCTCCAGCGGGAAGGTAAACGGTGTTTCCGTGCGCTGCTCTGGTTTGCCAGAAGCGGCTTAGTCATGCTGGCCACATGACCCAGAAGCTGTACGCCGGCTCCCTCGGCCAATAAAGCAAGATGAGTGCCGCAACCCCAGAGTCGGCCACGACTGGACCTAATGGTCAGGGGTCCCTTTACCTTTACCTAATGAATAGTCCATGATATGGGGTTGGAAAAGAGAAGCTTCCTTCTGGGCTTGATGAATGCAAGTAGCCAGGCAGACACCTTGCGGCAGCCTAACGTACACTTTCCATCTTTATTGGTGTGATTTTTATTGAAAATGGCTCAAGGAAAGGGAAGGTCAAGAAACCTCCCCTCCACGGCATCAATTTTCCTCCTCAAGTTATAGCCTCAGTGTCTGCATTTTGTTAAAAAGCGGAAGAAAAGAAGTAATTAAAAAACCAGTTCATGGGCGATAGGCACCAGCAGCTGGCAGGGTTTGGCCTTAAACTGTCCGTGATGTCTGTTCAGGGCATGCGTTTAGAATAGGAGCCTGTCTAGAGTGCAGAAAGTGGTGCCTTACACAACTGGTCTCTTGTGGTCCCACCTGTTGCCACCTGTTTGAACATCTGGATTTGTGTCATCCTTGTAGCAGTCAATGGCTAAAAGTGACATCTGCAAGTAATTTCGATCACATTTAGCCCTCCAGTAAGAAACGGAAGATGGAAGGGGATGGGCTTGTATTTTCAAATGTCTTACATTGGTCATTGCTAATAAACAGAAAATATGTCCCCCCCAAAATAAATTATCTCTGCTGAGAGTGATACTGATGCTGTTGAGCCTGATAGTGATGAAACAGCTCTTACACTACCTCTGTGCAATATTTTAGCAGTCTTGCACAGACAGAAAAGTGTCCCAAGGCAGAGAAACACAGATGTGCTCAGTGTCCTGTGGCGTTGGAATGTACTTAATACCAGAAGTTACTCCACTGAGTGGAAAGAGACATGTGCAATGAAAAGTATGCAAGACTTCCAGTATAAACCTCAGGGGGACTGGCATACGTGCAGAAAGAGGTCACTTATTGCAGAGGACATGTAAATGATTTTTTTCGGTGAAAAAGTCAGCGGCTGATGTCGTTTTCTTTCATAATGTCATTTCCATTATAATGCCTCTATATTAATCCCACAAGCAAATTCATCTGGAAGATATTATGTCTGAATGAAAAATCCAAGACAAACCTATGCAGTTCCTTGCCAAGTAATCATGAGTCGAACAACATACACCTTTTTCAGCCCGGTCCTCAGGTTGCAAAGGACTTCCCTTTATCACAAATAAAAAGGTAAAGGTAAAGGGACCCCTGACCATTAGGTCCAGTCGTGACCGACTCTGGGGTTGTGGTGCTCATCTCGCTTTATTGGCTGAGGGAGCCGGCGTACAGCTTCCGGGTCATGTGGCCAACATGACTCTGGCAAACCAGAGCAGTGCATGGAAACACCATTTACCTTCGCGCCATAGCGGTACCTATTTATCTACTTGCACTTTGACATGCTTTCGAACTGCTAGGTTGGCAGGAGCAGGGACTGAGCAATGGAAACTCACCCCATCACGGGGATTTGAACCGCTGACCTTGTGATCAGCAAGTCCTAGGCTCTGTGGTTTAACCCACAGCGCCACCCGCGTCCGTATCACAAATGTAGGCTGGTTTAATAGTTACAGCTTTTGCTCAAGGAACCGCAAACAACAATTTTGTCAGGGCTTCTAAGGACAGAAAATCTATGTGCAAACTAACTTATATTCAGAAGTTTTGATTCCACCAATATTAAGAAAAAATATATGGTGACGAACAGCATAAAATCAACCATACAATTACTTTTTTAAAAGAGAGAAAAAAAGAATTAATATACACCAGAATTGTATATAGCACATCAATATAGCTGGATCTTTTAGACAATGTACAAACCTGGGGCTATTTCAAACATTACACCAAAGAAGGGCCCCCATCAGTGAAAAAATTCCATACTCTCTGCGGTTGGTGACCCTGGCTTCTCTTCTGCCTCAGATAAAATATTTTAAATGTTTAATCTAGCTTTTAAATAACAACACACACCCTGAGCTGTATTCAATGGTGGCTTTGCATTACAGGACTGTTTATTTGTTTTTTAAGCGGATTTTTCCAACTGCATAAATTCCTCATCAGACCCTCCACACAAAACAAAACAACAAACAAATCAATGGAACGCAAAGTGTGCATTGCTCCTTGCTTACACCCTGGTGGAATCTAGACGCACACATATAAAACGCTGCGAAAATGCTTTTTTAAAAAAACGTTTTGAAAATATATATTGAATTTGACATAAGCTCACCATTGCCATCTAGTGCCACATTTGTATAATGCACTTAAAACACACTTAAAGCATTATATTTGCAGCTGCATAGCTGAGTCCCCAGTATACATGGCAGCTTCTCCATAGGAGTCATAGGTCATGTCTATTATACAGCATCTAAATGGCAACCCAATGGCCCTTGCATTGATGTGAATCCTATCTCTGTGACACTTACACTGGTGAAAGGGCCACTGGATCATTCTGAAGCAGCGGTGTAGCGTGGGTTGTCAGCACCCGGGGCAAGGCAAGTAATTTGCGCCCCCTAACCCGGGGCAAGGCAAGTAATTTGCGCCCCAACCCCTAACCTGCCGCCACTGCCAGCTTCTTCTTGCTGCTGCCTGGGCTGGTCGGGTGTGGTTCTCTCCTGCGCTCAGCGCTGCGCCGGGCGGCCGCTGCACTGCCCCTCCCCCAGATAGTCCCTCCCTCGCTCTCTCTCCGCTCCGCACGGCAACGCACGCCTGGCACCCTCCCCCTCCACAGTGGGCGGCGACCCGGCAGCTCGGATCGGATTCGCACAGCCAGCACTGCAGTGAGAGAGAGTGAGTGAGCCAGGTAGGGGCAGAGAGCTGCGAGTGCGAGCGCCCCCCCCAAATGTTGCGCCCGGTGCGGCTGGCCCCCCCTGCACCCCCCACGCTACGCCACTGTTCTGAAGGTTATCTGTCTATTGCTGCAGCCTGATCAAACTTGTGCTGCCAATATCGGTACCTCTCAAACACCTGGGCTTCTCCTATTTTCACCAAGATTGCCATTTAAGCGCAAGTCAGCTGATGGCTTTACTGATCCCTTTTATATCGAAGTCAATAAGGCAGATTTTCAGTTCTGGCTGTTTAGCTCACAAGAGGAAGCAGGACAACTCCCAAGTCCTGACATCATATGGCAGAGGTTTTTGGCCTTTTTGAGTCCACGGATCCCTTGACCAACTACAGTGCTACCTCTGGTTAAGAACTTTATTCGTTCTGGAGATCCGTTCTTAAGCTGAAACTGTTCTTAACCTAAGGTACCACTTTAGCTAACGGGGCCTCCCGCCGACGCCGCGTGATTTCTGTTCTCATCCTGAAGCAAAGTTCTTAACCCAAGGTACTATTTCTGGGTTAGCGGAGTCTGTAACCTGAAGAGTCTGTAACCTGAAACGTCTGTAACCCAAGGTACCACTGTACATTCTTTCTGTGGCACCCCTGTGGGGCTCAGGAGCCCAGTTATGTCACCCCTTGCCTGCAGAGCTGGCAGTCCCTCACCCTTTTTTCAAACACCCTCCCTTGTGGAGTGTTCCCTCAGCCTCCTCTCCCCTCTCCTTGGGAGTCCCCTGGACAGCTGCTGCTGGTCTTTGAGCTGCCCTCCCTGCCCCAAAGAGAGCTGCCCCCCAGAGGCAACATTCACAGGTGGAGCTTATTGCCAGGGCTGCCGCAACAAACAGCTGCACAAGCCTTTGAGAGGCAGAGATGCACGAGGGCATCAGAATAGTGAGGGGAGGAAGGAGTGAGGGACAGAGGCCAGAGTTGCCCACAGCACCCCTGACCATCATTCAAGGCACCCTGGTTGAAAACCACTGCCATATGATATTATTGTTTGTGTGTTTGTCGAGTTAGACGTACAGGACATTCATCTGAGTAAAAAAAAAAGGGTGGGGGGATGAAGCAGGTTCCTGCCTACAAACATCCCTGTACACTCTCAGATACAAACCTTGGCTTGTGCTTCTCCTCATGAGCAAGGAACTTTAAACAACAACAACAAACAGTCTCCAGAAGCAAAGGATCTCTTCTGTCCGTGAGTGTCTTCTTCCTCAGTCCTTCAGTCCTGGTTCCGCTAACTTGTTACTGTACAGTGGTACCTCGGGTTAAGTACTTAATTCGTTCCGGAGTTCCGTTCTTAACCTGAAACTGTTCTTAACCTGAAGCACCACTTTAGCTAATGGGGCCTCCCACTGCTGCTGCGCTGCCGGAGCACAAGTTCTGTTCTAGTATACTAAAATCTTAATAGATTTACCGAAGTATGTCTATAAAATACTTTCCAATTGTCTAAAAATACATTTGAATGACATGTATCTACTGATATTTGTCCTTCCACAGCTTAACACCCCCCCCCCACACACAACAAAGCAGAAATAAGCTCAGTACAATTTGTTCCTCCTGTCGGGAAGCCAAGCCAATCCAGTCATATTGCCACTTGTGTTCAGTGTGCTCTGAAATCAGCAGGGGGTGGGGTCTGCTCAGGTCCCTCAGCCAGAGTATTTTGTATTGTCTGCAGAATCAAGTTGCCAACCAATGATGCTTTTTCAGAGGGCGGTGATTTTAGTGTCCTGTGTGTACTTAATTGTTCAAAATGGTTACATCTGAATAACAAAAAGCAATGGTGTGTTATGGTGCAATGACAAATCTTCCCTTGTTGTGTATGAATGTCATGTTTCTTCTTCTCCCCCCCCTGCCCATTTGCCCTCTGCCTGCAGGAATTCTTCTTACTGTGCTGATGTGTCTGTTCATCTCACAGTTGTGGAGAAAAGTGCTGTTCGAAATATTTCCTATCTCCAGAAGGCTTTCACATTTAGTCCTGGAAAGGTTGTCTGTCCGGCCTTGGAGAGTTTTGTACAAAAGAATACAAACTACGAACTCAAATGGTACAAGGTATTATTATGGGTCATTTCTTCATGGCAGTTTGGGAATTTGAACTTGGACTTCCAGTATCCAAACCCACAAGAGACTATCATCTGCACTGCACTCAGAACGAAAGGCAGAATAATATAAGACGTTGACTGCATGGTAGAAATTGCACAGGGTCCTATGCAGGGCTATGACATGCCTAAGCCCATTCATTTGAATTGGCATCTTAGTGTAATTGTGGCCAACTCTGCTAAGGCAAGGGACGGGGCTGCAATGGTCCTCCAGATGTTGCTAGATTTCCACCATCTGCAGCTGGCATGACCAGGGTCCAGGATTATAGGAGCTGTAGTTCAATCACATCTCAAGGGACATAAATTACCCATCCTTAGCCTAGATTAATTAGCTGTAGCTTTGAAAAAATACCTTAGATTATGGTGGCCTGCAGATGTGCTCTTGAGTTAAAGCTTTGATACAATAGCCTAAAAGTTTCATTAGGTTGCTTTGTTTTTAGAATATTTGCATTTAAGATGACAAGCTGTTTTCACAAAGAAGAGGTCCATCATGAGCTCCCCCCAACCCCCCCCCAAATGTTCTTTATGTTCAGAGGCAGCATAGCCTAAGGTTACCAGATGTCCATGTTTCCTGGGGGCAGTCCCCGGATTTACAAATCAGTCCCCATACAAAATCCTATCATTCCTACTGAAGCTGAAAAGTGTCCCTGGATTCATTGAAAAAAAATCTGGTAACCTTAGCATAGCCCTGAACATCAGATACTGATGCCAAAAGAAAAAGGTTGCTGCCATTGTGCCTTGGTTATGTCCAGAAGCATGTTAGACTCAGAATGCTAGACTAGATACAACATTAGTTCTGATCCAAGAGAACCATGCTAAGTTGAGTCCAAAGCCTGAGGCTATTTTATTTTTTTGGAACTGCCCAGCACTTAATTTAGTTCGCCAAAACTATTTTCCTCCTTTTCTCTTGGTTAAAGCCATCCACTCTGTCCAAATTCTAAACAAACAATTTTCCACGTGTTAATTTTATTGAATTATGAATGTGCATGGTGCACATTCAATTTTGACACTAATGACTTGGGCAGTAGTTCTGAAATCCTGCAGAGCCCTGCTAAATTTATCTGTAGTTTATAGCCCTTTCACCAGAAACCAGGTCTGTCAGCAACTGACTAGACCATGAGTTTTTATTTAGTGATAACAGTGTCTGGCCAGTAATGGAAAGTGAAGCCCAGGATCACAATATCCTTTTACAAGTTATTCTGGAATCATGTCAAACTGACTTTGTGGTGGAGAACCATTTTGATCAGGTTTGCCTGAGGAATTTGATCATTGCTCATTCTGATATAAACTGACCTAATCTGCAGTTCCTGGACTGACTAATGTATGGATCAGAACACGCCCGTCAGATCTCACACTTCTCCAGCTGCTGTTGACATAATTTTCAGTTCAATATAAATTATCAGAACATGTTTAAAGGTACATACCTGGAGAGAAAACAAAATGCATGTTTTAAGAGAAAATGCAGTTAAGAACAAGCACTTAAATGTTGATTTTTGTTCAGATTTTAAATAAATAAATAAATAAATAAATAAATAAATAAATAAGGGATGGAAAAGTTTTCTGGGTGAACACATGTGAAAGTGATATGGACCAGAAACGGAGGCTTTTCCTCATTTAATCTATCATTGGTTGATCAATACAATATGGAATTTTCCACTTACGCTGCCACTACAACAGTTAGTCATTATTGTGTAACCATGTGGCTTATTGCAAGACTTTAACAAAGAGCTCTCTCCTTTCCTGGCACCACACGGAAACTGAAGAGATTCAAAGTGTAAACCAAATAGTCACACTTGCAAACCCTGCTTAGTTAAGGAAGCCAGCTTCATAATCCATGGTTTGTTTGTTTTTTAAGTTGGCCTGTTTTTAAACTGGTCAGAGCTTGTTTTAAACCACTGCCCTTGGTTTGAATGTAATAAACCAGGATTCGTGGAAAATGAAAATAACTCTTATTCCGACTCTGTGGGGGGAGAAGGAGGGGGAAAGGTGTGAGTCTGGTGCTTGCTGCAAGATCCTCTGTGCTTATGTACACAGTAATAAACAGTGGCATTTAAGCTTTATGTGGACATTGTGTATAAAAAGCTTATTTGAGGCACTTTTCTGCTTTGGAATCTGTCAGGAATCAGACCCCTACCGCAGTCTTCCCAGTGTTTCATGGCCTTTCCAAAATGCCATCATTGCTGCATCAATGGATGTTAAACTAGCTCAGTGACATTAAGAATTCACTGAAAAAAAATCACCTCAAGACTCCTTGGCACTGAAGCATTGTATTTCCCTACTAAATGTTCGGCTGCCCATTTTATTTGTGTACTTTTGTTTTTTTGTTTCTAGGACTCAATACCTTTGGACATTGACAATAAGAAATTTGCTGTTTTGAAGGGCACAAATTATCTCATCATAAACTCTGTGTCCTTGGATGATTCAGGCTACTATACTTGCCAGCTGAACTTTCGGCACGAAATGGGACAATATAACATCACCAGGACCATTCAGTTAGAAACACTAGGTAATGTTTACTCTTGAACTACTAAAGTACGCAATGACGAGCAGGACTGTACATACAGATGATCCACTTTTCTTTGATTAAAAAAATACAAATTTGGTATGAAGTAAACTTTATATTTTCCGCATGGATCAATTATACAAATGTGCATATTGTTGAAATATGCGTCACAAGGAGTCATTGCTCAGAACACAAGATATGCAAACGAAAGGTTAATTTGTGGCATTTCTTTGCAAGGCAGGAAAATACTGCAAACCTGGAGAGCCATTGCCAGTCAGTTTAGACAAGAGGTGGAGAACTTATGCCCCATGGACCAGATGCGAGCCATGGGGCCTCCCCATCTAGCCCCTTACCGCTCCACAGGGAGTTATTCAGACTTGAAAACAGTTCTCTGTTGTCAACAAAAGAAGGCTACAGTGGTACCTCGGGTTAAGAACTTAATTCGTTCTGGAGGTCTGTTCTTAACTTGAAACTGTTCTTAACCTGAGGTACCACTTTAGCTAATGGGGCCTCTCGCTGCCGCCGCGCCGCCGCCGTGTGATTTCTGTTCTCATCCTGAAGCAAAGTTCTTAACCCGAGGTAATATTTCTGGGTTAGCGGAGTCTGTAACCTGAAGCGTCTGTAACCTGAGGTACCACTGTATTTTTGAATCTCCTGTGTGGGGCTGAATTTTCTTGTATGGGGTCACTGATGGGAAGGAAACGGGTAACCCTCTTCTCCCCATGTATCGTCACAGCCCAAAACACTCTTCTGTTGAGGTCAAAAGAATGTCTCCCTCAGGGTCAGAAAAGTTGCCCAACTGCAGATGCACGGAATATGCACGTCCTGACTCTAAACAGCTTTCCTGGGATGTATTTTGGCAGCGAAAGAAAAGACTCCTACTCTTTCTCATCATTGCAACTGCCAATTGCTAAAGCCCTGAGCTTACCCAGCACAACATTCCAGCTATTTGCTTCCGATAAGAGCCTGAAATAGTTTCAGAAGAGAACTAAGATCGCTGGCTAGTGGCCAGTGGAAGTGTGAGGAATTTGCAGCCTTTGTGGGAGGTAGAATGCTTGTGGCTTAAATGCCTCCGCTTGCAAAACCAAGTAATTTTTGCCAAAAGAGAGCCCTGGGAGGTGATTTCCATTAGCTCGGGGAATGCAATATTTAACTAATAGCGGGAAAGGATAGACAAATACACCTATCTCACTCTCCCCTTTTTATTTTTAAATTTGTACAGGTTTCTTTGTCTGCTGCTCTGTTAAATAAATATAGATATATATGTTAATTTACCTGTTAGTCAGGCTGACCAGCAGGGGGTGGTAGTATGCTTAATGTGTTTTCAGATCAATGTATGAACTGCACATTCTTCCCCCATTTCAATTTATTTTAAACCAGCTGAGAACCTCTGAAAATTTCACAGAGCAAAGAGAGAGGAAAGAGAGAGAGAGACAAGATCTCTGAATGCACTGGAATTCTGGTCGATGTTCATTCTAGTGATAACAGTTACATTTCAGCCATGCCTTATTATTTTGAGCGAGGTTATTTCTTTATCCTGGTAAATAATGGAAACTATTGCTGTATCAGAAAAGCGGATGTAATTCTCTGCAACATGTTTTCTCTGAACTCTCACTAGGCCAAAAGAAGAGAAGCCGACCTGTGATTGTCTACCCAAATGAAAAGATTACATTAGCAGGTCTCGGTAAGGCCAACAAATTTATTCAAGTCGTTTCTGAAAACAAAGTACCATTATGTTACAAAATAAGAATTATAACTCAGTTCTAAATTTCTTACCAGTGGGTTTTAGTACTATATTAGTTCCAACCATAATAACAGCTAATGGTGGCTTTACTGACTTTGCTATAATTGTGGCAGAATTAATGATGTCTGTTGCATCCTGAGGAGTATCTACAATTCAGCCTTTTGCAAACAGGGCCAAACCAAACTTACACATCTTGTGTCATGTCATGATTCTCTCCCCCCCCCCCCCCGTCACCCCTTGTTCCTTCATGTCTTCAAAACTGAGGAAAGGAGTAGAGGAGCTGAACCTTTTCCTCGCCAGTTATTTGGGCAGAAACCAGACTGGTGTGATTTTGATTGAACAAACAGCTGGCGGGACATGGTGACCACTCAACCACCTACGGCTTCCATGTATTTTAAAACAAATGGAACAAGAACAACTTGAATATAGGAAAATAGGTTTTTGGCTCTAATTCTCCTTATCCGGGGATCTTTCGAAACTGGAGTTCTGTCTAGGGGTGGTGTAGGGGTCTAGGTGTTAGAGCTCTTAGCAGATCACCCTCATCAAACTACAGTTCCCAAGACATTTTGTTCCTTGCACTTGAGACACGGGGTCCCTTTTTTCTTTGGACAACACTTTAAAAAGTCTTGGCACTTTGTTCCTCTACCATGGTGTCAAAGATATGGTGTCATAGCTCTGTGAGAACCTATGCATGACACTTGAAGTAGAAAAAAAGATGATATTTGTGTAGTGCAGAAAAGGGTGTTCTGTATGCTTGGGGAAAAGTCATCAAAGTGGAACACTTATTTCTTCTGTTTAATAACTATTCCGGAAATGTAGGAATGTATGTGCTCTTTGGATAAACCAGTCTTGTGAAAGAAATGAAAAAGCCCCCCCATCATTAACCTAAAGGTTTTCACCAGACCTCCTACCAAAATCTTTTAATTTTTTTAAAATTTCTATATTGCCCTTCATTTGAGGATCACAGGGTGGTTTACAAAATAATGACACCGAAATGCATACTGTTGTAACAAAAGAAAACAATACTGTTGCCCTCCCGACGCAGTTTTAAAAGGCTATATATTGTTTAATTAGCCAAAGGTTTGGGAGAAGAGAAATATTTTTGCCTGGACCCTAAAGATATGTCATGAAGGCTCCCTGGGGAGAGTGTTCCACAAGCAAGGGGCCACCTCAGAAAAGGCCGCTTTGGTCCTTGAAGTATTGCAGTCCTGAGCAGTTTAAGGCTTCATAGATCAAAAATGGCACTTTGAATCAGACCTGGAAACTAACTGGCTGCCAGTTCAGTCAGGCCATGATTGACATTACAGTGGTACCTCTGGTTAAGAACTTAATTCGTTCCAGAGGTCCGTTCTTAACCTGAAACAGTTCTTAACCTGAGATACCACTTTAGCTAATGGGGCCTCCTGCTGCTGCCATGCCGCTGCCACACGATTTCTGTTCTCATCCTGAGGTAAAGTTCTTAACCCGTTTGTAACCCAAGCTACCACTGTATATGCTCATACCAGGGGATACCATGGTAAGCAACGACTGAATTCTGTACCAGCTGAAGTTTCTGAACCATCTTCAGAGGCAGCCCCATGTATATAACACATTGTGGGAACATTGTGGCTGGGATATGGAGCCCAGAACCTGATCTGAGATGTGTGCTTGTCTACAAATGGTCACATATACCAGGTCCTAAAAAGAATTGATGCAAGTTACAGGGACTCTGGGTAATTTGAACCAAGAACCTCATGGTCTGGGGCCTAGCCTAGAGAGCTACCATAGATTCTGTGTGAGCAAGTGTCAGGGGCTCAGGAGCAGAAGCACAGGGAAGAGGGGAGATGGGGAGCGTAGAAGAAGATGACAGTGGCCCAAGAGATTCCATGAGCCTCTCCAGCGAATCGGAAGATTCACAGAAGGGGGCACCAGTGGCCAGGGCAAGGGGATTCCCAAGGGGGACACTCCAGGAGCAAGGGGCCAGCAGGGACTCCCAGAGTAGCAGTTGGAAATCAGGACCAGCTTCCCCACCAGAGCATAGTGGGGGGGGGGAAGAGTCCCAGGTATCGAGGGCAGAGGATTCCACACCAGGGAGTGAAGATAAGTCAGGGCTGGCCACGCCTCCGTCGGAGAGCCAGACAACGGAGGGGAGGTCAGATCCGGGCAGTATCCCGGAAGAGGGAAGCAGTGACAGAAGCAGTGTGACGGTCAGGAGGAAGGTCACTGGGTTGGCGCGAGAGGCAAGTTCAAATGTACAGGAGCGCGGGACAGCAGAGAATGAGGATTGGGAACCGGGTCCTAAAGCCCGCCGGAGACAGGGGGAGGAGTCAGCCGACTCAGCGTCGGAAGAGTCCAGAAAGGGGAAAGCCCCGGCAGGCAGGAGGACCCAGAGGAGGAGAGAACAACGGAAAAGGTGGAGCAGGGCTAGGATCTTAAACTGGTGTCATAGGGGAGGAGACTCAGACGGGACTTCGCCGGTCTAGGGTTTAAGACGTAGAGCTGCGCGCTGCGGCTTGGAAATGGAAACTGAACCTCAATAAAGACTTTTGTACATAACGACAGCCTCGCGTTGGTCCTCTGTGAGCTGGGACCTAGGGGCAGCTCTGACAGCAAGTCTTCAAATGTAGAAGGAAATGAGGATGTCAACATGACCTCTGCAATTGATAGGCAGTAGGTTTCTAGGCTGGCCTCTATTGTCGCTAAACCTAGGCTGTTTTTTCATCTTTTAAAAAAATAATTTGTATAAATTTTAAACAAATTGTATCACCAGTCAGACAATTTTACAACAACATGTGTAATTTTATTGCATCTTGGTAATCATTCGGACAAGTACAGATGGTATGTATCAAAGGGTTCACTGTGTTCTCAAGTCTAACTTGGCATATTTGCAAAAAAAAAAAAAAAAGCGTTGAGGAAGTGATCTGTATTGCTAAATATTTGCACAAGTTTGAAAGTGATTTCCTTTCAAACAAAGTATATATTTTTATTGTGCCTTCATGGGAGAAGGATATTTTGTACCTAATGCCCTGTGAAGACAGGGCCATCTCCGGCTGATACCGTGCTTTTGAATGAGTTCCAGCAAATGTCATAAAAAAACCCAAAAACTTCTCTGCAGCAATAAAATATTCCATGTGCAAACAAGTACAGTGACTCATGATATTCTAGGCTATTGGAATGTTTGCCTTAGTCAAGAAGGATGTGGTTAAGCCGCATGTTGCTGGCTAGCATAAATAGAAAGGGTCATCAGCTAAACAAGCTTGACTCTTATTGCTTTAATTCTGTAAGAAGCTGTTCAGACTCTGCTCAAAAACTCACCTGCCATCAGCATCTCTTTTTGTGATGTTGACTAAATAAGTGTTTTTATTTTGAGGCTTCCGGCATCTCTGGGAAATGTTGCTTCTTTGGGCTGTTGTTGCTCATCCAGGGGATGCCTGAGGTATTTCACTCAGCCAGGACAATTATCTGTCACTTTTGCCTTGAGATTGTTGGGGTTGGTTGCATTTTATTGATCCTATTAGATTCTTGTTAGCTGATGATAAAAGCTCTGGAGTGTGGCAGTTGTTTATTGCAATGCTCTAGAACTGATCCACCTATTTCTTGGTTCCCCTACTAGGCTGGATGATTGGTCAAAAAAGGCTTGGTCAAATGTTGCCAAATAATACTCAAGTATTTTTAAAGCATTCTTTTTATTAGGACATTCAGTGCTATTTTTCTAGAAAAAAGAGGTGCTGGAACTCACCATGACTGCCTCCTTTGTTCTCTTATAATGGTGATACATTTCTTTTGTTGCGACCAACCCTGAATTGCTTGGTGATGAAAAGTGGGATATAAATCTTACAAATATATGAAAATTGTAAGCTGCTGTCTATACCGTGGCATTCCTGGCACCATGCAGTGTTTAATGACAATATTTGACTGGCGTATGCCAAGCGCTGAACTGGATGCCCAATATTTGCATTGGAAGTGGGCCAAAAACCAAGACATTTGCAACACTTTAAGTGTCCACAGGTAATCAGACTCCAGAAGAAGTGGTGTGAGAATTGTATTTTCTTCTTCCACCTGTTTTACTAAAAACATTTACATTTATTTACATGATGAATCTCCTGCCAACCTAGCAGTTTGAAAGCACGTCAAAATGCAAGTAGATAAATAGGTACCACTCCAGCGGGAAGGTAAATGGCATTTCCGTGCGCTGCTCTGGTTCGCCAGAAGCGGCTTAGTCATGCTGGCCACATGACCCGGAAGCTGTACGCCGGCTCCCTCAGCCAATAAAGCGAGATGAGCACCGCAACCCCAGAGTTGGTCATGACTGGACCTAATTTTCGGGGGAACCTTTACCTTTACGTGATGAATAATGGCTAATTGCTTCTCCGGGTAGACTTCTTGGTTTATTTAGTTCAGTTTCTAACACACCTTTCCCAAGGAGTCTGATTTGGTAACAATTAAAACAAAGGGCATGCAATAAAAACAAAAATACACCTACTGTACTTAATCCTGGCCGTTGAATGTCAGCTGAAATAAGAATTTATTGAGCTCTTCAGAAGACTTAAGAATTAAGGAGTGGTGATATCCATTATTGCTCAACATAGTACTCACCATTTGTTTGTTCTTACTTCCATGTTTCCTTTTCAAACTAGGTTCTCGACTGACAATGATATGCAAAGTGCTTACTGGAGAAAGCAGCCATTTTTATACTGAGGTTTGGTGGCTAGCCAACAAGACTTACATTGGTAGGCTATATCAAAAGGGCAGAGTTACAGAAGGAGAACGTCAGTAAGTATTATTATGCTCACCCCAATCTCTGAGCAGTGAGAGGTGCCAAAACATACCTTGTGTTTAGTTCTTTAAAATGGAGGTCACTTGAGATAGCAGTATCTTTGGGATATGTGGTTCTATTTACACATATATACACAAGAGGAAAAGGCTCACAGCATTAACAGATCTTGGTCCTCTGATAGGTTTCTAGCCACTACCGCCCTGCCATAACTTTGGATTCAGCAATGAGAAGAAAGCGTCTCTGTGTCTCCTCCCATCCCAGTTCAAGATCAGGCTGACCATTTTTGTATAGTTCTTTTACACTTCACTTTTGCATCACCTCCAGCTAGCCACCTAACTGTAGCATTATTTAGCTCACCAGCTTCTCCACAAGACTATCACGTAGGACTTTGTCGAAAGCCTTACTGAAATCAAGATGTGCTACATCTCCAGCATTTCCCTGATCCACCAAGTCTGAAACTCTATATAAAAAAAAGAAATACGATCAGTCCGGCATAATTTGCTTTTGAGAAACCCATGCTTCGTAATCACAACATCCTTTTCTAAGTGTTCACAGACAGACTGTTTAATTATCTGTTCCAGAACCATTCCTGGTATCGATGTCAAGCTGACCAGTCGGTCATTTCCCGGTTCCTCTCCCCTTCCCTTTTTTAATGCTTCCAGTCCACAGGGACCTCATCTGTTTGCCAAGAATTTTCAACGATTATAGACAGAGGCTCTGAGACTGTATCTGCGAGTTCTTTTAGTACTCTTGGATGAAGTTCACCAGGCCCTGCAAATCTTAATTTATTTATAGTAGCTATGAGGTCCCTAATACCTGTTTCCCTATCTTGGGCTGCAGCTTCCTTTCTACATCATTTATTATATTTTCACCTTTAAACCTCATTCCAAGCAGATTCAGTCACCACAGTATATTTCGTGGCTGAATGAGAATATGAATCTGCATTGTCCTGGTTTTAGTCTGAAAGTGCTTCCAGACAGGTGGCTGTTGTGGGATTGGTGCTCCTCCTGCATGCAAGTTTTTGCAGGGTCCATATGATGTTGTTGGCATCAAAATGGCAGCCCATATTCCCTCCCATTGAATCTGGATTTTTCCTTCTTGGGGGAAATCCAAAAGTTTAAGCATGCCAACACCTTGGTTGCGGTCTGGAAGCTCCCTGACACACTAACTGCATTACAATGGTTTACTACTGAGAGCCTGTCAAACCCACTTTTTTTACTATTTTGAATACAAAATATTCAAAATCAGGGTGTTGCAGTGAAATGAACGTATTCCCATGTGCTATAAAATGCTGTGCCCATAGTTATGCACCTCGCCAGCCACCCGCCACACAATGCTAGACTAAAAAAAATCAAATTACAGTGTTCTTGAAATGCTTTCAATTAAAAAAAGTGATCCTATAAATTACTGTTTCCTTGTTTTAGGGAACTTGTAGAAAATGATGAAAATTACATTGAGGTGCCCTTGATTTTTGACCCTGTGAAAGAAGCTGATTTCAATACAGACTTCACGTGCGTTGCCCATAATAGTCTCGGGCATGAAATACGTGCAGCACAAGTAAAGCAACAAGGTATGTGTCTGTGTACAAATACTATTATTGCCCTACTTGTTAATGTATGGTTCAGCTCTGCAAGACCTTTACCAGGGTTGAGAACCTGATTGTGCATCATGGCTGCGTTGGTAACTGCAAAGAGAATATCTAATTCTTCCAACTCAAGATAGGGCTAACCCCTTGTTTGAAAGCCTGGGGGGCGCGCTGTCAGTCAGTCATTTGGCTACATGGAACAATTCTCAGACAGTATAAGGGTATTTGTTGGGCTAAGAGAGAGTGGTTCCACGAGGTACAGTGGTACCTCGGGTTACAAATGCCTCGAGTTACAAACTCCACTAACCCGGAAGTAGTACCTCGGGTTGTGAACTTTGCCCCCGGATGAGAATGGAAGTTGCGCAGCAGAAGAGCGGCGGCAGCAGGAGGCCCCATTAGCAAAAGTGCGCCTCAGGTTAAGAACAGTATCGGGTTAAGAATGGACCTCCGGAACGAATTAAGTTTGTAACCCGAGGTACCACTGTATTATGAAAGAGGGATCAAGGGACTCCCTATCCACTTTCTTCAAATATGGCTGGCCTCTCTTGGAAATGGGATATTGGGCAAGAGTATACCGTATTGTCCTGAATATAAGCCGCACCCAAATATAAGCCGCACCTTTAAAATTGGAGTGGGGGGGGGGAAAGAAACAAAAGAAAAAATACCTGAATATAAGCTGCTCCCTTCCTCACTGCTCCTGGCTGCATACTGGGGGCAGGGTGGTGGGGCAGCCACACTAAGTTGCTGGCGGCCTTTCCTCTTCCTCGCTCTCTCCCTTCGGAATTGGGGGGGGGGGGGAGTGAGGCTTATATTCAGGCCAATACGGTATTTCCCCAGATCTAGCAGAGCTGCTCTTCTTTTATGCTGTTAAACATTTTAACTTAGTTTCTTCCATTTTTCTTCCTCAAATGTCATATGACCTTTCTGGGAATTCAATACTCCATTTGAAATATGTGGGCTTTATGAAATAACACCCCTGCTTTTTTATTTAGGCTGTGCAAAGTTTGACACCAACTTTTATTTTATTTTTATAGAACGTGATACGTCTTGGTACTTGGCGCTCATTCCTGTGGCTCTCGTTGTCGCGATTGCGGGAGGAGTGTGCCTGCATAAATGTTGTAAGAGAAGATCAGCAAGGGGATATATTGCAACCAAATCCTAAAGGACAAAATGTTCTTCTTTTAGCATGAAAACAAACCAACCGCTCAGTAATCTACTCCAATATATCAAGAAACCTTTTGGATGGAAACAAAAATCACCCAAGACATTTTGCTGGCAGAGGCAGAAAAGCCTGATGTAATTTCCCATGGTGGTAAAAATATATATTAATGAAATAAATTGCAAATTGTTGCCAGTTAATTTACCTCTCAAATCTGCCGCTTGAGGCTCCTCACACTAGTCAGAAATAAGATTGGGCCTTGCAGAAGCAGAAGGTGTGTCAGAAGGGCCATAGCTCATCTTGTTGTTGTTTGTTGTTTAGCCGTTTAGTCGTGTCCGACTCTTCGTGACCCCATGGACCAGAGCACGCCAGGCACTCCTGTCTTCCACTGCCTCCCACAGTTTGGTCAGACTCATGTTCGTAGTTTCGAGAACACTGTCCAACCATCTTGTCCTCTGTCGTCCCTTTCTCCTTGTGCCCTCCATCTTTCCCAACATCAGGGTCTTCTCCAGGGAGTCTTCTCTTCTCATGAGGTGGCCAAAGTATTGGAGCCTCAGCTTCACAATCTGTCCTTCCAGTGAGCACTCAGGGCTGAATTCCTTAAGAATGGATACGTTTGATCTTCTTGCAGTCCATGGGACTCTCAAGAGTCTCCTCCAGCATCATAATTCAAAAGCACCAATTCTTCGGCGATCAGCCTTCTTTATGGTCCAGCTCTCACTTCCATACATCACTACTGGGAAAACCATGGCTTTAACTATACAGACCTTTGTTGGCAAGGTGATGTCTCTGCTTTTTAAGATGCTGTCTAGGTTTGCCATCGCCTTTCTCCCAAGAAGCAGGCGTCTTTTAATTTCGTGACTGCTGTCACCATCTGCAGTGATCATGGAGCCCAAGAAAGTAAAATCTCTCACTGCCTCCATTTCTTCCCCTTCTATTTGCCAGGAGGTGATGGGCCCAGTGGCCATGATCTTCGTTTTTTTTGATGTTGAGCTTCAGACCATATTTTGCGCTCTCCTCTTTCACCCTCATTAAAAGGTTCTTTAATTTCTCCTCACTTTCTGCCATCAAGGCAGAATAGCTCATCTAGTGGGCTCTTAAAGTGGTAGAGCATTGGCCTTGAATGCAGAACGCCCCATGTTCAGTCCAAGTCACCTCCAGGAAGGACTGGGAGGGTCCCTGTCAGAAACCCTAGAGGGCCACTGCCAGTCCGTGTAGACAATATTGAGCTTGATAAACCATTGATCTGACTCAGTATAAGGAAGCTTCCGATATTCCTAATTGCAATTTCTTAGACTCAAACTAAATAGGACGATGATAAGCTAATGCCTTCAAATATTGCTCTTCCAAAGGGATGTGAGGCCGGGGTGTGAAACCCTCTGCTCCCTCACAGGTCTTTTATCCCTTCAACTAGGCTCTGACACTGGAATTGAGCCAGTTTGAGAGAAAAGTACACAGCTGGAAGGGGCTGTTGTTGTTGTTGTTTAGTCGTTTTAGTTGTGTCCGACTCTTTGTGACCCCATGGACCAGAGCACGCCAGGCACTCCTGTCTTGCACTGCCTCCCACAGTTTGGTCAAACTCATGTTAATAGCTTCAAGAACACTATCCAACCATCTCGTCCTCTGTCGTCCCCTTCTCCTTGTGCCCTCCATCTTTCCCAACATCAGGGTCTTTTCCAGGGAGTCTCCTCTTCTCATGAGGTGGCCAAAGTATTGGAGCCTCAGCTTCAGGATCTTTCCTTCAGAATGGAGAGGTTTGATCTTCTTGCAGTCCATGGGACTCTCAAGAGTCTCCTCCAGCACCATAATTCAAAAGCATCAATTCTTTGGCAACCAGCCTTCTTTATGGTCCAGCTCTCACTTGGGAGAAAAGCAATGACAAACCTAGACAGCATCTTAAAAAGCAGAGACATCACCTTGCCGACAAAGGTCTGTATAGTTAAAGCCATGGTTTTCCCAGTAGTGATGTATGGAAGTGAGAGCGGGAAGGGGAAATGGCAGGCAGAGGAAAGGGGCCCACAAATCTCTTTGGCGCTTGAAATTATGTCGTCTACTCTAGACATTATTGGAGCTCCCAGGTCATAGAATCATAGAATCATAGAATCATAGAGTTGGAAGAGACCACAAGGGCCATCGAGTCCAACCCCCTGCCAAGCAGGAAAAACTATCTGAGCACTCCTGACATATGGTTGTCAAGCCTCTGCTTAAAGACCTCCAAAGAAGGAGACTCCACCACACTCCTTGGCAGCAAATTCCACTGTCGAACAGCTCTTACTGTCAGGAAGTTCTTCCTAATGCTTAGGTGGAATCTTCTTAGCATCTTCTTAGGTCAGGCACCATCATTAGTTGTTTGGGCCTTTAAATAGCTTTGGAGAAGATGGGACAGGACATATTCCTTACTTAATCCTATTTACTTTTATCTAATTCATTCACTGAGTGAGGATCCTTGGTAGCCAAAATGGCACTGTCTATATACAAGAGGTGGGTATCAGGAGGCTTGGGATTTGTAAAACTACAAAAAACTTAAGGGGGGAGGGACCAATGGGGGAGGCAAACCATAAACAGCCCAATAAAGACTGGGCATGGTCAGTGGGCAAGGAAGGCTGACTGACACTTGTGGGGAGGTGGTGTGGAATGATGCATTCTTTAAAAATGCATAGCTGCAGGGACCCCGAATAAGAGTACTCCACATTGCAGCATTTTGTGAATAGGAGTACTCCACTCCCAAATAGGAGTATTCAATACTACTCTCATTTCTTGAAACTACTAATGTGGAATGAATAAAGACACTTTGATCAGTAATCGAAAGAACTGTTTGTGCAATCCCCATTAGAATGTCCTCATAACTTTGAACAGTTTTTCCTACCCAATATTCCAAACTGCTTTGAATCTCCCCTCAGTTCTAAAAGCTGTTCACCATGCGGCGTTGGAAGGCGCTGTCTAAACCTGTCAAAAGCTCTCTTGAAATGAGTTTCTCAGATATTTGGATGCTGGCAAATCTGTCTAATGTGACTAGAATATAATGTATGGATCTGTCAGCGTCTTACCTGTGTATGCATTAAATAAAAAGGGCTTACGAACAGTCTGGGAGCCAAGATATTTTTTCCAGCTCTAGTAGTTCTAAGCTTTGGAAAGCTTTTGTTCTGAGATTAGCAGCTGCACCCTAGGGACAAAGATAAAATCTGTGTTGCAACGCTTTTGCTGAAAGAAAGAAGTCAGCCTTTCTTCTTTCAGTGCCAGGAGCTGATGTCATAGTCACCGAAAATTGGCTGGTTTTCCAAAAACCTCTCCATATTTGTTCAGTGACCTCTCTCTGAGAGTTGCTTCATTTTCAAAGGATCCATTTAATGATTCTACATTAGTAGAAAAGAAGGCATATGTAACTATAATTACTTCCATAGGTGACTCTGTTTTTTGTTTTGCTTTTGTTCAAAGGTCGGTAGCTAGAGAATGAAAGGCAGCTGTCATGGTAGACGAGCTGTCTTTGGGGAAAATGGGAAGGGAAATGTAATATTATTACAGACCCAAGTTGATTTTCCAGAAACGACTTGGCTCGTCATTATCTTCTTTCCAGAAAATGATGTGATCAGCAACGCAACAATGCTTTCTGTCCCTTGTTGTAATCCCTGAAAGGATATTGTCTGTGTTGAGTTAACCACAGTGTTTCCAAACAATAAATTCTGTATGTAATTATGATTTTAGATTCTATTATCTTTTCCTTTTGGAAGGTAAAAGATAAAACACAACACAACAAATGAAGGGATCCAATGGGTAACTCAGAAGTTTTGTTTTATCTTTCACAAAAAAGTTTTGTGTCAGACGCCTTGTTAATAGTAGAGAGCACCATTCAGAGGTTTTGAACTGCTATTCCCATCTGTCCTAGCCAACATGTGGTGGCTGAGGCTGATGGGAATTGTATTACTCAACAGTTGGGGGGCACCAAGCTGGGGAAGACTGGATGATGATGATGGTGGTGGTGATGATGATTACCCTGCCCATCTGGCTGGGTTTCCCCAGCCACTCTGGGCGGCTTCCAACTGAGTATTAAAAACATGATACAACATTAAACATTAAAAACTTCCCTAAACAGGGCTGCCTTCAGATGTCTTCTAAAAGTCTGGTAGTTGTTTTTGTCTTTGACATCTGATGGGAGAGCATCCACAGGGCGTTCCACTACCCTCTGCCTGGTTCCCTGTAACCTCACTTCTTGTTTTGAGGGAACTGCCAGAAGACCCTCGGAGCTGGACCTCAGTGTCCGGGCAGAACGATGGGGTGGAGATGCTTCTTCAGGTATACAGGGCCAAGGTTGTTTAGGGCTTTAAAGGTCAGCACCAACACTTTGAATTGTGCTCGGAAATGTACTGGGAGCCAATGTAGGTCATTCAGGACTGGTGTTATATGGTCTCGGCGGCCACTCCCAGTCACCAGTCTAGCTGCCACATTCTGGATTAATTGCAGTTTCCAAGTCACCTTCAAAGGTAGCCCCACATAGAGCTCTTTGCAGTAGTCCAAACGGGAGATAACCAGAGCATGCACCACTCTGGTGAGACAGTCCATGAACAGGTAGGGTCTCAGCCAGCGTACCAGATGGAGCTGGTAGACAGTTGCCAAGGACACAGAATTGATCTGTGCCTCCATGGACAGCTGGGAGTCCAAAATGACTCCCAGGCTGCACACCTGGTCCTTCAGGGGCACAGTTACCCCATTCAGGACCAAGCAGTCCTCCACACCCACCCTCCCCCTGTCCCCCAAGAACAATACTTCTGTCTTGTCAGGATTCAGCCTCAATCTGTTAGCCGCCATCCATCCTCTAACCGCCTCTAGACACTCACACGGGACCTTCACTGCCCTCACTGGTTCTGATTTATTTATTTTTTTAAATATTTTTTTATTAAGTTTTCTATTTAACAATCCAATCATATCACATTAGTTATTCCAAATTATACCAATACATATCGAAAAGTCCAAATATATTGCCAAATTTTAAATTTTTGTTGGGGGTTCCCATGCTTCGAGTTCAGTGAGGGTCCAATAATCTCATATTTCTGCTGCTTTGGGATTCACAAGTCCCATATTTCAATCTTCTTGTTATTGTTTTTCTTCTTAATAACCTCTGAGTTGTTTCCACAAGCGAGTTAAGGCAGGCATTATTATGTTTCTGTGTGAATTATGTTTTTTTAAAAAAAGCTGGTAAGTCTTTTGTTTGCAGTAAATCATCACACACTGATCCAAAAGTCCTGCTCGGGCGGCAGGCGCCATTTTTGTCAGTTCCGATGAAATAAAATTTAAGCGTTTGCTCATTAATTTTCCCAGACCAGTTGCACCATAAATCAGTCTTTCCAGGGGAGATTTTGCCAAGTCAAACTTACAATCCAAACATGATAACAGAGCAATGGCTCACTTCCCCCTCTGACTATCAATCTCGCAGCACAGTCTGTCTCATAATGGTGGATCCCAATTAAGAACTGCGTCACAGGAGAGCCTTTCATTTTCTTTCCAGATCTTCCCAAAAAACAAAGCCTTTAGTTATTTCCACACAGTTTATTTTCCATTCTCACTTGCTATCAGTCATGTGACGGTTCTTCTAGGGGGGGTGGTTGTTAGGTAGTATCATAATAAAAAGAAGAAGAAGTCCCCCCTCCTTTCCGTTCCGTTTCAACATACCGACATAGCTGTTATTCTTTGATGTTATCTTCTGTACAGTCCATTCCATCACTCTTAACTTCTCAGTGGCAGGCTTAATTAGCAGCTGATATACCCTTTTCTTCGCTCGAAACATGTGCAATTACTTTTATATCCAATATTTTATCTTAAGTAATGCAACTAGCGTCGCTCTCAGAAGCAGCGTCCGGGAGATCCAAAGCTCACTCAAGGGCTTTCCGTTCAGTGCCCTCACCCGCTCCTTCTTTCGAACTCGGGGGTGATTTGTGGGCAACCGCGAACGAGGCTGCACCTTCCCTTTCCCGGGAAGAGTTTTGGGAGGCTGATTTACTCCCATATCAGCCTCTTAATTACCTCGTGTGAGCTGGAGAGATGGTATTGTCGGCCATCTTCTAAGGCGCCCCTAGCAGCCCCCCCTCACTGGTTCTGATTTAAAGGAGATGTAGAGCTGGTATAGAGGCTGTAAGTAAAACAGTATGTTCCCTTGGAGCTAATTCCCACAAAACAAGATTCTATATGCCCATAATGTACATAGTCTAGTATGTATTGTATCCAAAATTCAAGCTGTTCAGTACTTTCACACAGTTTTAATGAAAAAATGTTACTTGTACTGTAAGTTTTGTAAGGAAGTCAACCTTTCATATTTTTATAGGGTTTTTTAAATAGCTTTTAAAAAATAACATATGATTTCTAATGTTCAGAAACTGGCACAACAAGATCTTGTTTATTTCATTTAAAAAGCATATGTTCTGACATTGAACCAGGTAAGGCTGCTTACAACAGCAAAAGTCAGAGATGAAATTGGGCAACAAAGCTAACAAATGAATTAGAACAGTGCAATAGGCATTCATCAGTAGAACTATTGCATAATCATTGGTCAATAGTTATAATTTGCAGGCACCACACAGAAGCTTGGTTAAGAATATGTGCAGCAATACACCATTTCACTTCGTGCCACATTATTCCTCTAATCTAATTTTGTAAGTGTAAGGTGTATGGGACGCGGGTGGCACTGTGGTGTAAACCACAGAGCCTAGAGCTTGCCGATCAGAAGGCTGGCGGTTCGAATCCCCACAACGGGGTGAGCTCCCATTGCGCGGTCCCAGCTCCTCCCACCTAGCAGTTCGAAAGCACGTAAAAGTGCAAATAGATAAATAGGTACCTCTCCGGCAGGAAGGTAAACGGCATTTCCGTGTGCTGCTATGGTTTGCCAGAAGCGGTTTAGTCATGCTGGCCACATGACCCGGAAGCTGCCTGCAGACAAACGCCGGCTCCCTCGGCCAATAAAGCGAGATGAGCGCTGCAACCCCAGTGTCATCAGCGGCTGGACCTAATGGTCAGGTGTCCCTTTACCTTTAAGGTGTATAGGATTCAAATTAGATTTTTCCTCTGGTTGTAGTTGTCTGCCCTTTTTCTTCTATGTCAGGACTATGGAATAAATCTCAGGGACCCCCCCCCCCGCTAGTGGTTGTTGTTTTTTACATATAACATGCTTCAAACATAAGCAGAGGAAGTGGTAATGTGATATGTGCAGTATATTTACTCTTTGCGGTTAATCCCTACCTCAGAGATATTTTAGAGGTAAACTACCAGCTTCCTCACCCTCTTATTTAGTTAACTGTTTACAAGCCAAACCTTTTTTATAGCAGAACAAGCACACTTTATTTAATTAAAGCAGGCATGTCCAAAGTCCATTTTGGGGGCCTAACCGAGCCCGCCCTGTGGTAGTTTATTTTCTGGGGTAAAATCTTTTTAAAAAACCCCCCAAAACTTCAATCTTTTAAAAAGCTCAACAACTTCATTCCTAAAAAAGGCCAAATCTTCTTCAAATCTGGCCCTCTTTGAAAAAAGTTCGGACACCACTGAAATGAAGGAGAAACCTGTTGATCACACATATTGGGTTCCTGATTCTTTTTACTTTTTTTGTGTGGGTGGGCAGATTCCATCTAAAACTGCAGATGCATTTTCATTCCTTTCATTAATTGACCAGCTCTTTATTTTTTTGATTATTTTCTTTTATGATTCCTTCCTTAGGGATTACAGTAATGTCCTTAGGCTGCTCATAAGCCTTTCAAGTGTCGGGTTTATCTCTGGGAACAGAGTTTCCCTTTGCTGTTGGACGATGCTCAAGAAAGCAGCTGGAATCAGTTGTGCGACATAATTCCAAATCACTTGACAATTGTTTCTGTGTATCTGTCTTCATACGTATCATGTTATGAAGGCAGAAGGAAGATTGCCTCCCGCCTGTGGCATTTCCTCCTAGACGCTGTTAACTGTATCAGACTTCATTTATTTGTTTGGCTGCTTGAAGAGGTTTCCTTGATACATAAAAATCTGCTGAACAAGAGCGTGAACTGACTGAAATGCTTATGGGTGGTGAAAGTCAGTGTTTCAAAAACTGGTTGACCCAGGGATGTTCTAGGAACGAAAAACCAAACAAAGCCACAGTGTGGGCCTGATCTAGATGGGAGACAATTGGGAATCCCATGTGTGATCAGAATATAATACAGTAAGTATTCTAAAAGATTTCCAAATGATCAGGAAGTGCCTTAAAAAGGAGAAGGATTGTAGAGCATCTGGTTTGCATCTAGGCTCCAGGTTCAATTACCGTACTCCACCATCTCCACGCAGGGCTGGAAGTATTCATCTGAAGAATACAAGGGTCATACAAGTCTTGCCCACAACATCCCTTTGCTTGCTGGCCCAAGTTCAAATCTCTTCACTTTCAACACAAATGTCTAAAACTGGGAGCTCTCCAGTCTGCCTAACAGCCTTTTCCCCCGTGCTGTTAAAGGTAAAGAGTAAAGGGACCCCTGACCATTAGGTCCAGTCGTGGACGACTCTGGGGTTGCGACGCTCATCTCGCTTTATTGGCCGAGGGAGCCGGCATACAGCTTCCGGATCATGCAGCCAGCATGACTAAGCCGCTTCTGGCGAACCAGAGCAGCGCACAGAAACGCCGTTTACCTTCCTGCCGGTGTGGTACCTATTTATCTACTTGCACTTTGACATGCTTTCAAACTGCTAGGTTGACAGGAGCAGGGACCGAGCAATGGGAGCTCACCCCATCGCGGGGATTCGAACTGCCGACCTTCTGATTGGCAAGTCCTGGGATAGTCCTGGGATCTGTGGTTTAACCCACAGCGCCACCCACCTATAGATAACTTTCAGAGTGAGTTCTCTTCTTTAGACTGAGTTGGTTTTAAATGGTGGTTTAGAACACCTGATTGACCATTGGGTGGAGTTTATTTTGTACCATATGTCATGCTCCCATTGGTCTTTAAACATGGTGAGGGGATTTGTAGTGTCTTAGAGTAGTATTTTATATATTGTAGATACCATCCCTTTTCTGTGTCCCTCCGTTTTTCTTTGGTTAATGTGGTTGCTGGGTTTATGGGGTCTGGGGTTGTGACCATAAAGTTATCTGCAAAGAGCCCAAGTTTGTAGGTATTCAAAAGCATGCTTACTCCAACCTCAGAGACAAAGTACAGGCATCCTGGCTAGTAGCTGTGCTTTTCTTTCTGAATTCTAGCTGTAACATCTAAATTGCAATGATGTTTATATTAGTTAAACTCAGTGATAAATCTGCTGAAGAACATAGACTGAGAACTAACATGGGGAGGAAATTGGCAGGAGAAGAATGAGATCATGTATCTTTTTGTAATTTGTAAGGAAATACAGTAAATATGTTTCCCACATTCTACTCACATGTTCTTTTGTTAGAGCCAGCCATGAAAAAATGCCAGAATTATTCAGAAATCATCTGCCAAGGCTTGCTTACATTCTCATACTGTGATTCCTTCTGGGTGCAATTAAATGCATGTTAGGAAATGCATTCCCCTACAAACTACCACAAGCTGTTTTGCAAGCCACAGATCCCACAAAGCTATTTAGAGCTCAGGTAGAACATTTCGTTTTCTCTCATTGCAACTATTTCAGTGCATTTACATGCATTACACATGGCTAAGGTGGTGTGGCAAATCATGGCTCAGTGCAAATAGCAGAATAGTCGCTAATAGCTACTGCCAATAATATACACAAGGTGCCTTAAATTCTGAGCTGCACATTCCTATGAATATTTACCAGGATGTGATTTCCACTGTGTTGAGTGGGAAGTGTGTGCATAGGATTGCCCCATGAATTCCTAACATAAAGCAGCTTTTATTCTAGAAAAATTCACAAAACCTAGGCTGATAGAGCCAGCAATCAGAGCCATTATAAAACAGCACTCTTCTGTTTTCATCTTCTTATCAGTCACACATCATGCATATAATTCTTACATGGCTTCTACATCAAACCAGATTGCTTCTTGACATTTGTCCAAAACCAGGTCATTCAACCACATCACCCGGTGGGTGCTCATAAACATCTTTGTTTTCAGCTGTGCTCTTTGAAATCTTCCAAACAAATTGAAATGAACCACTGTTCTATTTTCAAAATACAAAAAGGAAACCTTTTGAAGAAGACTTGCTTTTGCAAATAAAGAAGAGCAACTAAAGGTAAATATCTTCTTCTTCTTCTTCTTCTTCTTCTTCTTCTTCTTCTTCTTCTTCTTCTTCTTCCACATTTTCCAGAATGCTTTATTTAGTCTAAAGTCTTAATACATTTACACAGAACAAACCCTATCTAATAAAATGTTGCCTCAAGCTAGAACTCATCTTGCTATTGATTCAATACTATCTTTGAAGTATTGCTTAGATGATTGGATGGCGTTGAAAGAGAATTAGACTCAACCAGACTCACCCAGCCCTGCTATGTTAAATACGTATTCTGTAGTTGACCTCCTTTGTAATGTTTTATTTTAAAATCTTTAAGATAATATTCTAGTTTTCTGTTATGCTGCTTTGACTATGTACTCTATATTTGACTTTCTTCAGATTGTTTTATTTATGTTTTATTGATTTAATATGCTGTAAACCGCTTTGAATTTTTTCTTAAAAATATAAAGTGGCATAGAAATTTTTTTTAGAGACATTTATGGAGAAAAAGGCTAAAAATGGCTGCTAGCCAGTGTTAAGTATAATCGTTTAATTGACACTGAAATGGAGAATGTCTGATTGTGTGTTACTGAAGGCTTTAACATGGGGGTTTTCTATATTAAGCTCACTGAACTTCTATATAGGTTGATAACTGTTACTGTTTTCTGCTAATTCTGATGAGATGTTTAACTTTAGATCACTTGGGAGGCTACTGAGTTGCAAATTCGCCATCTTGGAAGGGTGGTAGCTGTTGTCTTTTGTTCCCAGCCAGTGTGGGAGTAAGGTGCCTCTCCAGGAACTGCATAGCCTTTGTGGCTGGAATGCAGGCAGGCTAATGGAGCCTGTGTGAGAGAAGCTAGGTTTGTCAGCTCTAATTATAAGCGATTTTATTTTTTATAAGACGCTGAGCATGTATTTGGACAAGATATTGTGAAACTGTTTGGATGTAACATTTATTGGGTTTTGTTCTGTTTTGAAGAAAGTCATGCAAGGAAGGTTTTGAATAATATCTGATGGGTCTGGATAATGTTTTATTCCAAAAGGAGTCCGTTTTTATGCACCCAGTGGCTTCAAGCTGCACAATACTTTAATATCTGCAATTGCTGCAAAGGCTAGGTTCTACCACTACTGTTGGAGTTGATATGCCTCCAAATGTCAGTTCCTGGGAATCACAAGTGCTGTTGTGCTTAGCCTTCTATTTCCTTAGGCACATGGTTGGCTGATATGAGAAGAGGATGCTGTACTAGATGGACCACTAACCACTAACCAGACCACTAACCACTAACAGCATAGAATCATAGAATCATAGAATCATAGAGTTGGAAGAGACCACAAGGGCCATCGAGTCCAACCCCCTGCCAAGCAGGAAACACCATCAGAGCACTCCTGACATATGGTTGTCAAGCCTCTGCTTAAAGACCTCCAAAGAAGGAGACTCCACCACACTCCTTGGCAGCAAATTCCACTGTCGAACAGCTCTTACTGTCAGGAAGTTCTTCCTAATGTTTAGGTGGAATCTTCTTTCTTGTAGTTTGGAACCATTGCTCCGTGTCCGCTTCTCTGGAGCAGCAGAAAACAACCTTTCTCCCTCCTCTATGTGACACAGAGGCAGGCTCTATGTGACATAGAGGCAGGCTCTTCTCATCTTCTTATGCTGAGATTTCTGAGTCTACCTTTATTTAATTTTGGTGGGGGGTAGAAGAGAAGTATTGGTCATCTGCAATACCATTTTTGTTGTCCTTGACTACTTAGTTATAATGTTTCTTGAACAATACTTCAGATACAGACTATTTCAAACAGAGTATTTTATACTTTGTTTAAAATAGTTACTAACAGGGGGAGGCCTCAGTGAAACTACAAGCTGCATATTTGCTTGGCTCTGCCTTCCTCCTGCAAAAACATTTGTTTCACAGCAAAAACAACTCCTGATTCACTTCTAATTACTTGGTAGGTGTGAAGGGAACGTTACCAGGCATTGCCAAAAATAAAGATGGTGCTCTTACTGATTATTTCCATCCTCTGAAAAAGATGGGCCTAGGCCAGAATTGCGAATTGCAGCCAGACAAGAAGGCTCCTGGAACACAAAGGTTTGCCTGGCAAACTCAGACCCAAGCCAAGCTAGATGGCTCTGGCTTCAGGAAAGAATTAGGGGCTCAATTGCTCATTTTTAAGCACGAGCTCATGGAGAGCTGGAGCACAATGTTAAAACCTCTAGGAGCCAAGATGGCTGTGTTTGGCATGCATCTTGGTCACATTGCAACATCGACCTCTGAAACTCTAGACATGGGACTTCAGAACTCAGAGCAATTATTATTACTGTGTTGAGAAAGCAAATCGATTAAGAAAAATCTGGAGGCAATGCAGCTTTTCATCAGATGAAGAAATGTTCGTTTTTGTGGATTTTGGAAGGCACAGAAGACTGGGAGATTTTGGCTTTCATGTAAGTTAACATGGTTGATGACAGATATACTGGAATTTGAAATAATAGGTGCCCACTTTGAACGAGCACACAGCATGCATACATCTAAAGACACCACTCTTCCAATATACATTCCTTCTCACAATTCATTAAAAAAAGAGAATTAATTATGAAATTGAGAAAAATTAATGATTAATGAAGGAAAGCCAATAATGGTACTTCAAAATCCTAGCCAAAAGACTAGGTGCAGAATTCAGTGGCCAGGTTCTTCTTCTTTATCATCATCATCATCATCATCATCATCATCATCATCATTTTTGAGGCTGGTAATGGCCATGTTGCGAAAGGCAGGAATTCAGTACTGCTGGGGCTTCTGTTTTCATTTATCTGTTGTCTGAAATGGTACCACTCACTCTACAATGAGGAAGCCCTCATGATTTCAACAGCATGTGGCTTGGAACCCCCTGAAGCTACCAAAGTAGCTTGTTGAAGAAGGAGGAGAAGGAGAAGCGGGACCTTCACATTGACACATTGCTTGGGAGTGACAAAATGGCGGCTGAACTTCACTGAGGAGACCAGCTCTGAATGACAAGCCAGGCAGATCAGACAAAGGACACGCACCAGGACCAGCTCAACAAAGACAGATACATATAACATTCCAAGTATCATGATGCCTACTACTTTGCTTGATGTTTTCATCTTTATAGGCTATATTTCTAGGAGTCAATTTACTACATCTTCATATATTAATAACATGGGTTGAAGCGCGGGGGCGGGGGGGAAATGAGTCCCATCCCCATATTTTATAGTTCACTAAGAGAGAGGCGGGACGCGGGTGGCGCTGTGGGTTAAACCACAGAGCCTAGGGCTTGCCGATCAGAAGGTCGGCGGTTCGAATCCCTGTGACGGGGTGAGCTCCCGTTGCTCGGTCCCAGCTCCAGCCCACCTAGCAGTTCAAAAGCACATCAAAGTGCAAGTAGATAAATAGTTACTGCTCCGGCGGGAAGGTAAACGGCGTTTCTGTGTGCTGCTCTGGTTCGTCAGAGCCACATGCTGGCCACATGACCCGGAAGCTGTATGCCGGCTCCCTCGGCCAGTAAAGCGAGATGAGCGCCGCAACCCCAGAGTTGGCCATGACTGGACCTAATGGTCAGGGGTCCCTTTACCTTTAAGAGAGAGGCAGGAGTGGGGTTTCTTCTTGGTTTTCCTGAATTTGTATTAAATTCACTGTTACAGCAACTTCCCCCACAATGGAGTAGTTTTTACCTTAAAGTCTAAGTTCTCATTCTATGCTTAAGGACATAGACAAAGATTCTGTGAAAGTAATATAGCCTTTTTGATCAGACCATATACTTTCTTATCTATTTGATACGTCTTGCCAATTTGTTGTGAAACTGAGGACTAGGTAATTAACATTACAGCTTTCTGTTCTCTGTTACATCATTTTTTGTCCTCTTCTGCAAATATTCATGTCGTGATCGAGAAGGATCTATGTTCTCATACTACTAACATGCCCGGAGAACCCGAAAAATATATTTGTTTGGGGGGCACATGAAACTAAAACATGATGGGTCCCTTTTCATGGAAAACCTCCATGTAGAACCTCATAAGGTGATTTAAAAAAAAATATTGAACTGAAAAAAGCAGATGAATCACTGACTTCAAACTAATATATTGCTTGAATGCTTCACCTATAGCACTGCCATGATGTCCCTATTTTCACCAGAGAAATGTTGGAGGGTATGAAATAAACAAAACAGCACATGGAAGGAACTGGAATTTAGTCTAGCTCTGAGCACGTTTGCAGATCCTTGTTGAAAAGCTTTGAACATTAAATGTTTGGGATGTAATCTTAGGGAAGGTCCTGCTCTGTGGCAATGATATAATCACTATAAATAAAAGTGGGGAAACAGTTTTTGTTTTACCTGGAAGCATCCTCCCCACCCCACCAAAAAAAAATTGGTTCACCCATGGAGTCTGCTAGAGTTGGGCTCTATTTTTCCTAACTACTGCAGGAACTTACCAAATGATCTCATATGCTGTCTGCTCCATCCTAATCCCTGTCACCTGGAACTCTTACTAGAGTCATAAATCATGAGTGGGGTTGATAGTCATTTTGGCTCAGGAATAGCCTGTCAAATGCCTGTGTTGGCAGCTATGGTGGTGACAGCCAGAAAAAGGCCTATCAGGCATATTTCAGGAGCTCTTGCCAGACCCTTCCTTGAGAGTGGTATGCGCTGTTCTGGCAGTTTTAATTTTGGAGGGAGGGTCCCCCAATGAGAAGATTTAAGGATATATTACTGCATCTGTTCTGAAGACAGGGGTTTCTCCTCAAAAAACTTTGTTCAGACTGGTGTGTTTGTTCAGACACCAGTGCTGGTGCTAACACTAATACTGCATTAAAAAAACAAAGCAAAACCAAAAGTGAAACTGATGAGGCTACTGAAAGTCAAGAAGTAGCACCATGAAGGATAATGCAGGAAGGCAGAGTTATAGGCTGCCACCAAACAGGGGTGCCAACTTGAATAAAAATATGTGGGGGCAGGTAAGCCCCGTATCTGTTAGGTTTCCAGCTCTGTGTTTGCAGTCATGGGATTGTTGTCTATCACATGATGGTGTATGTTTTCATTCCACAGTGAATGTGACAGAGACAGGATGTTTGTATTACTGTGTTGTGTGAAGTGGGACTATTGTCCTTTGTTTCTTTCTCTTTGCTGTCTGATGAGAAAGAGGAAGGAGCTAAGTCAGAATGCTCTGAGTGTATTATATGTAAATAAAAGTAGATTAGCCAAAATGCTGTGCTACTAGGTTCTGTTACTCAAACTGCCAATAGTCTGCAGGATCGTAAGTGTGCTGATGCCTCAGTTGCTGTGATGTTCGGGCTGAAGAAAGCTTTTGAAGCTCCTGAACGATCGACCAGGAGGGAGAGAACATGCCAGTCGGGCATGTGTCTCTACCAGAGTCCTACACGAGAGTAGGATGATCCTAACAGTATCATCAATCACAAGACACGGTGCACGCACACCATTTGAATGGCAATGCCCATTAACTTGGGGGAGGAGGGGGGTGTCTCAATTTTTTT
The DNA here is from genome assembly GCF_951804945.1 of Podarcis cretensis. Classification (NCBI taxonomy): domain Eukaryota; kingdom Metazoa; phylum Chordata; class Lepidosauria; order Squamata; family Lacertidae; genus Podarcis; species Podarcis cretensis. The sequence goes on from NC_137173.1 coordinate 77,224,588, forward strand.
ATTGGAGGGCCCGAAAGGACCTCAGCTCCTAGGAGTTGGCTCCAGAGCCACTAACCATGCCACTGCCCACTTCTCTGTGCTGGTTGAGACGGTAGTGCTACTCAGTTGTGCTGGAAGGCTGGAAAACAGGCAACAAAGCAACACTTTGGGGCAGGGGAACGGGAATATACTTGATGAAAATCACAGGAATGCACTTGTTTGGGAAGGATATTGTTTCGATTCTGCGGCACAAATCAGTCTGCAAATTTTGTCCATACCAGATGAAAAGGCTGCTGTGCAACTACCCCACATGGGATGTCCGTCCACCCATAGTGACTGGAAATGTATTCAAGTTTATTATCTGCCCTCTCTGCTCCAACATTTCTGTGTGATGCTGAGGCTGAAGAAAGGTGGGTGTGGGCCTGGCAGTTGATTGGCTCCCCATGGATGCAACTGTTCCCACCATGTGGAAGGGGAAGCAAGACTGTCTCCTGGTTGTGCTCCTCCCATAGTCTCTGTGCTCTATTAAATATATTACTATGTTACTCTTGCTGCTATAATTTGTGAATTTGAATAAATAAGGTTGTTTGGAAGAGAGAGAGAGCTAGAGCGCTACCTTGCCACCCAAAATGGCACCCCAATTTTTCCTGGGTGGGGGCTTGAACCAGAATTGAATAGGAAGGAAGTAAAATAAGCCCTTGACGGACAGTACACTGTCCTGGGTGCTGACCCAAGAGCTGCATAAGATTAATCTAGAAGCCGGTGAGGAAACTGCGTAGGACTGGTAGTTTATAGTATGTCTGAAAGAAAACCATATGCCTATTTCTACTTCAGTGAATAAAGGTCACAAGAAAAACATCTGGGACATGACTAGCTATCACACAACCTTTTAAATAATGCTATGGACAAATTAAGGGCATTGTGAAATTACCTTTTAATAGGCTATGTTCAGTCTGCGCCAAATCTTGATTTCCTGGAATCATTTTTTTAATCATCTGTTTATCATTCTTGCTGTGGAATCAAGCCAAGTGATGCAGCACAACTAGATACTTTGAAATCTAGTAATGTTACCACAATTTCCACTGTGTGTGCCTGAACAACTGACAGGCTGCCTTTCCAATTAACAAAATAGCACTTAGCTCGGCTTCCCCAGTGTGACTTTCCAGGATTTCAGGTATACAGTTCCTGTGGTGGCTGGATCATTAGGGCAAATGGGATATTGTTCTACTAACCTCAGTGTTGATTCCTCTGAGACCACCAGCCTGCATTCTTACTTAAAACCAGCCCTGGCTGCCTGCGTCCTCCTCTGTAGTCCTTGTACAACTGAGCAGGGAGGTGGATGGGGACAAAGTAATTAGCTGGCTAGTCCAGTAATGTCTAGACCAGGCACATCCAACAGGTAGATCATTATCTACTGGTAGATCACTGGACGTCTGTGGTAGATCACTGGTAGATCACTGGTAGATCACTGGCTCCCCTAAGAAAAGCTCAATTTTTTTTGCCCTGCACCCCCCAAAAAAACGGGGCTTTCCTCCTCCCCAAAAAAGCTCAACAACTTTGACTGAACCCCCCAAAAGGGGGTAGATCACTGCCAGTTTTTAACTCTGTAAGCAGTTGCTTGGGAGTTGGCCATCCCTGGTCTAGACTATGTAGAGCAGAGATAGACAGCAAGATGTTGCTGAACTACAACTTGCACCATCCCTCACCACCAGCCATGCTGATAGGAGTCATAGTCCAACAATATTTGGAGGGTGCAACAGCTGCTACCCTTGCTCTAGAGGGCTTATCCTTCTAGGTGGAGATGCCTAGATGGCAGACTAGCTGAGAGTTAACCTGTAAACTTGCAATTCAACTGGTTTCAGTACCTTGATCTGTGAAACTCACCTGGGCTGGATCTACACTGACCTGTTTAACATTATTTTCTGCTGTTAGAAAGATATGTCATTCGAAAATGCCACAGGGCATACCTGTTAATCACTTTGGCTTGTGTGCGGGGTTAAGTCTAAGTAATACCCGGCCACACCATTTTCCAAAATTCTTTTTCTTGCCCCGCTAGGATGGAAGAAGCAAAAAAACGGGAGGAGAAACTGAACACTGTCCCTTGAATACCATTGGAGAAGGGATCAGAGTTTGAATGCAGTAAAAAAAAAAAAAAGGCAAAACACTACATAGGGACATATGAGCAGTGTTTCACCTATATGGCAGCATAAAATAATTAAAAATTAAGTGATAGAAAGACAAGGTAATAATGCATTATGAATGTAAAAAGTAGGACGTCATGTGTCCATCTACACCAGGGGTAGTTTTAGGATTCCAGGTGGGCGGTAGGAGGTTCTACAGCACATGTTATTGCAGTACTGGGCGGTAAGGAATTTTTACCATCAAGAAAGTTGCATTAGTGGGTGGTAGGTATAAAAAGGTTGACTACCCCGATCTACACTATCAAAACCATTCCTTAACCTTTCCTTAATGTTAAAAACCATGAGTGTAGATCTGCCCCTGCTTTTAGCTGCTTGTGGCTTCCCCTCTGGAAAAAAATATATTTATCATAGCATCATATTGCATGATTCTCAGTGATGAGGCCAAGCACATAGGATCTTGGGTGGTACTTCAGACTGAAAGAAAAAACCCCTCATAGCATTCATTAAGCTCTACTTTGTATATTCTATACAAACTGACTGTTCCAAACCAGACAGTTACATAGCAGTTAAATAAACTGGGATGCCTGTGGTAACAAAACACAGTTGTCTCAAGTGTTCAGCAAATATTATTTTTCTCCACATTCTTCTTAAAGCAAATGTAGTGTTTTCCTGGAACCCTGCATGCCACATGCTGAAAACTTTGTTAATCCTGTACCATGCTAGGGAAAAGTTCAAGCTCTTGCTGAAAACTTCATTTTGTTAACTTAGAAACCACCAGTGTGGCAACAACTGCATTCCATTACTCAATCTGGATGAGAAAGGCATTTAGCACATTCTATGGTGCTGATTCCTGCCACTGTAAACTGGATCCTGAAGCATATTATATCAATTTAACCAGATTTTCAGTGAGTATCCAGTTTCAGAAAAGCGTGGGGGAATAAAGGGTACAAGACTTTTAGCTCAGGCTCCCATATTATAACCTCTCGTTTTGCTTATTTATTACTTCACAGGGTAAATGTGTCCAAGCCTCCAAAAAAAGGGTCAAGGGACAAGCTGTACAGCTGTTCCCATTATGCATATTTACTTAGGAATAACACCCACTGATTCCCATAAAGTGTGTATAGATTGTAAAATGCTAGTGTCACATTTTAGCATGGTGCTTTGCCTGTTCGCTTTATTTTTTGGTGAGAACTACTTGTTCGCATGAAGCCGTGAGTACTTGAGAAGTACATGCAGGGCTGTCGGTTGGATAAATACAAACACAGCCTCTCAGTTCAATTTGGTGCCCCCTCAGACCCACAACCCTTGCAACCGCCTAGTTCACCCACCCCTAAGGCTAACCCTGGTTAGGTAAAGGTAAAGGGACCCCTGACCATTGGGTCCGGTCGTGGCCGACTCTGGGGTTGCGGCGCTCATCTCGCTTTATTGGCCGAGGGAGCCGGCGTACAGCTTCTGGGTCATGTGGCCAGCATGACTAAGCCACTTCTGGCAAACCAGAGCAGCGCACAGAAACGCCGTTTACCTTCCCGCCGGAGCAGTACCTATTTATCTACTTGCACTTTGATGTGCTTTCGAACTGCTAGGTTGGCAGGATTCGAACTGCCAACCTTCTGATCGGCAAGTCCTAGGCTCTGTGATTTAACCCACAGTGCCACCTGCGTCCTTGTTAGGTGACACAAATAAAAAAATATAAATAACAGCACAGTCTGGTTGTGCTCGTTTTGCCTGCTTCAGCCAAGAAAAGGGGGCTTGCTAAGGGCCCAATTTGTTTGCATGTATTATTATTAAAAATAATAATTAGTTGCTTTTTTGCATGGCAGTTCAAAACGACTTATAATATTTTAAGCAAAAACCAAGCACATACATATATGGAAACCAGCATTTAAAAAAAGAATCTGAAAGACAATTCTATTTTTAAAAAAGGTAGATCAAAACAGCCCAACCCCACAAAAGGCTATAATTAAAAGCCGAAGCCTGATGGAATGAATGTACGATCTTCCCTAGAAGATAATGTAATTATGGCACCAAGCAGTGCTTTTTTTAAAAGAAAAAGAAAACAAAAAATGTCGGTACTCAACATGAAGTTTTTACAGTAAGCGCCACACTTTTAATATTGGGGGGTGGGGTGCTGGTACTGTGTACCCTTGAGTACTCCCGTAAAAAAACCAACACGGGCACCAAAGGAGACTCATTCTATAAACAGGGAGCCACCACTGAAAAGGCCCCTTCTCTTGTTGCTATCTTCTAGACCTCCTGCTCAAATAAGGGTCCTCAGATGATGATTGCAGTTTCCAGATGGGTTCACATGGGGAGAGGCAGTCCTTGGAGAATTGGGGTCCTGAGCCACAAAAGACTTTATAGGTCAAACCCAGCACTTTGAATGGTGCCAGTTTTATTAGAAGTGCCATCCAGTTAAAGGAGTCTTCAGAATGGGTTTGTAGTTATGCTCTCCCCAGGGAGGTTTGGCTGGTGCCTTCATTATACCCCTTTAGGCGGCAGGTGAAAAGGTTTTTCTTCCACCTGGGCCTTGGGCTGATGGACATGTGAAATATAGAATCCTAGACTTGGAAGGGACCCTGTGGATCATCTAGGCCAACCTTCTGCAATGCAGGAATATGCAGCTGCCCCATATGGCGGATCACACCTGCATCCTTGGGGTTATCAGACCATGCTCTAACCCAGTTTTTGTTGTTGGAGGGGGAGGTTATTGGTTTCTTTTAGTTCTAAATTTTATTATGCATTTTGTGGTTTGTTGGTTTGTTTTCATTCTTATTTTTATTCTGTTTTTCATACTGTCATGTTGATGTTGTGAGCCGCCCGGAGAGGTGCAGATGAAAGGCAGTCCACAAATTTAATACAAAATAGTAATTTTTAGTGATGTGTGGAATTAATAGTGATGTATGGAAGTGAGAGCTGGACCATAAAGAAGGCTGATCGCTGAAGAATTGATGCTTTTGAATTATAGTGCTGGAGGAGACTCTTGAGAGTCCCATGGACTGCAAGAAGATCAAACCTCTCCATTCTGAAGGAAATCAGCCCTGAGTGCTCACTGGAAGGACAGATCGGGAAGCTGAGGCTCCAATACTCTGGCCACCTCATGAGAAGAGAAGACTCCCTGGAGAAGACCCTGATGTTGGGAAAGATGGAGGGCACAAGGAGAAGGGGGCGACAGAGATGGTTGGATAGTGTTCTCGAAGCTACCAGCATGAGTTTGACCATACTGCGGGAGGCAGTGGAAGACAGGAGTGCCTGGCGTGCTCTGGTCCATGGGGTCACGAAGAGTCGGACACGACTAAACGACTAAACAACAACAGCAAGTAATTTTTATTCTTATCCTCGCTCAGTCCCTAGGGCTGATTTCTGAGGAGCCAGGCAGGTGAGGATCAAGCTCGCGAGTCTCGGCTTGTTCCCTGAGCCAGGTTCCGGGATCCGAGTCCATTCTTCCGCGCCTGGGTGATTCAGAGCAGCCCCGGCGCTCCTGGCAGCGACGACCCACCGCCTCCTCCGTCCCGCCCAAGCGTCCAGGGCCGCCAAAGGGCGGGCTTCGCCTTAACGGGCAGGGGCGGAGCTCCCCTCGGCCCTCGGCGCCTGAGGCGAGTCGTGGCGAAGCTGCCGGCCGGGAGAGTCCAGGTGAGGAGAAGGCGCTGGGCGCTGGGCGCGCGGGTCTGGGTCGGCTGCTGAGGGGTTGAGGGTCCGCGAGGGGGGACAGCTTGCCGCCGCCGCCTCGCCTCTGTATGAGGATTAGGCGCAGCCGTCTTGCGCGGCTCTTTCTCGAGCACAAGCGGAGCGCGCTGTGTGGGGAAAGAGTTTAGGCAAGTTCCTGGCACCGGGTGAGTCACGCTTTGGACCCGGCAGCGCGGCCTCTTCTTGCCCGCGAGGACAGGCTGGCCTGGGGCGGGAGGGGGCAGCAGGTTCTTCCAAGAGCCGCGGGGAAGAGACCGGACGGGTTCCTCTCGCCTCCGCCGCGGGCTTCGCCGTTGCCTTTCCTGGCGCCTTTGAGGGGGGCAGATCAGCAGGTGGAGAAAGGGAAAGGGAGCTTCAGCTGCAGTCGTTTCTGAGGAGCCCTGACAGACAGACAGAAGCCAACTGGGCATCCCTCTATAGAGGTGTCTTGTTTAGGCAGGTTGCTGTCAGTCTTGAATGTGTACCTTTTTTTCAGCAGCCTGCCTTGACGGACACTTTTCCGAAATGGGCTTCAGAGGCCCTTTATGAAGTTGACCTGAGTGGATTTAGAAACTCGCAGGATCCAAACAGGTTAGAAACCTAATCTGGTTTCCGACTAGGGCCTGTTAATATCCTCTAGAGTTCTCTACCTTGAACAAACTACGGTTTTTTACCTCTTTGAGGATTTTTCAGACTTTTTACTAAAGTGGGCAAAAGGACAGCAGGCAAGATACCTCCTTTTCAAAGAAGCACCTTCTACAGAATCAAGGGATCGCTTTTAACAAGCTGCTAGTCCCTATGATTTTCAGAGAGAGGGGAAGCACCAAAAATCTCAGTTTTTAAATTCCACTCCGTTGGCAACAACCCATCTCCAAATGGCATATTTAATTCTCCTAGATTTATGAATGCTAACTGATCTCCCCCAATGCAAGGCCTGTCTTTGGAAATGGCAGTATTTGGTATATGATGTATAACTTATTTCTGTCCATACCATACCTATTCCAAATGCCCTGACTCAATAGGTTTGGTTTAGTAATTTGGGAAGGGAGGCAGCTTCACATAGAGTTAAAAACATAGGATGGTATTCAACCAACTCAGAGTAGACTCATTGAAATTAATGCACTAGACCAAGGTCCATTAATTTCCATGGGTCTACTCCAAGTTAAAATCACTTGAATACCACTCATGGGGTTGTATCCGTCTAAGTCATGTGCTGGAAACTAATTGCCTTCCAGATGTTGCTGAATCACAACTCCCATCAGTCCTGGCAAGAATGGCCAATGGCCTGGGATCTTGGGAGTTGTACCTCAGCAACATCTGGAGGGCCAAAAGTTTAGCACATCTGATGCATTTCACAACTTAACCTAAATTCATTGATTTCAGTGGGTCTGTTCTGAGTATGACAACTTGGTAGGTGTGGGCAATTTAAATCCACCCTTCCCCAAACAAGAACCAAGTGATTATTGTCCTTGGTGGCTAGCATGTTAAGTCTTTGCTCGGAACTATTAAGTGATTCATTGGTGATGCATTGGCAATACATTTAAAGTTCATAAGTGATTGAAAATCCATGCATGCCATTACATTCCCTCTGGTCCTGGTGTTAAGTGTTTTCAGTTATATAAATCCAGTGAGCCTTGGCTTCTTTTGTTCCTTCGTGTCTCTCACAGAGTTAAAGTCCTTGTTTGCTATTTTGGTGCAATGTGTAAATGGGACATTGTTGACTTTGCTGCATATTTTCTGGGTGATGGTAACTATGAGGTGCTGAGTGAGCTTTCCCTGTTAACTTACTCTTGCCTTGCTTTTGACCACTCCTACATCTGGAGGGGAACCAGTTGGACCTATGGCTTGCCTTTCTCTTGAATGTGGCCTGCATAGATTGTGAATGTGGCCAACATTGTGTGTTGGACATTCTGAAGTTCTAGTTGCTAAACCAATGATTATCAGAAGCAGAATGATTTTTATTGGATTTCTCATTTGTCCTTAACCATAAGGTTCCAGGTTACAACAGTATTTTTTTTAAAAAAATATGTTTAAACAATTTGCAATCAGGATATATACAAAGGCCAGGGTAAAAAGGTGAAAGTTGAAAATACGTAGTATGGGGGTCTTTTGTGAGTTGCATTCCTGTAATGAATGTTCTTACTTCCAATTCTAAGATTCGATTATCCAGAATTGAAGTACAAGCTCTAAGCTTGCCGTGGTTTATTGCTCTTCACTTTTATGTTGCAAGTGACCTGCTAATAATGTTAATAAAGGCTTAAAAAATAAAAACAAACTTGTGACTCACTTGATAGTGATATTCATTTTAATAATAGTAATTGAAACTTTGTATGGGGGGTGGTGGTCCTAGTTTGCTTTTAACCATCACCTTTCTAAAAGAAGAATGTGTGCTTCTGGCTTATTTAGCATAGAGCACTGCGTGTGTTTTATGGAATGCTGGCTATCTCTTTCCAGGCATTAATAAATAAACTGCTGACGGAATAAATAACAGAAATAGCTAAGTTAAGGTCCAAGGCTAAGTGCAAGGCTATAATTTCTTGTAACTCCTTTGTAAAGTTTGCAGTTGGATTGTGTCTATCCAGCCTGGGCTGTGGTTTGTCTGCACGTGTTGGATGTAAGGAGGAATGTCAACTTAGGATGGGTTAGGTCCTCACATGACTCTGTGCCAGGTAATGTGGCTGTATTATTCAGCCTGGGCACGCTGGATTCTGTGTGCAGAGGTGCCACTTACATGTGATAGTCAACCATTGTAGATAAGCTGGGTGAGGTTTAGGCAATGTGTGTGGAAGGGAGCTGAGCCTGGTGGCTGCAATCTTGATGCAGTGCTGCACATTTGTTAATTTGGGGGAAAGGATTTGGTGCTTCCAAACTATTAACCCAAGAGCGCTGTTCTGAAAGTCAGTGACCAAAACAGCATAGATATGGATTGTTGCTAACATCTCCTGTTAGCTGCTTCCCAAACCAGCAGTTGGAACACAGTGGATGCAGAGTAAATGTGAGTATTCCAGAATTCCAGAACTTTTTTTTTTAATATAAAAAATCATGTTTGAAATTGTTGTGTCAGAATTTAAACTTCAAGAGTCAGTGCTGAAGTTGTAGGTGCTAGGCCTTAAGAATTGCCACACACACACACACACACACACACACACACACACTCTGTAGAGCTACATTTGGAAGAACACTGTGTGTGTTTCATGGGTGCCAACTCCCACAAAATCCCTATGAAGGGGCTAGGCACCCACAAATCTGGCTGCAAGGGCCATGCATGCTGCATGGCACCTATGACCCTGGGCACCCACGGTCGCAGGGCCAAGGTGGCACTCCTGGTGTGTGTGTGTGTGTGTGTGTGTGTGTGTGTAAGCTGAAGCAATAGTGGCAACTTTTCAGCCCCTGTTGAATACCTGCTTTGAAAAACATACTACCCTTTTGCAAAAGGAAGGCTGAGTGGAGTTAACCGTGAGCAGGCTGAGGACAAAATACTAACGGTGGCTTTTCACTTGACATTTTGTACTAAGTGTCAGGGAACATGGACATCAGGCCACTTGTGAAGGGCATTTGTACGTTTCATTTATTTACAACTAAATACTACTACACTGCAGTTTGATTTCAGGTGGCTTACAATCACCTAACATCCCAGTAACACAGCACAGTAAGCAAAACCTCATTATCCAAAGTTGACAAATTTTAACTTTAATCCTGCTTTCTGCCATTTTTTATTAGGAAAGAAATTAGACTGCAAGTCTTATAATTCCATCACGCCTCTCTTAAAAACTGGTGCCACATTGGTTGTCTTCCAACCCTCCCATGAAGATTTTGAGTTTAAAGACATTTTACATTTTTAGCATTAGATGACCAACTGCTTCACATTTTTTTGTTATTTACGAACTCCTGATGCTATCCAGACCGAGGGTTGGCTTTTAATGTGGTGTTTAGCCCTATGATTTTAATCTTATTTTTATCCAACATCCTTTGCAGAGAAATCAGACGCAAATATTCTGTTTCTCTCCAAAGTCCTTTTCAAAGTTGTTTTTCTAATGGTCTGATACTCCCAGGCTCGCTCACTGCTTGTGATTTTGAATAAATCCCACCCCCTGTGCCCCTAACAATATGCTCAAATATCTTCTCATGTGCCTCACTGGTAACTTGTGTTTGTTTTAGGAGAGCTTATTTTCTCTTTTTTTGTCCTCTTTATTTAGATGAGACTTGCACTTTTTAAAGAAAAGAGTCTTGGCTTTTGCAGCTCTATTGACGTGCATTACTAACCACACATCCTGTTGGGCTTCTTTCTTAATCCATGGTGTGCACTCCAGACGAGCTTCTGTTGTTGTGGTTTTAAATAACTTCCAAGACTCCTGAATACTTTCCCTTTCAACTTCCTTATGATGCATCTCCACCATTTGGAGGAATTTTCCTTTCTTGAAATTGAACGTGACCCTGTTGAACCTTGTTGGTGGCTTTCCACTTCCATTTAAGTTGATTTGATGGCACTGTAGTTAACTGTTCCTTCCTAGTTTGACAGCATCTTCATCTTGTACCAGATCCAAAGTATCTCCAAGAATGAAGGACCTCTCGATTTCAGCTGTATAGAATGAAACTTGACAGGAAATCTAATTTTGTTGATTATGGCCAACAAGAAAACAATGCTAGCAGAATTTATTTCAAGGAGAATAGGTCTTCCGAGTATCCCTATTTTCCAGGAACAGTCCTGGATTTACAGAAGCCATACTGGTTTCTGATTTGATCCTGAAATGTCCTTTTCCTTAGGACGTCCCTATTTCCATCAGAGAAATGTTGGAGGATATAGGACATGCCCAGGGCTTTTATAGCCAGAACTCACCAGAACTGAGTTCTGGCACTTCTCAGGTGGGTGCCATGGCTGTTCTAAGAGAACAAGGGGGTGTTCGTGGTGAGTTCCAGCACCACTTTTTCTAGAAAAATAGCACTGGATGTCCCTATTTTCATTGGAGAAATGTTGGCGGGGATGTATCTGTTTACATCAGAGAAATGTTGGAGGTCATGGGATCGTGAAGGGCAAACTGCCCAAAGTATATACAGCATGTTTAGCAGTGATCACTACTTTCCCCCAGAAAAAGCAAAGACTTGAAATCTCCCATGCAGCACATTTGCAGCTCTTCTGAATGTGGAATATTGGGTAGCAGCTAATGCAGGGAAGTGTCATGATCAGCTGTGGAATGTTGTTCGTGGCAGTACCATATTTTTCGCTCTATAGGGTGCACCGGACCATAGGGCGCACCTAGATTTTAGGGGGGGGGGAATAAAGAAAATTTTTTTATTTCCGCCCCAGCCCCAAAGAGCAAAGAAGCCAAGACATCCCGCTCGCTGTCTTGGCTTCGTTTTTAGCTGCGGGGCTGGGGTGGGGGAAGCCCGAGCTTCCCCCAACCCCAGCCCCCAGAACGGGTCTGGGAGCGGTGGCGAGGTTGCATGCAACCTCGCCTTCGCTCCTGGAGCTGTGGTGTAGTGGTTAAGAGCGGTAGTCTCGTAATCTGGTGAACCGGGTTCGCGGCTCCGCTCCTCCACATGCAGCTGCTGGGTGACCTTGGGCTAGTGACACTTCTCTGAAGTCTCTCAGCCCCACTCACCTCACAGAGTGTTTGTTGTGGGGGAGGAAGGGAAAGGAGAATGTTAGCCGCTTTGAGACTTCTTAGGGTAGTGATAAAGCAGGATATCAAATCCAAACTCTTCCCCCCACCAGACTTCCGGGTTAGCGCCAGTGGCAATGGCGGAATTCCTCTGACTCAGAGGAACCTGCTCTGCTAAAATTGGGTCGTGCCACCGCGGCGAAGGCAGAGACCCTTCAAAAATCCCAGGTGGAGGAAGCCTGGGAACGTGGGATTTGGCTCACACCAAGAGTGCCCCCCCTACCCAGACGGAAACCCCTTTTCGGGGGCTCCGAAGGGACGCGGGGTGAGTGGCGCGGTGTCTCGAATCAACTGCTATTTTCGCGGAGTGAAGCCACACAGCCGTTGCCGGAGAGCGCTGACTTCTTTTTGTGGACATTCGGATTTCAAACAACAACCCGTGAGTAGTACGGAAATTGGATTTTACAAAAAATATCTTTAAATTCGGTACGATCGGGGAAGGTCCAAACAGGAAGTCCGCCTCCCCTTTCTGTAAATAATTTAAAGCAAAGAACCTGTCAACTAAGGTCGTGGAGAGTTTTTCCTTTGTCTTTTTTTAAAGGACTTTAATTCTACGGATTGACACTATAAGAAACTTTATTTGGAAGCAGGGGAGCCTGCAAGATAAGAGCTAAATTTGGAAATTGATGGGTCACCCCCCCGGACCCGGGAGTGGTCCGTGAGAGCCTGTTGAGGAAGTATAGAACAATTTCACAGCTGTCAAGTTAGCTGTCAAGATGCAAGAAGAGGACTTTGTTTCTGTTGTCTACATTTGTTACAAGTTTGCTCTTGGAAAGAAGGAAGGACTGTTACAATTTAACTGGACTTTTGGATCTGTGCTGAATGGAGTAAAAAGAAATCTAAATTCCCCTAGAGGGAGCTTTGGAATACTGCAGAGAATGGCTCTTGGAAAGAAAATCCAGTTTGAACTGAATAGGTCTTTTTTTCTCTTGGGAAAGCTGCAAGGTCAAATTGGTGTTTTGACTACAAATGTCACAACTTTGGACACAAGTGTGAGTGCTATCATTGAACTTGATAAGAACTCGGCACAGGAAATTTATTCAACTGAACAAACAGGAGAATTGGAGAAGGAGAATTATGTTGCCTCTGAAGAGAAGAAAGGGGGAGACGTAACCCTGCAGGTGCGAAAGGAGAGCTGTAATCTGAGCTCTGACATGTTGGCAATAAGGATGGAAGTTTGGCCTGAATTGGAAAGTGAAAGATAGAGAGATCTCCTTATGGGGAGACCAGACAACTCTAGGATTATAAACTTGATTCAGTTGGAAGTTGAAGTTTTGGGGACATTTGGATCTGAAGGGAGAATGAAACAAGATTTGGAATACCCCATAGGCCTTACCTTTAAGTTCAGAGGCTTGGCTGGAAGGAATGTGGAAGCTGCTGGGTTGGAGCCTCCCCGAGATTTGGCTTTCAATATTAAGGACTATCAAAAAGACTAGCAGAGGGGACATGAGAGAGATTTAAGGGCCTCGGACGTAAGATCTCCAGGCTAATGTTTTTGTTTTTGTTTTTTTTTAGTTGATGGACTTATGGTGGGGACTGAAACCGGGAAGGGGGCATGGGTGGATTGGAAATGGGAAACTCAAAGGATATACAATATAATTTGCTTTTTTGCTTTTTATTGTTTTTTTTATGAGAATCGGGAAATTCGTGGGAATCGTTTTTGACCTTAGAGAAATGTCTTAAGAATAAATATTGATACATAGGTTTGAATGAGAGTTAAGATTGTATAAAGTAAAAGTGTTTTTTTTTTTAAAAAAACAATTAATTAAATTGCTTAAATGAAAATAAGGTTGGAAGGATTTGCAGAAATAAAGAAACAAAAATGGGAGGTGTGAGGAGGTCAAGGAAATAAATTAAGGAGGAAAGTTTTGTAAAGGTTAAAACTGTTTCCTTTTGGTTTTTTTTCTAAGTGAGTGTATTTTCTTTTTTGATGTTGTTATATTTTTTGTCTTTTGTCTTTTGTATTTTTTTCCTTTTCTCTTTGTAATTCTTAAACTTTGAATAAATATTATATATATATATAAAACCAAACTCTTCCCCCCACCCCAGCCCCCAGAATGGGTCCGGGAGCGAAGGCGAGATTGTGTGCAACCTCGTCTTCGCTCCCGGAGCTTGCTGCTATCTGCAAGCCTTCTGAGCCCGGTGGGAACTCCTGCCGTGCTCCGAAGGCTTGTGGATAGCTGCCTGAAGCCTGGAGAGCGAGAGGGGTCGGTACACACCAACCCCTCTCGCTCTCCAGGCTTTAGCGAAAGCCTGCATTCGCTCCATAGGATGCACACACATTTCCCCTTCATTTTTGGAGGGGACAAAGTGTGTCCTATAGAGCGAAAAATACGGTACTTCTTCCGAGGTAGTGTTTTTCAACCTGGTGCCCTCCAGATGTGTTGGATCACAACTCACACCAGCCCCAGTCTTTGGCTGTGCTGACTGGGGCGGATGCGAGTTAGCTTGGGAAAATCTGCTGTAGAGTATGTGGTCAGGTTCCTGTGTACCTAAACCACTCAGCGAAGAGCTAAGAAATTTCCTGTGTTTCTGTAAATGGGGTTTCAGTAGTCTGTTTTCTTGCTGAAAATGATTGTGGCAATGGTTGAGCTGTTGATGCAGCCTGGAAATTACTGATATATCTCAATTTGTGAATGCATATAGGTATGGCAGAAGCCAAGCTTAACATGAACTTTCAAATAGCCGTTTGCTTGGTGGGGAGTATCACTTTTTAAAAATCCTTTCAACCCTCTGATGTAAATTACACTGAGAGATGGTAACTGGTCTAAGGACACACAAAGGGTCCAGGATCTGAAACCAAATTCATTTCATACACCAGGTGATCAAATAGGGCTCTTTACGAAATGTTTCTTCTTTTACACTACTGATGGCTGGTAGGTAAGTGTAGCTGCGCTAGTAATTTTTGTGGACTTATTTTTGTGGTTTATTTGACTCTCTTCTAAATGCAATAGTCCTAGCATCGGATATGTCATCCTTCCTCCTTTATACATACTGTGAAAATTTTGGCTGTAGCAGAGAATTTTAGAAAGCTATTGCAGACCTGAATATCTTTCCTTTCCTTTGCCAGCAGAAGATGATATCTGTGTTGCAGCTCTTATGCTGGATCTGTCTGGCTTATTCTTCGTCCAGTATTTGTAAGTCAAATTTATGTTTCTTATTTGTTTGTTTGTTTGCTTGCTTTAGCTACACCACGGTGGATGTAATCATACTCCCATCTAGTTTCTCCACAAAGTTACACAAATATAAGTGCCACTTCCATGAGGGGCTGGTTTGTTTGCGTTATTCTGCAGATGCATAGCTCTTACTTTATTTCTCCCTGCTTGCTTAATTACACTGAGAATGCAGTGCATATGAGGGAATATGAAGGCTGTGTCTGTAGTCTGTAGCGCTTCACTTGTGTGTACATGCATCACTAGTTAACCTATAGTCAAGTGATGAACATCCATCACAGTTTTCTATCTCTCCCTCCGCCCACCATGATGTATAAGTCAACTGGGGTTGCAGTTTCTCAAAATGCAGCACTTTTCCCAACAAAAATGGGAAGAGCTGTTCTTAAACCCATTTATTTTTCAAAAAACCTTTTAATTTTATGTTTCATATATACCGTCATACTGGCTGTTGCCTGTATATACTTTGATACTGTAGTGCCTCTTACTTTGCTCAATGAATGCAATATTCAGAGGTGAACTTCTTATGAACCATTCTAGAAAATCTCAAGCAAAATTCCTCTCATCTGAAAACTCTTAAAGAAGCAGCAGATGCGCCAACACTCAAGATTACATTAAATTGCCGTATTTTACATCACCAGCGATTATATTTTGTTTGATAACGAATGGGGTGCGGAATTGGCTTTCTGGGCTCTTCTTTGTGTTTCTGTTAAGAAGCTGAATTGCATTCTCAATTAAATGTTGCCAGTTTTGCATTAAGAACGTATCAGATGTGCATTGCATAGTGTTACGCTTGCATTTCTAAAATTCTGAGAGCTGCGTCGCACAAGCTGTGATTTGCAGATACTCATATATGCACCCCCTCTCCTGACTCAGTAAACTTGACTTCTCTACATGCCCCCCCCCCTCGGCCAATTCCACATTAGGGCTCTGTGGCATTCTCTGTGCCTGCAATCCTAACCCTACTTACTTTGGAGTAAACCTTGCTCCTGAGTAGATGTGGTTAGGATTTCGCTGTTTGGGAATGAAACGGTCAAATAACAATCCTGCCCTTGCAAGGCTGCCCTATCTGTTGCTTGCAGTCTTCCCACGTTCCAGGCTAGCTAGAGGAAGGGAGCCTTTCTCAAAAGCCTCCAGTCAGATTTTCCAGCTGCAGCAGTTGCCAGATAAATAGAAGGAGACAGTTTTCCACCCTGGGTTTGGAGTGGGGAATACAGGGGAAGATGCAGGTAACCTGACAATGCACCACCTCAGATTCAATTGGAGCTGGAGAATGATTTGTGGCACGGAAGTGCTGTTAGTTTCATAATGCATCCGAGCATTCATGGGACAAGTTCATACTACTAGTTGGACGAGTTTGTGCCAGCTAGATAGTAAGTTTGGGCAGGGTTGCTAATTGCAAGGCGCAAGGAAGAAAGGCAAAGTTGGCACAAATGAGTTGGCACACAGTGGAATGATGGGGAGCTGTGTTGTGAATTTTCAAGCTTACTGCAAGTGTGTCTGTTTGCACTAGCAAAGTACACCATTTGTCACATATTATATGCAATTTACTCATTAGGTGTACGCTTAGCGACCAATGTGCGTGCAGGGGAGCCTGGGGTCATCTGCTGTCCGCTGCTGTTTTCCAAACAATCCAATTACTCTGTGACTTGGCACATAAACGGTAGTGATATACCCATAACTACGGATAACTACTCCAGGATCCATCAACGAGGAGACAGGCTTTGGTTTAGCCCTGCAATGATAGAAGACTCCGGATTTTATGAGTGTCGCATTCAGTAAGTTTCTGCAAAGTTTATGGTTTTTTTTCTCAATTGAAAGTAGCTGTTAGGTTCTATAGTTCTGACTTGAGTGAGTTCAGCAACGATAGGGAAACATAAATTTAGAATTTTGCCCGTTTTGTCTTAACAATTTTTGGGGGGCTTCAGTTGTGTAATGTTGAAGTGAGAAGCAATCTGCAGGCTGTGTATAAACCCTGCTGAGACTTCTCTGAAATAAAACATGCATTGGAGTCAACTACATTTCCCCCCCTATGTGTTTAGTAAAATTGATACAGGAGGTAAGTTTTATTTCTCTCCAGTCACTGTAGTTTCTTTAAAGCCTCATGCACACAGTTTGGAGATAACAGGGAACTGTTGCTGAATGCAATCCATGCTCTTTGCTCAGAAGGTAATAATAATAATAATAATAATAATAATAATAATAATAATAATAAATTTTTATTTGTACCCCGCCCGCCCTGGCTGGAGTCAGGCTCAGGGCAGCTACCATCATAAAACTAACACAGTATACAAAGAAGATAAGAACATAAAAACAGGCAATCAATTAATTAAAATACATCGTAAAATTAGTTCAAAGGAAATTAAAATCTGGACAGATGGGAGTCCATGGGTAAAATTAAGAGTGGTTAATATTTTCCAGGGCCAACTGTTACTACTGGTCTTATAAAGGACCTGTGAGCGGGCTAGGAGGCCTCTTTAATGCTTGTTCTTATACAAAAAGAAAAGAATCAGACTGAACCCCAATCAAAGGCCTGGCAGAACAGCTCCGTCTTGCAGGCCCTGCAGAAAGATGCATGATGCAGAGGGATAGGAGAAGGGATTAGCAGGCAGCCATCATGTTTGTATGTGGCTTCAGCCATGATTTGTGAAGTTGGCCATCTGAACATGACCTCAGCCTAATAACCTATCAACCTATAGTTTTCAGGCTATAAAATACAATTCTTGGAAAAAAGAGCAAAATGCAAAAGTAAGTATCTCTGTAAGTGGTGCACAGTGGGGCGACTTTTTTCTGTGCACCCCAAATTCTGCCCCACAGGGTCCACAACGGGAAGCTCTGTTGCACAAGTGGAGGTCTGTAGTGCATGTGAAATGGCAGCACTGGCTACAATCCAATATAAACAAAAGGATCATTTTTGTTTCCCCCCAGTAATTTTTTTAGAACTGTTACATCATGTTATTCCAGCTAATTCTGGCATTTTATGAACACCATGAAACCAAACCTCCTGGCCACAATGTTGCCTCTTAAGCCATCCCTTACACATTTTTATATTCTGTCCTTCATTTATTTTCTTCTTCTACTTCCTGGAACAACAAACTAACAATAAACAGCCAGACACTTCTAGAGTATTATTATTTTGAGTTGGTTCTTGTCTGCTGAATTGTGATCCAATTCCACATCTTACTATTCTAAAAAGTGCACCCAGATCTGGTTATTCTCATGATGTTTTTCTAATCATTAAATGCTAATATAATGCCAGTATCCTGTGGGTATCTCTTAATAATTAATAGATGTACTGATATCCCTTTTTTTCATAACAGAAATTCAACAAGAGATAGGAAGGAGCTCCGTGTTTTCAAGAACGATGATGGTTTATGCTTTAATAGAAATTACGTTTATCCACAAAGAATACATTTGCAGAATACTGGAAAGCTAAAGTGTCCCGACCTCCAGAATTTTGAAAGTGAAAGGACTCCACTTCAGTGGTCCAAGGTTGGTGTCTTTCTGTGTGATAACAGCCTTTTGAATGTTTTATCTTATTGGCGGTATCTTTTTTTCCTAAATCAGAGGTGGGGAACCACATTCAGGTGGTGGGCCATATTTGGTTGTGGAGAACCTTCTGTGGGTCTTGCATGAAACATTACAATTTAAAAGACACAGCACAAAAACTAGGAGGAGGAAGGCAGCAAACTAAAGCACTAGATATAGGCAATCAAGTTCCAACAACAACCAGCTGAAATAGGAATAGTTTAAGGCAGGGGTTGGGGAAGCTTTGACCCCTTAGGTGTTGGTGAATTGCTGCTCCCATCATCCCTGGCTATTGCTTATGTTTGCTGGGGTTGATGTGAGTTTGTAGTGTAACAACATCTGGAGGGCCAAAGGTTCCTCGTACCTGGTTTAAGGAAAAGATGAGCCAAACGTTGCTGATGTCTCAGTAGGGCCAGTGGGATAGTCCTGCTTCCCTTCTCTCCCTCTGCTGGTGAGAGATGGCATGGTTGTTGCTGGATGAGCAATTCATACTGTTTTCTGATACAAACTTCAAAATATGGTACATGTGGCTTTTGGCTTTTTGTGCTGCATGTTGGAATAGTTGGCGATAGGCCAGGGGGGTTAGTGGGAATGGGGATAATTTGCCTACTTAATAATAATAATAATAGTAATAATAATAATTTTTATTTATATCCCGCCCTCCCCAGCCGAAGCCGGGCTCAGGGCGGCTAACAACAATCAAATAATCCAACATTCTAAAAACATTTCATTATAAAAATTAATTAAAATCAAATTGATGGCAACCGTTAAGCAAAATCCTGTGCAGATTGCCAGAGGAGGGAGTCAGGCTGCGCCCTGAGCAAAGGCCTGGTGGAACAGCTCTGTTTTGCAGGCCCTGCAGAAAGATGTCAAGTCCCGCAGGGCCCTAGTCTCTTGTGACAGAGCGTTCCACCAGACTGGAGCCGCAGCCGAGAAAGCCCTGGCTCTAGTTGAGGCCAGCCTAACCTCTCTGTGGCCTGGGACCTTCAGGATGTTTTTATTTGCAGACCGTAAGTTCCTCTGTGGGACATACCAGGAGAGGCGGTCCCGGAGGTACAAGGGTCCTAGGCCGTATAGGGCTTTAAAGGTTAAAACCAGCACCTTAAACCTGATCCTGTACTCCACCGGGAGCCAGTGCAGCTGGTATAGTACCGGATGAATGTGATCTCGCAGCGAAGACCCCATAAGGAGTCTTGCCGCGGTATTCTGCACCCGCTGGAGTTTCTGGGTCAGTCTCAAGGGCAGCCCCACGTAGAGCGAGTTACAATAATCCAGTCTGGAGGTGACCGTCGCGTGGATCACAGTGGCTAGGTCAGGGCGAGAGACTGCTTAGCTTGGCGGAGATGAAAAAATGCCACCTTTGTTATAGCTGTAATCTGCGCCTCCATAGAGAGGGAGGTATCTAAGATTACACCCAAACTCTTAACGAATGGTGCTGGCACTAATTGCAACCCCGCAAGAGATGGGAGTTGCCCCCTCAATCCCATATCGTCCCGTCCCAGCCAGAGGACCTCTGTCTTCGAAGGATTTAACTTCAACCAGCTCCCACGTAACCATCCAGCCACAGCTTCCAGACATCTGGTCAGTGTGTCTGGGGCCGAGTCAGGATGGCCATCCATCAACAGATAGTTGGGTGTCATCGGCATATTGATGGCAACCCAGCCCAAAACTCCGGACAAGCTGGGCGAGGGGGCGCATAAAGATGTTAAAAAGCATTGGGAAGAGTATCGCACCCTGAGGCACTCCACACACCAAGGAGTGGCGCGATGACAATTCCCCCCCAAGCGCCACCCTCTGTCCCCGACCAGAGAGAAACGAGCGCAGCCATTGAAGGACTGTGCCCTGGATCCCCACGTCGGCAAGGCGGTGGTCCAGGAGTTTGTGATCGACCATGTCGAAGGGTGCTGACAGGTCTAGAAGAATCAGCAGCCCCGACCCGCCTCGATCCAGCTGCCTGTGGAGATCATACTTTCCCCTTCTATGCTTTAAACATGGACTGTGGGAACCTGTTCACTGTTGTGGGGATTTTCTTTAGTTTGTTTTGGAGAAATGGGTATGTTGCTTTGGGGATGATTTTGATGGCCTCTCTCCCAAGTGGACCCATTGTTTTGTCTCGTCTTCTTGAATATACGGGATTATGTGGTGTACTTGGTTGGTGATATAATATGATTCTATGTTGGGGATTCCCCATCCTCCTTCGGAGGAGGGGAGGTACAGGTACTTGGGGCTTATTCTTGGCTTTTTGTGTGAGAAAATAAATGAGTGCAGTTTTTTCTCTATTTTGTCTGAGAGGGTGAAATTGGTGTTGTTCCATTTCCTCAAGTCTCTGTTGATTTGTCACCACAGGGACTTGTAATTGTGGAGGTATAGTTTGTTGAGGTTTCTGGTTATTTGAACCACTAGGTACCTGAAGCCTGGGAAGGTTCTGAACCCACTCCATGAATGATAATGTTGTTGTTGTTTAGTCGTTTAGTCGTGTCCGACTCTTCGTGACCCCATGGACCAGAGCATGCCAGGCACTCCTGTCTTCCACTGCCTCCCACAGTTTGGTCAGACTCATGTTTGTAGCTTCGAGAACACTGTCCAACCATCTCGTCCTCTGTCGTCCCCTTCTCCTTGTGCCCTCCATCGTTCCCAACATCAGGGTCTTTTCCAGGGAGTCTTCTCTTCTCATGAGGTGGCCAAAGTATTGGAGCCTCAGCTTCACAATCTGTCCTTCCAGTGAGCACTCAGGGCTGATTTCCTTAAGAATGGAGAGGTTTGATCTTCTTGAAATCCATGGGACTCTCAAGAGTCTCCTCCAGCACCAGAATTCAAAAGCATCAATTCTTCGGCGATCAGCCTTCTTTATGGTCCAGCTCTCACTTCCATACATCACTACTGGGAAAACCATGGCTTTAACTATACGGACCTTTGTCGGCAAGGTGATGTCTCTGTTTTTTAAGATGCTGTCTAGGTTTCTCATTGCTTTTCTCCCAAGAAGCAGGCGTGAATGATAAGAATACCTTGCTAATAATACCTTTTGTGCATGGAGATAAATCCTTATTTGCAACTCTCCGTTCCCTCCCAACAGTTGTCCTTAGCTTTGTGAGTCTACATTCTGTGGATTACATTTCTCCGCTTTTTATTGTGCCAGTCTGTGTTTGGGTTCTGTAAATGAACTAAGTTTGTTGCCTTCAGCTTTTAATAATATTTTTCTTGCCTCTTTTTATATTTCAGGCATGCACTCCTGGATTACCTGAAGATGGGAGATTTAGCCATTTTGAGGATTTCCTTGCAATTAAAAATGCAACGGAGAAAGACAAAGGAGTGTATATATGCCAGCTGACATACACCTATCTGGGAAGACAATTGAATGTATCTCGTGCCATTAATCTAACTCTTTTTGGTAAGTTTGTGTAAGAGGGAAGCAGGGAAAGACCACCTCCCAGCCTGCTCTGGCTAGACTTTCCCTCCCCACTCCTACCAGTTCCGTTACAGCTGGTCCATTAGGGCAAATGGGACACTGTCCTACTAATTCAGCCTTCATTCCCTTAAGACCACCTGCCTTCCTTCTTCTCTGCATCCAGACCACATCCTCTGCTCCCTCCTCCTTAATCTCAGGGTTGACATTTCTTAGCAGGGGAGGATGGGGACAAACAGAATTTGTTGGCATTGCCTGTCATTGGCTTGTGGTTTTACCTACTGTTGGCCTTCATCCCTTCTGCTCCCTCAGTCCCAATGGGAGCTAGCTGACATTGTACAAGTCCACGTATCAGCAAATAAGAAAACTATTCCTTTTTGCCAGCTGCCCTGCGTCAAGAACCCTGATGACATCTTACATGCAGATATTTGTGGGGCTTTTAAAATGTAGTTTAGTTTTATTTGTAAAATGCTTTGGAAGAGTTTATATCCTGAAAGATGGGGTATAAAGAAGTTAATATATATATTTGCTTCTTGATACTTTATTGGTTAGGTCTGCCACATCTCCGAGTTTTCCTGAAAATACTATTGGTAAGCTACAGAATGTAGGTTATCTAATAATATCACAAATGCATCATAAATGCATTGTTAAGACAAACGTGATTTGTTCCAGAACAGCACTGGGCAAGATCATATTTTTGTTTTTGTATTCTTTTGTCCTTTTACTCCCATGCTGCTTCTGGATCTGTTGAACACTTAAAGTGGTATTTGACTCTGGCCGCTTTTGGAGTTAATGTATGGTTAAGCGTATCTATGTTAGGTTTCAAAAGTCCGTCTTTTCTAGAGAGGAGTCTTGAATCTTAACGAAAAGTATTGTGACATAAATGTGCAGAACGTTTGCATCAAGATAGTCTGATTTTGTTCATAGTCTGATTAATAGCATTAATAGCATTTGTGATGTACTTGCATGTAATGTCCGGTCAAGATACAAATATTTTGAATTGTAGCCAGCAATTACACAAGTGAAGGCAGTTTGCACCAATCAGTCTCCCACCCCCTGCAGTTCCTTGAAAAATCCCCTTCAGAGGGTTGTCTGGGAAGGCTTTTCAGGAGGTGAAGGGGAAGATTGGTTGTGCAAGCTGCCATCTGTTGGTTCAACCACTAGGTATAAACCTTTGTTTCTAGGCTGCCAATAAATGTTTTACTTGTATCTGGATATGCACCATGAAGCGGCTTTTTCCAATGAGTAGTGAAATAAATGGTTACTAATGGACGACAGTCCGCAGTAACAAGAAAATAATAACAAGAACTTCCTAGCAGAGCAACGTGTAATAGATTGTGCAACGATGATTTGTTGTTTCTGTTAACACTTCTTTCCATTGTTAGCGCCTCCGAAGAGAATACCGCTGGACATCATTTATCCAAACAATAATTCAGTTGAAGTAGAACTTGGTAAGCAACTACTGCACTTAATATGAAACTATTTTTTCATGGTCCTAAACTACATCCTAACAGTTTCTGTTATTTGCAATTATTCTTTCATGTTTTTAGGGTCCAGTATTGCCGTGACTTGTAATGCCTCGTCAGGTATTTGGGATGAACCATATGTATCCTGGAACCTTGAGGATAACTCTACTCGGGATTTAAAAGCAACACTCACCCAGTCTCTGTAAATACTAACTCAGTTTCCTTTGGTCTTTGGAATTAGGACAAGTTGGGGGTTACTTGATGGGACTAGACATTGAAATCATTGTAAGGCGGCATGGTATCTAATATGGTGCTTTCCAAATGTTGTGGACAGTGTCGCCCGACCAATTATCAAGGATTAATTTTATCATTATTATTATACTTTTATTTATACTCTGCCTGTTTTCCCCTGAGAGGGAAATACAGGTGGCATACAGGTAAAAATAAGAACAGCTAAAAACATATTTAAAAAAAACAACCATTAAAAACAATTAAGCATTGTTAGAATATATATTCTATTAAAATCAAACAGCTAATTACAATAAAAAAACAGCATGGCACCACAGCTCTTTCATTAAAAGCAGTCAATTCCCAATTCCCTTGTTGGAACAAGGAAGTAGTCACCTGATGGCAGAAGGATAACAAGAAGGGAACCAGTCTAATGTCTCTAGGGAGGGAGTTGCAAAGTCTGGGAGCAGTCACTAAGAAGGCCGTCTTCTGTGTAATTTGGATACTGGTATGATTCATAGTGAAACTGAAGGAACGTGGCTTTTTGCTGAAACCAGGAAATTTAATAATTCCCCTCAGCATTTAAGCACAGTTTCTCTATCTTTAATCCTTGTAGCTTTGTTCAAGAAAAGTGTGACACAACATTATACAAATCAGCTCTGTTAAACTTTCATGTTTCTTATTTTTTCCTGCATTTTTATGCCACCAGGTATAGGTCACCTAATGGAGAACTTCAGCTAGTGAGACAAAAGTTTAATATTTCTGTAGTGAAACCTAAACACTACCAAAAATACTTCTGCACTGTATGGTCTATTAGAACTGCTCCAAGAGTTGTATACATCATGCTAAAACCTCCAGGTAAGTTTTTTATGTATAAGATGGTATCATGCAGCCTCATGTTGTGTGGTTTTCTGTTGTACACACAGCTAGTGCAACAAGTGAAGGGACAAAGCAAGCATCAGAAACACGCTTGATAACATTTGTTTTAGAATTTTTTTAAAGAAATGCTTCTATTTGGGCAGGCGATATTACGGGAAACAATTGTAGTCATGGGTGTCCACAGGAATTTTTCTGGGGTGGTGGAAGTCAAATGCTGAAAGCATTTAGGGATGCGGGTGGCGCTGTGGGTTAAACCACAGAGCCTAGGACTTGTCGATCAGAAGGTCGGCAATTCGAATCCCCGCGACGGGGTGAGCTCCCGTTGCTCGGTCCCTGCTCCTGCCCACCTAGCAGTTTGAAAGCATGTCAAAGTACAAGTAGATAAATAGGTACCACTCTGGTGGGAAGGTAAATGGTGTTTCCGTGTGCTGCTCTGGTTTGCCAGAAGCGGCTCAGTCATGCTGGCCACATGACCCGGAAGCTCATAAGTCGAGAGGCTGGAGACATCCAATGAAGCTGAACATTAGAAGATTCAAGACAGAGAAAAGACAACTATTCACACATAGTTAAACTAAGGGACGCGGGTGGCACTGTGGGTTAAACCACTGAGTCTTGGGCTTGCCGGTCGGAAGGTCGGCGGTTCGAATCCCCGTGACGGGGTGAGCTCCCGTTGCTTCGTCCCTGCTCCTGCCAACCTAGCAGTTCGAAAGCATGCCAGTGCAAGTAGATAAATAGGTACCACTCTGGCGGGAAGGTAAACGGCGTTTCCATGCGCTGCTCTAGTTCGCCAGAAGCAGCTTAGTCATGCTGGCCACATGACCTGGAAGCTGTACGCCGGCTCCCTCGGCCAGTAAAGCGAGATGAGCGCCGCAACCCCAGAGTTGGCCACGACTGGACTGAATGGTCAGGGGTACCTTTACCTTTACCTAAACTATGGAACCTGCTTCTACAGGAGGCAGTGATGACCACCAAGCAGGATGGCTTAAAAGGAGGATTAGACAAATTCATGGAGAAGAGGACCATCAGGGGTTACTAGCCATGATTGCCATTCTTTGCCTTTGCAGTTGGATTCAACAGTGCTTCTGAATACCAGTTGCTGCAAACACAGAAGGGGAGAGTGCTCAAGGGCTTGACTCCTGCTTGCAAGTTTTCCCACCGGCATTTGGTTGGCCACTGTGAGAACAGGATGCTGGACTGGGTGGGCCATTGGCCTGATCCAGAGTCCTCTTCTTATGTGGGCACAAACTTCTTATGCAATCTGTCACCATGACACTGTGCACCATTGTTTATTCGCCTCGCTTTTTTTTTAACTTCTTGTTTTACCTTTGCCAATACAGCTCGCAACTTTCAGGGTTATTTGATTGGAGGTCTTGTTTCCTCGCTCCTTGTTATACTGGCAGTTCTGCTCATCTACAAGTTTTTCAAAGTTGACATTGTGCTTTGGTATCGGGAGTCCTGCCAGGTTCTTCTCGGTAAGGGAGGTAAGTTTGCTGCTGTATTTTCAATAGCTTGATGCCATCTAGTGGTCAATGAGAAATAAAAGGGTTTCTCCTCCCCATCATTTAAAATTTTTGTTGTACAGTGGTACCTCAGGTTACAGATGCTTCAGGTTACACACTCCGCTAACCCAGAAATAGTACCTCAGGTTAAGAACTTTGCTTCAGGATGAGAACAGAAATTGCGTGGCGGCGGCAGGAGGCCCCATTAGCTAAAGTGGTACCTCTGGTTAAGAACAGTTTCAGGTTAAGAATGGACCTCCAGAACGAATTAAGTTCTTAACCCGAGGTACCACTGTACAGTGTACTTTGGTTCTCAAACTTAATCTGTTCTGGAAGCCCATTCCAAAACCAAAATGTTCCAAAACCAAGGCGTGCTTTCCCATAAAAAGTAATGCCAAATGAATTAATTTGTTCCAGACTTTTAAAAAACAACCCCTAAAACAGCAATTTAACATGAATTTTACTATCTATTGTGACCATTGATCCATAAAATGAAAGCAATAAATGTACTGCAGTGACACAGTCAATCAATAAATCAGTAACTGAACTGGGTTCCACACAGTCACAAAAACAAAACAAAAAAGCCGCAAAAAACAAAAATGCAAAATAAATAGCAAAAACAGACAGAGCTCATTGTTACACTCAAAATGGAAGTGTGGCACTCAAATTGGAAGCGTAACACTCAAAATGGAGCACGTTTGGCTTCTGAAAATAGTTCACAAACTGGAACACTTACTTCCAGGTTTGCAGTGTTTGGGTTCTATGTTTTTTGTGTACCAAGGCGTTTGAGAACCAAGGTACCACTGTAACAAGGAGTCAATACTTGCAGGCTTCCATGAGGGATTATGTTTCACTCGCCATTTCTGTCTATGCTTTTTATAAAAAGGAGGGATTGGAATGCTTTGCCTAGTTTCAGCTGAGAGGCCATGATAGTATAGCAACCCTTATCATACAGCTGTGGTCGTCCAGACCTTGTTGGAATGCAGCTCCCATGACTGACCATTGGCTATGCTTGCTGTTCAGCAACATCTAGAAGACCATGCATATGTTTAATAAGAAGCAGATACTTCTTCTTCTTCTTTTTTTTAAGTACCCTGACTCTGGACCTTTGATCTTAAATCTTTTGGGATACTGAGTAATTTTGATTTCATTGGTATTATTTGTCTCTTGGTCCTTTTAACAGCTAATGGTATAAAAAAAGATATGTGAAAATTTCTCAGACTTGTTGGAAGCCACCCAGAGTAGCTGGGGCAACCCAGTCCAGTGGGCAGGGTACAACTAATAAATAAACGTTTCTATTTATTTATTTATTTGATATAGTCAAACACATAGTGGTGGTTCACACACTAAGTCTCCAGCAACAGGAAAGAATGAGATATTGTTTCCTTTAGGAAAACTTAGAAAGCACAATGTTTTAAAACTACATTTTCCTTTCTCTAGTTTCAGACGGGAAGCTCTACGATGCGTATGTGTTGTATCCCAAAAATTTAGCGAACTGTGCATATTCATCTGATATCTTTGTCCTGAAAGCATTGCCTGAAGTCTTAGAAAATCAATGTGGCTATAAGCTCTTTATATGTGGAAGGGATGATCTGCCAGGGCAAGGTATGTATATTAAAGAAGTGTGTTTACATTTGATAGAGCATTGTTCGGAGACAAACTCCGTGGTAAACTCCTTGAAATTATGATTGTATCTCAGCTGCTTGCAGAAGGTCCTTGGCGATCTCGATTTAAAAAGATCAGATACATACAAGCTATGGTCCTGAAGCAAGGTCTGAGGGCATACATTATTCAGCCACCTTGCTGAAGCTAAGCAGGCTTGGTTATGGTCAGTGCCTGGATGGGAAACCACTTAGGTACCCATCGCATGCCACTTTATTTACTTCACTTTAAAAGCTGGGGGCCATGCTCAACCATGTGTGGGTTAGAGCCCATACTTTGCATGCAGAAGGTCCCAGTTTCCATCTTTGGCAGTTCCATGTAGGCTAAGATTGCTGAAAACCTGGAGAGCTACTGCCAGCATAGACAAGACTGAGCTAATTGGACTAACGGCTTGACTCTGTATACAGCAGTCTCGTGTGTAGATTTAAATGTGTATATGGTTTTCCTCCACATTTGTGGTTCTAGATCATCATAATGCCCACCCCAATCCCTTCTCAATAATTGTTTCAGGCCTTTTCCTTGACCCACTTTCTTCCTTTTTCTTGACATTTCATCTCGCTTCTTGGATATTTCAGTGATAATCCCTCTGCCTTCTCTTGTGTCTCTCTGACCTCTACCTTTGGACAGACACTTTCATGTACTGCCTTGAGGACACCCTTTTGTCTTCACTTTAAAAAAAAGGGTTCTGTCCCTGACCTCTCGGCTGTGGAATTCCCCCGCCTAAATACCACTTTGTCTTAACCTTCAACAATGTTGTCCACTCTGCTTGTAACACCATCTGGTTATTTTCTTACCCATGCATTTCATACATCATTTCTTCTTCTGCTTTCCCTCTCCTGTGTCAGTCTGAGTGGGAAATACATAGCTTCTTCTGAGGGTTACCTGTCAGGTAAGAATTGTCAATACTGGCTGTTCTACCTGCCATAAGGATCAGGGACAAAGAAAATGAGGACTAAGGCTCGGTTTGCATAATTGACTGCTATAATAATACAGTGGTACCTCGGGTTAGGAACGCGGGTGGCGCTGTGGGTTAAACCAAGGAGCCTAGGACTTGCCGATCAGAAGGTCGGCGGTTTGAATCCCCGCAATGGGGTGAGCTCCTGTTGCTCGGTCCCAGCTCCTGCCAACCTAGCAGTTCGAAAGCACTTCAAAGTACAAGTAGATAAATAGGTACCGCTCCGGTGGGAAGGTAAACAGTGTTTCCGTGTGCTGCTTTGGTTTGCCAGAAGCGGCTTAGTCATGTTGGCCACATGACCCGGAAGCTGTTTGCCAGCTCACTCGGCCAATAAAGCGAGATGAGCGCTGCAACCCCAGAGTCGGCCACAACTGGACCTAATGGCCCAGGGTCCCATAACCTTTACCTTACCTCAGGTTAAGAACTTAATTCATTCTGGAGGTCCATTCTTAACCTGAAACTGTTCTTAACCTGAGGTACCACTTTAGCTGATGGCTGATAGCTGTTCTCACCCTGAGGCAAAGTTCTTAACTCGAGGTAGTATTTCTGGGTTGGCAGCTTCTGTAACATGAAGCGTCTGTAACCCGAGATGGTATAATAATAATAATAATAATAATAATAATAATAATAATAATAATAATAAAATAATTTATTTATACCCCGCCCATCTGGCTGGGTTTCCCCAGCCACTCTGGGTGGCTTCCAACAAAATATTAAAATACAGTAGTCCGTCAGACATTAAAAGCTTCCCTAAACAGGGCTGCCTTCAGATGTCTTTTCCTGAATTAGATGTTTCTTCATTAAAACTAAACAGTCTTAATGTTTAATTTATAAACATATTTAGTTGTACATATGATTCCTTAGTTAACCTATACTGATGCTTCCTTTACATGCAGCGGTGGTCAACGTTGCTGACGAAACTCTGAAGCAATGCAGAAGAGTGATCATCGTGTTGGTACCGGATTCATCCTGCTTCAGCACGCAGAGACTGACCTCTGAGCATGAAATTGCGGTGTACAGCGCTCTTATTCGGGATGGAGTTAAAGTGATACTGATTGAGCTGGATAAAATAAAAGACTATGACAACATGCCAGAATCATTAAAATACCTTAAACAAAAACATGGAGTGCTCAGGTGGGAAGAAGGCCTTTCGGAGAAATCTCAAAGGGCATCAACAAAGTTTTGGAAAAATGTACGGTACCAAATGCCAGCCAGCCGGAGACCACCTTCCTCGGAGTTTCATTTGCTGCCAGTACTTTTTAACTCTTCTTGGATACCAGAAGGGTCATAACAAGACCACACATGCACTGTTCTCTTGAACATCTTCAAACAAGGGGTGCAAGGCATGGTTCTAGGTGTGCTGCATGAATAACCCCAGAAAGCAGCTGTTGAGAGTTGCGGTCCCTAGGAATGTCTACTTTTGGTCACTTGGGAAGAGCCTTCTCTACCAGGATGCGATCAGCCATAGACCTAGGAAGTTTCTGGTTTGGTTCAGTGAGTTTCTTGGACAAATCGCAAAATGTGAATGCTTGAGCCAAAAATTGTTTTACAGAGGAAGGAAGCGAATGTGAAGGAAACTGTGTTTCCCCCTCCCATGTGCAGACTTTATACGTAGTCAGGTTTTAACCTGAAACATAAGGGCTCACTTGGAACAGCTTAAATAGCTGCTTCATTTGTCCAATACTTGTTCGTTCCCCTTTTAAAGGATAATTCCATATACTATGCATATTATTACGGTATCTCCCAAGGAGAAAAACAGTAAGAGAGCACCATATTTTTGGGGTGGATTGTCTTACCAGTGAGCAGATGCAAAAGCAAGTGTGAATTCTCTGTGATTTATTCACATTTTAATTAAATTGCACATTTAATTAATGCAGCAAAAAAAAAAAATCATATTTGTGACTTTAAGTGAAGTTATTAGATGGTAATTATTTTTTTACACTTCTGAAAAGATTATTTGCATGAAGTTTCAAAATGGCCAAACATTTGCAGACTCATGAGCACTTTACCTGTATCTCTATGATATGTAATGTTTCACATTATTTTTAGAGGCTGCGTGGAAGCCCAGATTTGACGTTTTAAATCTCAACCAAATATGTAAGACTAGAAAGTGGCATCAACTTTTTTTTGTACAACTGTGTAATTATTTCTATAGGTGAAATAATTTTGTTGTAATTATGTAATAATTCATTTAACTTGCACAATACATTGATTCCTATGAAATTTTTATATCTGTCTCTATTGTGGATGGTTTTGCGAAGCCCACATCTGAAGCATTGTTGAGGAAGAAAGCACCTGAGCAGCTATATCAGTTAGAAAACCAGAGAGGATGTTTTAGAGCTAATTGTCTAATTAACAAGATGCCATTCACCCAAGAGTTCTTTTAAAAACCGAAATGAGATATAGCCAACAAAAAAAGGGCAGTTGGTTGCAGAACTCTAGCTACTTTGCAATCCTCCAGGAAAGAGATAAGGTAACATCAATTTTAAGCAATCCATTAGACCTGTCAAAAGCTGACCGTTGTCCCACAGCCATGATCATTAATGCCTTGTTGACATCAAGGCTGGGCAACTCTTAACACACATTCTGTGGATTTGCCTTTGAAAATACTTTAGAAACTTGTCCGAAATGTGGCAGTTAAAGTTTTAACTTCTTGTTGTTGCTGGGTTTTTTTTTTTAAAAAAAGGTATACGGCTATTTATTTATTTAGAGTATATTTATTCTACCTTTTGGCTTTACATAATAATAATAATAATAATAATAATAATAATAATAATATATATATATATATATATATATATATATATATATATATATATATATACCCCGCCCATCTGGCTGAGTTTCCCCAGCCACTCTGGGTGGCTCCCAATCAAGTGTTAAAAACAGTACAGCATTAAATATTAAAAACTTCCCTGAACAGGGCTGCCTTCAGATGTCTTTTAAAGATAGGATAGCTGCTTATTTCCTTCACATCTGAAGGGAGGGTGTTCCACAGGGCAGGCGCCACTACCGAGAAGGCTCTCTGTCTGGTTCCCTGTAACCTCACTTCTCGCAATGAGGGAACCACCAGAAGGCCCTCGGTGCTGAATCTCAGTGTCCGGGCTGAACGATGGGGGTGGAGATGCTCCTTCAGGTATGCAGGACCGAGGCCGTTTAGGGGTTTAAAGGTCAGCACCGTCTTCCGGGTTGGTGCCATCGCCGAATGGCGGACTCCCTCCGAGCTCTGGAGGGAGCCTGCTCGGCAGGGGCTGGGTTCTACCGCGCCGGCGACGCGGGGACCCTCAAAAACCATGGGCGCTGAAACCCATGGGCATGGTGACTCGGCGGGCACCGTTTGCGTCCCCCCCGACCCGCGAAGGAGCCTTTTTAAAGGCTGCGGAGTGGGTGACAGGGGGGGGGGGTGGTGCTGTGAGTCCTCCGCTTCCCCTGCCGAGCGAAGCCGCATGCCATTCGACGGAGAGCGCTGACTTCTTCCATTGAAAATTTGGACTTTAAAAGAATAACCCGTGAGTATTTGGAACTTGGATTAAAAAAGGGGAAAAATTCTTTTTAAATTCGGAGCGAGCGGGGGAGGTGCAAAAAGGAAGTCAGCCTCCCCCCTGTTGTAGAGGAGCTAAAGCAAAGGATTTGACAACTAAGATCGAGTGCAACCTTTTTTTGATAAAATTATTAACTTCGCGATGGAAAATTATAAGACTGGGCTGGAGGAGAAAAGTGGAATGTGAATTAAAAGGCAATCCCCCCCCGGAAACCCCGGGAGCGATCCATAAGAGCGCCGGAAGAGGAGAAATAGAGGTTTTGACAGCTGTCAAAGGAGCTGTCAAAGCGGAAGAACAAAAAGAGAACTTTGTTACGAGGACTTTGCTGGTCACATTTGTTACAAATTGGATATAAATTGTTTAAAACAAGGAATAATAAGTTACTTTGACTGTTGGGTGTGATCGGGAAGGAAACTGAGCTACTATAATCCCTCTAGAGGAGCTGTGGGACACTACAAGTATTGTTGGCATCGAATTTGAATAGGACTTTTTATCTCCTGGGAAACTGCAGAAATGGAACACTATTTTGTCTACAGAGGTCTACACACTAAAGGAGACAATAGATTTATCTACTGAAGAATGGAAGGGACTTGACGTAATGTTTTGTTCCTGAATAACAAAGCCTCTGCAGAGGAATTAGAAGCTTTTTGGAATTAGAACATTTGTGCAGGAGAGCAGGAAAAAAAAAAAAAAAAAAAGAGGAGGAGAGAGAACAACAAGAACAACAAGAATAACAAGAACTGGACAAAGTTGGAAGGTAGACTCCTTCCAAGATTGGACATGTGAAATCAAAGATGACCAAAAGACAGCAAAGACTAATAAAAAGACGGCAAAGCGGACTGGTGAAGGACTGTGGTTTAGATGTGGGAGCTCCAGGATGACAGTAGATATTGACGGACATTGGGAACGCAACCGGGAAAGGGGGGAGGGAAATTTGGAATCCAAAGGGTGTTAAATTACATTTTATTCTTTTTTTCTATTTTTCTGTTTATTTTAATCTGTATTGCATATTAAAGAGGGGAACTCGTGGAAGGGAACAGGTCGATTTTAGGGGATGGGAAAATATTTTTTAAATTGGGTCAATGATAAATAATTTTAAAATTTGGGGTAAGAATTTCTTGAATCTATTTGAAAGAATTGGAATACAAGAGGGGGAGGGGAGGGGAAGTCCTGGAAGGATGCCAATGAAAATTAGGTTTTAAATTTGGATGTTTTTCTTTTTCTGTTATATTTGAAAATCTTTAATAAATATTATTTTTTAAAAAAATAAATAAAGGTCAGCACCAACACTTTGAATTGTGCTCGGAAACGTACTGGGAGCCATGTATGCCTTTTAAAACAACAACAGCAACAAAATCACATATACTATATTTGCCAACACATCCAATAAGACTCAAAACAATATAGATGGGTAATAAGTTATATTTATTAAACTATAACAACTAGAGAATATTCAGAATGATTCAACCAAATTAATCAAAACCAATAAGGTTCAGGCAGTGAGGTGGGTTGCTGGAGGTATTTCAGCTTTCCCATCTTCTGAGCCAGCTACCAGGCGCATGCTGTGATCACCCAGCAAGGCCTGAGGGAACTCCTCCCCCTCACTGCATACTCCTTGGGTAAGGTAAAGGTAAAAGGTAAATGACCCCTGGATGGTTAAGTCCAGTCAAAGGCAACTATGGGTTGCGGCGCTCATCTCGCTTCAGGCCGAGGGAGCTGCCATTTGTCCACAGACAGCTTTCCGGGTCATGTGGGCAGCATGACTAAACCGCTCCTGGAGTAACACAACACCATGACAGAAGCCAGAGCACACGGAAACGTCATTTGCCTTCCCTACCACATCAGTACCTATTTATCTACTTGCACTGGCGTGCTTTCAAACTGCTAGGTTGGCAGGAGCTGGGAAAGAGCAACGGGAGCTCACCCTGTCACGCAGATTCAAACTGCCGACCTTCCGATTGGCAAGCCCAAGAGGCTCAGTGGTTTGGACTACAGCGCCACCTGCGTCCCTTGGGTATATGAACATGACATGTACACTGTGACCCTCTCAGTGTGGTGTCGTGGTTAAGAGCAGTGGACTCGTAATCTGGTGAACTGGGTTCGCGTCCCCGCTCCTCCACATGCAGCTGCTGGGTCACCTTGGGCTAGTCACACTTCTCTGAAGTCTCTGAGCCTCACTCACCTCACAGAGTGTTTGTTGTGGGTGAGGAAGAGAAAGGAGAATGTTAGCCGCTTTGGGACTCCTTTGGGTAGTGATAAAGCAGGATATCAAATCCAAACTCCTCCTCCTCCTCCTTCCTCCTCCTCCTCCTCCCTCCTCCTCCTCCTCCTCCTCCTCCTCCTCCTCCTCCTCCTTCTTCTCAGCCAGTGTTGACCCCAATGCGCCTGACAGGCCCACACACTACTCTGTCTTTGATATTAGTCAGCTATGGAGTGGGCTGAAATAGCCTGTTCTCCACTTCTATAGGGCGCATCATCCCATGTGGTTGCCCACATGGCCCCTGTGGGAGAGTCCACCTCTCCTCATCTTGCAGGGGAGGAGAGGGTGGCAAATGCATCCCTTCCCCGTATTGAGAAGGAATGGAATTTTATCAACCCCACTGGCTTCTCTGTTCATTCTGAGCTTTCAGGGGCTTAAGACCAGGCTACTTGAAAGGGACTTTTAGAGAAGAGCTGTGGCTCAGTGGCAAGAGCATCTGCTTTGCATTCAGAAGATTCCGGGTTCAATTCCTGGCATCTCCCCAAAGAATCCTATATGAAACCCTGGAGAGCTGTTTGCCATTCAGTGTGGACAATGCTGAGTCAGGTGCCTCAAAGGTAACTGAAGATCTAAGGTAGGTTCCTAAGGACACTTCTCATGTGCTCTTGCCCACTCACTCACGTTGTTGGGGAGGCTCTGTTCTGTGCCTTATCTCTGGAGGTGGGGTTGCCAGAAACATGGGATATTCTTCCCTGCTTCAGTTTAAAAACTCTGGAATTTCCTGCCTCAAGAGGTGAACTTAGCTCCTCCCCGAGTGAGGTTTAAGGCAGCAAGCAAAAATATGTTTGTCTTGGCATGTCTGTGACTTGAATAACTCCTACATTGTTTTCTTGGTGTCCCTGATTATTGGCAGCAATCCTGGTTTGCTTACATTTAAAATAAAATAAAACGGTTGCATGGTTTTTTAATCTTCATCGATTACTTCCTTGAGTGCCTTATTATGAAATGAAAAGGCAGCTTAAAGCCTTGCCGCATGGCTTATGTAAAAGGAAGTCTTGCCACATGTTCTGGAGTGCTTTGAAAGCGTACGAACGAGCGTGAAGTCGGGGCTAATCTGGTAGACATCATCTATCTTGTTTTCCAAAAGCTTTGGGCAAAGACCTTCCCTTAAAGCTCCTGAATGAATTTAGCAGTCATGTGTTAAGACGAAAAGATTTCCTTATGCATTGGTGACTGATTAAACGAAGCAGAAGGAAGGTGCAAGCAGAATGTGTTGTGATGGCATTTATATTGGGACTTCTGCTTTTTAATTTATTCATAAATGATCCGGAATCAGATGTACAGTGATGATGGCTACATTTGTGGATTACACCATACTACTCAAGATTTTGAAATCTCAAACAGTCTGTGGTCATGAGATAGCAACCAAGTTCAGGAAGTGTAAATTGATTCATACGATTACCCCCCCCCCAAAAAAAACCCCCAGATCACATATGCTAATGAGCTCTGAAGAACTGGCATTGATTCATGAGGAACTAGATCTTGCGATTGTGGACACAACAATGACCGCTCCCCACATTAAATGGGGGGAGCCCTTTGCGTGGTCGCACGCAGCTCCTGAACCCTATGCGGCACCATTAGAACAGGCTTGGCTTTGCCTCCCCCCAGGTGGGATACCTGGAGGTCTCCGCCTACCTCAGTTGTTGTCCAATCCCGCTGGGGGAAGTGTTGCCAAGGTGATCAGGCCAGGTAGGGGGAGGGACCACCTGCCCACACAATAGAGGGAGGATCTTACCTGGGAATCGTCAGTTGGCTCCAGAGCTTCTCCCACCCTACCCACCCTCAGTTAAGATTTCTTTTGCAGTTTAACCTTTTCTCCACAGGTACACGGGCGCTGCTACGTCAAGGTCACTGTAGAAGGGCCGGAAAGGAATTTCCATGCATTGGCAGGTTTGCCTTTCCCATAGCAAAACGTCACGACTTTGGTGGTATCAGGCACTGGGCAGAATCCTTTAGTGTATCTTCCTTGAATGGGGTGGGGGCGTGCAGCAGTGACCCACTCCCCCTTCCTCTTTGCGGTGGCGATACCAGGGTTCCCTGTTAAAGGGGTTTTTGAGGGGAGGCTTTGACCGTATGCCTAGAGGTCGTCATTGCTCTCCCCTGCGACGGCGGCATAACGGGGGTGGGTTCTCTTTGCTTGAACATATGTTCTCCAGAGCCAGCCTATCCCCCCCTACACTGGATAACCCTGGTGTTCCCCAGATCCCCGGCGGGGGACTGGGAGGGATAAACGCCCAGTGCCTGAGCCAAGGTCTACCCACATCTGAAACTTAATAACGTTGTGGCCAATTTTAATCCCATAGCACATTGTCTTGAGTAGTTATTCCACATGGGGGCTGCCTGTCCACGCAATAGAACGCTGTCTGGCGTATTCTTGCTGGGTGAAGATATATTTCTGAGTTTTGCTTGTTGAGACCTATTTTGAACTGTGCCTCAGGAAATTAGCAAGACACGTATAGACAATTAAAATGGGCACATACCAAGGATGAACGCTGCTAAGATTGTCTGCATGTTTTGAAAGTATCTCTGAATTTCCATACCATGTTCTAGCCTAAGGATATGGTATACACAACTTGCCTCAGAAATTGTTATTTGTAAAACTTTGAAAGCTATGGAAAGTTCTGTCACCATCGCTGTAAATTCCTGTTGGCCTTTCCTTTTGTTTCTGTACTCCAAGGGCATTGAGGGTCTTGCAGCTAGAAGTTTGATTCACCCAACAGAAAGGTTGCTTACTTCTAGGTGTACTTGGGTTTGTGCAATGCATTGTGCTATGCATACTGGTGGGGATGTAGAAGTCGGGTTGGTTGCTTTGCGCTGAAAATGAATGGGATCTTCAGATATGCAAGTCCTAGACTACCTGCCCCATATGCAATGCACCCAAGCAGACTCCATAGAACGTTTCCAGCTACCCCAAATGTAATGGTGAAGGGTCACTCATTTGGGGTGATTACATATACACCCACTCCCTACAGTGACCAACAGAGGTCTACCCAGGGTCCCTTGCGCCTTTGACCACGAGCTGTATCAGCACTCCTCCCAATGAAAAAGAATCCCTTTACCACAATAGTCACGTTAGAATAACTACCGTATTTTTCGCTCCATAAGACGCACCTGACCCTAAGATGCACCTAGTTTTTAGAGGGGGAATGCAAGGAAAAAAATACTATTTTAAGGGAGCGCTGAGCAGAGCCTGTATGCATCCCTGAGGAGGAAAAATCCCCCAAGAGTTGCACACACGCTCCGCGCAGCTCTGTCCCTTCCCCCACCTCCCGCAAGAGCCGTGCACTAAGCCAGAAGCCAGGACAGCAAGCAGGATTGCTGCGCAGCGATTCCCCTTGCTGTCCTGGCTTATGGGATAGCTGTACACAGCCTCTCCCGAGCAGCTGGATGAAGACTCCCCCAAGAGCCACGCTCCCTTTAAAGAGCGTGCCGAGCGTGTGTGCGGCTCTTGGGGGCTTTTCCCCAAGAAGGGAGAAGGGCAGCCCTTCTCCCTCCTTGGGGAAAAGCCCCTAAGAGCCACACACATGCTCCACACGGTTCTTTAAAGGGAGTGCTGAGCAGAGCCTCCCGCCTGCATTTGCTCCATAACACACAAACACATTTCCCCTTACTTTTTAGGAGGGGAAAAGTGTGTCTTATAGAGCGAAAAATATGGTACATTTTGGAGTGAGGGTGAGGCAAGGAGGAAGGGTGGAAAAATTCACACACTTTTGACCTGTGGTGCGAGGAAGGTTCTCCCACATTTGATCTCACTGCGACAAGCGGCACATTGCAACACACATATGCACCAGACATGGTCTGATAGGTGATTTTTGTGCCCCTGGTTTCACTAACCCCTAGATACACCTCTGGTGACCAACAATAAGGATGAGGATGTGGTGATCACTACAGCAGAAGTGATGTGTAGACCAGGTGGCCAACTCTGTAGCTGGTAACCCCTAAGAAGGATGTGGCAATTTCTTAGCTCTTCTCCAAGTACTTGACAGACATTCTTTCCATTCTTGACTTGGTACTTTGACTTCCTCTCACACGGGTTTCATGATGCCATGCTCTTTACTTCTCTTGGAGGGTCCTTTTCAATGTAGAGTTGAAGAACTGTTCCAACTAGTTTTGCAGCAAGGGATCCAGTGAGATTTGAGAGAGTTTGACTTATCTTCTTGTCAATTACCACAGACACACATACTTGTGCTCTCTCTCTCTCTCCCCCCACTCCCTCAATTCAAAGTGAGGTGATAAAAATATCACCCTCTTTTCTGAAGCATCCATGATTTGAAACAGAGGTGCAGTTGGGTAATATTAGACTCTGGACTGCATACACGCCATACATTTTAAGCACATTTTCCCTCTCAACTTGTTTGGTCTGTCATACAGATGACTCTTACTCAATCAGGGGCCAGAAGAATTTCCTGCGTGAAATTCCATGTTTGTTTCAGATGAGATTATCTTTTCCAACTTATCTCTGGAGAGAGCTCAGCACACCCACATCACTACAAATGTTGGGAAGGAAGCCACCCCTTTCAGAGTTTTGATTTGTGCTGTTTTGAAGTTGGTGCATAATTGTTTGCTCTGCCCTAACAACTTCCTTGCCTACAACTCTGTAAACTGGTAAAACCCGTTTAAAGGAGAGGAGTGAAGCTCTTGCCACACATCTGCTTGTGGGTTTCCACTTCTATCCGGTAGGATACGGATTAGACTTGCTTCTGTAGCTTTCCTTACGCAGCGAGAAGTGTACACTGGCAAGTTCGGTATACACCAGGCATTCCGTACAATGGAACTACTCCACAGGGTGCTAAATTTCATGTTCTTCACCATCAGCAAATGTGCACACTTCCATAATGCCCAAAGCTGATTTTATAGAGGAGAAGATCAGAATGCAGCAACGGGTTTTTCTCTTCAACAGAGCTTCAAAAAGAGAGATGTGGTATGGCTGTTTTGAGCTCTCATCGGACATAAGGGTGTTTTGAGATATTAATGAGTCTTTTGTATTTCCATTTAAGGAGTACTGTAGACTTTCCAGCCTTTTTATATTGAACTGTTGCCAGAATAGACCCACACTCTATTCTTCCATGAAGGATTACAATAACAAGGGGCAAGGCAACTTTGGGGTGGAATTTTCAAGAAGATGTTTGGTGCTTCATCATGAGACACTACAGAGTTTTTGGACCTGAAAGGTGGTTGATTCTCTTCTGTCCCAGGTTTGTGGAATTAACTTTATAAAGGCTAACAATAAGTGTCCAATATTTGAGAAAGGTTAATGAGAAAATTCTTTAGTATTTAGAAATGAGCAACTTAATGTGCTGGTATGATCTGCCATTGTATACTATTGTTTTCTTTTTAAAGGAATGTACATTTCTTTATTAAAAATATTTGTATAGTGCTAAACCATGAACTGTATCAAAGTGGTTTACAACATTAAAAAAGATAAAAGCCATACAATGAAAGCATTAAAAAATGATTAAAAGCAGATGAGTTTACAATGGTTTACCATTGTAGGAGATTGCTTGCATAGGCGCTGGTGGAATAAAAAAGTTTTCATCAGGCGTTTTAAAAGTTGGCACAGAAGACACACACTGAATCTCTATTGGCAGAGTGTCTGGACCGATGACACTAAAGACTCAGTTTCTCATTGTTGTCAAATGTGACTCACAAACTCAGGGATGGACCAGCAATGCTCCTGAAGACGATTTCAGTGATTGTGCTGGGATATGAGAGTTCAGGTGATTCCTGAGATACCCTGGACCTAAAGATCCTATGAGATAGTAAGAAAATACTTTTAAAGCACTGATAATTTTAGCAGAAGCTAGGAATGGAGGCTAGAAATAATATTTCAGACTGTTAGAAACAACCATCTTTTTTAAAAAAAAGTAAAGTGGGAGACTTGAGCATCTTGGATTTTCACAGCTTAGTTGAAAATGCACTTTTTTCTTTTTTTTTTACAATCTCACTGTTAGATGACTGTATTATTAGAATAACTTCTTTTCTAGCTGCCATTGGTCAAATATAAATATTGCTCAGGAGATGCTCTCCATTCCTTCAGAGAAGCATTTCGGGATTTTTCTGTAGTATCTTGCCATTGGCCAAAGTTCAAAACTGGAATGTGA
This sequence comes from Podarcis cretensis, assembly GCF_951804945.1. Taxonomy (NCBI): domain Eukaryota; kingdom Metazoa; phylum Chordata; class Lepidosauria; order Squamata; family Lacertidae; genus Podarcis; species Podarcis cretensis. Next base: position 77,264,724 of record NC_137173.1, read on the forward strand.
AAATCCTTCATGGTCTTCCCCACAATAACGAATAGAAGTAAAGTAAAATATTTTTTTTAAAAAATATTTATTGAGATTTTTTAAATACAAAAGTGCAAAAATAATAAACAATAAGACATGTTTCATAACATATTTTCAAAACTTCTTTGGACTCCCTCACTTCCCCCGCTCCCACTTGCATCGTCCCAAAACTTTTTCCAGCAATTTATCAACTTGTTTACATTCTTAAGTCTCATTCATTTAATTTAGTCTAATAATTCTCCAAAAAGAAAAAAAGTTTATATTTTCCTCGATCTCATTTATCATCCAAATTACGTCTAATTTAGTGGTGCTCAGTTGTTTATGATCTAGCATCCTTCTTAACACTCAACCAAATTACAGTGTTTTTGTAAATAAATCCTAAATTTCTTCCAGTCTTCTTCAACCCTCTCTTCTCCCAGGTCTCGGATTCTGCCAGTCATCTCAGCCAATTCCATATAGTCTATCAGTTGCATCTGCCATTCTTCCAGTGTGGGTAGATATTGGGTTTTCCAGTCCTTAGCGATGAGTATCCTTGCTGCCGTTGTTGCATACATGAAGAAAGTCCTGACCTTCTTTATCACCCTCTGGCCGACAATACCCAGGAGGAAGGCCTCTGGTTTCTTAGGGAAAGTATACTTAAATACTTTTTTCAGTTCATTATAAATCATTTCCCAGAAAACCTTCACTCTAGGGCAAGTCCACCAGAGGTGAAAGAATGTTCCTTCAGCTTCTTTACACTTCCAACATTTATTATCAGACACATGGTATATCTTTGCAAGCTTGACTGGGGTCATGTACCATCTATATATCATTTTCATTACATTTTCCTTCAAAGCATTACATGCAGTGAAGTTCAACCCAGTGGTCCACAACCTTTCCCAGTCCTCAAACATAATGTTGTACCCAATATCCTGTGCCCACTTTATCATAGCCGATTTAACCATTTCATCTTGTGTGTTCCATTTTAACAGCAAGTTATACATTCTTGAAAGTACCTTAGTCTTAGGTTCTAACAGTTCTGTTTCCAATTTCAATTTCTCCACCTGGAACCCTAACTTTTTGTCATTTTTAAAAACTTCTTTAATCTGAGCGTAGTGTAACCAGTCTCGCACTTTGTCCTTCATTTTCTCCAAACTCTGCAATTTCCAATTGTCTCCATCTTTTTCTAGTATTTCCCAATATTTTGGCCATTTGACCTCCATATTGGGTTTTTTTCGGGCCTTAGCTTCCAGCGGTGAAAGCCACCTTGGAGTTTTATTTTCCAATAAGTCTTTATATTTTGTCCAGACATTAAACACTGCTTTTCTGACAATATGATTCTTAAAGGCCTTATTGATCTTAACCTTGTCATACCATAAGTATGCATGCCATCCAAAAGCATTGTTAAAACCTTCCAAATCCAGAACGTCAGTGTCCTCGAGAAGTAGCCAGTCTTTTAGCCAGCAGAAAGCTGCGGCCTCATAGTACAACTTTAGGTCTGGCAGGGCAAAGCCCCCTCTTTCTTTCGCGTCAGTTAATATCTTAAACTTAATTCTGGGCTTTTTGCCCTGCCAGACAAACTTAGAGATATCTCTCTGCCACTTCCGGAAGCACTCCGTCTTGTCCACAATCTGTAGCGTTTGAAACAAAAACAACATTTTTGGCAATACATTCATCTTAATAGCGGCAATTCGGCCTAACAAAGAAAGTTTCAATTTTGTCCAACTGTCTAGGTCTCTTTTAATTTCAGACCAACATTTTTCATAGTTATCCTTAAAAAGACTCAGATTTTTTGCTGTTATATTTACCCCTAGGTACTTTACTTTTTTAACCACAGTTAGTTCTGTCTCTCTCTGAAACCGTTCCGACTCTGTATCTGTCAAATTTTTTCCCAACACCTTAGTTTTCTGTTTGTTTAATTTAAATCCCGCCACCCGACCAAAGTCTTGAATCAATTGTAACACTCTTTTCGTACTAGATTCTGGCTCCTGCAAAGTCAAAACTAGGTCATCTGCAAAAGCTTTAAGTTTGTATTGTTTCACTCCGACCTGGATTCCTTCCACCAACCGGTCCCCTCTGATCATGTTCAGGAGCACCTCCAGAACCGAGATAAATAGCAAAGGGGAAATAGGGCAGCCTTGTCGTGTTCCTTTTTCAATTTTAAACTCTTCTGTAACCACATTGTTAACTATCAATTTAGCTTTTTGTTCTGAATATATTGCATCAATCCCATTCTCAAAACCCCGTCCCACTCCCATTTCTTTTAAATTTCCCTTCATAAATTTCCAAGAGATATTGTCAAAGGCCTTCTCCACATCTATAAAAATTAACACTGCTTTTGTATTTATGTCTGTTTGCAAAAGTTCCAAAATGTCAATAATATTCCTTGTGTTAGCAAATAAGTGTCTACCTGGGAGAAAGCCTGCCTGGTCTTTATGAATTACTCCATTTAATACTTTTTTGAATCTACTTGCCAAAACGTCTGCAAATATTTTGTAATCCACATTTAAAAGGGAGATGGGACGATAGTTCTTAAGTTGTGTCTTTTCAGCTTCCGATTTTGGTATCAATGTGATAAAGGCTTCTTTCCACGATTCTGGCGCCTTCTTCCCCTCCATAATTTCATTGCTGACCTCCATCAGTGGTTGTATCAGATAGTCTTTTAATGCCTTGTAGTACTTGGAGGTCAGCCCATCTGGCCCTGGGGATTTGCCCAATTGCATGTTCTGAATGGCTTGTTCAATCTCTTGTCGTGTTATTTTGCAATTCAGGATTAATCTATTTTCTTGTGACAATTTTGTTAGTCCATTTTTTCCCAGAAATTGTTTAATCTCGACCTCATCTTGCGGCCCTTGAGTATATAATCTTTTGAAATATCTTTGGAAGCACTTTCTGATCTCCACAGGGTTCTGAATGTTTCTTCCTTCAATTTCTAAGTTTGTAACTGTATTTAGTTTTTGTCTCCTCTTCAACTGCCAAGCTAGCAGTTTCCCACATTTATTTGCCGATTCAAAAGTTTTTTGTTTCATTAATTTAATCTTCCACTCTATTTCCTGGTTTATCAATTTAGAATATTGTGCTTGATGAAGTTTGATTTCTCTCAGGGTCGGCTGTGACTTCGGATTTGATCTTAACTTCTTCTCCAATTCTTTAATTTTCTCCAATATCTTATCTTTCCTCTCATTTTGTCTCCTTTTCTTTACAGCATTCTGTTGTATCAAGAACCCCCTCATTACAGCCTTACTTGCATCCCAGATAGTTCTTTTTTCCACCGTAGTGTTCATGTTTATCTCAAAATAGTCCTTCAAGGCTTTTTGGGCCTTCTCAACAATCTCCTGATCTCTGAACAAATTGTCATTCATCTTCCATCTAAAGGAGCCGGTTGGTATTAGTGTCATGTCCATTTTTACTGCATTATGGTCAGAGCAGGTCTTTGGGCAGATTTCCACCTTTCTAACCTTAGGTGCCAGACCTCTAGATATCCATATTTGGTAAAATAATAGAATGCAAAAATTGATATTGAAACCAGCAACAAATAAATATGATAATGTTTGATCTAAAATGGCAGGTGACAAAAGAGGATCATAAATGATCTCAGGTAGTTAATTATCTTTAATTTAATATTGATGACAGCCAGGGCAAAATTTTTATTTGTTGTTGTTTAGTCGTTTAGTCGTGTCCGACTCTTCGTGACCCCATGGACCAGAGAACGCCAGGCACTCCTGTCCTCCACTGCCCCCCGCAGCTTGGTCAGACTCATGCTGGTAACCTCGAAAACACTATCCAACCATCTCGTCCTCTGTCGCCCCCTTCTCCTTGTGCCCTCCATCTTTCCCAACATCAGGGTCTTCTCCAGGGAGTCTTCTCTTCTCATGAGGTGGCCAAAGTACTGGAGCTGATTTTCTTCAGAATGGAGAGGTTTGATCTTCTTGCAGTCCATGGGACTCTCAAGAGTCTCCTCCAGCACCATAATTCAAAAGCATCAATTCTTCGGCGATCAGCCTTCTTTATGGTCCAGCTCTCACTTCCATACATCACTACTGGGAAAACCATAGCTTTAACTATACGGACCTTTGTTGGCAAGGTGATGTCTCTACTTCTCAAGATGCTGTCTAGGCCTGTCATTGCCCTTCTCCCAAGAAGCAGGCGTTCTTTAATTTCGTGGCTGCTATCACCATCTGCAGTGATCATGGAGCCCAAGAAAGTAAAATCTCTCACTGCCTCCATTTCTTCCCCTTCTATTTGCCAGGAGGTGATGGGACCAGTAGCCATGATCTTCGTTTTTTTGATGTTGAGCTTCAGACCATATTTTGCACTCTCCTCTTTCACCCTCAATAAAAGGTTCTTTAATTCCTCCTCACTTTCTGCCATCAAGGTTGTGTCATCTGCATATCTGAGGTTGTTGATATTTCTTCCAGCAATCTTAATTCCGGCTAGGGATTCATCCAGCCCAGCCTTTCGCATGATGAATTCTGCATATAAGTTAAATAAGCAGGGAGACAAAATGCAGCCTTGTCGTACTCCTTTCCCAATTTTGAACCAGTCAGTTGTTCCATATCCAGTTCTAACTGTAGCTTCTTGTCCCACATAGAGATTTCTCAGGAGACAGATGAGGTGATCAGGCACTCCCATTTCTTTAAGAACTTGCCATAGTTTGCCATGGTTGACACAGTCAAAGGCTTTTGCATAGTCAATGAAGCAGAAGTAAATGTCTTTCTGGAACTCTCTAGCTTTCTCCATAATCCAGCGCATGTTTGCAATTTGGTCTCTGGTTCCTCTGCCTCTTCTAAATCCAGCTTGCACTTCTGGGAGTTCTCGGTCCACATACTGCTTGAGCCTTCCTTGTAGAATTTTAAGCATAACCTTGCTAGCGTGAGAAATTAGTGCAATTGTGCGATAGTTGGAGCATTCTTTGGCACTGCCCTTCTTTGGGATTGGGATGTAGACTGATCTTCTCCAATCTTCTGGCCACTGCTGAGTTTTCCAAACTTGCTGGCATATTGAGTGTAGCACCTTAACAGCATCATCTTTTAAAATTTTAAATAGTTCAGCTGGAATACCATCACTTCCACTGGCCTTGTTATTTGCAGTGCTTTCTAAGGCCCATTTGACTTCACTCTCCAGGATGTCTGGCTCAAGGTCAGCAACCACACTACCTGGGGTATATGAGACATCCGTTTCTTTCTGGTATAATTCCTCTGTGTATTCTTGCCACCTCTTCTTGATGTCTTCTGCTTCTGTTAGGTCCTTTCCACTTTTGTCCTTTATTATGGAAATCTTTGTACGAAATGTTCCTTTCATATCTCCAATTTTCTTGAACAGATCTCTGGTTCTTCCCATTCTATTGCTTTCCTCTATTTCTTTGCATTGCTTGTTTAAGAAGGTCTTCTTGTCTCTCCTTGCTATTCTTTGGAAATCTGCATTCAATTTCCTGTATGTTTCACGATCTCCCTTGCATTTTGCTTGCCTTCTCTCCCCCGCTATTTGTAAGGCCTCATTGGACAGCCACTTTGCTTTCTTGCATTTCCTTTTCATTGGGATGGTTTTCGTTGCTGCCTCCTGTATAATGTTACGAGCCTCCATCCATAGTTCTTCAGGCACTCTGTCCACCAAATCTAAATCCTTAAACCTGTTCCTCACTTCCACTGTGTATTCATAAGGGATTTGACTTAGATTGTATCTTACCGGCCCAGTGGTTTTTCCTACTTTCTTCAGTTTAAGCTTGAATTTTGCTATAAGAAGCTGATGATCTGAGCCACAGTCAGCTCCAGGTCTTGTTTTTGCTGACTGTATAGAGCTTCTCCATCTTTGGCTGCAGAGAAAATAATCAATTTTTATACCTGCGGTTAATTCTGCATCGATAGCTCCCAGCCTGAGTCAAATTTTTCCTTTTAGTGATTATAACTGTTAGATTCTAATGTCCTTGTAGAAGAGCAGTTCAAGCAAAACTGGATGAAAGCAATAATAACTATGTAAGCAATAACAGCCTACTAAATATTCTGTGGGCATTGCTTGGTGCCAAACATACCGTGAGGCAGAGTGTGGCAGCTGCCTCAGGTATCAAATGCTGAAGGGAAAGGTGTGGACAGAGCTCTGTGTGTCATGAGGCACCCTAAACAAGCTTGCTAACCTCAGGTGCAGTGAAGGATGCGGTCCTAGTGCCTTTGCAAATATAAGATTCAGCTGCCAGTCCATTCAACTTCTGCATGTGGAATGGAGAGGGGGACGCCATCTTGTCTACTGCCCGAGGCAACAAATGTCTTGGCCCAGCCCTGACCTTACAAGCAGTGGCTAATGAAGGCTAGAGTCACAGTTACTTAACTATGTGGGCCAGGGAAGTGGGAAATTGCTTTGATTTCTCACTTTTTAGGTGTGTTGTTGTTGTTTATGTGTTGTAGCTGTACCTTTTGCCTTAATTGTCCGTGTCTTTTGGTCACTGAATAATGAATTTGCGGCAATCTTATTCCTTACACTTGAGGTTACTTCATATGCTTCATTTTTTAAATGTACCTGCTTAACCTCTATCTCAAAATATAATGCATGTTTGCAACTGTGTATATTAATACTGGGATGTGTGTTGTTGAGCAGGAATTGGCTGCAAACGCACGTGTGGAAATCAATGACTCTCTCACAAGTTTCAGCCACTTTCTTCTGACCCAACCGTGTGGTGATTCTGATAATCGCCTTGGGCTGAGACTCATCTCCTCATAAACATATCCAGCCAGGGAACAGGCGGCATCTCTATATCTAGCAAGGCCTAGATGTGACCAGGCAATGGTGTAGCAGTCAGGGTTGGACCTACAATGGCCCCTCAGGGGTGGGGCAGGTGCTGGGCGCATGGAGTAGCAGAGAGAGATGTAAAGGCCATGCTAAGCTAGCCTGTTGCCCTCAGGTGAAGTGGAGGAAGCGTTTTCCTTGGCGGCCTTATTAGGATTTTGTTTGTGGAATGAGGGGTTGAGGAAACCATCTTGTTTGACTGAGGCAGGTAGATGGCTTGGACCAGCTGTGGGAACAGAATGAGTTTTGTGTATGTACAGAAAAGCTTAACATTTGCTTGCTGCTGCATGAACTAACATGTTGTGCACTTTCAAAGGGATATGTTTCTCCGTAGAGAGCTATTTGTGTTACTAGAGCACAATAGTTATTAAGGTAGCTGCACCTTACTGTGGATGGTTAGCACCACAAAGGCTTCCCCATTCTCCATGTTGTAGGAGAATGATTTTCTCTTCATAGATGGAAAGATGAAAGGCTTTTCTTTTTGGTTTCTGTTGCATGAAGTGCTAAGAAACTTTTTCTTTTTTGAAAGAGGGAGAACAAAAAAATAGGAAAAAACTGCATTCTTGCAGCTGCAGATACCAGTTACTAGTAAAAATAATAATGAAAGTGTTTTGGGGTTACGTATCAAATTAAAAGGGCATTAATGAATTTTTCTCTCTCTTTCCTTTCATGTAGTAAAACATGAAGACCTCATTAGGGATTTCCTGCACTGTTATGCTATCATTCTTCTATGTACTCAAATCAGGTGGGTGATACAGAAATTGATTTTGTGGGGAATTTTCCAAATATTTAAAAGGGGGGGGGGGCAGACACGGAGCAATAGTAAAAACCAGCAATCTTTGTTAGATGCCCAAAATACTCTAGGATTAAAACTGTGGCTTTTCACTGCTGTGCTGCCGATATTTGCTTTGTATGTTCACGATTATTCAAGGGTAAGTTTAAACTTATTATTTATTTCTTACATTATGTATTTATTTAATACCTCTGTAGTCCACCTTGTTTTTACCAAGGAGCACAAGGTGGTATACATGGCTGTCCCCCCCTCATTTAATTCCTCACAACAACCCTGTGAGGTAGGTCAGGCTGAGAGGCAATCACTGGCCCAAGGTCACCCAGTGAGTTTCATGGCTTAGTGGGGATTTGAATCCTGGTCTCCCAGGTCCTAGTCTGACACTATAAACTAAGATTACCTAACTTGCAGCATTGTGGGTAGATGTAGTTGGCTCCTATCGGCTAGCCAAAGTTGATTTCTCCTTTAACAGTCAATAAAAAAACTCACTCGAAACTAAAAATAAACATTTCCTCTCCTCCTTGCAGAGAAATGCATTGTCCAGGATATTAAAATTGCTGACCCATATGTTGCTGAAGGAGAACCTCTAGGACGGCATTGTTTTTTTTACCCAACACCAGACCTTGAAAACACACCCTATAATTTCAGCTGGTATACAAGTGGAAATGAAACACCTATAACGAAAGACCCATCCTCCAGAATTCATCAGCGTGGAACAAAGCTGTGGTTTATTCCTGCAAGATATGAAGATTCTGGATTATATGAATGTGTTATACGGTCAGGACTTCCATTTAACTGTGGTGCATGTGTGTAAATGGCGGAGGGTGGTAATTCAAGCTATACCATGGGAAATCTGACTACAGTGGTACCTTGGTTCTCAAAATTAATCCGTTCCAGAAGATGGTTCCAAAACCAAAGCATTCCAAAACCAAGGCGCGCTTTCCCATAGAAAGTAATGCAAAATGGATTAATCCGTTCCAAACTTTTAAAAACAACCCCTAAAACAGCAATTTAACATGAATTTTACTATCTAATGAGCATAGCTGTCAACTTTCAGATTTGAAAATAAGGGATCAGCAGCCTCGAAAATAAGGGATCAGCAGCCTCACCTGTCCCAGGGACAGTCTACGGGATATCTAACCATCCGGGATAGCAGCGGGAAGCAGCGGGAAATGGCACTGGAACAAGGGAATTTCCCTCAAAAAAAGGGAAGGTTGACAGCTATGCTAATGAGACCATTGATCCATAAAATGAAAGCAATAAACAATGTACTGCAGTCACACAATCAATCAATCAGTAGCTGAACTGGGTTCCACACAGTCACAAAAACAAAACAATTTTTTTTTTGCAAAAACAAAAACGCAAAATAAATAGCAAAAACAGACAGACCTCAGCACAACACTCAAAACGGAAGTGTGGCACTCAAATTGGAGGTGAAACACTCAAATCGGAAGCGTAATACTCAAAACGGAGCATGTTCAGCTTCCGAAAAAAGTTCGCAAACCAGAACACTTACTTCTGGGTTTGCAGTGTTTGGGTTCCAAGTTGTTTGAGTACCAAGGCATTTGAGAACCAAGATACCGTTGTATTTCCCAGTGTAACAAATCTGAGATAAGCAGATACTGTTTAATTACTGCTTGAGGCTGTGCTTTGGAGAGAGGTTGCAGATCATAGAATCGTAGAATCGGAAGGGACCCCAAGGGCCATCTAGATCGAACATTCTACTCAAAAGCAAAACGAAAACAAAAATTGCATACAAAAGCACCCCAATTTGATTCCTTGCAAGTGGAGCAAGTCTGTGTTCACAGCTTGGTGTAAACAAAGACTGTTTGACTTCAACCTCAAGCACCTTCTCCTGCTACTCCCAGGCCCAGCAACTTACCTGCAGCCATAGGGAAGGCAGAAGGTGGAAGCTGGCTCTCCACTCATATTAGAAACATCCATTTCCACCAGGTAAGGTTTGGGAGTTCATGTTCCAGTATGCCCAGTGGTAACACAATGCTGTTTCCATTAATCTCCACTGGGAAGAAGGCCCTTGAAGCTATTTGCATCAATTTCCACAAGAGATGCTGGGCCATACTTTCATCTCCCTCCCCGACAAGAGTAGATGTCCCCCTGGGGAGCGGCAGTGCATGCGGTTACTTCTACTGCCTTCCCCATTACTGAGGGGAGTCCCTGGTTCCTCGAGGGCAAGGAAAGGGGGAGGTGGCTGAGGTTGGTGTTCCATGAGCACCACTAAACTTTTTACAGGTGCTCTAAATGGGCATTGGGACGCGGGTGGCGCTGTGGGTTAAATCACAGAGCCTAGGACTTGCCGATCAGAAGGTCGGCGGTTTGAATCCCCGCGACGGGTTGAGCTCCTGTTGCTCGGTCCCTGCTCCTGCCAACCTAGCAGTTTGAAAGCATGTCAAAGTGCAAGTAGATAAATAGGTACCGCTCCGGTGGGAAGGTAAACGGCACTTCCGTGTGCTGCTCTGGTTTGCCAGAAGCGACTTAATCATGCTGGCCACATGACCCGGAAGCTGTACGCCGGCTCCCTCGGCCAATAAAGCGAGATGAGCGCTGAAACCCAAGAGTTGGCCATGACTGGACCTAATGGTCAGGTGTCCCTTTACCTTTAAATGGGCATTAGAAGCTTGAACTTTTGCAAGTGCTCAACTTGAGTGGCTTTCAAAGTATCAGGGTTTAACTTGTATATCATACCTTGCATGCTGCCCCCAACGTTCATGTATATAGACAAAATGGCAATACTTGTTTTTGCCTTCAAAAGTTTGGCTGCCCATTGCCAGCTACACTTTCATTGGAAGTTCTTAACATAGGAAGAATCTTAACAGTAAAGACTCTTGTGGTACCTTAAAGACCAACAAATTCATTGTGGTCTAAGCTTTCATGGGCTGCAGTCCATTTGATCCGTTCCATGCAGCACTATCTTAAGTGGAAAGTATACGGTGGTACCTTGGGTTACAGACGCTTCAGGTTACAGACTTCACTAACCCAGAAATAGTACCTCGGGTTAAAAACTTTGCTTCAGGATGAGAACAGAAATTGTGCGGTGGCAGCGGGAGCTGCCATTAGCTAAAGTGGTACCTCAGGTTAAGAACAGTTTCTGGTTAAGAACGGACCTCCAGAATGAATTAAGTTCTTAACCGTAGGTACCACTGTATACACCTGTTAGTCTTTATGGTGACTTGAGACTTTTTGTTATTTTTGCTGAGTGATGACTGCCTTTTGGGGAATATTGTCAGATTTCATTCGAAGTTCTCATAATTCTAATTGACTGACACATGATTGTATAATAGCTCTGAATGTGTTTGACTCATACCAGTCAGAGCATCCCATTTCTTAGTATTTTCCAGCACTAATTCCTGCTCCCCCTTTTCCATTGCACAAAGCCATTCAGCCAAAATGGTATGCCATCTATCTTTGTCCTAAAATGACTGGTAATCTTTCGTTTATCCTCCCATCACCTAATCCTCAACTCGATGAAGTTCAGTAAAACTACACTCTCTGGATGAAAGCATTTCTTCAGGCATTCACAGTTATTTGACTGTGGAATGTGCACATTCCAGTTTATTTCAGTGTTTGTGCTTGCATTCCAGCAATATTGCCTAAGTCCAGGACAATCCGAACGTTTTCAAAACATCGTTAAAAAACACTGGTAAACAACTAAAGGGTTTTGTTTTGGAAAACCTTCAAACTGACGTAAGATTGGAATGACTGTGCTCTTCCATTGGGCAACCAGATTGAACTATTTTGGCAGAGATCTATTAGAAATGATTCCTTTGCAAATTGGGAGATTTCAGATGTTGCACCCTTAGGTATGGACGCGTCAGATTTAGGTCCTGTAATTTTAGTGGGTATTCGTTTATGACCATCTATTTCCCCATTTCCATTTGTTTACATATTTGGTCCAAGAAGTACAATCCTATATGTGTCTTCTCCAAGGGTGAGAAATCCCTTTTTTCTGCCCGAGGGCCGCATTCCCTCTTGCATAACTTTTCAAGAGCCACATGGGTGGGACCAAGAAGTGGGCGGATCACTGAATGTAAATTTTACCTTTTTACTGTAGGATAGTTTTTACACGCAGTCATGCATTTCTCTTTATCCCCCATCCAGTCAAGAAAGGCCTTCTTACAGTTCAAGTACACATTCCACCCAGGCAAAGAACATTCAAGGAGATTATGAATCAGGCCCAGTGAGGGGTCTGGAAAGAGTCCTGGGGGCCAGACAGAGAAGCCTGGAGGACTGCAATTGCCCCTCAGGCCTGACCTAGTCATGGGGGAAGCCAGGATTTATGTTGTGATGGGGGCAAGACACCTACCTGTCACCATCCTCTATCTGCCCCCGTCTGGCAGCTTCAGAATGAAACATTTCAACAACAGTTGTTTTAAAATTACCGTATTTTTTGCTCTATAAGACTCACTTTTTCCCTCCTAAAAAGTAAGGGGAAATGTGCGTGCGTCTTAAGGAGCGAATGCAGGCTGCGCAGCTATCCCAGAAGCCAGAACAGCAAGAGGGATCGCTGCTTTCACTGCGCAGCGATGGTCCCTCTTGCTGTTCTGGCTTGTGAGATTCAGAATATATTTTTTTATTGTTTTCCTCCTCCAAAAACTAGGTGCGTCATGTGGTCTGGTGCGTCTTATAGAGCGAAAAATACGGTACTTTCTTCTGATGCCAAGTTTTCAGAAAAAGCTGTCAAAAACTTCAATCATTTGAAAACTAAGTTAAATAAAAAATTGATGTCAGGGAGTACCTTTCATGTGGTTAACGAGTATATTTTTCAAATTTACAAAGAACACACAATTTTTATCATTTTTTAAAAAATCTAGACTAAAACAACTTTTCTTGGATTTGCTGAAAACCTTTCACAATATAATCCAAGTGGCCGCAGCGTGCATTTCAATTTCAAATATTCTGATTATTTCTACTTTTAGTTAAATATTATTTATTTATTTATTTGATTTAGGGGTGGGGGAGCTGCCTCCATGCCCCTCTGGCTACACCCATGCCCCTAGTCTAGGCTGAAGTACGCCCCTATGAGTTCAATGGGACTTACTCTGGAGTATAAGATTGCAGCCTCCATAAAGTAGACAGGGGTCTATTTGGTAACAAAAATGTGCTTGCTATTGTGTTGTCACTATGACAAAAGGTATCCAAGCACCTACCTTCCTTATCTTATGCTAGGTGCTCCTTTGGGATTAGCGATAAGGAAAGAGCGTAAGATAATAATTGTGAGGGTGGGGGGTAACACTTGGAATGGTTGTGTGTATGCTTACTCTGCAAAAGCATAAAACTGAAGTAATTTTAACTCTGACACTTTCATGTTTAGTTACCAGAATTCGACAATATGCTACAGAAATAGGATTAGAATACTGGTTGTCAATGACAGTGCCGCTCTCTGTTTTAATGAGAAGTCCAGCTACAATCAAACGATACCAAAAGGATCAGCTGCAAAGATTGTGTGTTCTAACACGGAGAGCTTGGGACGAGAGCTGGATTTTTTGTCTGTTCGTTGGTATAAGGTACAGACCCTTATAGGTCCCCCTCTTCTGTGGTACTTCCCCATTACTTCTTTTCTTCTAAAGAATACTTAATGTTAAAATTAATGTTAGTAATTTCTCAATGCCACATTTCTCTCACAACTGAAGTGCCAGGGCAGTTGGGGGGGGGAGTATATCTGAAGGAGTGTCTCCACCCCCATTGTTCTACCCGGACACTGAGGTCCAGCGCCGGGGGCCTTCTGGCGGTTCCCTCACTGCAAGAAGCCAAGCTACAGGGAACCAGGCAGAGGGCCTTCTTGGTAGTGGCGCCCGCCTTGTGGAACGCCCTCCCACCAGATGTCAAAGAGAAGAACAACTACCAGACTTTTAGAAGACATCTGAAGGCAGCCCTGTTTAGGGAAGCTTTTAATGTCTGATGTATTACGGTATTTTAATATTTTGTTGGAAGCCGCCCAGAGTGGCTGGGGAAGCCCAGACAGATGGGCGGGGTATAAATAATAAATTATTATTATTATTATTATTATTATTATTATTATTATTATTATTATTATTATTGGGAAGCATAGTCAGATGGGGAGGGAGCACTCACCCCTTCCATTGCCCGCTTTTTTTCTCCAGCAAAATCTCCCAGGCTACAATTAAAATCATTTATTTTTCCATCTGGGTTGTGAAACTGGAAGTGAGCCCAAGGCAGGCAACTCCCTTCATTCCAGTTTTCTCAGCAAGCGTGGAACTGCATATTCTCTTAGGCAGCTCAAACTAGACATAAATGGGATGGCACATAAATTTAGTACGTTGCAACTTCTCCACAGCTCATTACAGCATAAAGTATACAGGGCAGGCAGACACACGCCACTTTGCCTCTTTCTTCAAAACAAATAATGTAACATATATTAACATAATACAACCAGGTTATTTCATAAGAAAAAGTCACTAGCACCATTTTAAAGGTTGGTGTACAATATTGCTCTTCATGCTGAATGTTTGACTGAATAGTTATTGCGTACATTATATAAAACAGAGGAACATTATAATTTCTCTTAATTTTGCCTTCCTCTACAGTGAATTTGTTTAGCATAAGACTCTATACAGGGATTTGTTTAGGATAAACCAAACTAAGAATGAGCAAATAGTATGTACTTTTCACATTCTGTGTGCATTTAAACTGAACCTTTGTTTGCTTTTAGGAATGCAAGGCAGTGCAGCAGGATGAACGAGTTTTTGTCTTGCAGTCATATCTTGTAATAAACAACGTGAGAGAAGATGATGAGGGAAAATATGAATGTAAAGTAACGTACACTTATTTGGGGAATCAATATAATGTTTCAAGGAGCATTTTTGTGATTGTTAAAGGTAAATCTTTATGTTTTAGTTCCTTGGTAAAGCCTGTATTTTGTACAAATATTCCCTATGTAATGGGGTTGTATGCAATTTTAATTTTAAAACTTTAATCCATTTTAAGTTTTATTGTATGAGGTCTTCAGTACATCCCTTAGAGATTTCCTCACACCTCCATCACATATGGATTGTTGTTCCTAGTTCTTTGCCACATCTCCAACAAAGGTTGGATTTCAATTTATATATCTTTGCCAACTTAACTGGTGTTAAGTACCACCTATGGAACATCTTGATAAAATTTTCTTTGTATACAAGGCGGTAAATATAATATCTTCTCACCAGAGTTTCTCCCATTGCTCTAGATAAATAGTATGTCCGACATCTTGGGCCCATTTAATCACTGTTTCTTTCACTTCTTCATCCATCAATTCCCAGTCCAGTAAAAGATTATATGTTTTAGATAGCAATTTCTTATTGTTTTGAATTATTATAATATTGAATTTTGAATCCTCTTTTGCAAAGCCTTTCTTTTGATCAGAATTAAATATACTTCCTCGTTGTATATAATGCCATCTCTCAGTTTCAAGTTGGTGTATCTCCTCAAAGGGTTTTAATCTGAGTTTCCCTTGTTCTTCTTTCAATAGTTGTCTATATGTTGGCCAATTTGTTCTCATATTCAGTTTTTTTACAGCTTATGTAGCTGCCCTGTAAAAAGTTAGTGAGCAAAGCATGGCTATTATGCAGTAAAAGCACAGTTTGGAAGCACCCCTTGTTTTCTCTGGGCAGGCCACGAGATAGAGATGGAGAGTTGCTGTTGGATGTCAGATATGTAGTTATTGTCTTTTGCACTTGCAGGAAAGCACTCCCCACTTTTGAAAGTCCTTGTCCTTCGTTGCTGCCCTGTGGAGTTTGGGCACAGTTGTCTGAGTTAGGAAAAGAGAGAGGGGCTCTTTGAAATCCTTGAAAGGCAATCCTGGCTATCGTTCAGGCAGAATCCACCAACAGAGGGCAGACAAGATCCCCTGCTGGGGAAAATGGGAGGCCAGCTGCTGCAGAAAGCAGAGTCACCTGGTACCCAGAGCCAGCCCTACTATGAGTGAGGTAGCTATCTCAAACAGCCGACTTTGAGTTGCCATGAAAATACAGCAGACTGTTAGTTATTTAATTCATCATCATTTTACTCCCAGGGAGAGGTGGCTGAGTGATTTTCTGGATCAGGTGCTGAAATATCTTGGCCGGTCTTGGGTACTGTGTGTGACAGACAGGCCCTGGGTCAGCCTCCTGGGGATCCAGCAACCAGTGAGAGCTGGTTGGGCCATCAGCCAATCAGGAGGGATTGGCAGGTCAGAAATCGAGAACCTGGAAGTTTAACAGTCAGATAGAGACTGTCAGTCGGTGAGGGCAGATGGCAGGGACCTTGATCTGTCTGAGTGAGCTCAGATAGAGAATTGACTGCCAGTTAGTGAGTTAGATAGCTACCTGCTCTGTCAGGAACAAGTTTTAACCAGGCAGGGCAACCCAGTTTGATTCCCTGAGGGGGAAGGTGAAACCCTACAAAGGGTTGAGTGAGTGTTGCTGGTTTGTCTAGGTGGGAAAAGTCTATATTGAGACTTGATTTTAAAAAGAGTGTGGGTTAAAGCTCTTTGCAAAGAGTTTGTGCTTTGGACCAAGTTTTGTGCCTTGTTTATGTAACTGTCACATTTGGAATCCTCATTAAATGCCGTTAAATAAATAGTTTTGTTTTGTTTCAGAAGTGCATCCTCATACCAGTGGCATGTGGTCAGTGGACTAGCGGGGACTAGGCTAGTCCCCTAAATGTTCCCCTGGTGCCTCCTTCCCAAAGCCTTGGAAGCTTCTGCCCAGTTTAGGGAGGAAGGTGCTATGCTGTGCTCATGCGTGTGATTCCCCCCACCCCCATTACACTTGCAAGCTGATACCTCTGGCCCTCACTGTTCTCTTACAAAAAATTCACCGTATGCCACTGCCTCATACATTGAACCTCTGGGAGTGGGCAAGGGGCAGTCTTCAAAGAAGCACAATACCTTGCTTCTGCTGACTCACAAATGCTGCCACAAACAGTCGATTCCAGACCTCTCCTGTGTTAAAAACAGGAGAGTTGTGTCTTTTAACACACTCATAAAATTGGTCATGTTACCCAGTGCCCATATTTAGTGTGGGTGTCTGTCACACTGTTTGTGGGCAAGGCACTTGCTGTTCTGCCTCTGGCAGCAAAATGTCTCAGACCAGTCCTGATGGTAGTTCAGGAGAGTATCAAGTCAGGGCATTTGGCTTCTCCTCTGACTTTCTCCTTTCTTCTCTAGCAGACTTTGGCTTCCAGTTTCTGGGCTCCTAAGAAAGGAAGGAAGGAAGGAGTGGAAATTAAATAATAAACTGGGGTGGAGAGAGCTCTCTGCCATCTCCCTGAGGTGTGGCTGGGTGTGGCTACTTGCCCTGGAGCCTAGGGAACATCTTCTGTTGTAAAGACCTCTGGGCCATACTGAGGCCTGGACTTTCCCCCCCCATCATCAAGAGTCAAGACAAAATCTATTATTATATATTGACCATATCTATTACCTGAACTATTATGGAAATCCCATCCCCCCAAAAGAGTTATTGTTCTCTATCTGATCTTATAAAAATATTTCTGTCTTCTTCTGTTGCTAGCGAATGAACCAAAGAAAAGAACTGAGATTCTGTACCCCAGAAATAATACTATTGAAGCTGAACTTGGTAAGTCATTTAGTACTTTCATATTTTAAAGAGAACTGGCCGAACAAAAATGCCTACAACAACACAAAATGAACAAGAACCTAATCATTTCATTATTTCCATGAGTCGAAGGCACTGTTATCAATAGTTATCGCTAGCATTGCACTTTCTAAGTAGTTCCTTATTTGACTGTTCAGTGTCTCCCTGGTTTTGCTACAGAATTTCCCCCCTAAATATTTTTTGAAATCTGCAGAGCTCTGATAATTGTATTTTGTGCATGGTTTACTCTTGTTGTCGTTGGTATCTATCTGTCTCAAGAGGGGATGGAAGAGTTTGCCATCAGGGTAAAGTCAAACTGTTGGAGAGTTATAGTGGCTGTAGAGACCAATATAGGAGAGACATGTTTTATTGCAGATGGGGCAGATGAAGGCATCTGGTTTCACTGTTACAGATGTACCATGACATTTCTTCTCTCTGTGCTCCTCCCAGAGGTCTCTTCTGGGCACTGCTGTGGATACATGACCCCACTGTCTGTCTTCATGCCCTGCAGTCATCTGCAAGGGATACCCAAACATTGGGGTTAATGTTGCCAGCCTTCATGTGACATTTGCAGACATCTTTATAATACAAGGTTGGCCTGTCAACAGGCCTGGTGCCTGAATCCAGCTTTCCTGTAAAGCACATCTTTGAGGTTCCTGCCATCTTTCATTCTGTGTACATGACCAAGCCAGCGTAGACATCACTGAAACACTACATTAGCACAAAGACTGAGAGATTATATACCAGAAGATGTGATGACAGTCACATGATTGTACAACTACAATTTATTGAAAGTGTCTTATGGCCATTTTCTGATAATGAATTTTGCAGGCTCCAAAATATTTACGATGTGCAATGTGTCAAGTTACAGAAACTCTTTAAATAGCATCACCTGGAAAGTCAATAATACTCCAGTAAACTTCCTGTTTAAAGGTAGAATTGAAGAAGGATTCGAGTAAGTATATCTTTTTTTTAAATTTTAAACAAGTTTTTATTATTAAAATAATCCAGCATTAATACACACATGTTTCGAATATACAAACATACAGTGGTGCCTCGCAAGACGAAAAGAATCCATTCCGCGAGTCTCTTCGTCTTGCGGTTTTTTCGTCTTGTGAAGCAACCCTATTAGCGGCTTAGCAGATTAGCGCTATTAGAGGCTTAGCGGCTATTAGCGGCTTAGTGGCTTAGCGGCTAAGCGGCTAAGCGGCTATTAGCGGCTTAGAAAAAGGGGGGGGAGTGAAAAAAATCGCAAGACGAAAACGTCTTGCGAAGCAAGCCCATAGGGAAATTCGTCTTGCGAAGCGCCTCGAAAAATGGAAAACCCTTTCGTCTAGCGGGTTTTTCGTCTTGCGAGGCATTCGTCTTGCGGGGCACCACTGTACAAACATACATTTCATACAATCCTTAAAAATGTTCATACATACCCACACTCAATCCCACAGATACTTCCTTTTCCCATCACCATCCCTCACCCCTCACCCCACCTTTGTGTTAGACTTCCAATCTACTCAATTGCAATGTGTAATAGAGAAAGAAGCAGAAAATTGGTTTAAAGGTGTGTGAAAGAAAGTAATAGAAGTGGAAAGAAATTGCAATATCCATTTTTAACGTAAATAAATCCAGCATGATTTGTTTCCTCTCGTTGTGTACCCATGACAAATGGCATGGGACACTTCTGTCCTTCAGCTTTGTCCACAGCAGATTCCACACAGGATCTTGTTTAGGAAATGGCCATGTATACAATCTGCACAGCTGCATGACAGGGTAGATTGAATCGGCCCAAGAGTGAGTGATGTGACCTTGTCCACCAAACAGCTAGTTTAAATCTGGGCTGCAGTTTTTGCACCTGGAAACCCCTTGCTGCAACCCCCACAATACTCCCTTAGAACACATTTTCAGTGTGTACTTCTACTACTTTTTGAACAGAAAAGACTTCCCTGTTGAAGGAGCATGGGCTTATGTAGTCCCTCTGACCATCAATGAGGTGAAAAATGAAGATTATGACCAGCAGTTTGTTTGCCAGGCAGGCGAAGTTGCTGCATACTTCTTAATACAACGCCCATGTACGTATGTCATCTGGTATTTTTATTAGTAAAAAAATGAATAATTGTGAAGAATGCAAATGAATAAACACACCTTTCAAATTGCCTCTGGAGGGTTGAGGACCCTCAGGAATCAGCGTGTTTTTACATGAGTAGAATGTGTGCTTTTATTTAAAATGCATCTCTGGGTTATTTGTGGGGCATAGGAATTCATTCATATTTTTTTCTCCAAAATATAGTCCGGTCCCCCACAAGGTATGAGGGAGAGTGGACTGGCCTCCTGCTGAAAAAGTTTGCTGACCCCTGCTCTAGGATAATGGGAGTTGTGGTCCATCTTCTATTCTGCAATGCATCTAGCTGATGACCCTTCTGGTCCCTTCCAGCTCTATAGTTGTATGATTCTAACACCTGGAGGACCCAACATTTCCAATTCCTGTCCTAGTGGGATCCCAGTTGCATACCCTACTTTGAAATATTCATATATGCTTTGCTTGTCTGATTCTGGTACATCTGAGTGGCTCCATTTTTTTCATTTTCATTTTCTTTTCCATTTCAGCCAAAAATATCTTGGGACTGATTGCACTCGTATTGCTCATCTTTATTCCTGTGCTAATCTGCGTATTGTTCAAGATTGAGCTTGTACTTTGGTATCGGAAGTCATGCCACCCTTTTCTTCATAAAAAAGGTAATGGTATATTATTTACTGCAAAGTACTATGAAAGAGAAGGAATGCAGTGCCCGTATCTGCGGCCACAAAAATAAAAGCAAAGAAGGGGGTGCGGAAAACATGCCATAGCAAAGCAATGGGCAGCTGTAGTCATGTGATATCTACAGATGGAGTGGTTGCAAGACAGTTGCTAATGGTTGGGATTCAATGCCGATTATTTTGTTATCAGAGGTGCCATTCCATTGCACCTTCCATGCTGTTGCTGTAGAAACCAGATGGGCAGGGCTAGTAACGTGGCTCATCTCTGACTCATCCACTTCCAGGAGTTGACCATCTTGGCTTTAGAAGTAGCCACAATGCCAGGTCCTCGCGTGCAAACTCCTAGGATAAAAAATGGCTGGAGGAAGGAACCGAAATAAAGCTCACAGCCCAAGCTGCCCCTGTATCTTGTCCCAAAGCAGGCTTGCCCATTGAATGTCACTTAAAAACATGAGATATATGCTGATCTACTTGCTGATAATAGGCAGCATAAAAATAACACAGTATACCTAGCACCTTATGTTATTATTTAGCTCTGCCAATTACCTTGGTCTGTGGTGTTCAGTTTCTTTCTTTTCTTTTTTAAAAATAATATTTATTAAAATTCCATTTTAACAATCCAATCAAACTATATTATACATTCTAAATTATACAAATTATCCAGTAATCGAACACTCCCAATATTATGCCTAATTATAAATTTTTGGCTGACTTCCCATGCTTTGAGATTGGAGGGAATCCTAATCACCTCATAGTTCTACTTCATAACCATTACAATAATTCCCATAATTCATTCTGATGTTAATCCATTATTTTCAACAATCTCTGAGTTCATTCTGCAAATGAGTTAAGTCAAAACATTTCTGTGTGGATTTTATGTCTTTCTTCTTCTTTATGCTCCAAATCTGTAATCCAAGATTCCCCTCTGTAAATTCGCATAATCTCTTCACAAACTGGTGTTGCCTAATCAGTCCAGGAGTCTTCCACTGCAGGCTGCTGCCATATTGACACGCAGTCCAGATAGAATCAAATCATGGCATCTGCCCAATGTTGTTCCTTAACCAGCTGCTATTCAGAAATTAGCTTTTCCCGGAGGGGGTTTACTAAGTAAAACTGGAAATGCAAGTATCAAAGAGTAAAATATTAGAGGTTTACATGTGGTGTTCAGTTTCAGATGGCAAGATCTATGATGCCTACGTACTGTATCCAAAAACAGATACCCAAGATTGTTTTGCTCTGAAAGTGCTTCCTGAGGTTTTGGAGAAAAAGTGTGGGTATAATCTATTTATCCTTGGCCGGGATGACTTACCAGGAAAAGGTAAAAAAAGAAAAGAAAAAAGCATTCATTCATCATTGTTCTTTAAATGAAAGAGGTTGTCTCAGTCTCATCCATAAACTAATGAGGTGTTAATAACTTGCAATAACTAATAGACATCTTGCAGTTCTGTTTAATATGGAGCACGAACCTATCCATCCTGCTTGCTTGCTTTTGAGCCAAAGTTGGATACCCACACAGAGTTGAATACGTATTTCAAATCCCAAGGCATCAATATGTTATGTGCATATAGTCAGATATCTGGGATTTTTCCTCCTAAGAAAAATTCCTGCATCGATAAGAATCCATGAATATCACAAAAAGTAGGTGATTTACTTGCAGAAGCCCATATTTGATGTGGTATTTATCTTATTTATTTATTTAATTTACAGCTGTAGTCAACGTTATTGATGAAACCATTAAGCAAAGCAGAAGGCTAATCATTATTTTAGTACCAGGATTCCAAACCTACAGTATATCACAAGGTGTTCCTGAGGAGCAAATAGCTTTGTACAATGCCCTTATGAGTGAAAGTGCTGGAATGAAAGTCATTCTGATCGAAATGGGTAAAATAGAGGATTACAGCAGCTTGCCAGAATCCATTAGATACATCAAGCAAAAGCAGGGAGCCATTAGATGGAAAGGTGACCTTACGAAGAAGCATTCTTATTCTGCAAATACCAAGTTCTGGAAAAAGGTCAGATACCGAATGCCACCAGGACACCAGATTTCTCCAGAACTACCTTTGGTGCCAACCTCTCTCAATACAACAGAAACCCTCGTATCCTTTTAACAACTTCTGGCGCAGCTGTTTCAAAAGCCTACTTTGATGGATGATGCTGTTACAGCCACCATTTGTACATGGTAAACGGACTCTTTTGACAACATCACTTCCACTAGCATTTCTTAATGTACCAAATTCACATGGTGTTTCAAACAAAAAAATGATCAACTTGCAACGACTTATTTCTACTAATGAACGATGAGCAGGGTTTTTCATTTGTTTCTCTTGTTGTGGGAGGAAAACTACGTGCAGTGGCTACACTCCAACTGAATGCATGTGGGTCAGCTACACCCGTGTATCCTGTTTTAAAGAAAGCTGAAATGTTGACAACCAGCTGTTTAGTGAATCTAGACCACCACCTTCCTCCTCCTGCCAATCAGCCTTTCAATAGGATTTTAGCTTTGTGCAAAAGGTTGGCTCATAGAAGAAAATCACATCTGGAGCATAGGTCTTTGTGTCTGATACACCACCCGGCTAGAGACAGATCCATGGAAGCAGGGCTGCCTTACTTCAAAAAGTGAAAATCTGGACACTGTTCAGCGATTTCCACATGGACACTGTTTCCTATGACTGAATTCCAGCCATGTCCAGGAAATTCTGGATGTATGGTAACTCTAATGGAAGTCTCTTTCTGTGAACATGTAGCCCCTAGCTACATTTGACCAGTTGTTTCTTTGTTCTGCTGAAATTCAACCTTGCAGTTTTTTCATTGTTTACCCTTACTGTATTATGGTAGCACTTGACGAGTGACTTAGACGTGGCTGAAATCATTTGCAGCCTCTTATATGCACCATTTCATTTGAACTCACCCTATGCAATATTCAGGGAGTAGTTGGATCACTTTTGTTTAAGTTTTGATGTAACAGTCAGACTGTGTTTTTTATATTTTATTTCCCTTGCCCCTCACTGCTTATTCTTTCCCTGCAAATACATGCACACACCTGCCCCAAATTTGATTTAATTCACAAACACCATGGAAACGGCTATCCTTCAAAATCCACACTTCTCTGAACTTTGCAATGTAGTTTTCCAGACAATTAATTTGTACAAAAATGCATCTACTCGGGTTAAGTGTCCATAAAAATGTGCATATACATGAAAATAACATACATTTAGAGGAGGTGGCTTTGCAAAAATGTGTCTTAGGCAAATCACATATGAGCGTGTGTATAACAGGAGTAATTTGCATTAAAATGCTGGTGGATTTTAATGAGAACTCAAAAAAAAAAAAAAAAATTCACAAACTGATGTGGAAATGTGGACCTAAGATTGGAAAACTGGGAAAATTGAAATGAACAAGTTTGCATATCCTTGCTTATATCAGTGCTTCATACATTGAGTGAACAGGACTCTAGTTCATGAATGCTTATGTCTTAATAAAATAATTATCAGTGAATCCAACATTAGTCAGAGTAGACCCATCAAAAGTAATAAACATGACTGAGGTCCATTAATGTAAATGGGTTTACTCTGTGTAGTTGGGTACAACTCTCTGGCTTAAAGTACCATAAGAATGTTTGTTCCTTTGCAATATTTGCCTTCTGCGATTGTTGTTATGAATAGTAATGATTCTCAGGAAATACATTTATTTTTTTTAATAAACATGTAATGTTTCAGAGGTAGAGATGTTTTAAACTTCCAGTTCTTTTATTGATTTAGAAGGGGCAAAAGAATACTAAAAAGTAAAATGTGAAATATATTATTATTATTATTATTATTATTATTATTATTATTATTATTTATTGAATTTATATAATGGCCTATACCTGGAGGTCTCAGGCTGGTTCACAGAACCAGCAGTGTCAAACTGTAAGAAACTTACTTGTGAAATAACTCCAACCATGATAAATTGGTGAATGGACAATTATATACACTCTTTTTATTGACGAAAATGTTCAGGAAGGATGAAGTGGTTTGGACTTTATGCTGAACAGGAATATAGCAAAGCAGCATTACTTAACTAAACCCACAATAGTCATTATGACAATATGCTTCTGCTCTTCATATTTTACTCATGAAACTTTTCATTATCATTCAACATATTCAATCCACATTGCTTGTATTTACAGAGCATATTTTTTAACGTTGAGAGAATCTTGTGTTTGTGCCTACAGGAAAGCATAATTTCTATGATGAGGCGGGTCATGCTCTCAGGAAACAGTCTTTGATTCATAAAGGCTGTTGCACAATTTTAAAATAATCATGCTGTTTGGGTCTCAGTCTGGTGGCTTCCAGGTCACCTGTTCATTAAGCATTCAGCCTGATTTGTTTGCACAATTTTTGTGAGGAGGGGTGTCACATGACGGCTGTTCAGCGGTCATTTTTTAAAAAATTCATGACAATCTGTGCTCCTGATGCTTTTGGAGCAGTCATAAACAATCCCACTTTCAGTACTGTATATCCTGTAACTTACTGCTGAAATCCCACCTTTTTATCGCATAAATGTTCTAGTTTTATTGTATACCTGAAGGAGCGGCTCCACCCCCATTGTTCTGCCCGGACACTGAGGTCCAGTGCTAAGAGCCTTCTGGTGGTTCCCCCGCTGTGAGAAGCCAAGTTACAGGGAACCAGGCAGAGGGCCTTCTCGGTAGTGGCACCCGCCCTGTGGAATGCCCTCCCACCAGATGTCAAAGAGAAAAACAACTACCAGGCTTTTAGAAGACATCTGAAGGCAGCCCTGTTAAGGGAAGCTTTTAATGTTTAATAGGTTATTGTATTTTAATATTCTGTTGGAAGCCGCCCAGAGTGGCTGGGGAAACTCAGCCAGATGGGTGGGGTATAAATAATAAATTATTATTATTATTATTATTATTATTATTATTATTATTATTATTATCAGTTTTATTGTGTGCTATAGACAGCAATAATGCGGTACCATTGCGGAAGCACTGCAAAGCAAACTGCAAGCAGAATAAATCTACAACTAATGCACTAATGTTAAGAAGATGTTTCAGAATACACACACAATAAAACAGTAGTCTGGAGGAGCCCTCTGTTTTCTTTTAGGAGCAGCAGTCATTGTTGCCACAGAAGATGGTCACAGCATCAAATTAACTATGAAATCCAATCATCAGGCAAAGGAATGGGAGGGTCTTAACATCCAGCCTGGGACAGGAAGCTAGCTTACTGGTTTATGGCTTTTAGTTGATCCTAATAAAGGTGGTATTCTGTTTCTACTGCTGCGGCTGTATTTTCCTCGAATGAATCTACATGGCACAGCATTGAAAACCATGATGGGGGGCTTAATCTGGCCTGCCGGTCAGTTTAATGAAGCCCCTGTGGCAGTTTATTTCCTGGGGCAAAATCCAAAAAACCCCTCAACAACACTTCAATCCTAAAAAAAGGTTAACAACTTTGGTTGGCCCTTTGGTCGGCCCTCACGGTCCTTCACTTCATCAAATCTGGCCCTCTTTGAAAAAAGTTTGGGCCTCACTGGATTCATTCTGTTGGCTAACTACTTGGCAGTGTGACTCCCAGACCAAAGAGTTATGCCATTTTGCTTTAAAATAGCACACTTTGATATTTATATGATACGGGGTTCCACTTACGCTCTGTGAAGAGCCCACATGTTCCGGGGGGCCATGAAAGAAGGAAAGTAGCAAATGTCAAAGTAGCTGCACAATTTGTACTTGGGGTTTCTATTTGCAGTTTGAAATGGCATTTAAACAACCTTGTTAATGTATTTAATAAATTACTTTGTATTATATCAGCTGTAGGGATCTCTTACCAGGAGTACCTAACACATTGTGCCAGTCTTGTTTTAATCAAAATAGACCTCTTTCTTTGATGCTTAGGGACCTAGAAGTACCCAGAAGAGTTATTTGAGGTACCAACAGCAGAGCTTTTACTAGTACCCAAGAAGAATTCCTTGCGCTCTTCACTTGCTGCAATGCACAAAACCATGATCAGGTTCCATTTTAGATATTTCTAAATATTTAGATATTTAGATATTTCCTTCCTTTCTTTTCCGCAGTTTCAGTATTTCTAGAAACAAGTCGTTCATGAAATTGAGAATATAAGTAATCAACTTTAGAGCTGGATTGTTATTTAGATTTATTAGACATGTTCTTGAATAGGAATTTGAATTTGAAAAGTGTTGGGAAGTTGTGTTTTAGTGGCAGTGCAACTAATGATTGCACATTTCATGAAGAATTTGGAAGGAGCTGTGAAATACTATTGGTGTTAAAAAGATTTGGGATGCAGCTTTGGTTGAAATGAGCCCTGTCATCCTGGTCTCTGCTGGTGTTCTGCAGAAGCTTTCCTGCGTGCACACAGAATACTCTATGACCAAATGCAGTTCTTTTTTGGGGGGGAGGACGCAGGGGTATACATACCCCTAAACATTTTGTGAATCTTTGTACTTTGTCCATTTACTGCAGGGGTGGCCAACTCTCAAGAGACTGCGATCTGCTTTCAGAATTAAAAACTGGCAGTGATCTACTCCCGTTTTTGGGGGTTCAGCTCAAAGTTGTTGAGCTTTATTTGAGAAGGAAACCCCCTTTTTTGGGGGGGGATTCAGCACAGAGAAAGCTCCATATTCCCTTCCAGAGATCAAACAACAATGGAAGCCAGGGCAGGAGTCAGTTTTAGCAACGCTAAGGAAAGGGAGCCAGAGATCGACCGTGATCTACCAAAACCTCAGGGAGATCTACCAGTAGATCGCGATTGACCTGTTGGACATCCCTGATTTACTGTATTTCTTTTTCCTGATTTGAACCATAAGATAGTGATTTTCTTGACTCAAAATAAGAGTACCCCCAAACATTTATATTATTTTTTTGGGGGGGAAACCACTGACCAAATGTTTGGCTACCAAATGCTGCTTAACAACTGAAACTGCTAATAACAGAAGAAAGAACAGTTGATAGTTCTAAGAAGTTCAGAAGCTTCCTGAGGAGGTTCTGCTTACAATGAGATTTCCTTTGAAGCTGCTTATCTTGCACAATGTCTCGTTTTGTAGCAGATGCCATGGCTATTAATAGGTGTTCTTTCCCCATTCTTTGAAAGCACACAGTGAATTATTACATTCATACACATTTCAAAAATATCCTGATTCTAGTCCTAAATTATAACTACAAAGCAGTATTTAACTTTGCACGTTTCCCTCTTATTCTAAAAAGAGGATTTCTCCATGACATATTGTTATTAGTTTGGTGGTGAGTAGGCTGTATACCAAGACCCTTATAAATAATTAAGATTTTTTAATTGAGATTTTTCCATAATACAGTAAAACTGAAGCTACAAAAGATTCAAAGTAGAAAAGCAGAGGAAGAAAAGAAAGGGACAATAGAAATAAAGAGGAGAGAGAGAGAGAGAGAGAGAGAGAGAGAAAGAAAGAAAGAAAGAAAGAAAGAAAGAAAGAAAGAAAGGAAGGAAGGAAGGAGGGAGGGAGGGAAGGAAGGAAGGAAGGATGAGGTAACAGGCCATTAAGGTAACCAAGGAAGCGGATCTGTGCCAGACAACAAATGGGTGGCCCCCTCCCCTTAGAAAATACAGTAAAGGCTGAGTTGTTTGTGTGTAAGCTAGAAGCTGGAGGAAGAAACAGGCTGAAGCCTCTGACGGAGAGACATGCCTGATTTCTGCTCACATCCAAGGCTGTGGCTATGGGGGAAGCAAAACCCTCTTGAGATGTTAATGCTTTGATGTGCCCCCCCCCCCCCACCATTGTAGGCTCAGGTTGCATATATGTGTAAATAAACCATATCTCATAAAGACACCATAGCCTCCACTGTCCCTCATTCTGAAGGAAACACAAACCCTGGGGAAGCGCCTGGGACTCCTGGAATCTCGCAGCCCTCAGAGATTGGGCTGCTGTGTGACAATATTTAACTAGTTGCTATTTTCCATTATCTGATCAGTTATCTGTCTGTGCTGGTTTCCTTCCAGTAAAAATAGTTGTAAATTTGAATACTTAGTTGCTTATATCTCCCCTCCCCCCTGAAATGCATGATAGTGCTGTGGTTCAATGTTTGTATTTTAACCTGATGAGAAGGAGATTGTACTGCTGCTCTCAGATAGGGGCTTTGACCGGGTGAGTGTCTGCAAAAAATGCCTATAAACATATTATTGATGGTTTTTATTTCTTTGTTTAGCAAAGGAAAGTCTTCCTTTGAAATGTTTCTTCTTGAAATGCCATCTCAGCCACTCTTATTCAAAGGCAGCTTCATTTTTCAGTTTCTTCTGTTTCTGCATATTGCTCACCTCATGAGAAGAGAAGACTCCCTGGAAAAGACCCTAATGTTGGGAAAGATGGAGGGCACAAGGAGAAGGGGACGGCAGAGGACGAGATGGTTGGACAGGGTTCTCGAAGCTACCAGCATGAGTTTGACCAAACTGCAGGAGGCAGTGGAAGACAGGAGTGCCTGGCGTGCTCTGGTCCACAGGGTCATGAGGAGTCAGACACAACTAAACAACAACGTGCAGAAAAATGTATGAGTGAAGGAAGACAGAGCTTTCTTTCTTTCTTTCTTTCTTTCTTTCTTTCTTTCTTTCTTTCTTTCTTTCTTTCTTTCTTTCTTTCTTTCACCAACATGCTTCTGTTACCTTAATCTATAGGGTGATGGACAGACTGCTATAAGACAAAGTTGAATGCAGTTTACATTGACTTTGGACTTTCTTTAATGGAACCAATATATAATTATTATTACAATTCCCACTACTGCTGGTTTGGTCATCCAGAACTCTTACTTGGTGGCAAAGCATGGGAAATCCTCTAAATGTAGTTGCATCCCTGTAGTTGCAACAATGGTGAGATTTAAGTCTGAGCTGTTAGCTGTTAGAATGCAATTAAACAAAATTGCCTGCAACCTACTCTTTGAGTTTACAGTTAGAATTAGAGTTAGAGTTATTGGTTAGAATTCTGGAAGATGGGTTCGGGCTTACTTTGTAAGGACAATTGAGCAAAAAATTGCTCAACTAAATTTCCATAAATCAATGGACTAGAGGCTTAAAAAAATAAAATAAAGGGACTTCCAGGTTGGCGTCTCTGGCAAATGGCGGAATTCCTCTGATCGGGAGGAATTAGCCCCGTGGAAATCAGGGTCTGGCCGCCACGGCGAAGGCGGAGACCCACTAAAAATCACAGGCGGGAGAAGCCTGTGAATGTGGGATTTGGCTGGCACCTTTTGCACCTCCCCTACTCACGGGGAGACCCGGTTTCGGGGATCCGGAGCGATGTGGGGTGAGTGGTGCGGTGCTTCGAATTGACTGCTTCTTTCACAGAGTGAAGCCGCATTGCTGTTGTCGGAGAGCGCTGACTTTTTCCTGTGGACAATTTGATTTTAAACAACTACCCGTGAGTGGAACGAAAAATTGGATTTTTAAACGTCTTAATTTGGCACCGAAACGGGGAGGTTTCAAACAGGAAGTCCGCCTTCCCCTTTTGTAAATAGATTGAAGCAAAGAGCTTGTAAGCTAAAGTCTTGGAAAGTCCTCTGTAGATTAAACTTCCATCGGCTAAAATCATTAACCCCCCCTTGGAAGCAGGAGAAGAGGGGGGAAATTTTGGATCACGTAAGCCTGCAGGAGAGAGTGAAGAAAGTTAGATTACCACCGCTCTGAACCTGGAAACGGGCTGCTAGTAAGACTGACGTTTTGGGAAAGTTCATTGACTGTGAATAAAACGTTTGTTGACAGCTAGTTAAATAAGAGAAATACATTGCTTCCATTGTCTCCTTCTGCGTTTAAAAAGGAGTAAAAGTAACTGAAAATTGAAACTGGGCGTGGGCTGCACCACTTCCTCGATAGGTTCTTGGGAGGCATGCATCCCAAAATGAACAGCTCAGCAGAAGAGAGGAGGTGGTGCAACTAGCCTTAGAAATTTCTAGCAGAAATATGTCAAGTGTCCAGCATCAAGTTTGCTAATTAGACTCAGTAGCAGCTTGGTGGAATCACCCTCCTTCCATTTTTGATTATAGGGAAGATGACCGCCAAGCCTACCTGCCATTTAGCTTCTGCACTTCAAAGAAAGCTAGTCCACCCAGGAGAAGACCACCAGAGCCAGTGTGGTGTAGTAGTTAAGAGCAGTAGACTCGTAATCTGGGGAACCGGGTTCGCGTCTCTGCTCCTCCACATGCAGCTGCTGGGTGACCTTGGGCTAGTTACACTTCTCCCAAGTCTCTCAGCCCCACTCACCTCACAGAGTGTTTGTTGTGGGGGAGGAAGGGAAAAGGAGATTATTAGCCGCTTTGAGACTCCTTCGGGTAGTGATAAAGCGGGATATCAAATCCAAACTCTTCTTCTTCTTCTTCTTCTTCTTCTTCTTCTTCTTCTTCTTCTTCTTCAGATAAACTCTTCTTCCTCATGCATGCTAGCTTCTGGGGAGCAGTCAAGCACCGTATCCCTAGACTAGTCCTCAGCCTCAGAACATGTTTCTGGTCCAAGGTTTGGAATGCCTGGTAGCATGTGCTCGAAAGAGCAGCACCTGAATGACTTGTTAGTATGCACATAGATCCCCATCGCATGCTGCCCAAACATGCAGAAGGCATGGCTGGTTTGTGCAGCAGGAGCAGGGCTACTCTGTGTTAACCATGATATGAAAAAATAGGAGTGTGTGGCTTTTGCTGCCCAACTCCACAAAGAGACTGAGTACCCTAAGTCCATGATTGGTCAGAGATGAATGGATGGAGACAGGATGCAGTGAAAGCAAGGCAGATCTTTATTTTTCTGTTGCAACAGAGCTCTCTCCCCTTCTAGCAAGGAGACAAGAGAGACCAGGAACCAAGAAGAAACATCTCTTTTAAGGGTTTGCATTTTGGCGTGGAGAAGAAGGACATTGCATCTACAAACAGTCAGAATTTACATCACACACAAGGTGGGGTTACTGTGGCTCAGGCAGGCCAAGGTGTGATATTCCTGAGGATTTAGCAAGTTTTACATGTTCCAGACACAGTTTACACAAAACATTAGCATTTGATAAGACAATCAGGATGCCGGTCAGATATCCCTCAATGCAGAGCATCTGGGCAAACAATGGCAATTAATACAAAGGAGGTTCCTAGATATAGGAGAGGAATCCCTTCAGAAACTTCCTCTGACTGCTATCTGCCTTCATGTTCTCAGGCAAGGGGGATTAAGGAGGCAGAGGAAATAAGTCTTCAGGAGAGCCAAGAGGGTTTTTGGATTGCTCTCCTGTATTATTTTAGACATATGGTATATACAGTGGTATCTCGGTTCTCGAACATAATCCGTTCTGGAAGACCCTTTGAGTTCCGAAACGTCCGAAAACCAAGGTGCAAAGGGCTGTCTGCAAATTCAATTGAGAAAATTGAAAAACACGCAGCGGAAGCCATTCGACTTCTGAGGTGCTTTCAAAAAAAGGAAGCATTTACTTCTGGGTTTTCAGTGTTTGGGTTCCGAAATGGTCGTCAACAGAGACGTTTGAGAACCGAGGTACCACTGCATGTGTGTTTACCTTGTGCAATTATCAATATTTATTCTATATTTGAGATCTTAGAATTCCTATAACAACCACATGACTGCCTTCAGTCATTGAAGGTGTGTGGCCAGGACCTGAAAACAGCAGGATGAGGAAGAATCCTGCTTGTTCCTGTCTTCAGGAACGTGAGTGCCAGCTGCCAGGCTCAGGTGTTATTGTTAGGTGGCTACAGCTATTGGACAGTAGGCATTTTGCACAGGACTTTGTATCATTACTTTGTTTAAGCACCAACAAATTGTTATAGGTTTGAGGGACCACACTACCTGGGGTGTACGAGACATCCATATCTTTCTGGTATAATTCCTCTGTGTATTTTTGCCACCTCTTCTTGATGTCTTCTGCTTCTGTTAGGTCCTTACCACTTTTGTCCTTTATTATGGTAATCTTTGTACGAAATGTTCCTTTCATATCTCCAATTTTCTTGAACAGATCTCTGGTTCTTCCCATTCTGTTGTTTTCCTCTATTTCTTTGCATTGCTCGTTTAAGAAGGCCTTCTTGTCCCTCCTTGCTATTTTTTTTGGAAATCTGCATTCAATTTCCTGTATCTTTCACTATCTCCCTCGCATTTTGCTTGCCTTCTCTCCTCCGCTATTTGTAAGGCCTCATTGGACAGCCACTTTGCTTTCTTGCATTTCCTTTTAATTGGGATGGTTTTTGTCGCTGCCTCCTGTATAATGTTGCGAGCCTCCACCCATAGTTCTTCTTCTTCTTTTTTAAAAATAATAATTATTTAAATTTTTAAGGGTTACAAAAAGCAAAAGTAAAAGTAATAACACCATATTAAACAAAAACAAAACAACACATCACAATAAGGGAAAAAACAAAAACAAAAAAACAAAAACAAAAAACACAACTAATCTTCCCAACTTATCTTTCATTTGCTTGTTTCCTTGACCTCCTCACACCTCCCTTTTTTGTATTCTAATTCGATTAACTATTTCAGCAAATCCTTTCCATCTTTTCCAATTTTTGTTCTGTAATTTATCTCAATATAACGTAACTTTACTTTCCCTCCTTTCACCAATTTTTTAACCTTATTTTAACATTAAAACTAAAATACTTATATATGCTTAACTCCTTATAACATTTCTGCTAAATCCATAAAATATCAATCCACCATTTTTCTATCACTCATAAATTTTGCGATATTTCTATATATAAACTTTAAATTTTCCAATCTTCTTCCATCAACTCCTCTCCCTGGTTTCAGATTCTGCCAGTCCTTTCCGTCAATTCCATATAGTCCATCAACCTGGAGATCTTATGTCCGAGGCTCTTAACTCTTTTCCAGGTCCCTTCTGCAGATCTTCTTCATATTCTTTAATGCTAGAGAGCAAATCTCGAGAGAACTCCATCCTAACATTACTTTTATTCCTTCTGGACCGTTCAGCCAAATTTCCATAGTTGAAGCTAGGGTCTATACAGTGTTTCAGGATGTATTTCAAGATTCCTCCAAATCCAAAGGCCCCCAAAACTTCAATCTCCTTCAAATCCAAGTCCATGTCCCAAAAGTCAATTAATCCCTGGATAGAGAGATCTTTCCAACTTTCCTTCTTCAGTCCAAGCCGGGATCCAATCCTCAAAATCTGGCTTTTTCTAGATTCAATCATAAAAGGCCTCAATTTATAGTCCTCAATTTGCTTCTGTAGAACTAAGGATCCCGCTTGTGTTATTTTAGGTTCAAAAACAACGACTTTCTCCTTTTCCTCCACCATTTGTTCTGCCAAGGTAGGTTCCTGTGCCAGGTCCTGAATTATTTCTGTGTTGGTGCTCGCTTTTTGTCTCATATTAGTCACTTTCTGTTCCAAATTATCAATTTTAAAAGTCATGTCATCCATCTTTTTATGAATCTCTTCCAGCAAATAGTTTGTCTTACATAATGCAGTCAAAATAACTTCTCCTATTAACATTTTGAATGGTCCAAGGTCAATCTCTGGTTCTCAGAATCCTTATCTTGCAGCTGGAGACCTCCCAGTTACACTCCTATAACAATTTCAAAGGCTCCCTCTAGAGGGAAACAGTCTCCACTTGTATCAGTTCTTTCAAGCACAACTCAGGCAATAAACATAGTTTCGATTTTCAGTTACTTTCCCCTCCATTTTAAATGCAGAAGAGGACAATGGAAACAGTATCTTGCTCTTATTTTAGCTAGCTGTCAAATCCGTTCTGTCAATAAACTTTCCCCAAGCGTCATCTGGCAGCCCGTTCCCAGGTTCAGAGCTGTGGTAATTTGATTTTCCCCTCACTTCTGCAGGCTTACTAAGTTCAAAATTTCCCCCCTCTTCACCTGCTTCCAAGGGGGTTTTTGTATTTTTAACCGATGGAGATTTAATCCTTTATCAAAAGCTTTCAAAGACTTTAGCTTGTAACATCTTTGCTTCAGTCTATTTACAAAAGCGGAAGGCGGACTTCCTATTTATGACCTTCCCGCTTCGGCGCCAAATTAAGGTACTTAAAGATCCAATTTTCCGTTCTACTCACGGTTAGTTGTTTAAAATGCAATTGTCCACAGGAAAAAGTCAGCGCTCTCCAGCAACAGCAATGCGGCTTCATTCCGTGAAAGAAGCAGTCGATTCAAAGCACCGCGCCGCTCACCCCACGTCGCTCCGGATCCCCAAAACAGGGTTTCCCCGCGAGTAGGGGAGGCACAAAAGGTGCCAGCCGAATCCCAGGTTCACAGGCTTCTTCCGCCTGTGATTTCAGTGGGTCTCCACCTTCGCCGTGGCAGTCAGACCCTGTTTTTCACGGAGTAAGTTCCTCCCGATCGGAGGAGCTCAGCCATTGCCGGAGGCGCCAACCCGGAAGTTTCTCCATCCATAGTTCTTCAGGCACTCTGTCCACCAAATCTAAATCCTTAAACCTGTTCCTCACTTCCACTGTGTATTCATAAGGGATTTGACTTAGATTGTACCTTACCGGCCCAGTGGTTTTTCCTACTTTCTTCAGTTTAAGCTTGAATTTTGCTATAATAAGCTGATGATCTGAGCCACAGTCCGCTCCAGGTCTTGTTTTTGCTGACTGTATAGAGCTTCTCCATCTTTGGCTGCAGAGAATATAATCAATCTGATTTCGATGCTGCCCATCTGGTGATGTCCATGTGTAGAGTCGTCTCTTGTGTTCTTGGAAAAGAGTGTTTGTGATGACCAGCTTGTTCTCTTGGCAGAACTCTATTAGCCTTTGCCCTGCTTCGTTTTGAACTCCAAGGCCAAACTTGCCAGTTGTTCCTTTTATCTCTTGACTCCCTACTTTAGCATTCCAATCCCCTATAATGAGAAGAACATCCTTCTTTGGTGTCAATTCTATAAGGTGTTGTAAGTCTTCATAGAATTGGCCAATTTCAGTTTCTTCAGCACCAGTGGTTGGTGCATAAACTTGGATTACTGTGATGCTAAAAGGTCTGCCTTGGATTCGTATCGAGATCATTCTATCATTTTTGAGATTGCATCCCAATACAGCTTTTGCCACTCTTTTGTTGACTATGAGGGCCACTCCATTTCTTTTACGGGATTCTTGCCCACAGTAGTAGATATGATGGTCATCCGAACTGAATTCGCCCATTCCCATCCATTTTAGTTCACTGATGCCCAGGATGTCAACATTTATTCTTGCCATCTCATTTTTGACCACATCCAACTTACCAAGGTTCATGGTTCTTACATTCTAGGTTCCTATGCAATATTTTTCTTTACAGCATTGGACTTTCCTTTCGCTTCCAGGCATATCCGCAACTGAGCGTCCTTTCGGCTTTGGCCCAGCCGCTTCATCAGCTCTGAATCTACTTGTACTTGTCCTCCGCTCTTCCTCAGTAGCATGTTGGACACCTTCCGACCTGAGGGGCTCATCTTCCAGCGTCATAACTTTTATATGCCTTTTGTCTTTGTCCATGGAGTTTTCTTGGCAGGGATACTGGAGTGGCTTGCCAGTTCCTGCTCCAGGTGGATCACGTTTGGTCAAAACTCTCCACTATGACCTGTCCATCTTGAGTGGCCCTGCACGGCATAGCTCATAGCTTCTCAGAGTTATTCAAGCCCCTTCGTCACGGCAAGGCAGTGATCCATGAAGGGGCCCCTAAATCCTAGAAATTAATAAATGGTTGGCTTTTGATTAATTGGTATATGGATGAAAGTTCTAGCTGCAGAGGACTTCCGGGTTGGCGCCATCGCCGAATGGCGGACTCCCTCCGAGCTCCGGAGGGAGCCTGCTCAGCAGGGGCTGGGTTCTACCGTGCCGGCGACGCGGGGACCCTCAAAAACCATGGGCGCTGAAACCCATGGGCATGGTGACTCGGTGGGCACCGTTTGCGTCCCCCCGACCCGCGAAGGAGCCTTTTTAAAGGCTGTGGAGCGGGTGACAGGGGGTGGTGGTGGTGCTGTGAGTCCTCCGCTTCCCCTGCCAAGTGAAGCCGCATGCCATTCGACGGAGAGCGCTGACTTCTTCCATTGAAAATTTGGACTTTAAAAGAATAACCCGTGAGTATTTGGAACTTGGATTAAAAAAGGGGAAAAATTCTTTTTAAATTCGGAGCGAGCGGGGGAGGTGCAAAAAGGAAGTCAGCTTCCCCCCTGTTGTAGAGGAGCTAAAGCAAAGGATTTGACAACTAAGATCGAGTGCAACCTTTTTTTGATAAAATTATTAACTTCGCGATGGAAAATTATAAGACTGGGCTGGAGGAGAAAAGTGGAATGTGAATTAAAAGGCAACCCCCCCCGAAACCCCGGGAGCGATCCGTAAGAGCGCCGGGAGAGGAGAAATAGAGGTTTTGACAGCTGTCAAAGGAGCTGTCAAAGTGGAAGAACAAAAAGAGAACTTTGTTACGAGGACTTTGCTGGTCACATTTGTTACAAATTGGATATAAATTGTTTAAAACAAGGAATAATAAGTTACTTTGACTGTTGGGTGTGATCGGGAAGGAAACTGAGTTACTATAATCCCTCTAGAGGAGCTGTGGGACACTACAAGTATTGTTGGCATCGAATTTGAATAGGACTTTTTATCTCCTGGGAAACTGCAGAAATGGAACACTATTTTGTCTACAGAGGTTTACACACTAAAGGAGACAATAGATTTATCTATTGAAGAATGGAAGGGACTTGACGTAATGTTTTGTTCCTGAATAACAAAGCCTCTGCAGAGGAATTAGAAGCTTTTTGGAATTAGAACATTTCTGCAGGAGAGCGGGGAAAAAAAAAAAGAGGAGGAGAGAGAGAGAACAACAAGAACAACAAGAATAACAAGAACTGGACAAAGTCGGAAGATAGACTCCTTCCAAGATTGGACATGTGAAATCAAAGATGACCAAAAGACGGCAAAGACTAATAAAAAGACGGCAAAGCGGACTGGTGAAGGACTGTGGTTTAGATGTGGGAGCTCCAGGATGACAGTAGATATTGACGGACATTGGGAACCCAACCGGGAAAGGGGGGAGGGAAATTTGGAATCCAAAGGGTGTTAAATTACATTTTATTCTTTTTTCTATTTTTCTGTTTATTTTAATCTGTATTGCATATTAAAGAGGGGAACTCGTGGAAGGGAACAGGTCGATTTTAGGGGATGGGAAAATATTTTTTAAATTGGGTCAATGATAAATAATTTTAAAATTTGGGGTAAGAATTTGTTGAATCTATTTGAAAGAATTGGAATACAAGAGGGGGAGGGGAGGGGAAGTCCTGGAAGGATGCCAATGAAAATTAGGTTTTAAATTTGGATGTTTTTCTTTTTCTGTTATATTTGAAAATCTTTAATAAATATTATTTAAAAAAAAAAAAAGAAAGTTCTAGCTGCAGAACTGGGCCAGACAAGGAATCCCTGGCTGGCCTAGTGAAGAGCAAATCTGTTAACATGACAAAAAGTGTTGATAGGCTATCTGAGAGCAATCCTTTGGTCTGAGGAGACAGATGTTGCCAAGGTGATGGGGGATGTTGAAGTGACAGGAAAAAGGAGTCTGGTAGCAAGGGATTCTGGGAAGGAGAAGGAGAAAGAGTCCGGGATCCATCTTGGGAAGGCTGGCTGGGAGAGATGCCTTGGCTGCACTGCTGTGGGGGACAATTCTCTCTTGAAATGACCATGCTGTAAGATCTGGACTCCCTCCCTGAGACTGAAGGTGTAAATAGGTGATTAACCCATATTTCTTAAATCTACGACTATCTCTGCTGTGTCTCAATTCTCCAAAGAAGCACAGACCCTGGAACCCCCCTAGGCTCTTGCCACCGCTCAGCAGAGAGATGGGAAAGCACAGAACTTTTGTAAACAATATCAGTTCAGGAAATAATTTTGCAATTTGAGGAGGTGGCTGCTTTGCTTACGCAACAAAATCCTTATCTGCACAGCATTTCATATGACACTGATAGCTGGTAAGTTCACAAACCACACAGGAGGAGGAGCCTCAGCTATAGATATAATGAAAACCCTTTAGAGTTTTGGATCAGCTAAGCATCTCAGTGAAAGGAAGAGGAACAGGAGACCTGCCAAGTTTCTCCATTTCGCACTCTTCAGTCGGTGGGTCATATGCAATAATAATAATATTATAATAATTAATTAGGATATGTTGTATTCTGCCTTGTTATACTTTGTCGTAAAGAGCGGCTTATAAATTCATAAATAAAGAAAAACGTTGAGATAATCCTTGCACTCGGAAATGCTCGGATAAGATCATTACATAATCTTGTTATTTCGCTTTGCTATGTTGTTATGAACTTGTTTTGTAATGTTTCTTGGTTTGTAAGCTGCTTGGAGCATGAGTGTGTGTGTGTGTGTGTGTGTGTGTGTGTGTGTGTGTGTGTAAAAGCAGTATACAAATAAAATGAATGAATTAATGAAGGTGGTTTGCTTCAACAGCTGGCTGATGGCTGCACAACTTTCATTTCTGTTGTGACACCATGGACAGTAGCATTGCAATAGTAAGTGGTTGTATACGCATACTGTGCATTTAAAGCACATCCCCCACTTAAACAGTCCTGGGAACTGTAGTTTGCTATGGGTGCACTCTGAGGGGTAAGCAACAGTTCCAAGGTTTCTTGAGGGGGGGGGGATGTGCCTTAAATGTGGGGTGTGTATGCAGCCAGTGTACTGCGTTCTAGATATTCCAGCAGGACAGTCTCAGCTCTGGATATTATTTTCTTATAGCCAGATCCTATATTAATATCTGAATCATGATTCTGAATATTGGAACATTCGGTTCCAACATTCAGCTACTAAGCAGTTCACAAACAGATATTTTAACTTATTTCATAAAACGGAAAGTGGGAGGGGATTTCCACAAAGAAGATAAAAGTGCTACTGTGAAAGAAATGTGGAGGATGTTTAGGGAAGCTTTTAATGTTTGATGTATTACAGTATTTTAATATTTTTTTGGAAGCCACCCAGAGTGGCTGGGGAAGCCCAGCCAGATGGGCAGAGTATAAATAATAAATAATAAATTATTATTATTATTATTATTATTATTATTATTATTATTATTATCATCATCATCATCATCATCATCATCATCATTAGTTATGGAGCTGTCTTTTTTACTCGCTGTGTTGAATATCAGTCTCTGAGCTGAAACCAAAATGCTGTGCAAGTACGTATTCAATACAACAAGGCACAAGTTGTTCAGGTGCCAGCCGAATCCCAGGAATTTTGCGAAACAATGTCTTTCCAATTGAAAAAATGTAGATCTTTCTCTTTCAGCATGCTGATAATTTTGAAGAGTCAAATAACAGGGCTTTCTTTTTTTACTTTTTCTAATGTGTTTCCCTTTCCCCCCCAATTTAGCAACACAATGACTCTCTTGTATTTCATCTTGCTCATGGCTTTCTCTGCTATTGCTGGGAAACCGCAATACTGTAAGTCTTACTTTGCGCTGATTTTACTCACAGAAATACCTTGAATATGATTGATTCATTCTGTTGAATGAACTGCTGGTCACAGTTGTGTGTCTAAACTAGAATGATCTAGACATCCATTTGTCAGTTTTCATTTCTTAGTGCAGAAAGTATTAATCTGATGTGTAGAAATATTTCCTATTCTGGTTAGTTCAAGAGTGTTCTGGAAAGGTTTATTTCTATGTGGGAGAAACAGGAATAAGGTTTCTAATGGTTGGGTTATTTCTCTGGGAAGCTGTGTTCAGCTGTTTTAAACTGGTTCTGTTATGTTTCTGTCACGGTCATGCTGACTTTTATAGTAAGGCAATGAGGAGCCTGGGCTCCCATTCTTGCTTCATCTTCCTTTGTTCTTATGTTCAGTTCTGTATGCTTAGTGCTAAGGTTTAATCTTATTCTACGTTTGTAAGTTTATTTTAAATGCTGCAACTGGATTTTTTAATGGACTGTGCCAATCCTGATTGCATTGGATTTGTGACCATTATGTATCCAGGAATGGCCAAACTTGGCCCTCCAGCTGTTTTGGGACTACAACTCCCATCAACCCTAGCTAACAGGTCCAGTGGTCAGGGATGATGGGAATTGTAGTCCCAAAACAGCTGGAGGGCCAAGTTTGGCCACGCCTGATTTCAGTATCAGTAAAGCTCTGCTGGATGAAGTACAATTGCCTCTGGTCTATTTTTTGGAACTCTGCTGAACTCTGTTACGTGTTTAAGTTTTTCCCTCTTCCGGCGCTGACATAACACCATTACTATTGAAAAATTTCCTTAAAATATACATAAACACCCCAATCCAGTTTCCATGAGCATTGCAATTTGATCAATGAAAACCAGGTTCTACCAGTGCAGATGGATGCCTATCTATGTCACTGTGTTTATTTGGGCTTCATTGAACTGCTTTGATAGATCTTTTGATAGGGATGCACTTTGTACTGGGATGGTGGGAAGATTCATGAGCTGGATCATGTCCATGTCAAAAGTGCAATTCTTAATCCAGAAGAGCGCACATGTAGATGAATGTTGTTGTTGTTGTTGTTGTTGTTGTTGTTGTTGTTGTTGATTTGCATTTGTTTCCAAGACACAGTTACTGGTTTTAGTATGACATTACCAGCAGCATTAAACAAGCTAGGAAATCTCTCCTGATGTAGGTATGCAGAATGTTTTTCTTCAAGCCCCCATCACTTGATATTTTGCAAAGGAATTTTGAATCTATACGTATGTTTGCAGGGCTTACAATAGCAGGTGAGGCTTTTGTTGTAAAGTGCCCTGTGCATGACACTGCGGTCTGGAAGCGTGGTGATACAACCATCTCTACAGACAAAAGGGCCCGAATACATGCTTCTGGGAATGAGCTTTGGTTTCTGCCCGCATCTGTTGAGGACAATGGAAATTACACATGCATCCATCCTGAGTAAGTAAAAAATGAGCAAAAGCTTTCTGTGAGTATGTGTCATAGAATCATAAAATTGGAAGGACACCAAGGATCATCTAGTCCATCCCCCTGCAATGCAGGAATCTCAGCTAAAGCATCCGTGACAGATGGCCATCCAACCTCTGCTGAAAAACCTCCAAGGACTCCCACCAGCTCTCATGGGAGTCTGTTCCACTGCTGAACAGAAAGTTTTTCAGAATATTTAGTCAAGAATCTCCTTTCTTGTACAGTGGTACCTCAGGTTAAGAACTTAATTCATTTTGGAGGTTTGTTCTTAACCTGAAACTGTTCTTAACCTGAGGTACCACTTTAGCCAATGGGGCCTCCCACTGCCGCTGCGCCGCCACTGCGCGATTTCTGTTCTCAACCTGAAGCAAAGTTCTCAACCCAAGGTACTATTTCTGGGTTAGTGGAGTCTGTAACCTGAAGCATCTGTAACCTGAAGCGTCTGTAACCCGAGGTACCACTGTAACTTGAAGCCATTGCTTCGAGTCCTACCCTCCAGAGCAGAAGAAAACAAGCATGCTCCCTTTTTCCATGTGACAGCCCTTAAGATATTTGAAGATGGTTAGCATCTCCTCTTTTCTAGGCTACAGTTGATGGTTAGCATCTCCTCTTTTCTAGGCTTCAGTCTCCTCTTTTCTAGGCTAAACATACCCAGCTCCTTCAAGAGCTCCTCGTCAGGTTTCATTTCCAGACCCTTGATCATCTTGGTTGCTCTCCTCTGCACATGTTCCAGCTTGTTAACATCCTTCTTAAATTGTGGTGCCCAGAACTGGACACGGTACTCCAGTTGTGGTCTGACGGGCAGAATAGAGTAATACTATTAATTCCCTTGATCTGGACACTATACTTCTGTTGATGCAACCTAGAATAGTGTTAGCTTTTTTTTTGCTGCTGACTCATGTTAAGCTTGTGGTCTACCAAGACCTCTAGATCCTTTTCACATATACCGCTATTAAGCCAGGTGTCTCCCATCCTATGTTTGTGCATCTGGTTCTTCCTGCCGAAGTGCAGAACCTTACATTTGTCCCTAATGAAATTCATTTGGTAGCTTGCACCCAACCTTTTAAGGTCATTTTGAATTCTGATTCTGTCTTCTGCGACATTAGCTACCCCTCCCAGTTTGGTGTTATATGCAAATTTGATGAGCATCCCCTCAGTTCCTTCATCCAAGTCATTTATAAAAACGTTGAACAACAGACCCAGAATGGGCCCACCTCACTTGCACTTTTTCCCAGGATGACAAGGAACCATTAATGAGTCCTCTTTGGACTCGGTCAGTCAACCAGCTACAAATCCACCTAACAGGTACCCACATTCAAACCACATTTTACCAGCTTCCTCATGAGAATATTAAGGGGGACTTTGCCAAAAGCCTTACTGAAATCAAGATACATTATGTCCACAGCATTTCCCCGATCCACCAAGTTTGTAATTCCATAAAAAAAAGAAAAGAAATCAGATTGGTCTGGCACGACTTATTTCTGAGTAAATACAGCATCCTTTTCTAAATGCTCACAGACTGACTGTTGAATTATCTGTTCAAGGACCTTCCCTGGCATCTATGTCAAGCTCACTGGTCGGTAGTTACCTGGGTCTTCCTTTCACCCCCTTTTGAAGATGGGGGCAACATTTGCCCACCTCCAGTTCTCACCTGTTCTCCAAGAATTCTCAAAGATAATAGACAAAGGCTCTGAAATTACACCTGCAGTCTCCTTTAGTATCCTTGAATGCAGCTCATCAGGCCCTGGAGATTTGAATTCATTTAAAGTAGCTTAAGAAAATATATCTTAAGAAAATATATGGGAGTTGCTTTGTATTCACAGGTATGCTCCTAAAACGATGAGTGTCATAATAAATCCAAATATAGAAGGCACTTGTTATTATGAAGATGCTCTTTATTTGGAAACAACTGGAAGCCCTAGATCCGCTAAAATATTCTGCCCTTCCTATAATGACTATGAAAACGCATCTGATACGAAGTGGTTCAAGGTATGTATCATCGATATCTGGCTGTATGGTTCTAGAGAGACAGTGTTGGATTTGAAGGTTCTCTGTGTAGCATCAGCCGCCTCTAGAGCATGAGAAGGGAAAGTCTCAATTACCTGCTGAGATGCCATCTCCTCTGCCTGGAAGTAACTGTTGAACACAACCACTTTCGAATGTATTAATCTGATGTTAGGCTCGCGCACTCCCTTTCTGACTGTGCAGGTGAAATTTAGGACTTGGCATTGAAATTTTGGAGGACTTCAGCATTCATGCCCAGGCTGGCTTGACAGGTATAATTCACGACCATGAGACTCTCCGGCATATTATTGAGTGAGCTGTGTGGTGGATTTAGGGAAGTGCGATGGGTTCAGAGCCTCAGGGGTGCCAGGTACGATGCAACTGTGATTTGCAGTGGAGCACAAGAGGTGTAGGGCCACTAAATTTCAGACCCCAACATCCACCACTGAGGTCACACACTAGTTCTGTCATCCTTCACTGCCCTGGAAATGGCAGTGGTCTTGTTCATGGGTAGATCATTATTTATTTCCTCATACATATCCCGACTTCCTTCCCAATAAGGGACTATGCGGCTGTTGACAATATGGTATCACATACATAGCAGCACTCAATGTTAAAATATCATTTTATTGTTTGCTGTTACTTATTTGTGCACCATTTGGTTGGGTTCCTCGGCTATAGCAGTCAAGGTGTAAGATGTCCTTAAGATTATAATTTCTCATGGCCCCAAGTATGCAGATAGTATACTTGCAGAGGCATTATGAACTTCTGGAAACTTCGGCTTCTCTGAGCATGCTGATCCTTCCCTCTTGAGTCTCAGTTTTCTGTTCTGACTACAGTCTTATTGACAGAGGTGGCAGAACTCACCATGAACACTCCCCACATTCTCTTAGAATGGCGATGGTGCCTAACTGAGAAGTGCTGGGATTGAGTTCCAGAGAGTTCCGGTTGGGAAAAAAGGCTGTGCTTGCCAGCACGCAACACTGGAGTTCACATTTAGATCAGAAGGTCGGCGGTTCGAATCCCCATGACAGGGTGAGCTCCTGTTGCTTGGTCCCAGCTCCTGCCAACCTAGCAATTCGAAAGCATGCCAAAGTGCAAGTAGATAAATAGGTACTGCTCTGGCGGGAAGGTAAATGGTGTTTCTGTGAGCTGCTCTGGTTCGCCAGAAGTGGCTTAGTCATGCTGGCCCCATGACCCAGAAGCTGTCTGCGGACAAACGCCGGCTCCCTCGGCCTTTAGAGCAAGATGAGCGCCGCAACCCCAGAGTCGTCCGTGACTGGACCTAACGGTCAGGGGTCCCTTTACCTTTACCTTTAGTAATATTTAATAAGTCATTAAACAGTGGTGAAAAATGAATATATGTTCTGTTTTTTAGGACTGTAAACTTCTTCATGGAGCAAGGTACAAAGCGGTTAAAAACATCCTTTACATTTCTGATGCAATTAAAAGTGACAGTGGATACTATACTTGCCAGTTTACATACCACCATGGTGGAAGAGCATTTCCAGTAACTGCAACAACGCCTTTTACAATTACAGGTAAGATGATAGTGGACATTAACCAGTTTGAGCCAGCAGTGGTGTAGTGGTTAAGAGCAGTGGACTCATAATCTGCTGAACTGGGTTCACTTCCCCGCTCCTCCACATGCAGCTGCTGGGTGACCTTGGGCTAGTCACACTTCTCTGAAGTCTCTCAGCCTCACTCACCTTTTTGTTGTGGGGGAGGAAGGGAAAGGAGATTGTTAGCTGCTTTGAGACTCTTTAAGGGGAGTGAAAGGCGGGGTATCAAGTCCAAACTCTTCTTCTTCTTCTTCTTCGATAAACAAACAAACAAACAAATATTTCGTAGTGTGTTTGTACATACCAAGGTTGCTTTGGTTCCTAAAAAGATAGTGTGGTTCTATTAGCACAAACTGGTGTTGAAGTGGTATTAAATGATGAGCCAGTCTTTACAGTATTATGCTGTTCTATTCAATTAAACTTTTTATTGCACTAACCATAG
This sequence comes from Podarcis cretensis, assembly GCF_951804945.1. NCBI lineage: Eukaryota > Metazoa > Chordata > Lepidosauria > Squamata > Lacertidae > Podarcis > Podarcis cretensis. The sequence continues at coordinate 77,309,472 of NC_137173.1, forward strand.
GCCATGGCATCATTCAGAAGGAGAAAAAAAACAAACACACAACAATAACCATAAAAATCATTGGGCACCACACATACAATAAAACCATAAAATCATTTGTTGCATTAAATAGAATGGAATAGCAGAAGATTCTCAGGTAAGATGTGCGTAATTAAATATCCGAATCCCCTTTGCAGTTGACTGCTATTTTATCTAGTTCTTCCCTCCTGATCTTCTTAGCTGCCAGTGCATAGAGTGCTACTTTATAAGTAAAAAATGCGGGAATGTTCAGGGATGCAGGAGAGGATATATTGTCTGATTATATCCTTATCCAACTTGTGTTAACAAGTTCCACAATTCAGCAGAGTAACATTCCCCTTATTTTTAAACTTTGCAGTGGATGCGTTTGCTCAGGCTCTCTAAAGCCTCTATAATAACTGTTCTGGTATTTTCCCCTTATTCCCTCATAAAAGATAAGACACGACACAGTCTTCTACAAAAGTATAAAAAGAGTTTACTCACATTCTGTTCACAATCAGATCTCAGAAGGCAGACTTAGCTTAATGAAGTAACATACACTTGGAATCTATCTCATAAGAAGACAGTCCCTTTGTCCTCTCTTGGCTGGAAGCCAAGAGGGCATCTTTGGCTTAGTAGATGTTGTTTCTTCGATGCATGTGGTGAAAAAGAGAGAGATGGCTGCCCTGCCCTGTGCTTTTGTTGTTACCTGCACAGGTGAGGCCACACCCACATTCCTCACATGCAGAGGAAGTCTGTCCCAGCCCAGAAGGAATCAGGAAGTTTTCCTGCTGCTTGGACAAATATTCCTCCCCATGTACAAACATGTTCACTCTAGGAATGTTGCACTTGACTGCTCTTGTGTTTCACATCCTACAACAAAGTTGTCAGTGTTGCTCAGCAGCCATTTCACCCTTTCCACCCTATTCAAATGTCTTCCATTCATAAACAGGGGGTGCTGCAATAAATAATGGCACCGGTCCTAGACGCAGGGTTGTCCACGCAGACAGAGTCTCTCTTTCTAATTTGCTTTGCCGTACCATCCATCCAACACCGCCGAGGGCATCGATTGGAATTGTAGTTCTGTAAAAGCGATTCTTGGTACGGCAAGTGGGAGCTTTGTCAGGTATCTGGTTTGGGCATGCTCTGTTTTGATAAGTGGGAACCATGGTGAGCTCTTGGTAGAAGCAATCATGGTTAGATCTCTTTCTGCATCAGACCTAAAGAGACAGTCTCTTAAGTGCCTCTTATCCATCTTCATGGTCACCTGAAGATCTTGTAATTGGTATTGGGACAAGAGGTTTTGGATGCCAGCCTTCCAGCATTTGGTCTGTTCTTGTTCTGTGTGAGACATAGCGGAGAATCTCTATGCTGTTCTATATTTCTGTCTGACGTGATTATTCTAACAGTTGTAACCAGTTCTATTTTTCTAGGGGGGGGGGGAAGGTGTTGGAACTCACCATGAATGCCTCCCTTGTTCTCTTATAATGGCAATGGTGCCCACCTGAACTGAGTTCTGGCAAGTTCCCGCTGAAAAACAACAACCCCGGGTTGTAATTGTCTTTGCCGTGTAAATTGATTAGTTTGTGTGGTCAGCGCTCTCATCAATGGGAGTGTGCCATAGAAGTAGCCAGAAGCAGAGGGGTTTTCTGACTGGGACTGAAGTGCTTGAGAAGGAAGGTTTAACTCTTCCTTCCAGCTGCTACAATTTTGTTTAGACCACAGCGCCACCTGAGCCCACTGAGCCTCTTGGGCTTGCCAATTGTAAGGTCTGCATTTCGAATCTGTGCAACGGGGTGAGCTCCCATTGCTCTGTCCCAGTTCCTGCCAACCTACCAGTTTGAAAGCACACCAGCACAAGTAGATAAATAGTTACTGCTGCAGCAGGAAGGTAAACAACATTTCCATGCACTCTGGCTTACGTCACTGTGTTCATTGCTTCAGAAACAGTTCGGTCATGCTAGGCACATAACCCGTACAGTTGACTGTGGACAAACGCCGGCTCCCTTGGCCTGAAAGTGGAGATGAGCGCCGCACCCCATAGTTGAATTCAACTGGACTTAACCATCCAGGGGTCCTTTAATCTTTACCTTTACCTCGCTACAATTTTGTCCCAAAATGGCTTTGGAAAATCTTCCCTGTAATCTCTGAATGTTCTGGTCCAAAATTCAGCCTGAATTCTACTAGAGTTGAGCTCAGCAGTAATCCTAATTTATATTTGTGGGGTTGAGTTGTTTTTGGTTTGGTTTGTTTTTGAAAATAAGCAATAGGGATTACTCTTCTGATATCACACTGAAGTAATCTAAGTGATGCCGTATTTAAAATAACTTGGAAAATATTATGGATATAAGCTATAATTCTAAATTGTGAAATCACAGCTTAAACATTATTCTAATGTTTTCTATCTCTGTCTCTTCCACAGATTCCTTTTTACTGACACCTCCTAAAGTTTTATATCCAAAGAATGGTGATGTTATAGAAGTAGAGATTGGTAATGATACTATTTCTTCAGCTGTTTATTTTTGTTTGTCTGTCCTAAATCTCCACCCATTCGGTTTCATCAGATGACCTGGGGGGGCGGGGGGCGGGTCTAATTTTATGCTGATGATGTATGTATTCATCCCTCTAGGTTCTCCTGCGCAACTTTTATGTAAGGCATGGCTGGGCCACGGAAAGCAAGACATAGCCATAAGCTTTTGGGAATTCGATGAAGCAAACGATTCCAACCGCTTTGTTACATCCAATAAATCGTAAGTAAAAAGATGTCCATTGTTAGGAGGTGGGGGAGGGGAGAAATAATTTAATTAGCTAATTTTTTATGTTGCCAGAATTTCTAGAGTAGTTTACAAAAATGCATATTAAACGATAAGAGCTTAATATCACAAAAAATCAGTTGCAAGCCAAGTGAAGCAAATTCCACTTCTAGGTTGCCAAAGCTGAGCTGGTTCGAATGACATTCTTTCTACTAGGTATATGGTACCTGGCGAAGGACAGTTTGCGGAGGCTGAATTAAGCATCACAGAAGTGAGGGAAGAAGACCTCAGCTTAACCTTTAGATGTGTCCTGGCCAATGATCTGGAGTTTGAAACAACAGAAGTGACACTGGTGCCCAAATGGACAGGCGAAGGTGAGAAGAATTTTAATCCTCTCTTTGTTCAGCAACTGTCAAATCTCAAAGCGTAAGAAGGACGTTGTTCCTATCTTTCCCTCGGAACTCTCCCACCAGAACTCTCTCACCATCCCTGCTCTTGGCCTTCCTCGAGTGCCTCTAAGTGGCTGGAACAAGGCCTATGCAACTTGTTTGCCAGGGTACAGGGGTATATGTGTGCACAGTCACCGGGGCAGCTCAGGACATGTTGACACCTGAAGCGAATCAGAACATGCAGCCATCTCTGGCCTGGGAACTCTAGTTTGTGAAGAGTGCATTTGAAATATACAAGGAAGAGTCGCTCCCCTCCTTTGCCTTCTGCCATCCCTGCAGCCCCACCAGCAATGAGTAGCATCAGTGGCAAGCAAGCCCCCTGTCCAACGCTGGGTGGGGTGTGTGTGTGACACTGTGTAGTCACTGTGCAGATGAGCTGGTGGCCAAAGGCAGCAGGAAGGGTGGCAGCTGTGGACCACACACCCTGCCTCCTCTTCCTTCTCATAGCGGCTTCCATGGGGAAGCCAGAAAGCGTGCCAGGAAGTGGAGGCCATTGTTGCAGCTAAGCTCACCCAACTGGGGAGGACAGGCCAGGTCACAGGCTTCCTCAAATTTGGCCCTCCAGATGTTTTGAGACTACAATCCCATCATCCCCTCCACATATGTTTATAGTTACCCCTATCACTACACCCCCTCCAACAAGCTGCTAAAACATTCCTATAAATGTATGATAAGTTTACCAGGGTAAGCCACCACTTTTGCAATATCTTCAAATCCTTTATTGCTAATTGAGTGGGACGTCAGCATGGCCAGTAATCTGGAATGGTGGGAGTTGCAATCTAAGGGGCACCCATTCCCTCCTTGCTGTTTGTCTGATCAAAATCATGCTCTCCAAGTTCTCCTTGCCACATGGTACTTTGGTTTTTGAATGCCTCTGTAGTCGAACGTTTCGGAACTCGAACGCCGAAAACCCGGAAGTAAGTGCCTTGGTTTTCGAACGTGCCTCTGAAGTTGAACAGGAAACGCGGCTTCCATTTTGAGTTTTCTGTACTGAGGCTTGCGTTTTGAGGCTTCCGCTTTCCGAACATTTCGGTATTGCAACGGACTTCCGGAACGGATTATGTTCGAAAACCGAGATACCACTGTACAGCCAATTTAAGGATGCCAATCTTTTTTCTCTACCCTTTAGGCTTCTTGCATAGGCTAGATTAGTAGGAGTTCCTTTATTAGCTGTAGAGATGGTAAGAATCCCAGTCACCACAAAAATTAAATGATTGGCCTTGTCCCAAAATGGCCTTTGAGACTTGAAGGGTTCGATCCATTCAGAGATTTATTATTAAATCCTTGAATTTCACTTCAGAGACAATAGAGAATCATCAGTCAAGATACAGAAGCACTAGCATGGTGTGTTTTCTAGAGCAATCACTGTATGAAACAACCATTCAACAATCCAATATGACCCTACCCAGCCTGTACTTAGAAAATCTTTCTCAGAAGCTCTGTTTTGAGTTGTCCACCATCTTTTGGGTAGTGGAACTTCCTTCCTAAGGAGGTTTAACCTGCTCCTTATCTGCCAGTGTCAGCTCTGAGGCACCAGGCAAAGATGTCTCCCTGCCGCAATTGTGCTTTTGGACCCACTGATTATTTGTTGCTTTTATAAATATGATTTCCTACCTGCCTTTCATCATACGCTCCCAGGGTTACAGCAATTTAAGAACACATTTTGTGACAGTCTCACACAAATTGCGGTCACAATAACAAAGTGACCTGAAAATATGTATCTCAAGTGTCACAATTCAGGGCAAAGAGGTAAATCTTCACCATAGGCTGGAGTTTTAGGTGAAGATGGTGATGAGTAAGGCTGCTGGTCCTGGATATACATAGTCTGTTATAGTTTTAATTTGTTTTTTCCCTGAACAGTTTTAAGATTTTAAAGTCAGTTGGCTCAACATTTAATGTTAATTGCTATGTACAGGCAAGGAGCATATCTGTTTTATCTGTTTTTCTTCTATGTGGGCTTAAAAGTCATATATTTTAATTGGAGAACAAGCACTGGAGGAGTGGCTGTTTTGGCTCGATGTTTTTAACTGATAAGAAACACTTAGAATGCCATCTTGACCAGTGGATACTCTCCAGTTTTAATAGTTATGTATTACACAAGCCCAGACCTGCAGTGCTTTGGTTAAAGAGTCCAGAACTACATTGCCAAATGTCTTCCAGGAAGTTGCCACAGAACTCAGACCCCATTTGGTAACGTCTAACAGTTACTACGTACACAAATCAATACACCTTGGCTGCTTTGAGGGTCAATACGCAGTGACAGGAACTGAGACTAGCAATAATGGAACAGAGGGAGGACTCATTCTGGGAAGTGGTGGCCTGGGGTTTAATTGAAGTGAGGTCATCACAGGAAGTTCCTTTAGACAGGAAGTCAGCCCATTAGACCTTCTAGTATTGTCTGCACTGCAGAGGAACACCTCTCCCAGTTTTAGAGAAGGGCTTTCCCAGCAAAGCATGTGAGCTGGCTCTGAGCTCCAGCTCTCCCCTCCTCATGACACAAGACATCCCGGATAGTCTACTCCAGACTTATTATTCTAGCATCTCTACTTTCGCTGCTGCTTGGTGTGATTGAAAATAGAGCCCAGGATATATTTATATTTTTGGTAATCTTCTATATTTTCTTTTTGTCAGGTCATAGCAACACCTACGTGATTGTGGTGTTTGCTATTTTAGCAGGTCTTACAATGATCTTGGTGATGGTTTACCATGTTTTTCGTGTTGACATTGTCTTATGTGTCCGAAGGATATTTAACTGCAATAATTCCAGGGATGGTGAGTATGAATGCACAGTTACAGATAGGTAGCCGTGTTGGTCTGCCATAGTCAAAACAAAATAAAAAGATTCCTTCCAGTAGCACCTTAAAGACCAACTAAGTTAGTTCTTGGTATGAGCTTTTGTGTGCATGCACACTTCTTCAGATACTTCTTCAGGTATCTGAAGAAGTGTGCATGCACACGAAAGCTCATACCAAGAACTAACTTAGTTGGTCTTTAAGGTGCTACTGGAAGGAATCTTTTTATTTTGTTATGAATGCACAGTTTGTGCAAGCAGTAATGAGCAGTTACATGTCCCAGAGCCAAGAATTTATCCATGATCTACAGATGACTGGCTCCTTATGTAGCTGGATGTTCACCATGGTGAATTACCACTTGATAAAAGGTTGTATGGATCTGAGCGGATGTCACACTACAAGGGCCTTCTCTGTAGTGGCACCCACCCTGTGGAACACCCTCCCTTCAGATGTCAAGGAAATAAACAACTATCTGACTTTTAGAAGACATTTGAAGGCAACTCTGTTTAGAGAAGCTTTTCAGGATTGACATTTTAAATTTAAAAAACCATTGTTATTATTATACAAGAGGAATGCAAATTTGCTTTCCGGGAGCAGAGCAATGAATAGCTATAATGGGTGGGAAATGATGAACTAACTCTGTTTTGATGGCAGTACCAGGAGTGGCTTAAATTGGATCAAGTTGCTTCAGAAGGCACACAACATGTTGATTTTATCACTTGGCAGTTGCTTCCTTTGAATTTGGAAGTGTGTGGTGCAATGGACTATGACCTGGAATACCAGAGTTCCAATTCCCACTCAGCCATGAAACTCACCTGGGGCCGGTCACTGTCTCTCAGCAGAACATGCCTCGTAGGTTTCTTGTGAAGATCAAAAGGGGGGAGAGAATCATGTGCACCACCCAGAATTCCACATTTACAACATCTGTGCAACTCACTCTCAAACTCTGGGATTGTTGAAACATATACAACAAAAAATGAATCAATTCGAGTTTTGCAACTCAAATTGGGTCTACTAGACCTAACGATTTTAAGCAATGTGGACTGAATTTGCTTCTGGGGCCCCTCTGGCATTAGGGGCCCTGAGGCTTAAGCTTCATTAGTCTCCTAGTAGATCTGCCCTTACTAAGGACTGTGCTTTCAAGTTCTTGGAATTCATTTCCCCTCTTTAGCTTTACTAAGGTAAAGGTAAAGGTACCCCTGCCCATACGGGCCAGTCTTGACAGACTCTGGGGTTGTGCGCCCATCTCACTTAAGAGGCCAGGGGCCAGTGCTGTCCGGAGACACTTCCGGGTCACGTGGCCAGCGTGACATCGCTGCTCTGGCCAGAGCCAGAGCCAGAGCCAGAGCCGCACACGGAAACGCCGTTTACCTTCCCGCTGGTAAGCGGTCCCTATTTATCTACTTGCACCCGGAGGTGCTTTCGAACTGCTAGGTTGGCAGGCGCTGGGACCGAGCAGCGGGAGCGCACCCCGCCGCAGGGATTCGAACCGCCGACCTTTCGATCGGCAAGCCCTAGGCGCTGAGGCTTTAACCCACAGCGCCACCTGCGTCCCTACTGGACGTCACCTGCGTCCCTACTGTTCTCCAACTGGAGCGCTCGCAGGCCAGTGTTTCCCATTTGTCAGTGTTTATACTACTTTTTTTAAAGCTTTACTAATTTGATATAATAATCCTAAATACAGTGGTACCTCGGGTTAAGAACTTAATTCGTTCTGGAGGCATAGCTGTCAACGTTTCCCTTTTTTAAAGGGAGATTCCCTTATTCCGAATAGGACTCCTCGCAAGAAATGGGAAAAGTTGACAGCTATGCCTGGAGGTCCGTTCTTAACCTGAAACTGTTCTTAACCTGAGGTACCACTTTAGCTAATGGGGCCTCCCGCTGCCACCACTGCACGATTTCTGTTCTCACCCTAGGAACTATTTCTGGGTTAGTGGAGTATGTAACCTGAAGCATCTGTAACACGAGGTACCACTGTAGTATAACAAATATGCACAATTAATGCTATGGTGCATGCAACTTTATTCACATTCAATGGGCTGGTTAATTTCAAGTCTATCCGTGTTCTTTTCTTTTTTTTTTTTTTTTATAATAATTTTTATTAATTTTCCACACAGATAATAAACAGCAATATAACACAATATAACTTCATACTCATCGGTTCATAACCTTTTTTCTTTGACTTCCCCATACCTCCCCATCCCTGCATCCTTGTTTAATAATTCTTTAGCAACCCTTAAGTCCATTGTCTTAATTCCTTTTCGTAAATATTTCTTAAGTTTTTTTTTTTTGTTTACTGCTGCAATTCTTTACTTCTTACCCGCTGACATCTTAACATTCCTCAATTTTACAATTATTTTTAAGATATATTTTGAAATTCTTCCAGTCCTCTTCCACTGTCTCTTTCCCCTGGTCCCGGATTCTGCCCGTCATCTCGGCCAGTCCCATAAAATCAATCACCTTTGTTTGCCATTCTTCCAGAGTAGGTAATTCTTGCGTCTTCCAATACTTTGCCAGTAAAATTCTTGCTGCTGTAGTGGCATACATAAAGAAAGTCCTATCCTTTCTTAACACCACTTGGCCCACCATACCCAAAAGGAAAGCCTCTGGTTTCTTAGGAAAAGTCCACTTAAGGACCTTCTTAATTTCATTATAGATCATTTCCCAGAAGGCTTTAACCTTTGGGCAGGTCCACCAAAGGTGGTAGAAAGTGCCTTCAGTCTCATTACATTTCCAACACTTATTATTAGGCAAATGATAAATCTTTGCTAGCTTGACTGGGGTCATGTACCATCGGTATATCATTTTCATAATATTTTCTTTTAAAGCATTACATGCAGTAAATTTAATACCGGTGGTCCATAATTGTTCCCAGTCAGCAAACATAATATCATGACCTATATCTTGTGCCCATTTGATCATAGCTGATTTCATCGTTTCATCCTGTGTATTCCATTTTAACAGCAAGTTATACATTCTTGATAAATTCTTAGTATTGGGTTCCAACAATTCTGTTTCTAATTTTGACTTCTCTTTCTGAAATCCTATTTTCCTGTCCTGTTTAAACGTCTCATTTATCTGATAGTAATGCAACCAATCTCGAACCTTAGGTTTTAGTTTCCGTGTTCTTTTCATGCTTGTAAATTCTAAAAATTGTGCTAAGCATGCTGCATATATGGTACATGATTTACAAACAGGCGTGCTAATAATCTGTAATCCGGCTGTTTAACCTGTACAACCAAATGAATTCTGCATTTCTAGCTTGAAAAATAACAGCTTTCTAAAATTCATACTTCAGCTTTGCATCTATTTCTTGTTTTATTTCGCAGATGGTAAAGTACATGATGCATATGTTATCTATCCCACAAATGACACTTATGAAAATAATTTTATGGGCTCTTTTGTTCATCAGATTCTACCAGAGATTTTAGAAAAACAATGCGGGTATAGATTGTGCATTTATGGGAGAGACGTGTTCCCTGGAGAAGGTAAGCTGTTGTGCAATAAAGAAGCTGTGAATTACAAATTGCACTGCCATGATCTCAGCTACATACCACTACTAGCCTGAGAATAAAGGCTAGTCTACACAGAGCTCCAGTATGGTAGATCATGGATATGGAACCTGTGGCCCTACACAGGTGTTGTTGGACCAGCCTGATTCATGGTCAGATATGATGGGAGCTGAAATAAAATATAATCTAGAACAGGTCTAGGGAACCTCCAGCTCACAGGTCAAATAAGGCCTGTTTGTTTGGCATTCTTCCTTCCTCGGCTCCCAGCCACAGCCATCAAACTCTTCTTTCTTCTTCTTCTTTGGCGATCATTTGTAGTCAGGTAAGATTGTCTTCCATAAACACAGTTATAACAGTGAGTCTGTAAGTGGCTGTGGAGGCCAATTCTGGATCCACACATCATTCCGCAGTGGGAACATTAGTTTTTGGGCGGGAGTTGATCACTATGAGGGTTTGCCAAGCGCATTTCTCCTTTTCGTTCTGAGTTTAAGCGTCTTCAAAGCCCATGACACCTTTGGTAAAGGCTGTTCTCCAACTGGAGCGCTCGCAGGCCAGTGTTTCCCATTTGTCAGTGTTTATACTACTTTTTTTAAAGATTTGCCTTGAGAGAGTCTTTAAATCTCTTTTGTTGGCCACCAGCATTACGCTTTCAGTTTTTAAGTTCGGAATAGAGTAGTTGCTTCAGAAGTCGATAATCAGGCATCCACACAACATGACCAGTCCAATTAAGTTGATGTTGAAGAATCATTGCTTCAACACTGGTGATCTTTGGCATCAAAGGCGTGTTAGAGTGCGTTCCAATTGTTCCTCTGCAAGCAAGGCTTGCAATTGGCACTGAATTTATATTTATCACTGAAAGCAAACCCTGCTTGTGGTGGGGGCTCTTCCTTAGTAGACAAGGCTCAATTCAAGCTGCGCCAGAAATAGTCCAATTCTGGCATGGTAGGCTCTGGAGGTCTTCAAGCAGAGGCCCAGCTAGCCATCTGATGAGGACGCTCTAGCTTTCTCTTCCAAACTCTCTGATTCTAAGAGTCACAAGAAACCACTTGAAAAACCACAGACAGACTGCACTGCTGGTGCTCTTTACTTTAGATGCAGTGGCCAGTGTTGGTATAGTGGGTATATTCTGAGCCATAGATTTTTAATAGCCTTCTGAAACATGCACCATAGAGTTGGAAAGGTCTTGTGCTATTTCTTAACTACGTACTTTATACATTGGCAGATGCTATTAGTGCAATTGAAAGTAGAATACAAAAGAGCAGAAGACTGATCATCCTTCTAACAGAATGGCTGGCCAAGAATGAACATTTTGCATACGAGCATCAGATCGCATTCTACAACGTCCTCATCCAAAATAACGTGAAAGTGATTCTGTTGGAAATGGAGGAAATTGGGGACTACGAACGGCTGCAGGAGTCTCTCAGGCACCTCATTCACCAGCAAGGAACTATAAAATGGAGAGCAGAATACATGGCCTCTCCATCCTCACCCAACACTGCCTTTTGGAAGCACGTGGAATACCAAATGCCATGGAGGCATCGTTTAAAGAAGCCAATCACAGCAAATCCTGCATACGGTTTGCTGTAAATAAGCCCGCAAAAGCGACTAGCTTGCATGAATGTTTGCTAGCTCGCTGTGGGCCTCTTACAGCAGCCCGTTGCATTTCTTTGCTAGGTGTAAGGGGAAGGATGGAGCACTCTGGCTTGCGGCCTGCAGTTCCCTGTTGCTTGTGGCTATCAGGCTAGCACTTCAAAATACATTTTGAAAAGAAGAAGTAAAGCGTGCAGATCATTTTGCTGTCTTGAAATTTATTTTAAATGAAAGATTTCTTAATCAACAAAAACACGTGCATTGTCCCTTTTTTTCAAGCTGCATTTTCTACAGATCAGTTTCATTTGTTGTGAGACATTAGTGTTACATATCGTGTCAGGTTAGGAAGAAAAGGGGGAAAGAGGTGGAGGGGGGGAGCAGTGAGAGGAGTGGCGTCGAGTGCTTCTATTCTTCTACTGAGTGTATGTGTGGGGTTTTGTGTCAGCGTCACTTGTGTGGGTTCTCTTTACTATTTGCTTTTTGCATTTCTCTGTTGGTGAGAGAGGTTGGAGGTGCTTCTACTTCTGAAGGAATTTTCCGTCCCCTCTTTTTCAAATTATTGCACACTGTCCTGGATCTTTCAAAACATTCCTCTCTAACCCAGGCTTTCTCAACCTGGAGCTTTCTAGAAGTTGTTGGGCTCCAACTCCCACCAGCCCCCTTAGACAGCGTTGTAGGGCAGAGGTCAGTGGCATGCGGTGGCATTTTCGGTAGGGGAACAGTTAGGGCACCAATGCGGGCATGCACGCTCCATTCTAAATAATAGTTGTGGCTCCCCTGTGACACTCTGTGCAATCGAACTAGCCGTGCTCCCCTAAATCTGACTGGAGGGGGGCATAGGAGCCAACTCCTAGGGGCTGAGGTCCGCTTGCCTTCCCCCACGGGTGGCGCTGTGGGATAAACCACAGAGCCTAGGACTTGCCAATCAGAAGGTCGGCGGTTCGAATCCCCGTGACAGGGTGAGCTCCCGTTGCTCAGTCCCTGCTCCTGCCAACCTAGCAGTTTGAAAGCACGTCAAAGTGCAAGTAGATAAAGAGGTACCGCTCCAGTGGGAAGGTAAACGGCGTTTTCGTGCGCTGCTCTGGTTTGCCAGAAGCGGCTTGGTCATGCTGGCCACATGACCCAGAAGCTGTACGCTGGCTTCCTTGGCCAATAAAGCGAGATGAGCGCTGCAACCCCAGAGTCGGCCACGACTGGACCTAATGGTCAGGGGTCCCTTTACCTTTACCTTTAATAAAATATTTGAAGGGGTCACCCCCAAAATTGAAGGATATTGCCGTTCAAATAGTTTGTGTGTTCCGTGTCATGTGATTGATTATGTGAGGCAGGGTTTACTACCCCCCCCCCCCCCATATTTTCTTTTATTTTATTAAAGTTGGCGGGGGAGTTAACTTCTTCAAAGAGACTTACAAGCAACTGCTGGCTAGCTTGCAAGAGAACAGCGCCGTCGTGTGGTTTAAAGCAACACCTGCATTAACTAGAAACTGAAGGCAATGCATTGGCTCCCCCCCCCCGCCCGCCCGCCCCAGCATAGGAGACCAAGGTGCCGCGCGCTTCTCTTTGCATTGCAGCAGCAGCAGTTGAACCTGTCGTCCTGGGAATTTCCTCGCTTCGCAGGGCAACCCGAATACTTTCCTTAGCGTGTAACCAGCTGCGGTTGCTGCGCACACGCGCACGCATCTGGGTCACAGGGCGGGACTTCCAAGCAAGCCTAAACCTCAACACTGCCGCCTCTTCTTTTTTTAAAAAAAAGAAGAACCCCCCCCCCCAAAGATTTAGGACCCGATCCTTTCTTTTCCCTCTTCCGCCTTGATCACGGAGCCCCCTGCCGGCTTGCATCGCCTAGATACGCAAATCAACGGTTTGGAGGAGAATCAACCGTTTCTCCCTTTGCTGCTGGGGTTTTGTTTTTTGTTGCTATGTCTGCCTTCCAAGCGACGCGCTAAGTTTTCGGTAGGAAGGAGCTGGCCGCGTCTCCCTCGTTCACTCCCCATTCTCCAGTCCGGCTTGGTTCCCGCAAGGTAAGTAGTTCTCGCCGGGACGATTCCCCCCCTCTTGCAATCTCGGTTAGGTGGTCGCGCAAGTGGTAGTAGCTGATGTGTTGTGCGTTTTGCAATCAAAATGCTGTGCAATCCTGTACAGTTTTGAGTTTTTTTTTGGGGGGGGGGAGGTGGGAATTAAGACCCATTGAAATCTGCTGTCCCAATCCTAAACATGCTTACCCATTGCGCTCAGTAGGACTTTTCTTCTGCTTAAACAGGAAAGATTTGCATTGCTGTTGCTTCAAGACAACTTGCTAATTTGAGCATTTCTCCTGATTGTGCTTTTGCACAAAGTTTCCAGGTAGGTTACAAGGCTCCTGATATTTACTGAGTGTTTATTTTCTCTCAATTTTTTTTGCGGGGAAATGATATGTTGTGTCAACTGGGATAGAGGGCAGTGTGTTGAGATTTCTCTTTTTTCAGACAAATCCTCTTCAATTGAGCAGCCTGATTTTGCTGCTCTCTCCTCGACGCTCACTCACAAAACAGCGAGACCGTCTGAAAGCAGCCCAAGTTAGCAGGTAGAGGGGCTAAGGGTACTTCTAGACTGTTGCTGTCGTGTCCTGGGATCCAGGCACATCTTTGCAAATTACAGTATATCTAATTCTGCATGGTTCCTTGTTTTATTCCCTCCCCCCCTTTCCATCAAGGAGCTCGGAGTGCAATTTTCCACCTCCCCATTTCATCCTCAAATCAATCATGTGAGGTAGATTAGGCTCAGAGACAGTGACTGGCCCAAAGTTACCCATTGAGCTTCGCGGCTGAGTGGGGTTTTGAACCCTGGTCTCCCAGGTCCCTAGTCCAACACTCTAACCACTGCACCGCACTGCCTGTGTGTGGACATTGATATGACAGAAGATGGGAGGATGTAACTTTTGCGGCATGGAAAATTATTTAGCTTAAAGTGGGAGAATAATGAGTGGGCATTGTTAAAAACCCTCAGTGTAGATACACTTGATGCTTAGTATTTCAGCTTTAGGACCCAGCTGGCTTCCAGGTCAGTGGGCTTAATCTCTAAAGTCTAGAAGGCATATCTAGAATGTGATAGTAATTCACAGTATTCAGCAAAATCATTAAGCCATGAGCAATACGAAATGAGCCATACCCAAATACCCAAATATGCAAATATTTCCTTTTTTTATGTAGTAATAACTTTCCCGTTTTTTTTAAACCCTCCAGTTATAGTTGTTTCTCATATTACTCATATCCTTAGATTAAAACCTCTACTGACGAATCAGACGGCCTGCAAATCCAGACTCTGCTTTTTAAAATCAAAGCCTCTAGCTTTTACTTTTCTTTTTTTTCAGAAAAGAAGGTGCAACTCAAATTAATTTTGAAATGTATGTTGGAAATCTGTCTGTTCTCCTGCTGATGATTCTTAGCAGTGCCAGCCTAGGTAAGTATAACTCAATTTTTCCTCTCTTTAAACAAGGTTTAGCAAGCCACACACACACACACACACACACACACACACATAGTATAGAAGATAAGTCACTGTTTTTGGATCTTCATATAAAGCTCCCCAGAAACATTTCTAGACGTTAATTAAAAACAACAACTGTAAATGCAAAGTGGTTACTCAGTAATCTCACTGTCCTTCAGTGTGTTGGTTCTATTATTGGTAAATGTCATTTTCACTGAAAGCACATATTTTTATTTCTCAGGAATTACAGTGTGGGGTGTGATACTTAGAGCAGAATCCTTGAAATAAGTGGATTTAAATAACTTGAAGTCAATGGGTTTCTTTGGGTATGACTAACCTTTGATACTGAGTTGTGTGCGCTTGTCCCTCCAACCACCCTGCGTAGTTGAAACTTTATTTTTAAAAAACCTTGTATCCCACCCATCGTCCAAGGATCTTCTGGACAGCGTTCAACAATATATAAACCAATAAATAAATAAATGATGCAGTAAAGTAAAACCAATTTCCGTAAGCTATCTACTTCTACATAAAGATGCCCTATGAAAAAGGCAATGATTAGAACAGTGTTTCCCAAAGTTGGGTCTCCAGCTGTTTTCAGACTACAATTCCCAACATCCCTGACCACTGGTCTTGCTAGCTAGGGACGATGGGAGTTGTAGCCCAAAACCAGCTAGAGACCCAACTTTGGGAGCTACCGATGAGAAGATGCCTAAAGAGTTTTGGCACCAACCCAACCCTCTTGGGGCAATGGATTCCACAACTGTGAGGTTGTTACCAAGAAGTCCCTCTGGTGTGTTAGAGACCTCCTGGGCCTGGGCCTACCAGCTGGCCCTCCCAAGTAGGTCTCAAGCCATGGACAGGTTGATATATGGAGAAGTGGGTCCCTCTGGTATTTGGGAGTTTATTACCAGTGGTATTAGCAGTTTAGGGAGTTACATGTCAGGGCCAAAACCTTGAACTGGGTTTGGTAGTTAACTGGCAGCTAGCACAGATCTTTGAGGATTGGTGCCATGAAGTCTTGAAACATCAGACCCAACGTGACTCTGGTGGCTACATTTTGCGCTAGCTGCAAATTCTGAACCCTCTTCAAGGGCAGCCCCTCGTAGCGTGCATTGCATTGCAGTAGCTAAACCGGAGGTTATATGAGTGTGGATCACAGTAACCAGGCTACCCCTGTAATTTGTGTACATCAGTAGATCTGCTGTCCATGCCTGCTGTCCCTCTCTTCTTGCATAGAAATAGCCACGACTATCTTCCCATGCTCCTAAGTTAGAAAACACTCTAAGGCCTCACTCAAGAGCTGTCTCTTTCCCCAGCTGTTCCTTATCTGGCTCATCTCCCAGCTACTATTTATCAGCAGGCCCAGCTGTCCAGGGCCTGATCCTTCATGCAGGAAGGAAGCCTAGGGAGCAGTGGATCGGTCCCTAGTGGTCCTTTGTAAGTGATGAACCAGCCTTATCTGGCAAGAGAGACTGCATAGACTTCCAGGGACAAGGTGGAATTTAGGTAAAAGGTAGCCCAGTCAAAGGCGACTCTGGGGTTATGGCACCCATCTCACTTTCAGGCCGAGGGAGCCGGTGTTTGTTCACAGACAGCTTTCCGGGTCGTGTGGGTAGCATGACTAAACCGCTTCTGGCACAACGGAACACCGTGACGTAAGCTAGAGCGCATGGAAACGCCATTTACCTTCCCACCGCAGCAGTACCTATTTATCTACTTGCACTGGCATGCTTTCGAACTGCTAGGTTGGCAGGAGATGGGACAGAGCAACAGGCGCTCACCCCGTTGTGGGGATTTGAACCGCCGACCTTCTGATTGACAAGCCCAAGAGGCTCAGTGGTTTAGACCACAGTGCCACTTGCATCCCTACCTGCAGACTATGAAGCTATTCTTTCAGGGGAAGTGCAAGTGCATCTAGAACAGGTCACCTTCTACCTCCTGGATGTGGGTGCCACTGATTCACAGCACCTCTGTCCTGTTTATTGGTCCTCATGTAACCCATTACAACCTCCAAATACTGGTCAAGCACCTACACAGCTTCACCCCCCCTGCTAACCATATCTTCCGCACACTAGTGCATTTCCCCCCCTTCCTTAGAAGCTTCATGCTGCATTGCACAAACATGCAAGATATTGTGGATCCTCTACAAACAAAAACAGGGGCATGGACAGAGCTGCATTGCCATTGCCTTCTTGTTTTGTTTCAATAGTGCCAGCATACTCCGTTTCCTGTCTCAATAGTCAGGCCAAAGAGGTGGAACGACAGTCTGTGTTTCATGAAGCTAGGTCACATCAGGGCTAGTGTTAGCATAGCTCCAAGAATGAGATGTGCTCTTTTGCCCCCCTGTTTTCTAAGAAAGGCCACATTTATTTGTTTCTTTGTGTACACTTTGAAGGTCAGCTTTGCCCTATACGCTCGATCATTAACATTCCGGAAGGAGAATATTTTTCAATTTGCTGTCCCGGGGTGGAACAAGATAGAGGCTACGCTGTGCACTGGTATAAGGAAAGAGGAGGAGATTGGACATTGATTCAAGGAGACAACAGAACTGAGTTGAGCGGGACTTACTTGGAATTTTGGCCAGCTGTGCTGAATGACAGTGGAAACTATATGTGTAATTCCAGGTAGGTGGAATATGTACCAAGAGGAGTATATACAGAGATGTTTGGAGGCCTTGGCCTGTTTTGCCAGGTCTTCCTTTCATGTAAAGAAGATGTAAAAAGGTAAAGGGACCCCTGACCATTAGGTCCAGTCGTGGCCGACTCTGGGGTTGCAGCGCTCATCTCGCTTTATTGGCCGAGGGAGCCGGCGTACAGCTTCTGGGTCATGTCGCCAGCATGACTAAGCTGCTTCTGGCGAACCAGAGCAGTGCATGGAAACGCCGTTTACCTTCCCGCTGGAGTGGTACCTATTTATCTACTTGCACTTTGACATGCTTTCGAAGTGCTAGGTTGGCAGGAGCAGGGACTGAGCAACGGGAGCTCACCCCGTTGCGGGGATTCAAACCGCTGACTTTCTGATCGGCAAGTCCTAGGCTCTGTGGTTTAAGCCACAGCGCCACCTGCATCCCACAAAGACAGCAGTCCATATTTGCATAGGAAGCTGCCTTTCCTCTAGCTGGGTTTTCTCCCTGCTGTACCTGAAAACACCAGAGTTTGAACCTTCTCAGTGCTTTTTTTTTGGTGGTACTCTGTACCGGCACCTCCCCGCCTCCAAATCTTGCAATGACCCTTGTGGTCCCCTTCCATCTCTACGATTCTACTATTCCCTCTCCCACCCTCCCCACCCAGTTCCTAAGAAAAGGCTGGTTATGTAGAAAGGCAGGCATCAATGCTTTTATCCCCTTGCCCTTCCCAGCCCTGCTTTAGGGGTCCTCGGCTGTTGCACAAGCACACTGCCTTCCCACCCTTTAGCCGGAATGGAACAGTTTTTTTTTAACTGGTGCTGACAGTTCAGCAACATTGCTACTAGCTGTATCTTGGTGTGGTTTCAAAGCAGGAGTGAGACTTGCTACACTGTGAACATCAGTGAAAGGCAACAGTGTCAGGAGAGCCCTCACAGTGAGTTCCTTCACTTCCTTCTCAGTTAGTAAAGCACTAGCAGCTTCCCCTCTTCCGAAAGCGGGCCTTTTCCTGTTATGCATTCTGGATTGGGCAACTCTTTGAAGCAATATGTTTCCTGGATCATCAAGGGGATGACCCCGTTTGACCCTTAAGGTGAGCGTGGCAGAGACATGTGCTGCAAAATACAGGACTGAGAGCGTTGCAGATTGCTTATGTAGCACCTCTTTGGTGATCCACGTGCGACAGCAGCTGCATGGGTTCCAATAGAAGAGCTGGCTTCTGGCACTCACAAACCACACGAGGACTTTAGCGGTAAGAAGTGCCTGGAATGGTTGGATCCAGTACCAGAACTAATGCAGCACAGTTAGCTCCAGCAGGGGCCAAAGAGGCCCATGGCTGCTTCCAAACAAAGCTAAATGGGGATTTCTGGTTTAGTGCTACTCTCAATGCAAGAAGCGTCCATTTGGATGCCATTCTGCAACTAGTTACAGTGGTACCTCGGGTTACATACGCTTCAGGTTACAGACTCCGCTAACCCAGAAATAATGCTTCAGGTTAAGAACTTTGCTTCAGGATGAGAACAGAAATTGTGCTCCGGCGGCGTGGCAGCAGCAGGAGGCCCCATTAGCTAAAGTGGTGCTTCAGGTTAAGAACAGTTTCAGGTTAAGAACGGACCTCCGGAACGAATTAAGTACTTAACCCGAGGTACCACTGTATTTTATTTATTCATTTATATACCACTTAATGCCAAAATCGTCTCCTGTTAGTTCCCAACCTTTTTGCAATGGCAACCCACAAACCCAAATTTACATGGCATGGCGACCCATCAAGTTTATTGTGGCATGAATTTTAGATCTTATTTCTTTATTGCTCTGAGTTTTTGTGACTGATGCTCCCTCACCCAAATCCATACTGTGGAAAGTCCAGCTATCTCCCGTTGGTCCTGAATGTGCAGAGCAAACGATATTGATTTTGTACCACATACACACACTGATGATGTTGCTGCCTAGCAACAACACAGAACACTCTCCTGTGTGAATGATAGGACTTGAAAGCAAATAGATGCTATTGTCTAGGGTTGCTCTCAAGGGCTTGGGTGCCAGTCAAGAGAGGCATAAGTTTCCTTTCCAAAGTTCTTGGCCAATGAAAGCTGGGATGATGGTGCAGCAGTGACCAGAACATACTGAGGTTGAATCAGTCTAGGGAATCAGTCCAGGTCCAAACATAATCCAAATGCAGGGTCAATAATGAAGGGAGTCCAGGTGAGTTGCAGGAAGACTAAGGTGGAATCTCTACACACTTAAAAAACTGCTCTGGAAATGCATTTTGTAATAAAGCATTCTTAAAAATACACTGAATTTTCCATAAGGCTCACCATCACCATCTGGTGTCACATTGCATATTGCACTTAAAACACACTTAAAACATTTTGTTTGCAGCTGTATAGCTGAGTCCTAGGTCTGAGTTTAAGGAGCCAGAGACCTGGGTTGTTTTGAGCAACTGAAGGGCTCAAATGGGAGGCATCTTTGGCTACCCTTGCCTTATAGAAAATGCTTTATTTGGCCGTCTGGAGTCCCAGGTAATTTTCTCAGTGGCATCTATCAATTCAGTTTTCAGATGGCTTTTTTAAATCTAAAAATGACCCAGGAGCGAAAGTCAAGTTAGGTAACTGTTATCCAAAGATCTTGGGTTGGGCTGCTGCTTGTTGTTTTCTTCCTGCCCCCTTTACTGACACCTTGGCTCTTGTGGCTGTCGCAAATTAGGTCACAGAGACCTCACTCGAGTATGCGATTCTGTGCCTTGAGTGTTCCAGTTTGCAAACGTTCTTTGGAACCTGAATGTCCAACGTGGTTTACACGGCTTCCGATTGGCTGCAGGAGCTTCCGGAAGCCAATTGGAAGTTGTGCCTTGGTTTCCGAACATTTTGAACGGATTTCTGGAACGGATACCGTTTGACTTCCGAGGTACCACTGTATTGTGATAATGATGAGCTATCACAATCATTGCATTTTTATACCACCCTTCATCTGAAATTGCAGGACTGTTAACAACCTAATAACTCAAAATTACTACTACTACTACTACTATTCTTATTATTATAAAATAACAAATTTCCCACCCACCCCAAGACCTAATTTATGAATTATTTTGTTTGTTTTGGTTCATTGCTTTTGGTTTCCTACTTTCAATGGCCTAAATGCCTGATTTGTTCAGGAACTCTGCCCAAAAAACCATTTACAAATATGCAAATATGGTTTTGTCCTTGTGAGAGAACTGGGCTGCAAAAATGGCTTTTAATGTGTCATGGGTTCTAGGGCTGGCTCACCCACCCCATGAGGCATGATGGAGGGAGCAGAATCTGCAGGGGCAGCTGACCCAGCCTTCAAGGAATACATTTCTTGGAGCCCAGATCTGCCGCCTCCTTGGTGACCTCCCCAACTGCCACCTCTACAGCAGGTTCTTGGCAAATAGGAGGTGCTGCTGGTCTCCTCACACCCTTGTTCCTGATGTAGATCTTCACTCACCCCTTTTCGACTAGCCGGGGAGGGCCGCCATTTTGTGGTTTGCCTCAGGTGTTAAAATATGCCTTGGGCTGGCCTTGATGGGTTCACTCATGGAAGGAAAGCGGGATATAAATGTAAGAAAATATAGAAAGCCACCTTAACACACACACACACGCTTCTTCCTTCCTCTCAGCAATGGAAAACACAATCCAAAGAAATGGTCTTTGATTGTCCTCCAAAGAAGTAGAACAAGTTGCTTCAATGCCAACCACGTGTCATCTGCTATACATGGAATTCTTGGAAGAACCTATCAACTGAAATGCAATGATACATACCACAAGGCAACTGTTGCCAAGATAACATGGTACAAGGTATTTATTAACACAACATTCTATGGAAATTGAGTTCCTTTACCTTTTAAAAAATTAAATAATAATTAATATTTGTCGGGGGTGGGGCTGGAGGGCTGGAACGGATATGCGCTCCAAAATCCACCTATATCTGTAATCAATAAAGTTGTGGCCATTTCTTATCCAGTTTATTAATCACATCTTACATTTAGTCACTGCCTGGGAATTGGGGTAGGGTGGGGGTAGGGGTGGCACTGTTACTGGATCTGCAGCAAACAAACAAACAAACAAACTTTGTGGTGAGTTTCCCCTTCCTTTTCCAGAAAAAAAGCACTGCACACAACTAACTACAAGGTTGTGACAAAATATTTATCATGACAAGCAGTTTAGACTCAGGGGTCAGCAAACTTTTTCTGCAGGGGGCCAGTCCACTGTCCCTCAGACCTTGTGGGGGGCCGGAGTATATTTGGGGGGGGGGAATGAACAAATTCCTATGCCCCACAAATAACCCAGAGATGCATTTTAAATAAAAGGAGACATTCTACTCACGTAAAAACATGCTGATTCCTGGACCATCTGCAGGCCGGATTGAGAAGGCGATTTGGCCAGATTTGGCCCCCGGGCCTTAGGTTGCCTACCCATGGTTTCTTTAGAGCAAGATAATGAAGGCAGAATGGAAGGGAAGGGAATGGCTCACCACATTGTTTGCGTACTTGTTCATGTACTGTATTTTGAAATTTTATGTTGCTTCTAATACATCTTTTGGAACATCTCCACTTTAAACAGGACTGCAGGAAGCTCCCTCAAACAAAGGAGGAGTGGTCTATCGATGAGCTAACAGCGGGAGATTCTGGAAATTTCACATGCGTGAAGACATTTGTTCATGCAGGAAAGAGATACAATGCTACCAAAACAATAGGACTAACGGTGGAAGAAGGTGAGAGGCGGAGTGAAAAATAGGACGATAGTTTGCTTTGCATTAAAACCTCAGCACCTAGGACTTGCCGATTGCATGGTCGGCGGTTCGAATCCCCGCGGCGGGGTGCGCTCCCGTTGTTCGGTCCTAGCGCCTGCCAACCTAGCAGTTCAAAAGCACGTCAAAGAGCAAGTAGATAAATAGGTACTGCTTTATAGCGGGAAGGTAAACGGTGTTCCGTGTGCTGCGCTGGCTCGCCAGATGCAGCTTGTCACGCTGGCCACGTGACCCGGAAGTGTCTGCGGACAGCGCTGGCTTCCAGCCTATAGAGTGAGATGAGCGCACAACCCTAGAGTCTGGCAAGACTGGCCCGTACGGGCAGGGGTACCTTTACCTTTACCTAAACCCTTTAAATCTCAACTTACCCAGGAGCCCCTATACATATTAGCAGGTGTCAATTTTATGCCCATTTGTGGCACGTGGCTGTGCTCTGAATCTTTTAAGTGCTTAGCAATGCTGCTGTTTACTCAGTATTTGATTTTTAGGGTGTTTTTTTTAAAGACGTGATATGTGGATGCAGGCCTTACACAAGCACCTTCAGGTGTTATCCACATGAATGGGTCTCCCATGTGTAAAAACACCAAGGGAGCTGGGGCTCGCAGCTATAGTGGAGGCCATTTTGTGTGGATAATACATGGCAGGGGCCTACAATCTGACTAACGTTTGGTTTCTGGAGACCCTCTGCCTCCTCTCTGTAGGCTCAGCTGCCATCAACACTCTGTAGCAACACACGGCTAATAAAAAATGAGCAATAATCAATTATAATGTACTGTTTCACAATAAAAAATAGTATGTACGTGATGTTTCAAAGTACATTAAATCAAAATAGTAAGCGTAACCACTCACTATAACAGAACATCACAATTAAGGTCAGATACCTTTAAACAAGCGCATAGCGTTTAAGGTCCCATCGGTACATCAAATAACAAAGGATCACATATCAGTGTCTGCTGATCCTTTGTTATTTGATGTACCTGTAGGTAGACATTTTAATCGCTGATGAAGATTCATCTTCAAAACAGTACGTGTATCTGGAAAAACTGTTTTTCTGTTTTCTGCTGGAGCACCTACTTTTTTTGCAGGACATTGATTGACTGTTTAAAGGCATCTGGCCTTAATCGCTATGCGCTTGTTTATAAGCATCTGACTTTAATCACCATGTTCTGTTATAGTGACTGGTTATGCTTACTATTTTGATTTAACGTACAGTGGTACCTCTGGTTACAAACTTAATTCGTTCTGGAGGTCCATTCTTAACCTGAAACCATTCTTAACCTGAGGTACCACTTTAGCTAATGGGGCCTGTCACGCTGCTGCGTGATTTCTGTTCTCATCCTGAGGTAAATTTCTTAACCCGAGGTACTACTTCCGGGTTAGCAGAGTTTGTAACCCGAAGTGTTTGTAACCTGAGGTGTTTGTAACCCGAGGTACTACTGTACTTTGAAACATCACGTATGTACAATTTGTTATTGTGAAACACTACATTATTATTGATTATTGCTCATTCTTTATTAGCTGCATTTTGCTTCTGGTTGGTCTAGTTTTGTCTGTTCTGCAACACAGGGGATTTGCTTTGTTGCATCAACACTCTGTAAGCTGACAGGTTCCTATCAGGCACTTTTTGTCAACCCTGGATTTATGTGAATAATGATGATGATGATGATGATGATAATAATAATAATAATAATATTACTTTCAAATCATATAACAACAATTATAACAACAACATTATTTCACCCAATTTCAAATATGACAACATTAGACTGAACTGTTAGGGGAAAGGGTGGCTTATGTAACGTGCTGCTTTGCATCCCCCAGGTCTTGAGGAAATCACAAAGCCTGGGCTAATTGGATCCGAAAGTTATAACATCCTAACGGAAATAGGTACCTCTTCCTTTCTCTAAAATGAGAGAACATTTTCTAAGGCTAGTTGTGTAAGTGTGTGTGGTTTTATGGGCCGGTTGTGTGGCGTGCAAGTGAAGACAGCAGGCATTGCCACATTTGTCCCAAAATGTGTAGATGGGTAAGACATTACATCCTGAGATACACTGTGGTGACAGAGTAGATGTATTTCATGAACCTTGTGGACTGCCTATTGCATATTATGCATGCATGCATGTATTACAGGTAGAATTTTTTTACAAAATAAATTTAAAGTGACTTCTGTTGATTTGAAACACAAAACTGCCATAACATAAACAAACCATTATTATTTATTTACAATTCATTCATCACTTTGGTTGGCCCTGTAGAGTGCAAGTTTTCATAGCTGTTATCTGCACAAGAAGCTTATGGGAGACTTTTAACTGCATATTTAACCGAACAATGCATATCACTTCCATCTCTGTGGTAGATGGCAACCAACACCAGTTTCCTCATGAGGCAGTATCCTTCTGAAATCTTGAAAAAAACTTTAGCAAACACTCTTAAAACCTTAATATAGGACTACAAAATAATGGGAGTTGGAAGCAAAGCAACTGCTCCCAGGCCTTTGGGAAAGGGTGAGGATTTTAATGGAGCCATTCAGCTGGTATTGTTTATTGTCTGTTTTGATGCAGCCGGAGGACTCTTTACTTTTAAGGTGTGGGTTGTTAGTTATATTCAGAGTAGACCCATTGAATTCAGTGGACATGACAAACTTAAGTCCACTAATTTCAATGGGTCTGCTGTGAGCACAATGTGGTTGAACTTAAACCACTGTCATCAAGGAAACGCTGCTCTGAGTATGACTTAGCTAGATACCACCCTGTGGGGTTTTAGTTGTATAGTTTTAGGAATGTTTGTATTCCTGCCCTGGGCCTACATAGTGGAAGGTGGGCCAGAAATTTCACAAATAAATAAAAACAAATTAGGCAATCATTTCCGCTTTAATAACAATTGGGTGTATTTATTAAAGCCCCCCTAAATTATTAATTTTGAAACATGTTCTGCTTAGGTAAAAAGGAAATCCTCAACTGCACAGCTTTTTTAGGTTATTCTAACAATGTAGTTGGAGACTTTCTGCTTTATTGGTCACACCAAGATGACATGATAGGTCGCTGTGAGGACAACGACTTGCCATGTGAAATGGAATACCATTAGTAAGTAATGTTGGTAGAAAAATACTGTGTATCAATGTTTATATAGTGCAATCCTTGGCATTTTGGCATGTTGTGATTTCCTGTGCTCTCTGCCTTGCATTCTTACCTAACCAGCTAAAATAAAATATAACCATATGGCTTCTTTGTATGACAGACACAAACTGGTGTTTAATAGCCAGCCGTGTCCATGGCAGGATCTAGAATCAGTTTAGATTGAAAGCAGGACATTTACATGGATTGTTCCAGATTGACGAAAAACTACATTTTTGGTGCTACAAATGGGTTAGTGTGTAGCTAGCCTGAGCCTATGGGACGCAGGTGGTGCTGTGGGTTAAACCACAGAGCCTAGGACTTGCCGATCAGAAGATCGGCAGTTCGAATTCCCACGACGCGGTGAGCTTCCCGTTGCTCCATCCCTGCTCCTGCCAACCTAGCAGTTCGAAAGCACGTCAAAGTGCAAGTAGATAAATAGGTACTGCTCTGGCAGGAAGGTAAACGGCATTTCCATGCGTTGCTCTGGTTCACCAGAAGCGGCTTACTCATGCTGGCCACATGACCCAGAAGCTGTATGCCGGCTCCCTCGGCCAGCAAAGTGAGATGAACGCCGCAACCCCAGAGTCGGTCATGACTGGACCTAATGGCCAGGGGTCCCTTTACCTTTACCTTTAGCCTGAGCCTGGATTAAACCAAGTGTCTAGAGGATTGGGAAGGTGCATAACACAACAAAATTATCGCTTTCAATTTTGCGCTCTTCTCTGCAACTATCTGCCTATTTATGTTTATTGCATTCCTCTCACTGTCTCTTCCACCTTTCTTTAATGTTCATATTGTCTGCATTATCTGTGAACTGGTTTGGCATGTTATAGATTCCCCTCTGTCTTTGGATTGGATAAGGTACACTTCTTCTTTTTCCTTTTTCTTCTTATTCTTCTTTCAATAAATTTGTATACTGCTTGATTATGAAAACAAACAAAAAAAACCTCAAAGTGGTTTACAAAAAGATTAAAAAAAAAATATGAACAGCAACAATACTGAAAAGGATTTTTTAAAAATCAATATTATAGCATTGTGGCAGCGGTATCTCATGTTTCCTGTCTGATGGACTACAACTCCATCAGTCCTGGGCCAGCATGGCCAATGATAAGGAATGATGGGAGTTGTAGTCAAACCACAACTTGAGGATACCGTATTGGCTATCCCTGCATGGTGTTACTTCACTAGACCTCTCTCACTTCAGCTTGGCATTTTCCAGCTTGTGATGTTAACCATTATGGGTTTTAAGTGTTTTTGTTTTACTTTGGACTTTGTATGTAATATTCTGTATTTCCATTTTGCCTGGAAATGGCAATACGACGGCATACACGCCATACATTTAAAGCACATATAAATCAAATATCCCCCCTGCAAAGAATCCTGGAAACTGTACTTTACTCCCTTGCAGAGCTGCAATTCCCAGTACCATTAACAATTCTCAGGATTCTCGCTTTAAATGTATAGTTTGTAAGCAGTCCAAAACAGGTGGTATATAGGTTGTTTTTTTTTTTAAAGTCCATAAATACATGCTCAGGCTAAATAAAAGA
Organism: Podarcis cretensis; assembly: GCF_951804945.1. NCBI lineage: Eukaryota > Metazoa > Chordata > Lepidosauria > Squamata > Lacertidae > Podarcis > Podarcis cretensis. The sequence continues at coordinate 77,336,083 of NC_137173.1, forward strand.
TCATAAAAAGGGTTTATAAAGCAGTGCCTTGCAAAGATTGTGTGAACTATTATAGGATCATCCCTCTGCATGACAGAACTTCACCCATAAACAGTGACTGAAGGAATCATAGAAAAGCCACACTAAATATCTAGGGTTGTAGCCAACATTAATCATACTGAGAGTGGGCCCCTTGAAATTAATAGATCCAAGTTAATCAGGTCCATTCGTTTCAATCTGTCTACTCTGAGCATTGCTAATTTTGGGCACAGCCTCTAGTTTGGAAGTACCCAATGAAGCTGCAATGAGAAGATTTATTTAGTTGGAGAGGGTGGCTTATTTCTCATATAATTACTGTAGCACACTGCATTCCTTGTGTTCTTCAGTCACAAAGGGCACTTCTTCTGTTATGGATTCTTGATCTGAGATTCCTGCATTCCAGGGGGTTGGACTACGATTCTATGATTCTAAGATTTTCTTCAGTGATCTGCCTTTGAAGATTTGTATCCTGAAATTAGATTACAAGAATCAAGCTGACCGATGAAAGACGTCTCACATTCTTTTCTTTTCTTCTAACAGTCAAGAAGAAGGGAAAAACTATTCTTTAAAGCAGTTGTGGATCAAGAGTGTTAAAGAGGCGGACATCAATTTTTCATACACCTGCAATTTTGTGGCAACTGGTTACCCTGAAAAGCAAATAGTTACACTGCAGAGAGGTACTGTATGGTTTTCTTCTAATGCCTGGCGCCCACAAAGAATATTAACTGGGGCCCGTCTGTGGACCAGATACAACGGAAGTGCAAAGCACTTATGCAAGGAAAATCAGAGCTTTTGTGTGGAAGCCTAAGAAGTAGTCCTCTGGGGGCTTCAAATTTTTGATAGTACAACAATTTGTGCAGTACTGCAGTACTTAGTAGTTCTGTTTCAATTGAGTGCTCCCTTCTTTTAGAATTAGTTTTACCTTATTTGAAAGGAAGTGGGAAATAGCAACGGCAAGGGTAGCTCAGTCAGTAGAGCATGAGACTCTTAATCTCAGGGTTGTGGGTTCAAGCACCATGCTGGGCAAAAAAATCCCTGCCTTTCAGGGGGTTGGACTGGATGACCTTTGTGGTCCCTTCCAGCTGTTCAATTCTATGATTCTATGTTTCTGCCCGCGGCTTTCTCTCTTAGCTGACAAAATTGGTGATAGTTCCCGAATTGGATCTAGCATCCTGGTGTTGGTGTGATCCAGGAAAAAGACTAGTGCTGGATCTCTCAGCACAGGTCAATGTTTGTAGTGGTAAATACATACAGGGCTGCTACTTTTTCTTGCCGATCTTGGTCTGAGATTGTAATAGACATGCTTTCCCCCCAGCTGGACATTTTGACTCCTGCAGTCTTGCTGTGGAGACAGCTTGTCAGGAAGATTTGGTGGGGAGGGGGAAAAGTGTTAAGCACCCACCAGTTCTCTCTTTCAAATGCTCCTCCTCACAATCACATTATCTCAACAAACATGGGGGGTTTTTTTGGGAGGGGGCACTTTGGTCGCCTCTTGGATGTTGAGTGTAAATGAACAAGAACAAATGGATTTCATGGGGCTCAGTTTGTTAGAGTTTGAGAGCAGATGAAGCATGAGCTCACAAATTGAGGATAGATAATCATCTTCATTAAGGGACGCAGGTGGCGCTGTGGGTTAAAGCCTCAGCGCCTAGGGCTTGCCAATCGAAAGGCCGGCGGTTCGAATCCCTGCGGCGGGGTGCGCTCCCGCTGCTCGGTCCCAGCGCCTGCCAACCTAGCAGTTCGAAAGCACCTCCGGGTGCAAGTAGATAAATAGGGACCGCTTACCAGCGGGAAGGTAAACGGCGTTTCCGTGTGCGGCTCTGGCTCTGGCTCTGGCCAGAGCAGCGATGTCACGCTGGCCACGTGACCCGGAAGTGTCTCCGGACAGCGCTGGCCCCTGGCCTCTTAAGTGAGATGGGCGCACAACCCCAGAGTCTGTCAAGACTGGCCCGTACGGGCAGGGGTACCTTTACCTTTACCTTAATCATCTTCAATATACTGTAGTAATAATAATAATAATAATAATAATAATAATAATAATAATAATAATATACTATTTATACCCCACCTATCTGGCTGGGTTTCCCCAGCCACTCTGATTGGCTCCCAACAGAACATTAAAAACACAAAAAAGAGCAAACATATTTTTTTTCCCTAAACAGGGCTTAGATCATAGGATCCTTCTTACACCTTGGGGCAGAAGCAAGAGGCATGACAACATGTGTTATCCCTTTTTCTGCCTAAAAACATACTGGGCAAACACTTAATAGCAGAGTGTTCTGGCATCATTATAGATCAGAGCCCCCCAATGTGGTTCCCTGCAGATTTTGTTGAACTCCAGTTCCCATCAGCCTCAGCCAGGGGGATTATGGGAACTGTAGTGAAGCAACACTGTGGCGGGAGGGGTATGTTGGCTACCCTTGAGATAGACTTATTGCAGTTTTTCTTGAGAAGAGTACTTATTTGGAGGGCTCTGTCTCAATCGTGTGTTGCCTCTGTTTGTTTTCCAGAAACGAATCGAGACTTACCCTTGCGGGTCTTTACCCCTGGAATTATCGCAGTGATCTTGCTTTCCCTTGTTTCTGTTCTTGTGGTCGTTCTGTCTGTGATATTCAAAGTTGACCTTGTTTTATTGTACAGAGATGTCACAGGGAAGGATGAAACGATTGGAGGTAAAACATAGTAAGGTTTGGTTTAGGGTGGGGTGGGTGGAGAGCTGTTTTGCCTGAGCAAAAATGAATTTTGTAGGTCTTGGTTGGGGAGGTAGACAGGGTTGTATTTGCTTTTTAAGCTTTTCTGTTGCAGCATTCCCCGGTGGCGACGGGAATGACCTTTAAGTTTATTAGGCTGCATGGAATGAAGGATAAGTTGCTACCTTCAAGAAATGCAGGAGGTGCACAATTAGTTCCAGTAATTGCACAAGGAATGTCTTTTTTAAAAACAGACAGAACACATAAATACTTCACGGGTGAATTAATTTTTTACAGATGGAAAAATATATGATGCGTTTGTGTCTTACCTGAAAGACTGTGTACCCATATGTGATGAAGAGAGAAAATTTGCACTGAACATATTGCCCACAATATTAGAAAAACATTTTGGATACAAACTTTGTATCTTTGAACGGGATATCTCTCCTGGAGGAGGTAGGTGGATGTGTTGTAACTGTCTTACTGAGTAGTTTTTGACAATATGCAAAAATTGTCAATAATAATAATAATATTAATAATATATTTACATGCCACCCAACTAACTGCGTTGCTCCAGCCACTCTGGGCAGCTTCCAACAAATTAAAACATCAAACACAGCAAACAACAAACCTTAAAAACTTCCTGATACAGGACTGCCTTCAGATGTCTCCTAAGTCAGATAATTGCTTATTTCCCTGACATCTGATGGGAGGGCGTTCCACAGAGCGGGTGCCACTGGTTCCCTGTAATTTCGCTTCTCACAATGAGGGAACCATCAGAAGGCCCATGGAGCTGGATCTCAGTATCCAGACTGAACAATGAGGATGGAGATGCTCCTTCAGGTATACAGGGCAAAAGCCATTTAGGGCTTTAAAGGACAGCACCAATAACCCCTTTTCATGGGTGTTAACCCTGATTCTTTTTTGAAAAATTAAAATGCATACTAAAATGAGGGATGTTTTGTAGCAGAAATTAGCCATGCAAGATGTACTTGAGCAGTTAGGAGCTATGTTAGAAGAAATCTGTTAATCTATTTATAAGTCAAATCTAGTTGCTCATAATTTTCAGATTTGTAATGAACTCTGACTTGGCTCCAACTGACTTCAGTATTTTCACAATTCAAACCAAGGTCAAGTTAATGTATATTTTTTCTACCTTATGGGCTGCATGACTAAGCAGCCAAACTCATCTTTGTGCATGCTGAGTTGTTTGGAAATAAACAGATTGCGTCTACAAAGGAATAAAAACAATATCATTTGCACGGGTGTGGGATGACTTAATATTGTCCCCTTTACTCATGTTTTGCCAAGGGAACCAATCATTTTAGAAGTCTGGACCTGAACTATCTCTTGCTGGAAGAAATAGCCTTATCAGCCTGTATGTTTTCAACTATCTGCTATTGGGCTTTGATTCACATTACTTCCCCCATCGTCCTTGAGGTCCAGAGAGAACGTTGGACATATGAAACCGCCCTATACTGAGCTGGACCACCCAGTATTATCAATTTTGACAGACAGGAGTCCCCTGCTACATTAGATCTGACAGATATATTAAAATTTTGGAGGAGAGAAATACCTTTTCTTTCTGCTGCATTATTCTAAGGCGCTTTTCAGATTGAGGAAAAATGGATGCTTAGCCCTTTTACCGGGTGGCTGGCCTTGACCGCCTGGGCAGCCGGCTCAAGCTCCCACCAGCTGCTTTAATTCATACTGGCCAATGGGTGGCCTCCTCTCAGTGGCGTAGCGTGGGGGGTGCAGTGGGGCCGGCCGCACCGGGCGCAACATCTGGGGGTTAGGGTTAGGGAGCGCAAATCCACGGTTAGGGGGCGCAAATCCACGGGTTAGGGGGTGCAAATTACTTGCCTTGCCCCGGGTGCTGACAACCCACGCTACGCCAATGTCTCCTCTTGGAGGTGGGGCAGTGCCTTGCTAGCTGAAAGGGCATTACAAATGTTTGTTATCGGGGGAGAATGTAATATCTTGTCCTTCTGTAATGGAAGGGGGAGGGAAGCCTACCAGAGAAGGGGCCTTGGCCTTGTTACCCTTAAGGCTGACACAGATGTTTGTTTTGCTGGAGAGCAGTGCTGGTGGTTTATTGCTCTGTGCCAAACAAGAATCTGTGACCATAGTAGGTGATGGTTTTATCGTTTGGTTAACAAGTGGTGTTGATTTAAAGGAAGAATGAGTTGCTTCTGATAATATTGCAGACCAGGTATGAGGTTCTGCCGTTTACATGCCCACATGCCTTCCTGCCTTCGTAGAAGTCATTTCCTCACAGTTTCTCAGAGACCTCAGAACATCACATTAGAGTTGTGCAGAGTTCATCAAGGGCAAAAGAAAACAACTGGTGTCCTTTAAAGTATTTGCAACCTGCCTTTTTCTTCTTTGACTCCAGGACTCTGTCCTGATGCTGAAAATAGACTTCTTAGTTGAAAATGGACTTCTGACTTTAAATTCTTAATTCTAAGTGTGGGATGGGGGGAGGAGGATGAAATTGCTTGGTTGTGAGTGAAAGGCATCCTGCACATGCCCAGAATTGCTCACTATTGCCGTTTACTGGAATTTTTGCTAAAGAATTCTTTGTCATGAACTCACTGACTAATTGTGGGCTAGTCACTTATTATTGTGCCTCAGTGTTCTCCAGCTGTAAAATGTGATACGACCCATAGTTATATAGTTATATTGTTACACACACACACACACACACACACACACAAAATATATACATAATCTGTATTCTAAAATTAGAAATAATTCACTTCAAACTTTTCCATGCTGCTTTGTGGCAGAAGAGACAGCATTAGCACATTTCCACAGGCCTCTCATGTTTGTAATTCATGTAATGTATTAATAGACCAATGCTATTTCAGATGTTTCCATTATAACTGCTCCCTCTTCTGCCTGCAGCTGCTGTCGATGATGTCCAGTCATATATTGACAGGAGTAGAAGATTAATCATTATACTGAGTAAGAACTACATCTCTGACAAAGTCATGTTTGAACTTGAAACCGGGCTTCACAAGGCCTTGGTTGAAAAGAACATTAAAGTGATACTAATCGAATATATGCCTATTTGTGACTTTGATTTCTTGCCCAAGTCTTTGAAACTTCTTTCACCAAGCCACGTGGTGAAATGGAAAGAAGAGAAGTCACTCGCTTTAAATTCCAGGTTTTGGAAGAAGCTCCGCTATGCGATGCCTGCTAAGCCCTTCTCAATGATGGAACCGGCTAGTTTGTGAGATGTACATTCAGGACAAAGCATGACCAATTCAGCCACCCCTGATGGGCTTCACTCAGCTTTCATCTTAGTAAGGCTACTAGCCTTATATCAGAGTCCCTTTAGAACAAGATGTTGCTACAGGCTGCTGACTGTTTGCAATTAGAGTGGCTATATTTGGGAAGTTTTGTGTCTCATATCCCCAAAACAAAATGTGTCAGAAAATATACCGTGTGGTCTTTAAGTAGATGCAGCACTCTCTGGAAGCCAACTCAACATAGGACTCAATAGAGAATATTTTGTCACAGATGTCATTCATAGGTTTGCTGCCTTCAGTGTTGCAGACCCTGTCCTGTGGAACTCCTTGCCAAGAGAGGATCAGCAGGAAACGCTCCTGCCTTCTTTTATAGTTCTCTTAAAATTGTAATATTCAGACAAGCCTTTGCCATGTGAAATTATTTTTACCAACCTATATTTATTGATTTTTTTAAAATGGTGTTTATAATGATTTTTTTAAAAAATATTATAGTAATTTTGTATGCTGTATATTGGCTTGCTGTATTTTTTATGAAACTGCAGTCTATAGATATTTCCAAAAAATAAATGTCTGCATCTATGTGCACACACTCCAACTGTAGTGCTATTTTTACTTTCAAAAGACACGCTGGGTGGGAACAAGATATTTGTAGAAATATAATATATGTTGCCTTGGTTTGTTATCTCACTTTTAAAACCAGATGTTGCTGAATCTGATAAGGAGCTACAATAAACCACAGTGGATTAGCTGTCTGTCTTCAGATTTATTGAATAATGAAAAGAAAATGTCAATAGTATTTTAAAGGTAAAGGTAAAGGACCCCTGATCATTAGGTCCAGTCGTGACCAACTCTGGGGTTGCTGCGCTCATCTCGCTTTATTGGCCGAGGGAGCCGGCGTACAGCTTCCGGGTCATGTGGCCAGCATGACTAAGCCACTTCTGGCAAACCAGAGCAGCGCACGGAAACGGCGTTTACCTTCCCGCGAGAGCGGTACCTATTTATCTACTTGCACTTTGATGTGCTTTCAAACTGCTAGGTTGGCAGGAGCAGGGACTGAGCAACGGGAGCTCACCCCGTCGCGGGGATTCGAACCGCTGACCTTCTGATTGGCAAGTCCTAGGCTCTGTGATTTAACCCACAGTGCCACCCGCGTTCCACAAATAGTATTATACTTGGTTGCAATAATACCTTGGTGCTGTATCAAGTATGCAGAGAATGACTAAATTTTCTACAGTTATCTAGTACTGTACCAACTCTCCTGTCTGATTTTCAAGTAGCAAGGTGTCTGCTGATTGGGTTTACTCGCTAGGAGGTATTCCATATTGCCACTTCAAACTGCAAGCCTTTTTCACTTGCCCATTTTTCGCTCTCTGTACATATACGTACTACAGCACTCCTGAAAAAAGCACAAGAGCAAAGAAGTTGAACGAGATGCAAGGTCGAAAAGTTTCAGGACTCTGGTGCACAACAAGTGAATGTGCATGCTCCGTTGGTAGGGCCACCATATTTTGAAGAGCAAAAAAAGAGGACACATTTTCTGACTTCTACTTTTAACTATGGGTTGCTATGACATCTCTCATGTTACATACCTGAGAGAAAGAGGACCTGTCCTGGAAAAAGAGGACACATGGCAACCCTGCCATTGGAGAAAAGAAATTGAAGGCTGGTGCAGGGAACAGGAGTCTGAATAGCTGGGGCAAGGTTCAAGGATGGGATTATAATCCATTGTCTGGGATGAAACAAGTCAATTAGTTTCCCTACTCTCTATAGCAAGCAGTTTAACTTTCCTCTTGATGAGAGATTGTTGTATTCACATTGCACCCATTTCCAGCTTCAACAGCAGTCTGCAGGGGGCAAGCACACAACATTTTACCTGATCACAATCATATAAATGCTGGGCTTTGTGGTTTTATGCTTGGTGCAGGAAGCAGCCTTCTGACTCATTAACCACAGCCTCCATAGGGTGAGGAATGCTTATCATGACTACATGTCATCTGGTAGTTTAAACTGTCGCTTCAACTGGACAGAAGTTCATTCTTTTCATATTCACTAGATACTACAATGACAGATAAACCATGGATGTAAACAATCTGTATATTCCGGTGCCAGACTGGCACCAACCATATACCACATTTGGGTGGGTGGGTGGGGGTTATTGGGTTGTTTTTATTTTGATTATGTGTTTTCTGGTTTTATCTTGTGATTTTTATCTTGGGAACTGCCCTGAGACCTGCAGGTATAGGGCGGTAAACAAATCTAATAAATAGTAATAAAATAATGCAAAATAATATTGAAGGGGCTAAAATGCTTTTGTTTGTAGTGCATTTATTTATATTCTGGAAGTGGCAACTGCCTGTAGGTGTTGTTTATAATGGATGAGCTAATCCAGGCTTCCTCAGCCTCGGCCCTCCAGATGTTTTTGGCCTACAACTCCCATGATCCCTAGCCAGCAGGACCAGTGGTCAGGGATGATGGGAATTGTAGTCTCAAAACATCTGGAGGGCCAAGTTTGAGGAAGCCTGGGCTAATCTGTCTTTTTGGATTCTGTTTCCCTTTTTTCCATTCCTAAATTCTCCACATTTCCACAGCCGTTTGCATTTTTTAATAAAAAGAAATCCTTGTGAAAATTCATCTGCATGTTTATCCACATTATCCCAATTTTGCCTAATATGCAATATTCTTGCAAAGCGGTTTCCCCTAAAATAATGAATTTTTGTGCTCTATTTTCACCAATATGTAGCATTTTTACTCCAGTGTATAGATTTTTGTAGACATTGCTTGGCTGAAGGAACTGCATTTCAAAATTTGGACAAGTGTGAATTTTAGTTTGCCTTTAAATGCAAACTGAATCAGATTTCTCTTCCATCCCTAATTTTCATTATTAATCCATATGACCGGCCCTCAATACATTTTTATGTATGGCTTACAAAACAATCATGCAATATCGAAAAATACAGAATAGAATTCTTAAAACAGCGCAGTAAAAATAGCAACATAAAACTTTCTCTAGTGAGGACAGAATAAATACTTTTTAGTTTGGCTTAAAATACAAATTTAAAAGGCCTGTGTAAATAAAAAGGTCTTCAGCAGGTGATGTAAAGAAGGTACCAGATTACCCTCTATGGAAAAGCTGTTCTATTACTAGGGTGACACCACTGAGAAGACCCTCTCTGTTGTAACCACCAGTTTCATTGACTTGATGGCAAATTGAGCTGCACATCCCGAGGGTATCTTGGGTAGTTATATGGAGAATTGTAGTTTCTACCCACAGAGCTACAGTGCCCAGTGCCTTTAAGAACCTCATGTTCCCATGATTCTTTGGGGGGAAATCATGTGCTTCAAATGTAGGCTGTGGGTCTTCAGTTTTTCTGGCTCCCTCTTTCACTTGCAAAGTCAGAATGATGGCACTGTTGAGATCATGCCCACAGACTCCTTTTATCAATATTGAGGCTCCCTCAGAGGCCAGAAGCCTCTCTGTAATTTGATAATTTATTGTACAAGGATGAAAAGGCAAGAGGGAGAGGAATGCTCAATACCTTCATCTTTTCCCACCCTTACACAGTTGTACCTTGGATCCCGAACACCCTGGTACTCAGATGTTTGGCTCCCGAAACCCAGAAGCGACTGTTCAGTTTGTGAACGTTCTTTGGAACCCGAACGTCCGATGGGGCTCTCGTGGCTTCCAATTGGCTGCAGGAGCTTCCTGCAGCCAATCGGAAGCAGCGCTTTGGTTTCCGAACGTTTTGGAAGTCGAATGGACTTCCAGAACGGATTCTGTTGGACTTCCAAGGTACGACTGTACATTGAAATAAAAATAACTGTGTAATATGCTTTTTGTTTCAGGGCAGAATTGCAAGGATCCATTGCTCGTGTGAAAGGGCAAGAGAGGATTCACTCAGTGCCTTTCCCAATTGTCAGAAATGACCAACTCACATCGTGTTTCACTTCAGAGGCCCAGAACTGGATGCCAGTTGGTGACCTAGGATGATGAACTGAAGGGAGAAGGATAGGGAGGGGAAAAGTGGGGTAGGGGAGAGAAAACACTGCAAAGGAAGCCTCTATTAGTCTACACCCTTCATTACTGATTGCAAATTTAGGAAGTGTAAGGGGAAGCAATGTTGTTGCAAACTTGAACCCTTTTCACATAGTAGCAGTGTGTTGTAACCATGTTTCTTACACTGTTTTCCCCTGCCCTTTTTACAAGAAAAGTTGCTGGAAATGTGTACTTGATGAAAAAAAGAAAGAAAGAAGAAGTGACGAGGCAAAGGAAATTCTGATTGAAAGGAAACTCACACGCTATATCCATTTGAGAGCTAACCACAGCTCTTAACACAGCTGCGTAGATGCAGAGGTAAGATAGTATTCTCAGATAACAGTCTCTTTTCAGAATGCAAAACTTTTAATACTATTGTTCTCTGATTACTTTTCAGCAAACCTTTCTATTTACTTAAGCTGAAGAGGTTTATTTTCTGAATGTCTATTTCTCTTTCCTGTTTTGCCACTGAGAATTATATTTCAGGGGTGATCGTGATCCCCCACTTTCTGTAAGTGAATGGAAAGAAATCTATAGGGTTTTGCAGAGGGAATATCACATAGTGTTAAAAGCCTCTTTATAATAGCTGATTTATGTGCTGGCATCCTTTATTACAAAATCTGAAGTAAAAGTAAGGCTCTCTGTAAATGGGTGATGTAAATGCTATCTGAACAGTCCCCTCCCTGAGTTGTTTAGTGGAGAATTTAAAATATAATCAAATTTACCTCCCCCTTTTAACATTCTACTCTAACGCTGTCTTGCAATAAATATTCTGAAACTGTAATACTGGCTTTGTATTCCAATACACCAGTCACATATGTTCATTTCACCATAATACCCTAATAGAGCAATTTGACGCATGTCTGTCTGAAGTTCAGAGGGACTTACTTGCCTGCAAAGGGGCAGGAAGTGTACATAGGGTTGCAGCCTAAGATTTCTCCAATACCTTTTTTAGTATTTTGAATGAAAGCTATAATACCATCCTATTTCAGAAGACAATTATTTATTATTTCATTTCATTTTATTTACTAGATTTATATACCGCCCTTCAACATAAGTTCTCAGGGAGGTGCACAGAATAAAATACAGGACAAAAACAAGTAAATAAGCTATTCAGTCTATTTATTAGATTTAGATATATAATCTTAAATGACAGATAAAGATGCCACTGGGTTCACCAGTGAAACATTTCCTTGTGATGTAGGAAGAGCAATTATTTACCTTAGTATTTTGTAGCACCCAACTAAAGTAATAAACATTGTCTTTCTCAGCAATCCCAAAGGCAACACAGTATCAGTGGTTTTTTCCATATTATAGATGGTGAACGCCAATTGACAGCAGAACCCAGAAAATCCAATGGCTAAACCAAACTCAGAACCCGGAACTTCCAGGTTTATAGAGGGTGCTCTTAATAACCACACCAGACTTGTACTTGTTATGGGAACATTGGTTCACCTAGCTCAGTATTCTTATTTTTTAAAAAACACAAATTTTATTTGGTTTTTAAATAAATACAAATACAATTGCCTGGTCTGAATGCTTTGCATAAGCCCCTACTTTTACATAAAGCTGTCTCTGGGTTTTTTGACAAAACGCTTTTCACAGTCCTAACTGGGAGATGGCAGGGATCAAACTTGGGAACATGCACCTAGCCTCCTATCAGCTGCAATGCTGTGCTTACTAGGAGGGGGAGAGGTGAAGTGAGAGCCACTGCTGTTCCTGCCTTGCATTGACCTTCCAACCACCACACCCTTCCTCCCATCTCTGCCAGAAAGCACTGTGTGATGCAGCCAAGGGGAGGTCAGGTGTGTGGCAATACACTTCCTTGCCTGCTGTCTGTGTTGGGACCTGCAGAACAGCTGCTCTGTCCCTGAGCTCTGGCACTTAATCTCTATAGGTGGTTCTACAACAATGTTCTTCAAGGTTTACAGCCACCTTCTCCTGTAATGTGCAGCTATGGTGTGTGTGTGTGTGTGTGTGTGTGTGTGTGTGTGTGTGTTCAGTGACTGCTGGGCCTGAGCCAAAACAGCAGCCGTACTTTGGGACATTCTGTTTTGTTTGTTTTTTAGAACTTTTTTAAATTAGGAATTTAGACAGAGCATATTATCTTAAACATATCATCCTTAATGACTTCCCTCAGTTCCTATCTCTGGTTACTCTATAAATGCTATTATCTGCATGTTACAAAATTGTATAAATCCTTAATTTGTCTAACTGGTTATTATCAATAAAAAGTTTGTGAGTGTTTATTCAAAGCCTGCCAAGGAGTCCAATTCACTTTGTTGGATCTTTAGAAACTTTGTAAAAGGTTCCCATTCATCTTTAAAGTCACAGTCATCCTTGTCCTGTAATTTATGTTACAGATAGGTAGCCGTGTTGGTCTGCCATAGTCAAAACAAAATAAAAAAATTCCTTCCAGTAGCACCTTAAAGACCAACTAAGTTAGTTCTAGGACTAACTTAGTTGGTCTTTAAGGTGCTACTGGAAGGAATTTTTTTATTTTGTTCTGTAATTTATGTGTCAGTTTTGCCAGTTCTGCATAGTCCATCAATTTCTCTTGCCATAATTCTTTACTCGGGATTTCCTCGTTCTTCCATCCTTGTGCTTTTAAGACTCTCGCCGCCGTTGTCGCACACATGACGATATTTTTCAACTTCTTTGGCATACTTTGGGACATTCTGGATATTTTTCAAGGTGGGCAGAATTGGTGAATTGCTGGGAGGTGTGGCTCCTTCCCTTCCCTTTCTGAAACAAAATTCTCTAGGGGTTTTGCAAAATGGAAAGCAGCTCCTGGGAAGGAGGAATCATGTGCAGGAGCCGAGGCTAAGAGCCAGAGATTCTGCTTAGCTGAGCAGGTCCAACCTGATATGATGGGGAGATTACAAAACTAAGCTGTAGCAGGTATAATACTTTCTTTACAGAAGAGGCGCAGAACCTATGGCCCTCCAAATGTTCCTGCTCTGCAACTCCATCACCCCTAGAAAGATCTGATGGGAGTTGAAATCCAATAATATCAGATAGACAACAGGGTTCCTACCCCCTGACTTTCCCCACCACAAACCCCTTTCCCATTGGCTATGAAATACTCCATTTTGCCTGGGCTATCTTTTCACCTAGCAGCCATCTGGAATGAGTTAGTTTCAAAGAGAGTTGGCCACTTATTGTTTTGTTTTCTTTTGTTATGTTTTTACAGCTGTAGAAAATAATCCCAGGGAAATACATCAGGCCATCTCTGCCATGAAGGTTCATTGCCAAACGAAGAAACACAGTTGTAGAAAGCAATGCTAATACTCTGTTATCTTTTTCTGACGTTAATGGAAAGAGCAGAAGTCAGAGGTTTTAGAGGTAAGACATTGTGTTATACTCTTCCTTAATATGCTTTAAATGCTCATTTTCAAAGGTGGTACAGTCCTCTCAGCCCACATTTTCATAGAATCATAGAGCTGGGAGGGTCCCCAAGGGATGCCTAGTCAAAGCTTCCTCAGACTCAGCCTTCCAGATGTTTTGAGACTACAATTCCCATTATCCCTGACCACTGGTCCTGCTAGATAGGGATGATGGGAGTTGCAGTCCCAACACAGCTGGAGGGCCAAGTTTGAGGAAGCCTGGTCTACTCCAACCCCCTGCAATGCTCACAGGCCATTGCATGTTTTATGCCTGCATTGAAAAGTTTGAAAACTGTCATCTTCTCAGTAGCAGGTTTTTGATATTGCACCCGATTTCTGCACGGGGAGGCCTTCAAGTAAATGACAACTCAATGTATTTTCTTTGACATTGACTAAGCTATAGAATCCCACAACTAGCAATGGCAGTAGCACAGCTTCCATATTCCACCCCCCTTAATGTCCCTTTCTGCAGGAGCAGGAAGTATGTTGGTTGCCTCAACAATTTTGCATCCTTCACATTGCCTAGGTACCAGTGGAGAATATTCAGATAAAATTCTGCAAAGTTTTCTAAAGGGGCGAGAAGAATAAAAAATCTCAGGGAGTTTACAGACCCCTCCTCCCCACTATTTTATGGTGGGATTCAATCACTTCTTGTCCAATTTAGGCTGCACAGTTAAAGCTGATTTGGAGCTGTTATGAAACAAACCCAGAATATTTTCTCTTTTTTGTGATAAGTGATGGGAAAATGAAGGCAAATACTTGCTGCAACATCATTTAATCTCCCCACAGTCAAATGCTTGTGGAACAGGTTGTCTGGAATTGACCCAAGAATGGAACTTTTACCTGATTGCACAGATCTCTTTATCTTTTCAGAATGTCTTCGCAAACAACCTGATGTGAAGTACCGGGCCATTAGTGGCCAGGCATTTGTTGTGTCATGTGACGTACCACCAGAGAACCCTGCCTCAATTTTTAACTTTTCTCGTCTTCATGAAAGCCAGCTTCAGTGGATCTGGCGATCAAGAGATGGGAGAGACCCAGTGCTTCTCAGAAAAGAAACCATCAACCCCAGACTACAGGGAAATGCCCTTTGGTTTAATCCAATAACAGTTCAACATTCTGGAACATATGTCTGCAAGAACAGGTCGGTTGCCATGACACATCTCAGTCAGACCTTTTGTGGATGTTTGCACTAGTATTTCAAGAATTCTACACAGAGCTTATTTTCTTCATCATGATTACTATTTATTTCTTAATTACATTCAGTGTGGTCTACCCAGTTAAACACTTTTAAGTCTTATTTGTTAATGGGGGAGAAATGTAAGCATCAACTTCATGTTTGGAAAAAGAGAGAGAATTAATTGTGCTTAATGAAGCCAGATCATTCATTTTAAAAGGCTTATATTTCATCTTTGTGCTTTCAGGGGCCTCTCAGGCTGTTATTCTATTAAGTACTATACATACGCGGGTGGCGCTGTGGGTAAAACCTCAGAGCCTAGGACTTGCCGATCGCATGGTCGGCGGTTCAAATCCCCGCGGTGGGGTGAGCTCCTGTTGTTCGGTCCCAGCTCCTGCCCACCTAGCAGTTCGAAAGCACCCTTAAGTGCAAGTAGATAAATAGGGACCGCTTTATAGCGGGAAGGTAAACGGCGTTCCGTGTGCTGCTCTGGTGCCGGTTCGCCAGAGCAGCTTCGTCACGCTGGCCACGTGACCCTGAAGTGTCTGCGGACAGCGCTGGCTCCCGGCCTCTAGAGTGAGATGAGCGCACAACCCTAGAGTCTGTCAAGACTGGCCCGTACGGGCAGGGGTACCTTTACCTTTACCTTTACTATACATAAAATATGAACTCTGTCTGCTTAAACACATTCCAAATCAAATAGCACTTGACTTTGTTGTTTATATCTTGATACATTCTCTGGACAATTTCTATTTAAAAAACCCCACTGTTATTTTAACAACATTTTACAAATGTTCATCATTCAGACTTTTTTTTAACCTAAATTTTACATATTACCTTAGTACCTTATTATCTGATCGTGACAAATTACATTATAGTATATTTGAAATGATAAAGGTAAAGGTAAAGGGACCCCTGACCATTAGGTCCAGTCGTGGCTGACTCTAGGGTTGTGGCGCTCATCTCGCTTTATTGGCCAGGGGAGCCGGCGTACAGCTTCTGGGTCATGTGGCCAGCATGACTATGCCGCTTCTGGCAAACCAGAGCAGCGCACGGAAACACCGTTTACCTTCCCGCCGGAGCGGTACCTATTTATCTACTTGCACTTTGACGTGCTTTTGAACTGTTAGGTTGGCAGGAGCAGGGACTGAGCAATGGGAGCTCACCCCATCGCGGGGATTCAAACCGCCAGCCTTCTGATCGGCAAGTCCTAGGCTCTGTTGTTTAACCCACAGTGCCACCCGCGTCCCTCTTTGAAATGATAGTTAGTGCTAAATTATTATTATTGTATTTTTGAACACATCTTCTATAACCATTTCCCCGCAAATTTTTGCTTTGAGTTTCCTCTGAGTTTACTAGTCAGTTGAGCCGTCTCCACCAATTCCTGTAATTGGATTTGCCAATCTGTTATTTTTGGAGCCTTGTGATCTTTCCATCCCTTGGCCACAAGTATACGAGCTGCTGCGGTTGCATACAAGAATACCTCTCTTAGATTTTTTGGGATATCTTTATCAAAAATACTTAATAGAAATGCCTCCAGTTTTTTAGTAAAAGTTATCCCCATCATCTTTTTTAATTCACCGTATATTTCCCCCCCCAAAAAAATCTTAATCTTTTCAGCACCTGCCAAAAAGGATTTTTTGTTTGAGCAAACCGACCCAGACATATAAATTTATTATATATTCTAACATGTACTTTTATTCTTTTCATGTATGTTTTTAAACTGCTGATATTATTTTGAAAATTGTTAGGCTAACTTGTTTTTTAACGTTGGATGTTATCAGCCATTTTAATGTATATTTTTGGTAAACTTTGTAGAGGTTTAGTGGCAAGTAAATAAATGACTACCGCTCCCATCAGTCCCAGCCAGCATGGCTATGCTGACTATGGCTAATGGGAGTTGAAGTCCAAACCATATGGAAGGCATCAGACTGGGGAAGCCTGATCACATATATCTAGTCCAATATATATCAATAAATTGATATATCAATATCAATATATCTAGTCCAGTATATATCACTTTTCACAATCTAGCTTTCTCTGTATGATTTTGCATGTGTTTTCTTTTCGTGTCACACAGGAAAAGAAAGTGTGCCAATATTTCCATAGATGTTCAAACAAGGAAGATGGCCAATTGTTCAGATAGTAGCGTGAGTAACTTGAACCTACTTGTTCTCAGAAAAGGAGTTATTCCTTGTCCAGGAAAAAGCTGTTACAGTGATTTTCAGCCGTCAGAGGTGAACTGGTACAAGGTACGGGTGCCACTATCTTTAGAGCACTTTGTTTTATCAATCTGAGTCACACTTACATGCAACAAATATACTTGTGGTGAGTGTGGGTGAGGGAAACTTGCTCTCTGGTAGTGCAATGAGTTGAAACTATTTCCACATAAGGTTATTTGATGAATGAATCACTCCGTTGCCTGGACTGGTATCTTGGTAAATGATGGCATGTTGAGAGCACAGTTACAATAAACTTGGAAAGACATTCCCAAGGGTGTTTGGTGAAGCGTGGATATGAAAATTCACCAGTCTTTTTCGTAAATATTTTTAAAGGCCTCTTTATTTCCATTTTGTAATTGTTTGCATTATAGATCTTGCTCCAAAGTTAATGTGCTTTTAAAAGACCTTTGAGTCACAGGCTACAAATAAAATTTGGAACTATAGATCTGTATGGGTATTTCAAGTCAATATTTGAGGTGGTTACCGTGTCCTCATAGTTCCCATTCTATGTTACCTTCAAATCCACGCACAACCCCTCAAAATGTTCTATTTAAAACCCTGTGGCAGGGAAGAGAACATGGGAAGGGATTTGGAGCAGAGAAATGGTGGGTAGACTTAATGACTTTCCAACAAGTTTCCTTTCCATCTGGGTTGTTTTACACTTGCAAAATTCATGGTAGCCCTTATGATAGGACTAGGGCTGTGTTGTTTAACCATGTACCCTCAGTCGTGCTTGGACTACAGGTCCCATCATCCTTGACAATTGGCTAGGCTGCTAGGGATAATGGGGGCTTAAATTCCACAGCTTCTGGAGATCCAAAGTTGAAGATTACTGGACCTGGGGAGGAAATGTAAAATTACTCTTGCAACATCACCCCTGTGACAGATGTTTAGACTGGTTCAGAAACTGTGGGAGAGGGAGGGAGATGGATTTGTGAAGGGAGGGAGCAACAGTGAAACAGGAAAAGAAGAATCTCCCTGGATCTGGGATGGGGGACATCTAGCTTTCCAGGCGTTGTTGAATTCCAACTTCCATCAGACACAGCCAGTGGTCCAGAGCTGATGGGAGTTGCAGTCCAGGAACATCTGGAGGGCTGCAGGTTCTGCACTTCTGCTCTACATCCTCAAACTCATTTAGCCACGCCTCTTTCATTTTCCTGAGCCACCCCCCCACTGAGATGGGGGAGAAAGGGACTGGAGCTATACCAACAAGAGGAAAAGGGGTGCCTCTTTCCCTCACATTGATTCTCCTAGCCATTTTAAAAGTTGTGGAAGATAAAGGGAAGGGGTTGGTAATTTGGGGGAAGGAGGAGTATAGATCAGCTCAATAGATTCAGCCTATGTCAGCTGCCAATTCCTGTTTTACACAGCATTGCAATGTTTGTTTGCTTCTCTTGCCCCTTAGAATGGATTAAGAGTAAGACTTCAAAAGGACAAAAGACCATCTCTGAGATTTGAGGATGATAGTATAGTATTATATCATGTCTACGATGCAGATAATGGTACTTATGTATGTGATTATACACTGACTGACAACAATACCCAGTGGACCATGAGAACAATAGTAAATGTAACTATCATTGGTAAGTCACTTTACATCCAGCTTAATAAATGGTTCTGATGTAATGCTTTATATTCTGGCAGTTGTATTATATTACATTGTCTCCTACGAAAAATATATATCTATAAATGCTATTTGTGTAGGTTGACTGAACCTGTCATATCAGACTACTGTAAATACAAGATTACATTAAATAACTTTACTTCGAAGTAACAATGTGCTTTGTGTCTATTCTATGATATACTGCATCATAAAAAATTCCTAAATCCTTATTAACGCAATACCTTTAATTTGGCCAACTAAAAGGGCACAAAATAGTTCTCAAGTCCTAATAAATGTTTTGGATTCCACCCCCCTTAAAAGCTGACGCAGCTGCCTTAACTGTTTGTGTAACTTAGGATATATAGAGCTTTTAAAATACGATGTGTATGCTAATGAATCACCCTGTGACCTATGTATGTGATTTTAAGTTGCTTCCAGGAGCCATAGAAAGCTTCTTTCAGTCTCCATGGAAATAACATGACATGCCTAATTGCACAGTATATCCATTTCTGGCTATTTGATGCCCTTCTCTTTCTCCACCAACAGAAAAGTATTATCTGCGATTTAGTCATTGATTTTCTCACAACATGTTTAATCTGGTTATTAATTCTACATGCAAAAGGTTCATTGGAAATTCCCTAATAGACCCCTTTTTTCATGTCGTAGCAAAAGACACTATCAATCACCCAGAGGTTCTGGATCCCCGTGGTGTGAGAATCCTTGAAGTAGAACTTGGTAAACTGACTACGTTCTTAATTTGTTTTGTAATGTTGGCAATAATCCAGTGCTATTATCAGTGCTATTTTTCTAGAAAAAGAGGTGCTGGAACCCACAATGAACACCTCTCTTGTTGTCTTAAAATGTCAATGGCGCCCACCTGACAGGTGCCGGAACTGAGTTTTGGTGAGTTCTGGATGAAAACAAACTCCTGATGATTATTATATCAAATATTATTATATATGACCACTATTGAGCTCATATCCTGCTTATGGGTTCCTCCTAAGCATTTGGTTAGCTCAGGCCTGGCATAGCAATTGGACAAAGTGAGGCATCCATCCCTCCAGCACATTGAAGGCAAAATCCATGATGCCATTTTCCCATTTTTCCTCACTCAAGGACGGCGGCCATTTTGGGTGCCATGATTGTGTGCAATTTCATGCCAAGTTCCCCTCTGAAAAAGCACCTTTTCCCGGGCACAATACCCCAAAACACACTTTTTTGGGAGGGGGGCGGATTGTGGCATGGAACCACGTGAGATCACAGCGCCCAAAATGGTCATTGTCCTCTCGTGAGGGAAAACAGAATGCCCCAGTTTTTCTGGGACACTTGCTGGGTATGGCAGTTGCCTCAAAAAGCTGGTGCTTTGTGTGGGTGGGTAAGGAGTGGGATAAAGCCTCTGGGCTCCATTTCCAAAAGGTGGAAAATGATGAAGTTGAAGCGGCTCTCCTGGTGAGGCAGAGCTGCAAGGCTAGCTTCTCAGCAGACATGTTGTTCCT
Organism: Podarcis cretensis; assembly: GCF_951804945.1. Classification (NCBI taxonomy): domain Eukaryota; kingdom Metazoa; phylum Chordata; class Lepidosauria; order Squamata; family Lacertidae; genus Podarcis; species Podarcis cretensis. The sequence continues at coordinate 77,355,962 of NC_137173.1, forward strand.
ACTTACTGGGGGGAGGGATGCAGTAACAGGCGCATTGGCACACCAGTGGGAGGGAGCACCAGATTGTCTCCATGGCAATGTTTCTCCAGCCTCTCCCCTCTCCCTCCCGATAAGTGGCAGTGACACACCTTCCAGTGAGTTAGGGGACTTCTCCTGCATGCAAAGTCAGGCTCTGGATGAAACCAACAGTGGGCCCAATGGTCAAAAAGGCGGTTTCTGCATGCACTATAGAGGGGCAAATGGGGCTTGTCAAACTGGGAAGGCAGCCCATCTAGAAGAAGGAAAACTCTGATCTGATCCTAAACCCCTGCTGCCTTGCAGAATATCTTCAGGAGGAGAAAAGGCTAAGGTATAAACCCTACACAAATCCAGAGTGGAGTCCCTAAGATGGTTGGATGGTGTCTTGTACGCCTCCTTCCAGCAACTCCTGCAGCCAAGCTGGTGCCAAACATATCGCTCTGCTTTCCTTTGGACCACATCAGCAAGGCGGCGGGGGGGGGGGGGGAATCTTGTTGTTTGAGCAGCCGAGGACCGCCATAAACACTGTTTAGGCTTGTGCCCAGGGAAGGTCATTTTTGTGTTGCCAGCACAGTGGTTTGACTTCACCCCAGAGGCCTACTCCATTGTCTCGCTGGACAGACGGCTTACAACAGCCAACAATATCGCCCTTCATCTGTAGATCTCAGGGCGGTTCACAACATGAAAATACAAGAGAAAACACAAAATGCACAGTCGACAACGACAACACAAACCAATAGCCCATATCCCCATGCTTCCACTTCAGATCTAAAAAATGTGCATACATACTGATTTTTACGTGTGGTTTTTCCTCAGGGCAACCGCTTCAGCTCAAATGCCGAGCACAGTTTGGTTTTGAACTAAATGCTTCCTCTTTGATGCAGTGGTACAGAGAAACCGGTGAAAGGAAGCAACTGCTAAAGCAAAAATGGTATGAACAGTCTCCAACTTGAAAACATGTATTTGTAGAATGTAAGCAGCTAGCAAAAGAACAGGAGAGCCAAAACTGTTATGTACTGAAGTTCTCACCCTGTGGGGTACTGTAGATAGTTATACAAAAAAGGGATCGAAAGTGACGTTCAGTGATTGGATAGTTTTAGAAAATTGTTACAGTTACGTTGTACTGGAGCTCTATATAAGCAGGCTGACTGAACCCTTCAGTTCAGTTCTGTTCTGGCCTGTGAATAAACAAGAGCTGTTTGAAGAATCGCTGTGTCATCTTGATATGTTCACCCACAACTTAACAAAAACAGTATTCTTGGAGTGGTGGGGGAATTGATAGGAAAAGTTAAAGATCTCTCGGTAAGAACTAAGGCTTTGGAGGACTCAGTGAAGAGGGTGCAAAAGGATACGAAAGATAGCAAGAAAGAGATGGACAGGGTTAGACTAGAAGTTAAAGAGATAGGAGCGACACAGGAAGAGTTGTTGGATAACATGGCTATGACGCAGATGCGACAAAATCAATCTAATCTAAAATTTAGAGGAATATCAGAGGATTCAAATGAGAATATTCGAGTTAAAGTGGTGAAAGAGTTGGCAACATGGTTAGATAGAAAAGAAGAAGAGATAAACCATTCCTTGGTAAACATATTCCGAATAAGAATAAAATCGGCCAAAGCCAGAGGGAAAAAACTGCCAGGAGATGTAATAGCCATGTTTAATTCATTGGAGATAAGAAATGAAATTTTGAAACAGAATTACGTTAAAAGGTTATATATTGAAGAAAACCCAATTATTATTTATAAAGAGATTCCTTCGAGATTTCTTCAAAGGAGGGACCCATATAAAAAATTAACAAACCAATTGAAGAAAAATGGGATCTTGTACAGATGGGAGTTCCCGGAAGGTATCTCATTTTATTTCAAGGAAAAAAAGTTTAAACTGTCTACCATCTCAGAACTTCAAAAATTTGCAAGGAGATACGAGAAGGACCTGGGGAAAATGATGGGGGAGGAGGAGGTGGAGAACCAGCAGGGGGAAGAAATGGGGGGGAGTGAAGAAGAAGAAAGAGAGGACAGTTCAATAGGAGAAAGAGAAGAACTAGAGAAAGGAGACAAAGAACAGTAGATTGTGTATAGGCCTGATAAGTTAATTAATATTACATAACAGATGGCGTTAAAAATACTAAACTGGAATGTGAATGGGCTGAACAATAAAAATAAAAGGAACCAGATTACACATGTACTATTGAAAAAGAACTGTGATTTAATATGTCTCCAAGAGACGCATATAATAAATAAGCATAAGAGATTATTAAGCAATAAGAGACTGGGACTAGATTTTGTGACATCAGATAGGGTGAAGAAAAGAGGGGTGGTAATTTATATAAAGGAAAAATATGACCCACAACTATTGTATAAAGATGATCAAGGGAGAGTAGTCATAGTTCAGATGGTGTTTCAGGGAGAAAAAATAATTGTTGTGGGAATATATGCTCCAAATGATAAAAAATCCGCCTTCTATTCTGAATTAGGAGACAAATTGATGGAATGGATGGACCAAAAAATGATAATAATGGGAGACTTTAATGGGGTGGTGTCTCCAAGCCTAGATAAGTCAATAAAAAAACAAGAGAAGAAGGAAGGTAAATTACCGCGATCCTTTTTTGATATGTTAATAACCTGGGATTAATTGATGCTTGGAGACTCAAAAACCCCACTATAAAACAATATACTTTCTTCTCAAACCCAAATCAAAGTTGGGGGAGAATAGATAGCATTTGGATTTCGAAGGAACTGATTCAGAATTTAACTAAATCGGAAATTCTTCCACGAACTATATCTGATCACAATGCGGTTTCCATTGAGTTAAAAGGTAAGGATATCAAAACAGCTAGATGGAGAATGAATGAATTTTTATTTAATGACCAGAAGATTGTGAATAAGGCAATAGAGACAATAGAAGATTATTTTAAATGGAATTTAAACGGGGAAACTGCTATAGAGACGGTGTGGGACGCAGGAAAGGCAGTTATGAGGGGCTTTTTAATACAGAAAAATAGTCAAGTAAGAAAAGAAAAAGAGACAAAGAAGGAACAGATCCTAACACAGATTATGGAAAATGAAAGAAAGTTAACTATCAACCCCAGTGAGGAGACCGCAAAGCAGAATATAAAGATACTACAAGCTAAATTTTCTACAATAATTGACCAAGAGGTAGAATGGAAAATTAAAATGATGAATCAGAGGACGTTTGAATCTGCAAATAAGATAGGCAAATATTTGGCGTAGCAAATAAGAGAAAGAAGAAAACAGGAGGCTTAAAACAATGTAAAGAGTGGCAGAGAGCCTTGGCGAAATATATTTGGCAGGGGAAAAGGCCACGGATAAAAATGAAAATTTTGATAGATAAAAAAGAAAGAGGGGGCATTTCTTTCCCGGACCTAAGTCTATACTATGAAGCGGCTTGCATACTCTGGTTAAAAGATTGGATAAAACTGGAGAATAGAGACCTATTGGACCTGGAAGGTTTTAATAATTGGTACGGATGGCATTCGTACCTTTGGTATGGGAAAGTGAAGGTCCATAAGAGCTTTTTAAATCATATTTTTAGGGGACCGATATACCAAGCATGGGAAAGGAATAAAAACCTCCTTGAAAGAAAGACCCCCTGGTGGATTTCACCAATAGAGGTTTTAATGGTCAAGAAAACAATCATGGAGGAGAAAAACGCCACCTATGAAGAAATGTTAAGAAAAACAGACCAAGGGCCCAAACTCAGACCTTATGAAGAGATAAAAAGCTTATTCACTGGTTGGTTGCAATACCACCAGGTGAATGATTTGTTAAAAGAGGATAAGAAGAAGTTGGGTTTTGATGATAAAAAATCAAAATTTAACATAGAAGTAGTAGAAGGCAAAAACAAAACCCTATCCAGAATCTATGATATACTATTAGAGTGGTATACAAAGGACGAGGAGGTGAAGGAGGCAATGATTAAATGGGCAATTGACTTTGGTTATAACATCGATTTCGAAAGGTGGTCGGAAGTGTGGAATTGTAACATCAAGTTTACAGCATGTATGGCACTGAGAGAAAATGTTTGGAAGATGTTATATAGGTGGTACCACACCCCTGTGAAATTGGCCAAAATGTATAGATTAAAGGATAAGAAATGCTGGAAGTGTGGTGAGGTGGAGGGTGATCTATATCATTTATGGTGGACATGTAAAAAGGTGAAAGGCTTTTGGGAATCAATTTATAACGAGCTTAAAAAAATACTTAAGTACACTTTTCCCAAAAGACCTGAAGCCTTTTTGCTGGGAATGACGGGCAAAGAAATCAAAAAGGAAGACAAGACGATATTCCTCTATGCCACCACAGCAGCGAGAATTATGTTGGCACAATACTGGAAAGTGGAAACCATCCCCAGCATAAATGACTGGCAGATTAAAATGGTAAATTATGCTGAGCTTGATAAATTAACAGGTAAAATAAGAGATCAAGATGAACAGAAATTTCTGAAAAATTGGAGCAAATACTGGAACTATATTGGAATAAATGTCTAATGTGAACTGGCGGGGTTAGAACAATACTACCAGCGAGTGAATTTAGGATTATAGATTAAAAATCAAATACGTAATGGAAGTAGATATTCGATACTTACCAAAAGAGTGGAAGGGAGTTCAGGGTTTTTTTTGTTTTGTTTTTTTTTGCATGATGTAGCTAAACTATTTTCTTTGTATAGTTGGAAAAAGGAAAAAGTTGGCTTGTATATCTCTGTTGTAGTGACCTCTTTTTTGTAATCTTTTCTGTATATATATATATATATATATATATATATATATATATATGTCTGTTTTGTGTATAACTTTAATAAAAATGTATTTAAAAAAAAACAAAAAAACAAAAACAGTATTCTTGTTTAGTTTCATACTACAGTTCCCTTCAGCCTATGCCAGCATGGCCAACGATAGAGAATGATAAGTTGGGGAAATCTGTTGTAGCACATGATCAAAATACTAATGTAACTGGAATAGGATTAGTGAAGGCTCTTCCATGTTTTCCTCTCCTGCCGTACACAGATGGGATTTCTCTCTTTCCATGTGATTCCAACCTTGGTCTTGGTAGCAGTTCCATAACTGTGAATCTTCAAGTCCTCTTTTTGGGAAAAGGATACAGGGAAGAGGATACAGTAAACTGAATGGGAAGCATAATGCAGTCCAACCTTTGCTGGAGATCAGCAATAATGTTTAAGGCAGCAGAATGTTTAAGGATATGAATTCCCTGGGAAGAGGGGTTGTTGTTAAAGCACTCTAGGAATGGTAGCTGTGTGAGAGGATTGTCTTCTAACAATTCCCAGTGCCCTTAACAAATTACAGTTCTACAGTTCCCAGGATTCTTTGGGGGTAAGCCATCATAGAATTGTAGAATTGGAAGGGATCCGAAGGGTCATCCAGCCCAACCCTCTGCAGTGCAGGAATCTCAGCTAACGCACTTGTTATGTACTAAGCTTAGATCCTAGAACAATAGGCAAGTAGGATCCTAGAATGCAACAACTGACTGGCTTGCAGGAGAAGACCAATCAGGCTCCAGGAGGGAAGCAAAATCAGCTAATCAGACAGGACTCATTGTGTAAATAATGTATATAAAAGCCTGATGTTGCGGGGGGGGGGGCAATTAAATCACTGTTTTACAAGCTGCAGTACAGAGCATGAAATCACTACAGGACTCAGTATGTTTCAGCATTCATGACAGATGGCCACCTAACCTCTGCTTAAAAACCTCCAAGGAATGAAAGCCCACAACTTCCTGAGGGAGACCGTTCCACTCCTTGAAGGGGAACATCAGCTATCCTTCTCTGGGTGTCCTCACCAAATGAGGTCCATAGAGTGGCTACTGAAGAGGTGGCCTTTTCAGTGTTGGCACCCTGCTTATGGAACACCCTCCCCAGAGAGGCTTTCCTGGAGCCAATGTTATGGTTCTTTTTCCTACCAAATGAATACCTTTTTTAAAAAAAATTCTGAAGAATTTTCAATGTTTCAAAGTACTTTTAAGATTTGCTGTCCTGGCCTATTTCCCATTGTTGGCTTTAGATTTTTTTTTTATCTTGCGTTTTTGTATTTGGTGGCACTATTGTTGCTGTGATTATCTTATTGTTGGGTGGACTATAGACAGGAAGAGTAAATAAACGGAAGCAACAAATGAATATTTTCTAAAGAGTGTGTCCATGGGCTGTGGCTCCTACATGGGTTCATCAGCCAGACTCCAGGGGAGACGTCGTAATCCTGTGTTTCCATGAGGCTGGTAAATATGCAACTGCCCTGATTTTTGCAATTTAGGTCATCATCACCTTTATAGAAACCAGAGCCATCACCTGCACAAATACGGGGTTGGTGGCACCAGGGACTACTGTAACTGTGAGAATGAATGCTACAAGTGGCTGACGAAAGCATTATTCTATTTAGGGTCAATCCAAAGGAACTAGAAGGCAGCTGCTTTGATCTTGCTTTCAACCTGACCAATTTAACTGAAGAGGATTTAAGCAGCCAGTTCGTCTGCCTGGCTCAAAACTCCATTGGGAACACCACTGGGGTGTTCAGATTTAAGAAGAGAACAGAAAGAGGTAAACTGGCAAACCACCTAGCATGCGGTGTTCTTTTATTTTTATTTATTTTACAAGTTACGTTGGGGATAACATCCCTGGTCTGCTCCTTGATTAAAATTGCCTTTCCATTTTCCGATCGTCAGAGAGGTTCTTTAAATTGTGACAGCAGGGAGGGGGAACAAGAGTAGAAACTCTGAGATTCTAAACCTGAAAACGATGGTGTCATTTTAATTTTTTTTTTACCTGGGAAAGACATTTGGCAGCTCAGTCTTCACATGCCCTACTCCAGAATCTCCTTATCTTCTTACAAACAAAATTTAAGAAGAGAACAAACCAAACCCCATCAAAAATAAACAAATGCTTCTCTTATTTTTGTTTCCTTTTAGCTCTTCACTTCTTGCTCACTTTGTGCTGTTCCATGACAACTGTATTTCTAATCTTTTTGGGAAGCATGGTGGTTTACCGGCACCGGATTGAAATAGTGCTGTTATATCGGCATTATGTGGCCAAAGGTGAAACTGTCAGCGGTAAGAGTTTGTGTTCTACTTTTCTTACCCTGGCGAACGGTCTGTTCTCTGTTTATTTATGACACATGTATCCCGTGTTTGCTCCAGGAAATGCACATTGGCGTATGAGGTTTCCTTATTTCCTCACAGCAACCCTGTGAGGTAGGTAAGATGGAGAAGTTAGTGACTGGGACAAGATCGCCAGTAGCAGTTTGTGGTGTGCTGCTCACTTGGCTTCCCAAAGCCAAGAGGTAGAGGGTTGAGGCAGCAGGGAGATGGAAGTGATATGGGAATACAGTGGTACCTCGGGTTACAGATGCTTCAGTTTACAGACTCCGCTAACCCAGAAATAGTACCTCGGGTTAAGAACTTTGCTTCAGGATGAGAACAGAAATCATGCTCTGGCGGTGCGGCCCCATTAGCTAAAGTGGTGCTTCAGGTTAAGAACAGTTTCAGGTTGAGAAGACAGACCTCCAGAACGAATTAAGTACTTAACCCGAGGTACCACTGTCGTGACAGGACTGCTGGATGAGCTCTGCTGCTGTCTGCACTGCTCTGAGCTCCCTGCTTCCTCACTTCTCTCACTCTAAGCAACCAACAGTGGTACTCAGCTTTGGGAAACAAGGTGCACACTGGTGGCGCTGTGGTCTTGGGCTTGCTGATCAGAAGGTCGGCAGTTTGAATCCCCACAATGGTGGTGAGCTCCCGTTGCTCTGTCCCAGTTTCTGCCAACCTAGCAGTTCGGAAGCATGCCAGTGAGTGCAAGTAGATAAATAGGTACCGCTGGGGCAGGAAGGTAAACAGCGTTTCCGTGCGCTCTGGTTTCTGTCATGGTGTTGCGTTGTGCCAGAAGCGGTTTAGTCCTGCTGGCCACATGACCTGGAAAGCTGTCTGTGGAACAACGCCTGCTCCCTCGGCCTGAAAGCGAGATGAGCGCCGCAACCCCGCAGTCGCCTTTGATTGGACTTAACTGTCCAGGGGTCCTTTACCCTTTTACCTTTAACATAAAACTTCATATGTTGTGAGTTTTAAAAATAAATAAATAAATGCAGATTTGGGGAGGGATGAGGCATTAAAAGCATCAGGTAAAAGGTGAACTCAGCTGGATAACGCCAAAACTTTGTGGACAGCAGGATCTAGAATCAATAGACTGAAAGCAGAATGTTGGGGGTGAACAATTAGGGATTGAGAAAAGCTACATTTTTGTACACAGCACCCAAGGCCAGGTCACTTATTCTGGCAGGTGAGGTAAAAAATTCCACAAATGCCTTTCTCCGCCCCCCCCCATGTCAGTAAAAATAACAATAAATTAAATACTATTAATTTTCTGCTCTTCTATGATGCCCTAAATCAACTGCCTGAGGTGATAACCTCACTCTGCCTAATTGTAAGGAACCTGAGAGGTCATGCAAAATTACTAGATAAGTTTGATTAGCTGTGCACTAATGCAAGTTTTGAGAGGATGTATATAGCAGAGTGTTGAGTGGGTGGAACACAATTAGTGGGATTTTACCATGGATTTAGCTTTTGGCTTCTGATTTTGTGCTTATTTTCTTAGAAATCACCCTGCATTTATTTATGACATTTCCTGAATATATAATTATAAACGACATTATATGCATAGTTGAAGATCTGGGCAATTATAAATTATGAAGTGTATGCTCTGGGGGATTTGAAAAAATACTACATGTTAAGGTCACACAATTGGGGACTCTTGATAATAATACCTTTGCTGTCACCTCATGACTCATCATTTGGAAGTGGCAGGGAGGAAAGAAGGGGAAAGTCCTCGGGAAAAGTTGTGTTTCAGTATGAATCAGGCAGCATGACCTCTCAAGGAATACTGCTCAAGGCAGACTCCTAATTTTGTGTGGTGTGGGTGGAGACATACCAGAATGATGAGCAAGATCTTGTTAGTATAGAAAGGCCTGTTTAGCCTAGCATAAAGAAAGCTGAGTGAAGAGACAATTAAGCTCAAGGACAAGGCAGGTGGGAAAAAAAATAAACCTCATGAAATAAAATGAGGTCAAAAAGCTAGAAGATTTGTAAAACAAAAAACCCTGAAATTCTGAAGAAGAAAGAACAGCTGGGAATCTGTTTTATTTTGAATACAGTTGTACCTTGGTTTTCAAACGCCTTGGGAATCTAATGTTTTGGCTCCCGAACGATCAAAAACCGGAAGTGAGTGTTCCGGTTTTGCAACCTGAATGTCTGGCATGGCTTCCACGGCTTCTGATTGGCTGCAAGACCTTCCTGCAGCCAATCACAGGCTGCACCTTGGTATCTGAACATTTTGGAAGTCAAACAGACTTCCGGAACAGATTCCGTTTGACTTTCAAGGTACCACTGTATTTTGCTCTGCCTTAATGGTTATGTTTAGTTCGGAGAAGCTAGGATTAAGAGGAGATATAGCCATCTTCAGATACTGTGTGTGGAGAAGGCTGTCCTGCAGAAGATGGAACAAATTTGTTTTCATTGCTCCAAAGGTGGGACCAGAACGAAGGGGTGGGTGCTGAAAAGAAGCCGATTGTGGTTAAATGTTAGGAGAAACTTCCAATTGCATTGGAAAGTGATGAGCTGTCCTTTGCTGTAGGTATTTAAGCAGAAGCTGGGTGGTCAGGAACGCTGTAGTTTCATCCTGCATTGTAGATACCGCACAGGGAATATGGATAGAAGGATCTGTCAGTTTAAGTTCTCTCCGTTTCTTACTTTCCCAATCTTAAATCCAGTTCCCCACATCTTGACATCAATTTGTTGATTTTTTTTTTCAATCCTCATGGAAATTATCTAGCATTTTGGTTGCAATTTCTCCTAATAAACACATTTTTGCATGCAGTTTTGACTTATGTATGCATTGCTGCTAGCAATTTCTCCTAACCTATACTATTTTCACTGATGTATTAATTTTAATGCATACTTTCTCATAATATATGTATTTTCTGGTTGGAGAACTGCATCACTAAATTCAAATAAGTGTGAATTTCAGAGGGAGGCTGTGTTTCAGTCCTCATGTTGTTTTGGGTAAGTGCAAACTTGATAAGTTCATCTATCTGAACTGAATTGATTTTTCTCACCAATTCCTAATCGGGGGTTGGACCATATGACTACCTCGCTCACTTACAGTATTTCTCCAAAATTCTTGCACAGGCAGCTTGTACTTATGAAAGATATTGAAGATACTTTAAAGTATCTAAAACACTCTCTGGAAGACTAGAAAGGTCACTTGCTGATGGACCAGATTATGTACAAAAGGGGTGGGTTCAAAGGGGTTTCAGGAAACAAAATGTTCTACTTAAGGTTGCAAGGCACATTATTAAAATAGAAATCGTTTCCATTTTGGGCACAGCATAGATTCCATATAATAGGTCATGACCTATGAAGATACTACATGTGTGGTATGTACATGTTCTGAAATATTGTGGTTGACCACAGTTTCCCAGAATGTGTGCACCATATGTACACACACACACGTCTGCACAGGGGGTTCACTCAGTTGTCTACAAGGAAGTGACTTTCATGTGAGAAATTTGTTAACAGGTGAAACTTACCTCAGTTTCTTGAACCCCAGCTTACACTTTGTAGTGTAAGAAACCGACAGTTAACACTCTCTTGTCTTGTAGTGGCCTCTGCTGGTCAAATTAAGAACCAACTATTTTTTGGTGTTTTTAAGGATTCATTCTGAAAGATGAAGATGCCGTACCCCTGATTTTACTGGGACATCCCGGAATCACAGAAGCCATCCTGGCTTCTGATTGGATCCCGAAATGTCCCGTCTTTTGGCCCTGCACTCTTGCGCGAGCCAAGGGGTCTTTCACAAGCCAGGTGAGGGGTGAGCGCATAATTTTGAGAACAGCAGTGTCAATGTTTGTACTTTTGTGCGGCAGATGGACAGCCATGTCTCATTGCATACATATGAAGAGAGGAGTGGGTGATTTTTTTTTTACCCTCGGTGTGACTCTTTACACTATGCCTAGCAGGGGTAGCGGGTGCTGTATTCTGTTCTTTATCCTGTTTAATAACATCAGCTTCATTGTTACACTTTGGAGTCTTGTACTTCTAATGAAAAATGTCGTTATACACACATCACTGTGTTCCATGCTTCCCTGCCATAGAAAAAACAATAGCCAATGGAATCTGCTCCATTAGGGTAAATGGGGCATTGCCCCACCAGCCTCAATCTGCCCTCTGCCTTCCTCCCACCTTCCTTCCTTCCTTCCTTCCTTCCTTCCTTCCTTCCTTCCTTCCTTCATATATTCTTTATAGAAAAAGGGAAAGTACAAGATTACAAGCGTCCAGATAAGACATGATAAACAGGAAGGAACAAGAAATAGTACCCATGTAGAAACAAAACAGAAGAAGAAGAAGAAGATATACATGAAATAGTATATGAGATGCTCTTATTTTGTTACATTGAGCTGCTCAAGGTTTATTGGCAACTGTGTAACAAATACTTGCAAGAAAATTGGCACGTAATTTTAAAATATAATTTATTCATTAAATTCATTTGCCACCTGCCAACAACAGGGCAGCGTATGCAAATCAAAGCAATGCATGCAATGAAACCATACAAATATATTGATTTTTTTTTAAAAAAATACTTCGCTTTTACAAAAAAACCCCAAACCCATATTTAATATTCAAGATCTCCAAGAGCAGGGATCTGGACTGTGCTGAGAACATACTGGCACCAGCCTTCAGGTGGGACATGGGGGAACAGAGAATGCCATCTTTCTTATAACCAACTCAGGAAGGAGCATTGCCTATCAGCTTCCTCCTCCTCCTCCTCCTCCTCCGTCCCAGGGATGCCCTTCTAGAACTTGGCAGAGAAGAGATTGAGAAAAAACTAGGACCAATTGGCCCCGCCTTGTTGTTGTCCCTGCCTCTGCCTACCATGGACCTTTGTGCCCTAAGAGTTCCAATAGGCATCAGCCACCACAAGCTTTATCAGGATATAATACAACCCTGGGCATTAGATATCCAAAGAGAGAAACTTTGAGTCAGATGTCAGTGGTGGTTGCTCGTGAGTAACCAGGCAGGACTCCGACCTGTCTTTAACAGGTTTTATTTTGGTGCAAAACTATTTACAGTGCAGAACCATCAGTTCATGTCTGCCTCAATCGCTAGCAGTATCCGGGAGTGGTCGTTTCCGGGTCCTCCCCCAACATAAGAGCTTAGTCACCCCCAGCCTTTTCCTTCCTTCTTTGAGTTTTACACCTCTGCGCAAGGTGGGCGACGGAAGAGGCGTGCTTCCCTCCTGGCTGGCTTGGCAAGGAGTCGAGGCTCCTAGCAGCATCCTCTAGCCCTTTCTCCTCCTTTACCTGGGAGGTGTGGCTTCCCCTACCCTCAGATTGACCGGGTACGGTGCTGGGGCTCCCAGCAGCGTCCTCTGGTCCCTTCCCCTCTTCCCCACTGGAGGTGTGGCTTTCCCCACCGCAGGAAGAGGAACTGCTTCTAAAGATTTTCGGAGGTTCCCTGTATTCCAACTGCCCCTCTGCCTCCCTTCCCTGTTCCGATGGCAGTCCCCTGACACTCTGTTGAATGGCAGATGAAAAAACAGAAGAGGAAGAGAGGAGAACAAAACAGGCATTGAAAAGCTACAGGAAAAACCTGGCAATCTCTGGGGTGGATCTAGACACATCAAGAAAAGCGATTCAGTTAAACGTGTTGTAAACTTCATACAGGGAAATCCCGTTGGCTAAAGATGGCACTCCACAATGCCATCTGGTGTCATGGTAAAAGGTAAAGGTAAAGGTACCCCTGCCCGTACGGGCCAGTCTTGACAGACTCTGGGGTTGTGCGCCCATCTCACTTAAGAGGCCAGGGGCCAGCGCTGTCCGGAGACACTTCCGGGTCACGTGGCCAGCGTGACATCGCTGCTCTGGCGAGCCAGAGCCGCACACGGAAACGCCGTTTACCTTCCCGCCGGTAAGCAGTCCCTATTTATCTACTTGCACCCGGAGGTGCTTTCGAACTGCTAGGTTGGCAGGCGCTGGGACCGAGCAGCGGGAGCGCACCCCGCCGCAGGGATTCGAACTGCCGACCTTTCGATCGGCAAGCCCTAGGCGCTGAGGCTTTAACCCACAGCGCCACCTGCGTCCCACCATGGTGTCATGGTGTTATAATGCAAATAAAGCGCTTTGTCTTGACGAATGTAGCGGAGTCCCTGCTCGGTTCAATATGGAATAACTAGCTGTTTGGGCAAGGCGTATTTGCATCTAGGGTACAGTTCACCCAGAATACCAGAGATGGTGGTTTGACTCAGAGAGGTTATGGCTGAAAGTGAGATTTGAAAGTGAGATGTGTCTGCTTACTGCTAAGAAACAAAGGGGGGATTTTAATTTGCCTTTCACTTTTTCGTATTTTCCATTGTGCTTTCAGTAGTACTTTTTACCATCTCTACAGCTGGTCTCCTTTAAGAGGAAAAATAAGGGGGATTCATCCGACTCGTCTTCCATAGCCATGCCCCACTATTTCAGAAAAATGTTGTTGCCTCCCGTCTTTTCTCACCTCTCATCTTTCTTTAAAGGATGCTTGCTTCTTCGCTGCTTCATTTAACTTTGTCCTTTAAATTTTTTTAGATGGCAAAGAATTTGATGCATTTGTGTCCTGTGCAAAACCAGATCTCCCTGAAGCAGATCACACGCTACTCAATGAGGAAACATTTGCTTTGGAGATTCTCCCTCAAGTTTTAGAAAACAAATATGAATATAAGCTATGTCTCACTGAGCGGGACATCCTTCCAGGAGGAGGTAACATCTCACATAATTGCATAATAATAAAACCAACTCTTCAAACACCTCTATTTGTGTTAGGAAACTTTATCTGCCCCTAATGTCCATGTGTAGATTTGCATACACAGCAAAATTGGCATTCCTTCACCTCTCGCTTTCTGTTCTGCTCGCTTTGCTACGTCATAGTTGTGGCGCCCTGCAGTGCCCCCTAGGCTTGGCGCCCTAAAATCCACCAGCGCTTGGGGGAGGGTGATTTTCAATGAGAAAATAGGACAAGGAAGCAGCCACCAAATTTGTGCCTTAAGTTACAATCCTCTACTTTTAATTACCTGGAAGTGAGCTTCATTAAACTCAGTGAGATTTACATTTTTTAAAATTTTTGTAATTAGCTTTGAGTTTTTTAAAACACACACACACACAACAACAACAACAACAACAACAACAACAACAACAAGGAGGAGGTATATATTTTTTGCGAAATAAGATAACTAATACTTCTAACTCACAGACATGCTTATTCTTAGTTCACATGGGATGGAGCAAAGGGTTTGCAAGCACAATTCCTCCCTCTTCCTAAAACGCTGTGAAACATTTTATTTCATGCTTTAAGAAAACAGAACAAGACTTGGGTTTGGTAGATGAATTGCAGGTTTTCAGCTTGGGGGGGCTGTTCCTTCATCTCTTTCTCAAGGCTCAAAGACTACAGCTGGTTCATGGTGGGTTTGGAAAAGAAACCCTTACTCTGCCCCTTACACAGCCCTTAGAAAAAGCCTTTTGATGGATTGGAGTGTGGCATGTGTGGCTAGAATGTCAGTTGGAAGTAGGACTGGAATGAGGAATAGGACTCTTCAACATTCCCTTGTCCATCAGGTTTAAAGCACATTCAAGCACATTCCAGTTTCTGCCGTTCTTCACCACAGATGTTTTTCATCATCCTTGCATTCAGCATTCTGTGCCAGGGTATAAGAATATCTGCAGGGAGGCAGCATGTTTTGTATGATAAGTTGGTAATAATATATTGTTATGTACTGAAGTTCTCACCCTGGGCCAGCAGGGGGATACTGTAGATAGTTTTCACTCAGGTCCACATATGCAAATAAGGGATTGAAAGTGACGTTCAGTGATTGGATAGTTACAGAAAATGGTTACTGTTGCGTTCTAGTGGAGCTCTATATAAGCAGGCTGGATGAACCCTTCAGTCAGTTCTGTTCTGTTCTGTGAATAAACAAGAGCTGTTTGAAGAATCACTGTGTCGTCTGATATGTTCACCCACAACTTAACATATATATTTTTTCTTTTCCCAGCATACACTGATGACATTGTAAATGCTGTCAAGAAGAGCAGACGGGTGATTGTGGTGTTAAGTCCAAACTATGTCAATGGCCCAGCCCTCTTTGAGCTTGAAACAGCCGTCAACACTGTCCTGGAAGATAAGGCAATAAAACTCATCCTAATTCAGTTCAAGTCTTTCCAGGAGCCTCAGTCATTACCTCACAATGTGAAGATAGCTCTCAGGGTTTTGCCCAGGGTTACCTGGAAAACATCTGCCTCTCCCACTGTGAATAAGCAATTCTGGAGAAAACTGCTGCATCACATGCCAGCCAAACATCCCAACGAAGCTGAGGACAAGTGGTGTTGGTTTTCCCACCTTCAGCTATTGGGCACGGATAAGAAAAACGCCACTGCAGGGAGGACAAACTGGACCAAAAAATGGAGGAAGATTTGGGAAAGAACTTCCCTAAACTGAAGACTTGTCAGGAGAGGGGCTGTAGCTCAGTTTTAGAGAACATGTATCAAATACAAAACCTTCCCTAGCCTTAAAAGGATGTTGGGTTTTGGAGCTGAGAGAAACCTTGAGCTGAAACCACAGAGAGCCATTGGCGGTTTAAACAGACTTCGTGGCCCAATGGTCAAACATCATATGTTAAAGTGTGGTTATCTTTCACTCATGGAAATATCCTTATAGAAGTCAGTATTTTTTAATAGTAAAAGGTGCTGAGTGCTGTTGAGCTGTGCCATGCTTTCAGAACATGACTATTTATTGATAATTATTACATGCATCGGGGGTTATGCCCACCTGCTGGAATAAACTTTGGACAAATAAGTGTTTTTGTACCATCTCTGATAACTGGAATGAGATTGTGGTTCCCAACTTACAGGCTGTGTTCAACTTACTCCCTAATTACTGCAGTTTCAAGACATCAGTTTGTATAATCTAACATTCCAGTTATATGCATGCTTAGTCAGAGGCTATATATGATCTGTGTAACCCCTTATTTTATGGGACGCAGGTGGCACTGTGGATTAAACGACAGAGCCTAGGACTTGCCATTCAGAAGGTTGTCATTTGTGGTATGACAAGGTTAAAGTACATAAGGCATTTAAAAATCATATTGTCAGAAGAGCATTGTTTAATGTCTGGACAAGATATAAAGACTTACTTGAAAATAAAACCCCAAGGTGGCTATCACCTATGGAAGCGAAGGCTCTGAAAAAACTCAATATGGAGGCCAACTGGCCAAAATATTGGGAGATTTTGGAACAGGAGGGTGACAAACTGAAATTGCAGAGTTTTGAGAAACTAAAGGATAAAGTGCGAGATTGGCTTCACTACTTTCAAATAAGGGAGGCCTATAACTTGGATAAAAAAATTGGCTTCCAGGTGGAAAAATCAAAATTAGAAACAGAATTGTTAGAACCCAAAGCTAAGACACTATCAAGAATGTATAATCTGCTGTTGAAATGGAACACTGAGGAAGAAATAGTAAAATCTGCTATGATAAAATGGGCACAAGATATCGGACATGACATTATGTTCACTAACTGGGAACAGTTGTGGACCACAGGTATGAAATTTACGGCATGTAATGCCTTAAGAGAGAATATTATGAAAATGATATACAGGTGGTACATGACTCCAGTCAAGCTTGCAAAAATCTATCATTTGCCCGATAATAAATGTTGGAAATGTAAAGAGACTGAAGGTACATTCTTTCACCTTTGGTGGACGTGCCCAAGGATTAAGGCTTTCTGGGAGATGATCTATAATGAAATGAAAAAGGTATTTAAATATACCCTCTTGAAGAAGCCAGAGGCCTTTCTCCTGGGCATGGTCGGCCAATTGGTGCCAAAGAAGGATAGAAATTTCTTTATGTACGCTACAGCAGCAGCAAGAATACTCATTGCAAAGCATTGGAAGACACAAGACCTACCCACCTTGGAAGAATGGCAGATGCAAGTAATGGGCTATATGGAATTGGCGGAAATGACCGGCAGAATCCGAGACCAGGGAGAAGAGTCGGTGGAAGAAGATTGGAAGAAATTTAAAATCTATCTACAGAAATACTGTAAAATTATTGAATGTTAATGACGTTGGAATGAAACGAAGTGGTTCTAGCAAATAAGGAAAAATAAGAATATGCATGAAGGGATTGATATTAGATGAAAATTTGAAGTTAGAATATGTGAGGACAAATAATTAAGGGTAAATTAAGAGGGTATGAATTTGCTGAACAAATTTTTAAATGGAATACAAAAAAGGGAGGTGTGAGGAAGTCAGGAAAATAAGTAAATGATTGTAAGATATCAGAAAGAGGGATTTTTCTTTTTTCTTTTTTCTTTTTTTGTTAAATCTTGGTTTGTGTATTGTATTTGTATTTTCTTTGTGTGTTTTTTGTTAATTGTTTATTTTCTTCTTTTTGTTAAAAACTTAATAAATATTATTTTAAAAAAAACAAAAACAGAAGGTCAGCGGTTCGAATCCCCGTGACAGGGTGAGCTCCCATTGCTCGGTCCCTGCTCCTGCCAACCTAGCAGTTTGAAAGCACCTCAAAATGCAAGTAGATAAATAGGTACCGCTCCGGCGGGAAGGTAAATGGCGTTTCCGTGCGCTGCTCTGGTTCACCAGAAGCAGCTTAGTCATGCTGGCCACATGACCCGGAAGCTGTACGCTGACTGGACCTAATGGTCAGGGGTCCCTTTACCTTTACCTTTAATCCCTTATTGTGGACACCTTTACATTGTTGGCAAATTTGACACCACATTTGCCCTGGCACCCTTGGCATTTGATTATCATTGAAAGGACTAGAATTTTGAGTAAAGACCTTTTAAGATGCCCTCTTTTCCCTAGGACTCATCTACACTTTCCTTTGTCCCACAATTTCTTCCATTTGGTCTGTGACTTCTAGGCATGCATCCAATAGGTTTTTATGCTGTGTTTGAGCAACTCTCAGTTATTGCATGTAGCAAATGCCAGCGCAGCGTTTGAGTGCTGGAATTTATTAAGGGCGATGCATGTCAGAGAAACTGCTGGAACTATCATTTCTCTGACCAGAAGGCTGTTCAGGACTGTTATGGAAGAAGGTCAGAGTTTGGCAACTCATCTTCAAACGCTGAAATCTCTGTTTCTTCAACTACAGCAGAGAGGTAAGTGTTATGATGAGACTGACCAAACATACATTATCCTTTCAAGTTTGCCTGAAAGCTGGTTGCCCGTGATTAACAGCATGGAGAGTATGCATCCCCGAGATCTGACCCTTGAGTATGTGGTTGGAAGATTGACCGAAGAAGCAGAAAGAAGGTCAGATAGACAGGCTGAACTCCAAGAGCAGAGGAGTTACAGCTGAGGGGGCCAGCAGCAGAATCTGCCAATGGAGCAACGCCAAGGTTTGGACCTGGCCATGGCAGTGAGGAGATGCTATAGATGCAACCAACCCGGGCATCTCCAACGTCAATGCAGGGCAATGGTTGGTTAGTGCTGGTGTGTATAGTTATTCAGTCATGTTTTGCACAAAGACTTTTAAGAATAAAACTCTGCAAGGATATTCTCGTGGACTCTTTTATGCAGACAAGGGTCCAAGGACCAGGCTGAAGAGACAAAGGGAGGTCAGAACCCTTTCCTTCTTTTTTTTTTGCTTTTTACAAACACTGACAATAATGATATGTATTTTTGATTTGATTGAATATCTAGAAGTGCATTAAGTCATTTATAATAAGATTTGGTTTGAATTATTATTAGTGAATATCAATATACGTATCAAGGTTTTGAGATTAGACCACTGAAGAAGCCCAGAGAACTACAGTAGTACCTCAGGTTACATACGCTTCAGGTTACAGACTCCTCAAACCCAGAAATAGTACCTCGGGTTAATAACTTTGCTTCAGGATGAGAACAGAAATCGTGTGGTGGCAGCAGGAGGCCCCCTTAGCTAAAGTGGTGCTTCAGGTTAAGAACAGATTCAGGTTAAGAATGGACCTCCGGAACGAATTAAGTATTTAACCCGAGGTACCACTGTACTTTGGGAGTGTGCTACCTGCAAGCCCCAGTAAAAGGGCCCCATCGGGGGTGAACAGCGGCTTCTTGATGACTTGGACTGCCAGGGCGAAACAGGTGCAAAACACCGGCACCCCGTCTACAACTTCATTAACATCCATCTACAACTCCACTAGCATCTCTCGGTATTGTGAACAACACTGAACTTACCTTTTGTTGGTATTTTGATAAACTTACCTAAAAAGATAAAAGAAAACAAAAAACTGAGTTAAGCATTTGAAAAATCTATTGAAATCAGACATTAAAAGTTCATCTTAGACTGGGTAGTTCGCAAGTTTCTGTGGCTTTGCACAAGGTTTTGTATTTTTCTCAGAAGATTGATAAAGAATGTATAATTATTTTGGTAATTATTGTGTGTATATTAGTCGCCAACGTGTTGCATGAATCGTACTACCAGCGGGGATGGGGCTAGCTGCCTGCCGGGGCGAAGCGAGCATCCCAGGGGGCTGGGCGGCAATGTCACCCCCCTCAGGGATGACACCTGGGGCGGCCCACACTCACTGCACCCCCTTCCTCCGCCAGTGCACATGATTGTTGTTTCCACTGTGTCACTGCATGGTTAAACCTCAGCTCTGGGTTTGAGACTCATCAGTGTGCAGTAAATATGACAGCAGATAACTGTGCGTCAGTAGAGACACTGCAATATTGATTTCAGTACCTGGCTAGTTGCTACAGGTAACCTGCTCCTCACATACAGTCATAATCTCACCTTGCTGAGTTTTACAGGGTTGGGCACCTGGTATCAAAGGCTGGCTTCAGTTCTGGCTAGTAACCACTAGATGTCTCTAGCATAGTAGTTGACACAGTTACATATGAGAACTCGTTTAGTACAAGGTCATAAATGTTTCAGCTCAGGTAAGTAGAGGAGGAGGAGGAGGACAACCTGTGGAGCAGTCTCGTGTCTTCTGGTTCCCAGGGTCTGAGTGAGTCCATCACACCAGCTCATTACCTTCTCAACTGACAAAAAGCTGTGTTACTTTCCTCGCAAATGGAGTGAGAGACTACAGTTGCCAGCAGCGGGTTGCAGAAGTTTGAAAAGTCCTGGGCTTTACAGGTGAACCTTACTTTCCAGTCAACATCTGAAGAAGATTGTTAATTCTGGACTACTAAAGCATCCGGACACGACATAGGCATATTGCTGGAGCCAACTGAAGCACCCAGGACTAAAATGGGCATTTCATAAATGTGCAATATAGTTGCCACACACTTTTTCAAACAGGAGACAGAGTTTTGCTCCTCGCCATGGGGATTCAGAGATTTGTGTGCCTGAGCTGGCTGGTATTTCTCTCAGTCCCAGAGAGTTCTGTTGCCACGTTGTATTTGAAATTGCCTCACAGGAATTCGAGCTCGTTGCAGGAGGCTGACCCATTTGACACTACAGAATCGGGGCGAGACGAGAGGTTGCATGTTTTCACTGTGGATTATGAATACGTCCAAATACCATATGAGGTCACCCTTTGGATACTCCTGGCTTCCCTTGCAAAAATAGGTGAGTGAAAATTCCTTTGGGAATTCCAGATGGGAGCTTAATTTTGGACGTGGTGATTCGTTTATTGCAAATAAGTCTCTGGCAACAGGTTTTGCAATTGTTTTTAAACTTGTCATGGGCACAGCAAAAAAAATATATGTTAATGCAGAGCATCCAACTCACAATATAAGCCTCTGGGGAGCTCCTTTACTATATTTTCTACAAATAGAGAAGCAATCCACCAATAAAATTACCATCAAAATCCCACATAAAATTTGTCATCAAGCAAACAACTGAGGTGCTTGCAAACAGGAGCTTATCATTGCAAATGCAACATTTAGATGCCACAAATGAGTTGATGGCAACAGGTTTTTTGATTTAAACTCATTGGATTTCTCTTCAGAAAGCATGAGTTAAGTGGGAGGGGGATGCAGGATTGCATTTTGATGTGAACAACCTTGTGTGGATGCTGTGGAAAGGCTTCATGCATGAGGAGCACTGTTGCTACCATAAACAGAGATTCGGTAGCATCCTTAGTGAGATGGGTTTGGTCACTGACATCCGCAGTGTTTATTCCTGGTGATGTGTGATGGTGGTAGGAACTAATACATTTGTTGTTTTAAGTGGATGATTCTGTTGTGCTTATACCCCAGCCTGGGATCAGTTTCAATGAAGCAGGCTTTAGAAATACTTTGAACAAATAAAAAAAGCACTTCTAAATTCCACAGATACCAGTGAGCGAGTTCAGCGAGTGCTTAAATTTGACTTGACTCTGTTGAAACAATTCTGGGCATTGTAACCACATTTTGGTTGCTCAGAAATGGTGAAGGCTTTGCACTTAGCCAAGATATGAGATGAGGAATAGCTGTAGGATTTCTTTTTCACACTCTTATCTTTATTCTTGTGTTTTGTTTTGTAAATATTTTTTATTTTATTTAAGCACTGATGGAAGGAAGTCATATTTTAGTTTAAAAATTGTTATAAGTATAAGTCAAGGTGGTGGGTGGGAAAGGGGGAAATATTTGGTTTGATCTGTGATTTTTTAAAAATATTTCTCTATTTTTATTTTTTTACTCTTCTTTTTCCATATTTTCTGCATTTTTTGGTATTTGGAAAATTAATAATTTTTTTTATAAAAAATGATTTTTTATAAAAACCCAACACTGCTGTGATTATTTCCCTGTTGTTGTTGCTTTATTCTTATTCAAGGATTCCATCTCTACCATAAACTGCCACACTTTATGCCAGAAAGTTGCCTGCACATTGCCATGGGAGTCTTGGTTGGCGGAATTATTTTTGCCACTGATCATAAATCCCCCCCAGTCATGACCACAAGCATTTATTTCCTGTATCTGCTCCCGCCCATTATCCTGGAGGGAGGCTATTTTATGCCTACTCGTCCCTTTTTCGAAAACTTTGGGTCCATTCTCTGGTGGTCTTCCATGGGGTCTCTCATCAACGCCTTCGGCATTGGAGTCTCTCTTTACGGGATCTGCCGCATCGCAGCCTTCGGCCTTGAGGACGTCAACCTACTTGACAGCCTGCTGTTTGGCAGCATAATCTCGGCTGTGGATCCTACAGCTGTCTTGGCCGTGTTTGAGGAGATGTCTGTAAACGAGCAGCTTTACATGATGATCTTCGGAGAGTCTTTGCTGAACGATGGGATCACTGTGGTAAGTACATTGCAACGCTTGTAGAAATGGGAAATTTTGGGGGCGGGGCGGGAGGCTACATAATTTAATTTTAATGAGTTTATCCTGTCGTTCCTCTAAGGCGGTCAGGGAAGAAGGGGTGTGTCAGATGCTGTTGTGGTTGCTCGAGAGTAACCAGGCAGGACTCCGACCTGTTTTTTACAGATTTTATTTTGGTACAAGTGAAGAGCGTCATAAGTTCATGTTTGGCTCAATTGCTAGCAGAACCCGGGAGTGGTCTGTTCTTGTACCTCCCCCAACATAAAAGTTTCGTCATCCCAGCCTTTTCTGCCCCTCCCTGCGCCTCAAACTACTGCGCAGGATGGGCGACAGCAAGGGCATGCCTCCCTCCTCTCCGGCTTGCTCAAGCGCAGTGTTAAGGATCTTTCTAGCATCCTCTAGTCCTTGCACCTCTTCTCCACTGGAGGCTTTCCTCTTCGGCAGAAGAGGAACTGCTTGGCAAGATTTTCGGAGGCTCCCTGTAACACAATTCCCCCTCTATCTCTCACCTCTGCGCCAATGGCAGTTCCCTGACGGGGTGCCAAATCATGGGGGCCGAGCTCTTCACCCACTCTCTTGCAGCTGCTACAAGCTACCAGCTGCTACAAGCTGCTACAGGCTGGCAGTGGCAGTCATGGCTAGACAACAAGATGCTTCCTCCTGGCCCAAGCTGTAGCTTCTCAGGACAAGTGTCGGCTCACCCTGAGCTTGGCGGTAGTGGCACTGCCGGGGAAAATAGGGACATTCCAGGATGAAATCAGAAGCTGGGATAGCTTTCATAATTCCGGAACTGTCCCTGGAAAATCAGAACATTTGAAGGGTATTTTATTCATTCATTCATTTATTGATTGATTTTATATACCACCCTATGCTTGGAGGTCTCAAGGCGTTTCACAGGAAAGATCACAACATATAAAACCAAAATAAAAATAATAACCCATAACACCCCCCCCAAAAGAGCCACATTTTAAAAAGGTATAGGATGTCCATCAGGTCAACCATAGACCTGGTTAAAAAGGAATGTTTTTGCCTGGTGCCTAAAGGTGTACAGTGGTACCTCTGGTTAAGTACTTAATTCGTTCTGGAGGTCCGTTCTTAACTTGAAACCGTTCTTAACCTGAAGCACCACTTTAGCTAATGGGGCCTCCTGCTGCTGCCGCACCGATGGAGCACGATTTCTGTTCTCATCCTGAAGCAAAGTTCTTAACCTGAAGCACTATTTCTGGGTTAGCGGAGTCTGTAACCTGAAGAGTATGTAACCCGAGGTGCCAGGCGAACTTCCTTGGGGAGAGCATTCCATAGATGGGGAGCCACTGCAGAGAAGGCCCGTTCTTGTGTTGTCACCCTCCAAACCTCTCGAGGAGGGGGCACATGAAGGAGGGCTTCAGAAGATGATCTCAGGGTCCGGGTAGGTTCATATGGAAAGAGGCAGTCCTTAAGGGTATGAGTTTGCCTGGCCACATTGTGTGATGGTCAGTGCCTGTGCGGTTTGTTCCAAAGTCACTGTGAATGAGGCTGCCTAGGCCTGTGCACACCATGCATTTAATGCACCCCCCCCCCCCCAAGAATCCTGGAAATTTATGAAGAAATCAAAAAGATGTTTAAACTATCTTTCAGTAAAAAACCAGAGGCATTCCTTTAGGTATAATCACAAACGATATTCCCGACAATCAAAGAAAAGTATTCCTTTATGCAACGACAGCTTCCAGGATGCTTATAGCAAAAAATTGGAAAGGGAGAAAAATTCCATCAATGAAAGAATGGCAAATTAAATATTGTGAATATATAAATCTGGCAAGACTCACAGCTTTCATAAGGGAACAATCAGACCAGAAATTATTAAAAGAATGGTGATGTGCTACAGAGTATATGAAAAAACATTGTTCTGGAGTAAGCATATCGGTACGTAATGAATGATGCCTTACAGGATTAAAGAAAAAGAAAAATGGTGTAAAAAAGTACAAAGATGGAAGTAATCTACATTAGACACAACAATACACTAAGAGTAAAATTTTTGAGGTCTTAGAACAAAGGAAGGAAGTCAATATGTGTATATGTATGTAATGACTAGATTAGAATGATGATATGGTTTTATTTGTAGATTTATGCTTTTTTGTTTTCTTTTTTCTTCTTTTTTCTTTTTTTGTATGTTCTGTTTTTCTTTCTTGTTTGTATAGTATTATTTTGGATTCAATGTTTGTAACTTTTGTTATGATTTTGCATTGAAAATAAAAATATTAAAAAAGAAAGAATCCTGGGAACTTTAGTTTGTTTAAGGTGCTGGGAATTGGGGTTCTGTGTGGGTGTAAATGACAGTTCCCAGGATTCTTGGGGGGTGAGGAGGAGTTTGCTTTAAGTGGGTTTGAATGTGTGGTATGTACAGGTGACGATGGTAATATTCATCTTTGAATAACCATATGAACCTGTTTTGTTTTGCTTTGTTTCCCCACTCAGGTCTTATACAACATCCTCATTGACTTTACCCGCATGCATAAATATGAAGAGATTGAACCTGTGGACATTCTGGCTGGATTTGCTCGCTTTTTTGTCGTGAGTCTCGGCGGGCTGCTCTTCGGCGTTGCCTTTGGGTTTGTGGCAGCCTTCATGACTCGCTTCACGCAGAACATTTCTGCCATCGAACCTCTCCTGGTCTTCATGTTCAGCTATCTGTCATACTTAGCTGCAGAAACACTGTACATTTCTGGCATCTTGGCGTAAGTACGGCAGCAAGTTCTGTTTATTTCTACACCAGCCACCATTGGCTCAAAACGATTCCCATCTCCCATCTTTTATACTCTTAGCTAATTGACTCAAGTGATAAGAAACAGTGTTCAAATAACAAGGGTGCTTAAGGAAGTATGCAATAAGCAATATAAACAGCAGTTCTGCTATAATTTTTTGCTGGTATTTAAGAACAATGAGCTCAGCACATCATACTGCTTTATATGTTTGCTAAGTGCTGTAGATGCTAGTACACTTCTGGGGCATATTTTCAAAATGGGTTGATTTTTATTGCCAATGTAGATTTAATTTGGCACTCCATGAACCCAAGTTACCGTAAACAATTTTTTGAAATGCTGCGGAATTCTAAAGAGTATTTTGAATTGCACATTCAACGATGGACCTACAACAAATAGTTCAGGTTTTTAACCAACCTGCCATTAGGGTTGCAGAAAACATTTCAATTTTGTTCACTTTTTAATGTGAAAATGCCTGATTTGCAGTTTATTGGTTTTTTTTAAAAAAAATTATTAACTTTCTTTTGTATTTTAACAAACATCTCATATCAATAACATACATGTTACAAATCTTCATCCCCATTCCTTCTGGGCTTCCCCCAGCTCCCATTTCTGGTTTGTTACCCCCTTATCATATACTGCTGTTTCAACCAATCCACCATATCGTTTCTTCTTTATTTTAAATGTCCTATATATAAAAAAGTGTGTATGTTTATTTAAATCCTACCATCAAGTCAATGTTCTTTTTTTGTTTTGTTTCTGCAAATATAATTTAAAAGGTTTCCACTCTTTTTCAAAGTCACTGTTGTCCTTTTCTCATAGTCTATCTGACAAATTTGCCATTTCTGGGTAGTTCATCAATTTCTCTTGCCATTGTTGTTTTGCTAGAATTTCTCATTAGAAGAAGCTACTAGAAAACTATGTTAAAAATAGCAGTCTCCCAAAGATAACAGAGGAACAAAGGAGGATTTTAAATGTAGAAATATTATCCCAAGAAATTATAGAAGCAATAAAGAAAGCAAAGGGAGGGAAGTCTCCAGGGCCAGATGGAATAACAGCCAAATACTATAAAAAACTGAGTGACCAGCTTGTGAACCCTTTGAGGGAAATGATGGATAAAGTTTTAAAAACAGGTGAAGTCCCAGAAACATGGAAAGAGGCCTACATAACCTTGATACTAAAACAAGATGCAGATGTAACATTCGTGAAGAATTATAGGCCTATATCATTATTAAATAATGATTATAAATTATTTGCATTTGTTTTAGCAAACAGATTGAAAATTTTTAAAAAGATTTTATCCATCATGATCAATCTGGATTCCTTCCAGGTAGACAAATTAAAGATAACATTAGAATTGTATTAAATATAAGAGAATACCTAGAAGTGAGAAATGAGAAGAAAGTAGCGCTGATGTTTATAGATGCAGAGAAAGCATTTGACAATATTTCTTGGGACTTCATGAAGAAAGCGATGGAAGAAATGGGATTTGGAACAAATTTTAATGGGGGATACAGGCTGTTTACTCGGTACAAAATGCAAAAATAATTGTCAGTCGGGTGGTAACAAATAGATGTAACATTCAGAAAGGAACAAGACAAGGATGTCCGTTATCACCGCTGTTGTTTATTCTGGTACTGGAAGTACTGACAAGGAAAGTAAGAGAAAATAAAGAAATATTGGGAATAAAAGTAAAAAGAAGTGAGCATAAATTGAAAGCCTTTGCGGAAGATCTGGCAATCACTGTGGAAGATCCGAAAATCTCCCTCCCAAAAGTAATGAACATAATACAAGAGTTTGGACAAGTGGCAGGATTTAAATTAAACAAAAATAAGACCAAATTGCTATTAAAAAACCGTAAAGAACATGAGAGGAAAGAAGTAACAGAAATGATAGGAATAGAAGCATATAAAAAGGTAAAATATTTGGGTGTATGGATAACAGCAAAAAACATAAACATATATAAGGACAATTATGAAAAACTGTGGCATGAGGTAAAAAAAATCGCTGCAATAAAAATGAATGTACTTCCAAGGATGTTATTCCTCTTTCAAACAATTCCAGTAATAACAGGGAATGCATGCTTCAAAGAGTGGAAAAGAGAGATTTCAAGATTTATCTGGAGTGGGAAAAGGTCAAGGATAAAAATATAAGATTCTTACAGATGTGAAATAAAGAGGCGGATTCTCACTTCCATATTTAGAATTACACTATGAAGCTGCATCCCTAACATGGATCTGAGATTGGATCAAGTTAGATAAGGAGGAAATAACGGAACTGGAAGGACATGACAATAGGTTTGGATGGCATGCCTACCTATGGTATGGAAAAGCAAAAATACCTAAAGGGTTTCATAACCATATTGTAATGGGTTAAGGGGCTGCTTGTGCGTAAATGGTTGAGTTCTCAACTCATGCAATCAGTTTCTAAACTCTCCCAGTCCGCGGAGCCATGGGTGCATGGCTACCTCAATCGCTGGCAGAATCCGTCAGTGGGCGCTTCCGGAATTTACGCCAACATAAGAGTTCCTTAACGGAAACTCTCCTTCTGGATTCTCTGCGTGACAGTTTCCTGCGCGGAGTAGGCGTCCCCAGCGGAGGTCCTGAGACCTCTCCGCTGTTCTCACTGGAAGTATCTTGGAGCCCTCCCTCCGACTGAGTTTCTGCGGGAACTCTCTCTCTCCTCCTGCTGGTTCCTTCCTCAGCATCCGAGGGTCTCCTAGCCTCCTTGAGCCCTTCCACCACCTGACTCTCCGATGGCAGTTCCCTGACACATATAATAAGGAAATCATTGTTTAAAGTGTGGGAAAAAATATAAAGAACTATTAGAACCTAAGGCCCTTTGGTCGTTATCACCTATTGGTGCACTATTACTTAAAACACTGGAAAGAAAGGGAGAATGGCCAACATATAGAGAAGTATTGGTAGAATAGGAGGGGAAACTAAAACTGAAAGAATATGAAGAAATTAAAGAACATCTTCAAAGCTGGTTGCACCACAGACAACTAAAGGATGTTTTTAAAGAGAACAATAAAAGAGGTTTTTCATATTCGGTTTCCAAATTCCAAAAGGAAGTGATAGAAGAAAACTCTAAATTGTTAAAAAAGGCATATAATATCCTTTTGGAATGGGAAACCAAGGATGAAGAAGTAAAGTCAGTGGTGATGAAATGAGCACAAGATATAGGTCACAATATACAATTCGAAGACTGGATAAAATTGTGGAAAGTAAATTTGAAATTTACGGATTATATATTGTTGAGAGAGAAATATATGTAGATGATGTATAGATGGTATGTATCACTGGTCAAACTAGCAAAAATGTACAAAAATGAACAGAAGAAGTGTCAGAGGTGTGAAGCTGAAGGTACTTTTTACCATATGTGGTGGAATTGTAAAAATGTAAAAACATATTGGGATTTGCAGTTTATTGAACTAATGCACAGACTGAAACATAATTGTATCTTAGCAGGAGAAAACGAATGAATGTTTATTATCATGGCCAAACAGCCAGCATACTAAAACCAGAATTAGGGGGAAATACGCATTAAAATGATATATTAGGGGAAATTGCCTGCAAAAATGTGTAGATTGGTCAAAACTGTATACAAAAATGTGGGGGTTTGGGGGGGCGGTGTCATACTTAAATGCTGACAAATTCTTGTGAGAAATTGTTGCAGAAGTTTTGAGAAGTGACTTGAAGGTCGGAAATAGGAAAATGTTTGAGTACTGGAACTGACAGGTCTGTCCATCTTGATGTGCCGCGCCTTCCTTTCAGGTGCTATAAGCTGTAATTAGCTGAAGCAGGGCTGTAAAAGCCACTTCCAGGGATGCGGGTGGCGCTGTGGGTTAAACCACAGAGCCTAGGACTTGCCGATCAGAGGGTCAGCGGTTCAAATCCCTGCGACAGGGTGAGCTCCCGTTGCTCAGTCCCTGCTCCTGCCCACCTAGCAGTTCGAAAGCATGTCAAAGTGCAAGTAGATAAAA
Source organism: Podarcis cretensis (assembly GCF_951804945.1). NCBI lineage: Eukaryota > Metazoa > Chordata > Lepidosauria > Squamata > Lacertidae > Podarcis > Podarcis cretensis. The sequence goes on from NC_137173.1 coordinate 77,384,977, forward strand.
AGGTACCGCTCCGGTGGGAAGGTAAATGGCGTTTCTGTGTGCTGCTCTGGTTCACCAGAAGTGGCTTAGTCATGCTGGCCACATGACCCGGAAGCTGTACGCCGGCTCCCTCGGCCAATAAAGCGAGATGAGCGCCGCAACCCCAGAGTTGGTCACGACTGGACCTAATGGCCTTTACCTTTAAAAGCCACTTCCAGGTAGTGTAGAGCCTGGGGGTTCCTTCCAGATGTTGCTGGATCCCTACCCTCACCAGCCCCAGCCAGCATGGCCAATGGTCAGGGCTGATGAGAGTCGAAGTCCCCCTGTATCTGGGAGGAAATGAGTTCCTCATCCATGACGGATAAACAATACTGAGCCAAATGACCACAAAAGACGTCTCGAGGTGATTGTGGGAATAATCATCCCTTCAGTGGGAAAGATGTTTTCTTTCTTTCTTTCTTTCTTTCTTTCTTTCTTTCTTTCCTTCCTTCCTTCCTTCCTTCCTTCCTTCCTTCCTTCCTTCCTTCCTTCCTTCCTTCCTTCTTCCCTTCTTCCCTTCTTTCTTTTTTACCTTTGCTGTTTCCAACGGCTCATACTTCCTTCCCTTTGTGAGCCAACAGGATAACAGCATGCGCAGTGACCATGAAGAAATACGTGGACGCCAACGTTTCCCAGAATTCCTACACGACAATAAAATACTTCATGAAAATGCTGAGCAGCGTCAGCGAGACCCTGATCTTTGTGTTCATGGGAGTGTCTACGGTCAGGCGGAACCACGAGTGGAACTGGGCTTTTGTTTGCTTCACGCTGGTCTTCTGTGTGGTTTGGCGGGCACTAAGTAAGAAACAAATGCTTTAATAATCGAACTAAACCAGGTGGATGAAAGGCCTTGCGTCACTGAAAGCATCGTTCAGTGCAGAGAAAGGCTAGGAAGTTCAGAGCTAACTGGTATAACCAGTTTAGCAAAGACTTTTCCGCAGGTGTGTTGTGTTCGACGGGTCAGGTCACTTCATACAAAACTGAACTTTGCTGAGAGAAAGAATTACTTATAGAAGAGCAACCCTAGATATATTGTTGAAGGAAATTATACCACAAGCATAATTACTTTTCATCGTCATTCAGGCAACCATTTGCATATAAGCCATTTACTGATAAATTTTAAAAAATCTTAGCAATTTTGACATTTTTTAAAAGCACTTCCAGGGAGGCTGGGTAGGATCATATTTACTTATTTATATCCTACCTTTATATCCAACCTTAATTAGCATTAAAACATGTCAAATTCTAGCAGTATAGGTGGTTTAGAAGGTTGTGTTTCTCCCTCACAAGATAAAATGATGATCATCTGTTGATGATAACAGGCCTTTTCATCTTTTATTTGAACATGTTAAGGATGGAAGGAGTGAGATTGCATGTGCCATCCCTGCTCCTCCCCTCCACACATTTATTTGGAAATTCAGAACAGAGCCTGTGGGTGTACAGTTGCATGGATATCTAGGGAACCCTGAAGCAGAAGGATTTGCAGTTGTACACCAAGACACCCCCCCCCCTTCTGATCTCCAAACAAACACATAGAGGTCAGGATAGAAGACCATATGGCCTCATTTCCCCAGGAGGGACAGTGTGCGTCAACATCTCCCCATTGTTCTAAAAATGTGCAGGAAAGACTGTCATGTATTTCCATTTTTGGTAACTACTTTTTCATACCCCCCCCTCCCAATTTCTTTCTTCTCCATGCTTAATACAATTTTATATCATCTCAATATCAGGGTTGTTGAAGTGACAATCTCTTGTTAATTCTTTTAGAGATTTATTTTCCACTGTTTATAAATAAAACGGCCAATCTCTCAATATAGGAGAACTACATGCCAGTCTACACATGTAAATACCTGTACTGTACATGTAAATGCTGGTTGTGTATGCATTCCATACTGATTTATCCTCAACCTCCAATCATGATGCCCAGTGTTCTTCAAGATCCCTAGCTATCTCACAGGACTACAATTCTCAGAGTATGCGATGTGTGTGGATTTAATCGGGCGCAAGTTTATGTATCAGTCTTCCCCAGTGTGGTGGCTCCCAGATGTTGTTGCATCATTCAAGACCCTGGGCTGTGCTAGCAAGGGCTGGTGGGAGTTGTAGTCCATCAACATCTGGAGAGCTCTACATTGGTGGAGGCTGTTATTGACAATATTATAGAGATGTTTTGAACATGGACTTCCTACATTTCAGCTGTTACAATGCAATAGAACACACTGTGGTTTGGGGGCAGTGTGTATGAAAGCACAAGTTTGCATCCTAGTTTGGTGGAAGTTTCCATTCCGTTACTTCTCTTTGTTAGTTTTGATTTTTTTTTCTTCATTCCTTAGGTGTGCTTTTCTTGTTCTGCATCATCAACAAGTTCCGGACTCACAGATTCACTCTTAAAGATCAACTCATTATCATCTACAGTGGCTTGCGAGGGGCCAGCAGTTTCTCCCTGGCATTCTTGCTCTCTGCATCTCTCTTTCCTAGAAAGAAGATGTTTATAACGTCTACTATTGTGGTTACATATTTCACTGTCTTCATCCAGGTAAGAAGATGAGTTACCTACCATATCATGGTATTAGTGCTGAAAGGGCTGTCTCTAAGGAGGTGTGGAGCTCAGGCCAACTCAAACTGTGTTGAGACCTTCACTTCCTCATCCCCCTGCCTTTGGCGAGAGAAGGGACGCTTTCACTCTTCCTTCACATGACAGTCCAGATGGGAAGAGAGGTGCTGTCCAATTTGGCAGTCTCAGTTCAATGAAGATTAAGCATGCTTCACAATTTCACGGGGAAATGAATATTGTATCAAAAGTTAACTCGCTTTCTTTGTTCCAAATGAAGGGAATCACCATTAGACCACTTGTCAAGTACCTGGACGTTAAGAAGACCAATAAAAAAGAGTCTGTCAATGAGGAAATTCACATACGAGTAAGATGGAGTTTTAAATTTATCTTAAAAATTATAATTTTAATTGAATGTCAGGGAACTATTTGTCCATGGTCTGTTCTGTCTGGGAGTGGGTTCTGAGTCCTAGGTAGAGATATTTCACATTGCCTCCTTCCAATTGATCCTTTTTAAATGGGAGATACAGGGGTGGTATTACGCAGAGTAAACCTGCTGAATTTAATTGACCTTACTTAGTCGTGTTGCTTGATTCCAATGGGTCTACTCTGATGGAAACTTAGTTGATTATTACCTCAGGATTCAAACCTGGGAGCCTGCATGCCGTCTAAGCATGTGCTCTGCTACTGTTATAAGCCTTCCACCTTAAAATGTGTTGGACCTTAATAACCTGGGGAAGAGTCATAGCTCAGGTGTGAAGCATGCAGAAGGTCATGGGTTCAACCCCAATTTTCAAGTAGGGCTGTTTGTGTTAAAGCTGCAGTCCTATGCATGGGATTAAGCTCCATTGAGCCCCATGTTAGGGATGGGGCTTCAATTCTATTCAGTTCACATTAATAGGCAAATCTACCTATTTTTCAGTTTTTGAAACCAGCTATGAACCGAAACATAGCCACCTTCTGAAATTTCCACTTCTCCCAATTTTGGAATGCAGTTCTCCAGCCAAGCAATGTGTACAAGGATGAATATTTTAGGGTTAACATGCACTAAAATGCACATAGTGGTGAAAATAAAAAAAGCAAAGATGCATTGTAGCTGGGCAAATTGCTTTGTAAAAATGTGTACAGTGGTACCTCGGGTTACATACGCTTCAGGTTACATATGCTTCAGGTTACACACTCCGCTAACCCAGAAATAGTGCTTCAGGTTAAGAACTTTGTTTCAGGGTAAGAACACAAATCGGGCTCTGGCGGCGTAGAGGCAGCAGGAGGCCCCATTAGCTAAAGTGGTGCGTCAGGTTAAGAACAGTTTCAGGTTAAGAATGGACCTCCGGAATGAATTAAGTACTTAACCTGAGGTACCACTGTATAGTAATCAAATTCTCAAACAAAATACGTATGGTAGGAGAAATTAGCACTCAAATGGTGGTGAATTTTCACAATGACTTCTTAAAGAAAACACTTGTAAACAGATGTCGAAATGTGGAGAGCTGGAGTTAAGACTGGGAAACTAGGAAACTGAGAGAAACTGAAATGGACACATTCACCCATCTCTACTCCTACGTAATTACATATACCTAGCTATGACATTTGTTAGATTAGGAAGTGGAATTATTTTTATCGCCACCTGGGACAATTAGAATCAGTCTTCTGACATCTTCTGTCAGGATGGCATAACTTGATGCTTGAAGAATCCTGCCTTTGGGCAGAAGAACTTTCTGGTAGTGTTATTCTTAATGGTGGTGCTGTCTTAGTTCTGTGCCATAGCTCAGTGGTAAGCACCTGTTTTGAATGCAGAATGCCCTAGGTTAAATCCTTGGCCTCTCAAGGAAGGGCCAAGATGTTCCCTGACTGAAACCCAGGAGAGCCACTTCCAGTCAGTGTGGACAGTACAGAGCTTAGATGAGCCAATGGTCTGGCTCAGTTTTTTTTTGTATTCTAGATTATGGCTGTTCAAAATTGTGTTGTCATCTTCTTTGCACATAAACATTGTTACAGCAGCAATGGCTTTAAAACGTTGTTCACACCTTTCTCCAACTTCCTGTATGTCTGCAGCTGATGGACCATTTAAAGGCGGGAATTGAAGATATATGCGGACATTGGAGTCATTATCAACTGAGAGACAAGTAAGATTGTGTCTGCCACGGTCAGGTAAAAGAAAATAACTGAAAATGTTACTCTAATAATAGTAAAATGGACCAGACTGAAAATACTCTACGGTTGTTGACTTCCACTTCTTTGTGTTCTCTTTGGCTTCGCATTATAAGTCTGAGAGCCAGGTGTTTTACTTACTTCTCATTGAATTTATTACAGTCATACCTCATGTTACGTCTGCTTCATGTTACGTTCTTTCAGGTTACGTCCCGCAGTGACCCGGAAGTACCGGAAAGGGTTACTTCCGGGTTTCGCCGCTCGTGCATGCGCATGCGCAGAAGCACAAAATGACATCGTGTGCATGCGCAGAAGCAGCGAATCGCAACGTGTGCAGATGCGCTGCTGCGGGTTGCGCTCTTTTCATGTTGCGAATGGGTCTCATTTGGAACCAGAGATACTACTGTACCGAGGTGCTGTGTTTAGCCCTATTCGCACAACTAGTGCACAACTGGGTCCCCTGCTTCTGGCTTGCATGTGTTCATCTGAGCTTTTTTTTGTTTAAAAGAGGAAATGGGGACTGGGGATAAAAATACCACATACATCAGTGGTAGCATGGTGAATTCGGAAATGTTAAGAAAAGTGTGTGTGGCATAGGCGCACAATGTATGTGAGTGTGTCCCTTGCAAATCCCATCCATTGTTTATAGGCTTTTTCCAGAGCACCTTCAGTACATCACATCTTGACCATTTGCTTATGGTTTAGTGGTGTATTTGCCAAGATAGCAAATGGTAGCAGTGGCGCTAACAGATTAAGTGTGCATAGCATTGCAACCTCAGTCTCTCTGTTCCCTGCTAAAAGAAAAGTGTAAGCAATGCTGATTGGAGCTAAGGCAGCCTGTATTTACCACTATTGGGTTGTTCTTTCTCCAAATTGTCCATTATTTACATAAACTTTTTATTGGTACCTTTTGAAATGCTGATGGACACAACAGACTCAAATGAACAGATCATTTAGAACTTTGCTGTGGTACATTATGACTTTAAGCAGAGCTATTCCTCTTATGCCTTATTAGAACACTCTCTTTCTACAAAGCAAATCAGAATTTCCCTTTCCCTTTACAGCCATGAATGCTTTCACCCTCTCTCTCCCATTACTGTAACTTGTCCTTGTCTTATCAGTTCAACACAGTGTCTTTGTTGAACTGCACCTCTTTGCTGTTTGATGTCTGGTCCTTAAGAAGCTCAAGAAGATGCCTTAGGCTTGTCCATTATTTAATTCTTGAGTGATGATCGAAATAATGTTTTGCTGTTGTTGTTGTTGTTGTTGTTGCTGTTGCTCTTACCAGATTTAAGAAATTTGACAACAGAGTCCTCAAGAAGATTTTGTTACACAAGCACCAACCTAAATCCAGCATTGTCTCCCTGTACAAGAAACTGGAAATAAAACAAGTCATTGAGATGGTAGAGCGTGGAGAGGTGAAGCCACCTTCTTCCAAATCATCATCTTTGTGAGTATCTTCTTGCAGCTCAGATAAGTGGCACTGGCAGAGGAAGAGGAGTGCGGGGGGAGCACACCACTCCTGGCAGCGCTGTCCTGGTGGGGTGCCATCACGGCTGCCCCCCATGCCTGGCACCATGCCCCTGCAGGCAGTGTGCCACGCCCCTGGGGGCGGCACACCACACCACGCCTCCAGGATGCACACCACACCCCTTCAGGCAACGCAGCACACCCCTGGGACGCGCACCAGCCCCACCCCTGCCTGCTCTCCACCCCCCAGTGCTGGAGCATGAAGCTCCGCCACTGATCAGTGGGATATGGACACGTACTTGAAAATAAGGATTGAGAGTAAGTTAGTCACACTAAAGCCCCACTAAAATTAATGTGAAAAGCCTGAGACAACTAACTTAAGCACTGCTGATTTCAATGAGACCTGAGGGCAACTTATTTTCTTTGGATCCAAACTCATTACTTTGTGATTCTGTGATACATATAAAACGCAACTGAGATTATGTAGGAGCCAGATTTGATTTTGTCCAGTCACCCCTTGGTGTATGGTGGCTTCCTGTTTATATTACTATCTTGTGTTAAGGAATAAATACAAATAATGAAACCTGATGTTTTGGACTACAATTCCCATGAGCCCCATGTCGACTGGAGCTGATGGGAGTTGTAGTCCAAAACACCTGGAAGGAACCAGGTGGATGAAGCCTGACTTACCAGATGCTGGAATACAATCACAGTAAGAGTAGAACATTAGGAGAAAGTTACAGCCTGCTTTTAAAGAAATCAAGGATGTTACCTCTGAAGCCATTTTTCTCCATGCAACTATAATACCTGCACTAACCTTACTATTTAAATACAAAATGTAATAAACAAGCAAAGGCTCTCAATAAAATAAACATTTTTATTGAGTGGTTAACAGGTCTCCTTTGCTTTACCTGAAAACAGGTAAACAGGTAAGTTGAAGCGCAAATGTAAAAGGAAGTGGGTTTATTAAACAGAAAGTTTCCTGCTTCTCCCTGAAGCAGATATGCTTACCATTATCAAGTTGCTTGGTTAATAGCTAACTTCATGAAAAGAGTTTTCCATTTTTATATTTGAGTTCTAGATGTATGACCAATTGCTTTCATAATGTTTGTGGAGTTGCTCATTGTTCACCTGAAACTAAGGTTATTTTAATTGAAACATCTAGAGAACTAGATTAGCACACAATTATTTCTTCTACGCACAAGTAGTCCTAACTCTGGACTAAGCCTGGAACAGATTTGCAGCGATATAGTTAACTAGACAATCCTCACCGTATCCTACAGCATTTCCCAAGATCGTGGCATTTAGAAAAAGTGTCAGTGACAATAATTGCTATTGGGTGTATCCAGTACTTTGTGGTTGTTGTAAAAATGAGGCGTCAAAACTCGTATCTTGATAAAAGTGCTGTGGGTGCCAGCACAAAAAAGAAAAGAAGAGGCTATTGTGCAGTGCACCAGTGATCACAACACGAAAAACACTGAATGTATCTGTGATCTCTGATTTTACAGTGTACATTACAAAAGAATTTGAGCTCAAGGACAGTTAGAACTGCTCTTGCTGTACAGAGATGTCATGATGTGTGAACTGTCCCCTAGAGTAGAGCTGTTTTTGCATGGTGGTGCATCTGTAAGGATTGAGTACCTATTTCTGCAAGTGATAGCTGTCGTGATTCAGCTCCAGTTACATTTGGGGAGTTTTCTAAGATTTGTTGACTGGTGATCTTGGCACATCTGTGCGAGTATCATATGACTTGAAAGTGCACAAGGCTCAAGCTAAGCCAACGGGGGAGAAAGGTGAGCTATAAAGAAAAGAGACAAAAGATATTAACATAAAGTCGATATTGCAATGTGTTTTGCAACTTGCGGTGATTTGCTTTCATCCAACTGCTCTCACATAAGAAACTGGCCACATGACTCAAAGGCGTTGCTACCACATTTTGGAGGAAATAGGGATAGGGTGGGTCAGAATGGCAAGGGAACTTAAACCAGCATTAAGGAATAAGCTGTTACAGTGGTACCTTGGTTCTCAAACTTAATCCGTTCCGGAAGTCTGTTCCAAAACCAAAGCGTTCCAAAACCAAGGTGTTCTTTCCCATAGAAAGTAATGCCAAATGGATTAATCCGTTCCAGACTTTTAAAAACAACCCCTAAAGCAGCAATTTAACATGAATTTTACTATCTAACGAGACCATTGGTCCATAAAATGAAAGCAATAAATAATGTACAGTGGTACCTCGGGTTGCAAATGCTTTGGGTTATGCGTTTTCAGGTTGCGGACTGCGGGAAACTTGGAAGTACCGGAATGGGTTACTTCCGGGTTTCGCCGCTCACACATGCGCAGAAGCACCAAATTGCGTTACACATGTGTGCAGATGCAGCGCTGCAGGTTACGAATGTTGTGGGTTATAGATGTGCCTCTTTCGTGGATTACGTCCGCAACCCGAGGTTCCATTGTACTGCAGTCACACAACCAATCAATCAGTTGCTGAACTGGGTTCCACACAGTCACCAAAACAAAAAGAGAGAGCTGCAAAAACTGAAGCACAAAATAGACACTCAAAACGGAAGCGTGGCACTCAAATCGGAAGCGTAGCACTCAAAATGGAGCACATTTGGCATCCGAAAAAAGTTCGCAAACCGGAACACTTACTTCTGGGTTTGCAGTGTTTGGGTTCCAAGTTGTTTGAGTACCAAGCTGTTTGAGAACCAAGGTACCACTGTACTAGGTTCAGGGTGAAGCAATTTCCAAGAGCAGCAGCAGCAACAACAACAACAACCTCCTTCCCTTCCTTGTCCCCAGCCTTGGAATGCTGGTTGGTATGTGTGCATTCCAATGCAATGGCATGAGCCAGAAAAAAAAAAAACAAAACAGAAAAATGGGGTTGCCATGCAGAGATGATTGCTGCAATGACATGTGATCTCCAGTATGCAGATGGTTACTGCAGCTTCCAGACAGTTGAAGCGACATGAGAAGAGTTCTGTAGAGACTGACCCCATCATGATTTTAAAGATAGGAATATACAGGAGGTTGCTTAATACTGAGTCAGACCTGCTGGTCCATCAAGCTAAGCATGACCTACCTGGACCGGCAGCAGATCACCAGGGTTTCAGGCCGGGGATGGCCACCTGTCATGGATGCTTTAGCTGAGATTCCTGCTTTGCAGGGGTTGGACTAGATGACCCTTGGGTCCCTTCCAGTTCTACAGTTCTTTGATTCTGTACTTAGCTAGTGGTGTCAGGGATTAAACCGGGGACTTTTCGCTTGCAAAGTTTATCTTTTACTCCTCAGCTACCGCCCAGTGGCTTACAGACAATCTGTAAATGTCCTTGTGATAAGATCCTTGGTAGCTCCCAGAATGGGAGAAGCACCCTTTTCCTGGAGACACCCTAGGATCTGAATCTGAATTCCTAAAAGAACTGGAAGATGCTTTTATTTGGATTAGCTCCTAACAGGCAGAGCCACACAGCTATAGGGTAGTTGGAATTATAGTACAGTGGTACCTCGGGTTACGAACTTAATTCATTCTGGAGATCCGTTCTTAACCCAGAACCATTCTTAACCTGAGGCGCACTTTCGTAATGGGGCCTCCTGCTGATGCCGCGTGATTTCCGTTCTCATCCTGGGGCAAAGTTCACAACCCGAGGTACTACTTCCGGGTTAGCAGAGTTTGTAACCTGAAGTGTTTGTAACCCAAGGTACCACTGTATTATGTTTTATAGTTTTGAAGATTTTTTTTTAATTGAATAAGTTCAACTAACTTTAGTTCTTCATTACTCAACTTCTGTCAGTTTTCGACAAAGCGACGCTTTCTATGTAGGTCCAAGACTAGAGATTTTATGTGGATTTCTTAACTTTTCTTTTTTACAATTGTTTTAACTTGCTTTCCTTTTGGACTTGCGGATTGAAATGCCAAAGGCAATAAAATAACATGAATGTACGCTTACTCATTCATGCGCACATTCACACTACAAAGAGATGGCTTGCTTCTTTGATTTATGAGTGATCCTTTGCTATCGCTTCTTGGCAAAACAGCCCAAGCGTAACTAATACATGCCAATATTAGTGTGTACATACAACCACTATGCAGGACTAACCGTTGGCCCTTTGACTTAGTCATTCTATTGTTTGCTTTCCTTCTCTGCAGGAGGTTTAGAAATCGAAGGATGCAGAGACTTTCGCCTGCAGAGGTGGATTCCATACAGAATATACTGGCTCACAATCTGTATCAAGTGAGGCAAAGGGTCCGTTTCTCTTTCTGGTAGCGTGCTTCATATCTATAGAACAAAAGATCATGTTTGCACAGTCTCTGAAGCCTTAGCAACGGTCAGCGAGAGCAGAAATGTTAGCGTTACTGGTTGCAGCTGAGCCACGGGACAACATTATGGAAAATATAGATTCAAACCCGCAGTTAATACATAGTTAAACAGTGGAATTCTCTACTTCAGGATGCAGTGATGGTCTCCAATGTGGATGGCTTTAAAAGGGGATTAGACAAATTCACAGAAGGTTAGATACAGTGGTTTAGTATCTATGATAGCCATGTTGTTGGAAATCCCAAGTGGAGGGAAAACGGTTGCACTCAGGTTTTAATTTTTGGCTTTCCATAGGCATCTGGTTGGCCGCTATGAGAACTGGAATGCTATTTGGGCCTTTGGCCTGATCCTGCACCCATCTTATGGTCCTATGTACTTGTTTTGTGTGTTTGTGTTTCGCTAAGGCGATGGTGTTTCCCGCAAATTCGATATCTGCACTCACTGGGCTGTTTCCCCAAAATACAAAAGAAAAGAAACCCCTGTCCTTTCCTTTGCGAATATTTGCTTTTGATTGCCACTACACTGCCAGATAGCAGGAGACTCCCGAGACTGGCACCAGGGGGCAGACATCCCTTGCTTTAACAACACAAATAGTACAAGTGTCTCTCTGGTTGTTTCTAAACAAGGGGGTAATCGTCTTAATCTGTCGCAGCACAAGCCAGCAAAGGCTCCTGTGGCACTCTGTAGACTAGCAAATTTATTATAGCAAAAGCTTCCATGGACTAAAGACTATCTTTGCAAAACAATTTCCAGAGGGATAGTTGCAGTAGTCTGTTGTGGCAAAACAGCAAGGAATCTTGCGACATCTTGAAGACAAACAGTTTTGTATTTTAATATCACAAGCTTTCACGGATTAGTGGGCAGTAATTCATGAATGTATATGCCACCGTAAATACAGCACCACAAGACTCCATTGTTGCTTTCTTAAATCTAGAGTTGCTTAATACTGTTGTTACATAACCGTAGCTCCTTTAGGCAGGGGTGGGAAATCTCAGGCCTAGGGACCAAATCATAGAATTGTAGAGTTGGATAGAACCCAAAATGTGGCCTTTCTGCCCGGCCCGCAAGACTCTTCCCCAATTATGGCCTTCCCCCAGACCACAACACTTCACTGGCCCATAGCTGTCAACTTACAGATTTGAAAATAAGGGACCAGCAGCCTTGAAAATAAGGGACCAGCAGCCAAAATAAGGGACCTGCAGCCTCACCTGTTCCAGGCACTCCAGTCTTCCTGTCCTCCTGCAGTCTGGTCAAACTCATGCTGGGTAGCTTCGAGAACACTGTCCAACCAACTTTGTAACCAGAGGGTCAACTGAATAGAATCTGAATCACATGCACCACAAGGCCTATGCAGCCTCAACTTAAGATGGCTCCCCGGCCTGGCTTTGCACTGCAAAGTTTGCAGCAGCACGTGCAACAAAATGGCATCCAGCATTCAAAAAACCCCTCAGCTTGCATTAACTAGCCACACACAAGGCATGCAAGCTCCACCCCACTCCCAGTTGTTCTTAGACTCCTTATTGGGTGAGCAACACAGCCAAGCAACACAGTTGGAGCCTCCCTCCTCCCTGGCTGGCAGGGAGGGAGGGAGAGGAGCTGCTTCCTTTGAAATTTAAGGGACATCATTTAAGGAACATTTAAGGGACATCCATCAATAAGGGACAGCAGCGGGACATGGCGCTGGAATAAAGGACTGTCCCTTCAAATAAGGGACACTTGACAGCTATGCACTGGCCCTCCTCTGTTTCCCCCCTCAGGTACTTTTGACTGGTTTGTGTCCTTGAGTATGGAGAGATTGCATGTAGCTCTCACTTCTGCATAGCTGGAATGCACTGTAAAAAAATGTCAGAGTCACATTTGTCATTCTGTTCACTTGTTGTTGTTCTCTGTCCTCACCCACCACGGCCACGTAGACTCCAAACATTTGTCCACAAGCAAAATGGTCTTCAGGCTAAAACATTGTTCCTACCCACGGCATACAGACTATGTTAAAATAATAATAATAATAATAATAATAATAATAATAATAATAATAATAATAATAATTTGTACCCCACCCATCTGGCTGGGTTACCCCAGCCTCTCTGGCAGCTTCCAACAAAGACCAAAAATACACTAAAATGTCACACATTAAAAACTTCCCTAAACTGTGCTGCCTTCAGATGTCTTCTGAATGTCAGGTAGTTGATTATCTCTTTGACATCTGATGGGAGGGCGTTCCACAGGGCGGGTGCCACTACCGAGAAGGCCCTCTGCCTGGTTCCCTGTAGCTTTGCTTCTCACAATGAGGAAACCGCCAGAAGGCCCTTGGCACTGGACCTCAGCATCCGGGCAGAACGATGGGGGTGGAGAAGCTCCTTCAAAAAATGTACATTGTTTGATCCATGTTGGTGGAAATGAAGGCAGGATCAAGTGCGTTGACTTGGGTCAAAACCCAAAAGCCACCTGCTCTAGAAAATCACACAGAAAGAATATCAAGTTGTAATTTCCTTGTTTTCAGACGCTGTCGTACAACAGGTACAGCCTTGCCGCAGACGCAAATGAGGAGCAAGCCAAAGAAATCCTCATTCGGCGCCAGCAGAGCCTGAGGCAAACCGTGAGGAAAGGATACAGCCTTCCATGGGGAGGGCAGGTACGTCTTACACAAGAGGTGGTATTGGTGTGGAATCGAGGTTTGCAAATAGCTGCGTCCCAGGCACTCTCTTCCTCCCTAAGAGTATCTATTGTTTTACAAAGGTGCATACACAACAAACAGCAATAGCCATGTGCCACAGTCTCCATGTGGGCTAGACAGCCATAAGAAAAGAGTGTGAAAGCTAGAAACACAGCTGCTCAGGAAAGTAAAACAGTAAAAAAGGTAGTTGCCAAGTTTTGTTGTTTAAATAGAGATGTGAGCAGGTGCCAGTAGACAGTGGCGTAGCATGGGTTGTCAGCACCCAGGGCAAGGCAAGTAATTTGCACCCCCTAACCCGTGGATTTGCGCCCCCTAACCCTAACCCCCAGATGTTGCGCCTGGTGCGGCCGGCCCCCCCTGCACCCCCCACGCTACGCCACTGCCAGTAGATAGTCCTCCTTGACATTTGTTTCCCCAAGCTGGAGGCATTGGTTATTGCCAAAAATCTATCTGCTGTATCTGATTTAGGATAGTCCAATTTGCTTCCTTTATTTGCAAGTAAAAAGGTAAAGGGACCCCTGACTGTTAGGTCCAGTCGCGGACGACTCTGGGTTGCGGCGCTCATCTCTCTTTACTGGCTGAGGGAGCCAGCGTACATGTGTCCAGCACGACTAAGCCACTTCTGGCAAACCAGAGCAGTGCACGGAAATACCGTTTATCTTCCCGCCAGAGCGGTACCTATTTATCTACTTGCACTTTGATGTGCTTTCGAACTGCTAGGTTCGCAGGAGCAGGGGCCGAGCAATGGGAGCTCACCCCATCATGGGGATTCGAACCACCGACCTTCTGATCGGCAAGTCCTAGGCTCCGTGGTGCAAGTATCTGCTTTAATTACAGGTTCCAAATATTTTGACATATGAGTACTTCACTCAACCCAGTTTTACAGTGGGGTTAGTAGACTAGAGCTGTGGTATAAGTTACGTGTGACATGTATACTTGCTTATTTTGCCCACAGTTGTGCTGGCCAGATTTTTCAAGCATAACAAACAAAATGAGCATCAGTCTGAGTGAGCCTTAGGCTTGTAGAACCCTCCTTCCCTCCCTCCTAATGCATGCTGTAAGGGATTGAAACATGCACTCTCACTTTAAAATAAAAGCTGCAGTTTCCTGTTATGTTTGAGCCAGGAAAACAGTGGTTTATTCTGATGCTGGTTTGTTAAAACAAGCCATGGCCGTCCCTGGGTCAGCTCAAACTACCAACCTTCTGATTAACAGCAAGACACACTGATCCATTGTGCCACTGGGACCTTCTCATTGTGCACATTCACCAGGCCTCATGCACATAAGCTTTCCACAAAGAGGGAATTATGCACATTTCTTGGTCAATATGCATAATCTCCAGCAGACCTTGGGGAATGTCCATGTATCAACTGAATTTTATGTGTTCTCCAGTTATTATGCATAATCCCAAACAGGCCTTGGGGAATGTGCATATCTCCACTTTATCTTGTACATCCTCCAGCCATTATGTATAATTCCCCAAAGGGCCTAGGGCAATGTGCATATCTTGACTGCAATCTGTACTGTACATACTCCAGGCAATACAGTAGGCATTTTTCTCAGGGCAGTATGCATAGTTTCTAAGAATCACCCACCCACACCCACACCCCTTTTAAGTTCATAAGAGTGTAATCTGTGCTCCCTGGGCTTCTTCCCACAGCCTATTCTCATATGGCCCACAATATGGCTTCTGCTAAGCAGCAGAAAAAAAGGGGGGGGGGCCTCCAGATAAAGTGGTTTTCTGCCCTCCAGCCATTTCACCACTCCCAGCTCTTCTTCATTTAGCTGAGCAGCATAAAGTGAACTGGAATGACAGAAAAGTTTAAACCTCCCCACACCACCACCACCACCACACACACACACAAGTTTAATAGTGGCAACACTGGGTCCATCAAATTTGCAGTATTGAAAATATTATGGGAAATCTGTCTCTGATTCTGAAACAAAGTCCAGTTTTGAAACCTTAATGCTGTATCTGTGTAGTCAAATGGAATTTATTTAGAGGAAAAACCATCCTTGCCTGTAAAGTTGCCATGACCAAGGTAAGATATTGTAGAGGCCTTTTTGGAAATGTTTAGGTTATTCAGTGTTCACTGGTTGTGAACTGCAACAAGGTACAATCATTTGCCATTCCTTAGGAAGCTTCTTCTCTACCTTTGCCTCTCTTCATGAAGATGTAACTTAGAGAATTTCCACTTTTCAATCCTTTCATCTGCTACAGACAAGTTACTTCCCATTCCTGTCTTCTCTTCTTGGAGGTCCCACTAATTATTTGCCCTGATTTCATTAAACCACAGCTATATTCCAACCTTCGAAAAGTTACTTCCCACAGGAAGCATTATTCTAAAATATGTGATTCTATGATTTGCGCCACCTTGATATTTTATGTGCGTGGGCATTATATAAATACTTCTATAGATAAAAATGACCTAAATAAATTTGATAGCATAAAGAACTACCGTGCAAGGTTTAGCATGAGTTCCCTCTGTTAACTTCTGCCTTGTAAAGTGTGCTTTGAATTGATGTTCTAGATGTTTCAGGTTTGTTTAAGCTACTTTTTGAAGGTTTTTTTCATTTACAATAGAGCAATACATTAATAACTCATTTCAAATGTAACCATCAATTCTCACTGACATACTTTCCCCCCAGAGTCACCAGTATTCAAATCTGTTGAAAGTATAACACATGACACACTGCACATTTGAATCACCTTGTCTCACACTTATTTGTCCATAGGCTGCCAGCAGAAGTATGCGCTACTTATCTTTACCCTTTGGTAATGCTCAAGCAACCAGAAGAGATGATGATGATCTAACAGGTAATTCTCTCTGATCAAAATAACACAGGGAAAATGCCGAACTGCTGCCAATTCACACTATTTATGAATTTGCAAATAGCTATGAAACACACATTCCCGCTAAGTGGAAGTTGGGACAAAGGATGGATGAAATGGTGTCCACCGGAATATTTGTTTTCCCTTGGAGAGACACACTCATCCTTTGCGATGACATTACTGTAAAGATATCACAAAGAATAGTAAACAGGACTGATTATTTTTTGACTTAGTCCTTTGACCAAACAAGATTGGAGATAGGGATGCCACTGTTTGCAAAGGTGAGAAAAATGCAGAACCCAACAGCGCCTTGTGCAAAAAGAAAGCAGTTGGGCTGGGCTCAATTCTGTAGCAGGTGTCCCCCTGGTGTTGTAGATGTCATTTGGGGTGGTCCAGTCCTTGTTTTGGGGTGCACAGCTGCAGACTCCTTATTCATTTATGGCAACTGTGGCCATTACTCTCATGGGGCAGTGCATTTGACAGTGTCTAGTGCAAAGCAAACAAACAAAAACAAAACAGCAGTGGGCCAGGCTCAAGGCTAAGGCGTGTGTTAGGGGACATTCTCCCAGTGATGTGAATGTTTCATTTGTGGTGGCTCAGTGCTTATTTTTTGGTGCACAGCTACAGATCCCTAATTCATAACTATGGCCTGGGATCATCATCCATAATGTGCCTTGTGCAAAAACAAGACTTTTCATTCCGGAGAATAACAACGCATCTCAAAAGAAAAGTGTGCTAGTGGTTGAGAGTATGTGGGGTATTGCAATTAATATTTTGTAGTAGTAGTAGTAGTAATAGTAATAATAATAATTTATTATTGATACCCCACCCATCTGGCTGGGTTTCCCCAGACACTTTGGGTGGCTTCCAACAAAATATTAAAAATCAGTCATTAAAAATACAGGGCTGATACAGGGCTGCCTTCAGATATCTTCTAAAAGTCAGATAGTTGTTTATTTCCTTGACATCTGATAGGAGGGCCATTACCGAGAAGGCCCTCTGCCTGGTTCCCTGTAACTTCACTTCTCACAGTGAGGGAACTGCCAGAAGGCTCTTGGCGCTGGACCTCAGTGTCCAGGCTGAACGATGGAGGTGGAGACATTCCTGTAGGATCTAAGAAACTATTTAAGCTATATGCACATCCTGGCTCTTGTGCTATGTCTGAAACAGTCTTCAGCCTTTTCTGACAAGAACCCACACATACACATCTTAAGGAACCATTTTTTTTTTTTTTTAGTCACATGTATGGTTGCAATGCTGGTGGTGCGACCAACTTTAGAGTAGGTTGTGACACCATCTATAAGATTGTATCTAGTATGCTCCCCCAATGAACTCATTTTTTATAATTAATAGTTCAAAGCATGATTTGGAAAAAGAAAGGTATAAGTATAAGTAGCCACAAATGCTTTCAAGCCCTAAAGCACCCAATGTGTGCCAAAGGGTCTGTGTTTCTTTATGGGACTGTATTATGATCATATGATGCTGATGAAAGACTTGCCCTCTGCAACCTAAGGCTTATCAAAGGCCCCTGAAGCTAAAATTCTTTGGTCTTGGGGCTTTTAAACCCTGGTGCCCCAAAACCCATCCTGTTTTTCGACACAGGATAATTAGAGACTTGCCTAACTTGGACTTTTTGGTCTTGCGTCATTTAGCCATGCCAAAAATAGTGAGCAGAAATTGCAGCATAAAAGAATATAGGTGGCAACGGAGCCATGTGAGCTGTGTAGCCACAGGAAAGGGGGTCGAAGATCTGGTGAACTAAAAGAAAAATGCTGAGGTGGGTGTTGGTGATATAATTTGGAGGAGAGAAGGATAAGTGAAGGCAGGGGCAGGAAGGGGAGCATGGCAGATAAGCTGGGCTGACATTTCTCATAAAGTATATGCTCATAGGCAGTGCTTTTTTCTGGGGGAATGCAGGGGTACACATACCCCTAAACATTTTGTGAATCTTTGTACTTTTGTCCATTTACTGTATTTATTTTTCCCGATTTGAACTATAAAATGGTGATTTTGTTGAGTCAAAACGAGAGTATCCCTAAATATTTTTTAAGAAAAAAAGCACTGCTCATAGGAATGGGAATGGCATTAGAAAAATCAGGTGAAGAAGACATCAAGTAGTTTAGAAACAGTTCTGATTTTTGTACAGTGAATATGCTTTTCCCCAGTCATGAGGGCTAAAGCCTTGCAGGTCTAAAACCGAGGCCTTGCCTTTGCGTAATCTATGAAATGGCCTTAAGTCTCCAAATATTGACCTTAACCTACCCAGATTCGCAGAAGATGTACATATCTAACAATTCAATCCTTTGCATTAAGTCCCATTAGGTTCAATGAAATGTACTCCTAGGTGGTGCTCTTTTGAGGGGGGAGTAAAAAAAATGAGGCGTAGGTACTTGTATCATGATAGAAGTGCTGTGGGTGTCAGCACAAAATGGCTGCCATGGGCAGAAAAAATAACAAGAGATTATGTACTGGTGAGAACCACCACAAAACAGCACTGCTTCTAGGGCATCAAAGAAGCGTTTCAGTTAAACGCATTGTAAATTTAAACAGGGAAAACAGGTAGAGAAAAACGGGACTCCACAGCGCCTTCTGGTGGCACAGTGTTATATCGCATATACAACATATACAAATCACTTTTTCTTTGCCAATCTAGCTGAGTCCTAGTTAAGCATGTATAGGATTGCAGTGCAAGCATAGCACATTGAGCAAATGCCCTCAGAGAGAACAAGTTTCCATATTATGCTGTGTTATGTCCATTTATCAACAATCTCTTTGTGTCTGAAAGGAGAAGGAGGTGTAGAAGGAGGCGGAAATGTAGGGGCTGAACCCCGCTGATATTATTCACTTGTTTCTGAATCCAGGGGAGTGTAGCAGCGACTCCGAGTCTGTGTTCATCAGGCTCCATTCAGAACCTCGGCCAGGTTCGCAGCGAAGAAAGTGGCAACAGCGGGAATCACTTCAGATGAAGCAGCTGCATTCAAGAGTCGAGCCAGCAGGTTTTAAAGGTCAGAGAAGAAGAACAAATGAATGGGTTGAAAGAGCCAGAATACAAGGGCCACTGTTAGGGTCGAAACCTCAGCTTACTGCAGTGCTTGAAACTGATATTATTCAGGAACTTGAGTCAGAGGACGAGGGGAACAGGGCATCGATACCATCAGCGTCTTCTAACAAATGGACAGCAGAACCCAAAGGTGATTTTTGTGAGCGAAAAAGCCACTTTACTAGAAGAAAAGAGTGATTCTTCCTCTTCATGGAGCATAACTGCCGTTTGAGCAATGGCATGATTTGTATCGGAATTTGATTTAAAACACACACCCTCTGAACTCATCCTGATTCCAGCTTAATGGATGGAAGAGGTCAATGCATAACAAAATGTGTGAGACCTGATTGGCAACAAGGTATACATTGCCGGGGCTGAAATCTGCAGGAAGTTTTGGCTGTTCATGCGGAAGTCTCATTATAAAATTAATTTACGTTTCCACTCTTTAAGGTGGAAAAACCTAGCCGTTGTAAATGTCCACAATGAACAGAGAAAGCTGGATAGGCGGTGTTAACTGAAGTATTGGCAAGGGTTTCAGTAATGCAAATAATCACTGGGAGTTGGCTTTAGGTGTGATTCTGCACACAGTGCTATGAAATGGGCTTGGTCACGTGCTCAGGGCCTTTTCCTCGGGGAAAGGTAGGGAAGAGGGGCAGGGGGGCAAGAAAGAGCTGTGTCTTGACAGCTGGGTGGTACCCAAAGAAACAGGAGGACCAGAAGGCAAGTGGGATGGCCAGAAAAATGAGACAGGCAGGTTGGAGGGGGCTGCCAATTCATCACTCCCATGCACCCGCAAAAGTGGTCTCATTCTACCAGATGGATGATTCTGATATATCTCTTTCCCATCACGGAGACTCACTTATGGGTCTGTTTGCATACCCTCCAAGTCTCCCTCTTTTCCAGAGACAACAGTCCCGGAATTACGAAAGCCACCCCGGCTTCTGATTTGATTCTGGAATGTCCCTATTTCCTCTGCTGGTGCCACCACTACTGAGCTCTGGGAGAAGGATGAGTTAACACTTGTCCTGAGCAATGGCAGCAGTGGCAGCAGCAGTGGCAGCTGTGAGGGAGCACCCTGTAGCCTCTGCATGGTCTCTCCATGGCCACTGCTGCTGGCCTCTTCTCTCAGGCAGCTTGTAGCGGCTGCTGGAGAGTGGGCGAGGAGGAGAGGCTGCCTCTGCCAGGCCCTGCCCCATGTGATGTGTAGGCTCTGTGGGGTAGGCTGAGGGCAGGGCCATCCTGGGTGGGAAGAGCATAAGGAGTCTTAATTATTATTTGTATTTTTTAAGCTCTGTGGGTCTGCATCTATTCTTGCTCCTTTCTAAAACGTATTTATTGGTGTGTTTCTCTTTTTGTAAATTGACCAAAGAATAAAATAACATTGAGATTCAGGGTTTTTCTCAGGAAAGTGGAAGGCGTGTGTGCTGTCTCCTGTCATCGTAGAGGTGTTGGCACTCACCCTTCTTCGATAGGAAATGCTCTGTGGGAGTGGGGACAGATAAAAATGGGGTGGGTGTGTCAAGGAATGAGTGAGAAATGTCTGTATTTTCATCTGAGGAATGTTGGAGGGTATGTGTTTGCCAACATTTGGGGCCCTGCGTGTCCAGTGCTGCCCCTCTTGTGAAATCATCCATTTTTGCTGAACTTATTTCAGTTGTACCTAATGATTTGTGTAGCCCTTAAGCCACAATTTTTCACTGGGGCTTTTTGCAAAAAAGAAGGAGAAACCTTCAAATAGAGCCTGTCAATTTGCAGTCTATCTGCCTACCCCTGCTTTGAAGAATGTTTAGTGTAATTGTTAATCATGCATCAAAAATTAGACTCATACCCGTTGTGCAAATAATGGATTAACTATTCATTGTTGCTTAGTGTGGCTGTACACATACTTCAGATTTGCCTCTCAGAGGCAAACCACACATTTTGAATGATTTCAGGGACATATGCCAGCCAGAGGTTTTGGACAGACTACAGTATGAAGCATAATTCATTGTCAGGTCAAGTCAGGTGTTCTGTTGAATTACTTCTTCAGGCTAGGCCTGGGATTCAATCCGATTGTCTCACGGAAGTCATGATATGTGGAGCGGTTTCTTATGGTTGGTTCCTTATGCTAACAGCTGCAGCAGTATGCAAGTTTTAAAATCAAGGGTGATTTGCTCAGGCAGGTACGGGAACCCTACACAGCCTCTGAAAACCACTGGGTCAGATTCAGAAATGGATTCCAAGATTGGCGCCAGCAACCAGATAAATATTCCAACATCCCACCTCAAAAGTGAGGAGGGATTCTGGCATTTGGAGAGAATGTTGGGGCTTAACCTCATTCTAAATGAAAAGGTGACGAAAGAGAAGGGGAAGCCGGTGCTGATACTCGTTGCTTCAAAACATTCTGTATACTGAGCAGCTTTGGAATCAGAAGATTTGGACTCTCAGCTTTAGAAACGCTGGAAATCGAGACCGCCCAGTGGCCTAACACCTTGCTTTCTGCTGAGACATTTTTTCCTGATCCTTAATTGCAAATGAAACTTTTCAGTCAGTTTCACCCGTGTAAAGTTTCAAGAGTCAACACTGCGTCCTTCTCACAGAACACTTTGTTTCTTTCAAATAGAAACAGGTGGGTGGGGAGATGATTTTGGAGCAGTGTGTCAAGGTCAGTAGCAATATATAATTCTTTGTCCCTGTATAAATTCGCACCAACTGTAACTGATTCACTAAATATTGCTAAGTGCTTTGCAAGTGGCCAAGCTGCTTTGGAGTAATTTAATAAGTAAAAGTTATTTATCAGAATTATTATCATATGTAGAGTTATACAGTGTGTCCCCTCTGACCCTGTTTTGTTCAGACTTTTTTTTGTTTGTACTGATACTTGTGAAGTATAAACCTCACAATTAACAAATAGGTCTGTTAGGGTTTGTATGTGTGTGCAGGCATCCCATTCTCTTTGTGACATTTTCTAGATGCAATTTGCCAGGGGGTGTTCAGATGCCATTGTTATTATTACATAAGCTTACTTTGGGTTTATGCCCTCGGCATCTAAAATGTTTTGGTGGCTCAGTCCCAGCACATGGTGTGTAGAAATCTAATTATTTAATTTATTACTTATTTAGTGATAGGTAAACATTTGTAAGTTGCTTGATCAAAAAGAAAATATTCTCCACGTGGTCTGCAGACCAAGTCTGTTTTTGATTACTCAGTTCATTGCCCAAAGAACTATAGTGCTAGCACTTCCATGTACTAACATTATATTTTTTTTAAATCCTTAGAACATCGGTGAATTAAGGATATGTGTATTTTATGTATGAATAAGGCATGTGATTTCAGAGAACATGATGTTTTTGAACTTTCATGAGGCATCCCAGAAGAAGCTAGACATACAGTTAAATACTTATATCCCCTTGCTTTCTGCAGGGGTGTCCTAAATTCATCTGGATTTTTTGTTCCCATTATTATTTTATGATTTTAAATTTGCAGAGTGCTTTTTCATTTTGTTTTCATTCATATCTTCAATACTGTGAATCAGATCATTCATAACCATGCTGAGATCAGTTAGGAAGCTGACTGTAGGGTTAGGAATCAGCCTCAACTGCCTAGCATGGGAGTCTCCAGGTGAACTGTGGTTTAAACTTGTGTTTCTGAGGCTCAGGGATTGTGCTGGACCAGGCTGAATCCAGCGAATTCTCTTGTGAAACCAGGAGTGAGATGCCTGCACTTTGACACACACACACACACACACACACACACACCCATTTGACATCATTCTTTCTTTTCCCAACCAAGCAAACAGGTTACGTACCTGAAGTAAAGCAGAGAAAAAGGTTGAAACTTGAACTCTCGAGGCAGTGAAAGTGGAAGAACTTGAATAGAAAGTTACTTCTGAGTTAGGCAAACACACCTCCAGGTCTGCTTTTATGAGGACTTCGCCTTCTTTCTTTTTTAAATCAACCACATAACCTTTACTTTAATGCATAAGTTGTAAACAGACCTCAGTTTACAACTTATGCATTAAAGTAAAGGTTATGTGGTTGATTTAGAAAAGAAAGAAGGAATGTAACAATTGCCTTCCTGGATCAGGGCAAGATCCATCTAATATATCCTGTTTGCAGGCTTCTCATGAACATTTGGTTGGCCAATGTGATAGGTAAGGTAAAGGTAAAGGACCCCTGGACTGTTAAGTCCAGTTAAAGGTGACTATGGGGCGTGGTGCTCATCTCACTTCAGGCCAAGGGAGCCGGTGTTTGTCCACAGACAGCTTTCTGGGTCATCTGGCCAGCATGACTAAACTGCTTTGGAACACCATGACGGAAGCCAGAGTGAATGGAAACACCATTTACATTCCTGCCACAGCAGGACCTATTTATCTACTTGCACTGGTGTGCTTTCAAACTGTTAGGTTGGCAGGAGCTGGGACAGAGAAATGGGAGCTCACCCCGTCACGGGGATTTGAACCGCTGACCTTCCGATCAGCAAGCTCAAGAGGCTCAATGGTTTAGACCACAGCGCCACCTGTGTCCCGGCCACTGTGATAATAGGATGCTGGACAAGGAGGTCTTAACCAGCAGGTCTCTTCTTATGTTCTTAATCCTTCATTCTTCTTCCAACAACAGTCAGCCAGAAACCTATAGATATTCAAAATCAGGGCACAAGCAAGCAATGGTATTTCTCCATTGTATGACTCCGTTATCTAGAATTCAGAGATACACTGGCTTTATGGAGTTTTTATATATTTTAATATCTATCAGGTGTTGAGTAGTGGGGGTACTACTGCACCAAAATGTTGCAGTGTGGAGTAGTCCTGCTCAGGGTTCTATCTAGTCTGCCATGGACACTTTCAGGATAATATATACCATGCCTCCTGCTTCCCACCCAATTCAGCCTTCTGTGGCCATTCAGTTCTTCTTTGGCTGTTTTGGTTTGTGAAGGTTTTCCCCACCATCTCCCTTAGGTTTTTGTTTCCTAAGTATATATTTTGGTACTTCTGCAAGCTTTGGGTTTCCCTCAAGCTTTCTGATACCACTACAGTCCAGCTAGGTGAGTTCCACTGTTAGAAAGAATGATAGATCTTTTTGTTCTGGTAATTTCATCCCAACAAAAAATGGATCAAAGTTATATAGGTTTTAAATACCCAGAGTTTTCTTTTCGAAAATGAAAAATAGACTGGGACGAAACAACAACAACAACGGAGAAATCTGTTGATTTTTGTCACTTGGGCGCTCTTTGTTCTAAACCTCAACTTTGGCCCTCCAGATGTTTTTGACCTACAACTCCCATGATCCCTAGTTAGCAGGACCAGTGGTCAGGGATGATGGGAATTGTAGTCTCAAAACATCTGGAGGGCCGAGGTTGAGGAAGCCTGTTCTAGCCCATGTTAAAGTATTGGGATAAACAAAACCAGAAACCAGGGAAACAAACCTAAATGCTCTTCTTCTGATGCAAAACAAGTGGATAAAATTATATCCCTGGTTCACTTTTCATTGCAGAATTTAAACAGAAGTCTACATTGTCACCTGCACTGCAGCTTTTGGACATTTTACATTGGAATTTTACCTTGGAATAGGGGGGAAAAACCCTTTCCAACCTGCTAATGTGGCAGAGCAGGGTCCTCATATTATTTGTACTGTAGATATAAAGAGGAAGGTGGCACTTTTAAAAGATCAGTTGGCTGAAATAATATTGCATTCTGCATATTTGGAGAGCTAGTGAGTCAAAGTAATCAAATGAGTCAAAGTAAACAGTATTTGAGGTAATGGATTTCCTTTGAATTTTAAGAAAGGTGTCTACTCTTATCTGTGATTAACCGAGATATCATGCATCACCGTATCTGCTGTGCAAACAACAACCACCCAGCAGAAACTCTAATATAGGGGAAATAAAAAGAAACACAGTACAAAATAGAATTATGAAATACAAATATTATATATATATATATATATATATATATATATATATATAACAGCAGTAAGGTAAAGGGGACCCCTGACCATTAGGTCCAGTCGTGGCCGACTCTGGGGTTGCGGCGCTCATCTCGCTTTATTGGCCAAGGGAGCTGGCGTACAGCTTCTGGGTCATGTGGCCAGCATGACTAAGTCACTTCTGATGAACCAGAGCAGCGCACGGAAACGCCGTTTACCTTCCAGCCGAAGCGGTCCCTATTTATCTACTTGCACTTTGACGTGCTTTCGAACTGCTAGGTTGGCAGGAGCTGGGACCGAACAACGGGAGCTCACCCCGTCGCGGGGATTTGAGCCGCTAACTTTCTGATCAGCAAGACCTAGGCTCTGTGGTTTAACCCACAGCGCCACCCGCGTCCCATAACAGCAGTAGCAATGTGCAAAAGCAGTCAAAAGCAGCATAAAACAAATTATTGATTTGATGCCTGTCATCAATGTCTTTAAAGAGCATCTGAAAACAGGAAGAAATGGAACCTGAGAGGTCTGACCCAGGAGCATGTTCCATAGTTGCGGTGTCACCACTAAGAAGGCCCTGTCCTTAGTGCCATATTTTCATTGGAGAAAATTTAGGTGTGTATTCTAGAAGTGCCTGCCTATTCACTTTCAGGGGTGGTGGTGGACATCGGGCAATTTTAAATAGTACCAGCATCTATTTCTTTTTAAACAATAATTCAATTTATTAGCCTCTGAAAAGCAAGGCTGTGTTTCTTTGGGGTTTATGAAAAGGTAATTTTTGTGACTGGTGCTAACAACCGACTTGGCTTGAGTGAACACATGCATCATAGTGATGGTTCACCCACCTGCTCTCTTGTCTCTAAGTTATACAAAGCAATTAGAAAAACCTACCAATTTGGTCTTGTGTGTAAAGACCCTCTTTTAAATTATGGCAAAGAGCTGAAATGTATAACTGTCCTGCAGTATGATTATTCGATTATTTATCAATATCAAGTGTAATTCATCTCCTTCCTATTCATCACAAATAAGACAATTTTATCGACACCAGTACCAATTCATAGTTCACCCTCAACTTTTAAATGTTTGAATCCAAGCCTGAGTCATTCCTTCTTTAAAAATGTAATGAAAGTAATCCACTCATTCATCCTTGGCTTCAAAATGAGGGAACACTCTGACTGATGCGTTTCATATGTCTGCCTCTCGCAAAATCTAATGTGATGTTTATTCCTTGCCAGAAAGACAGATGATCATCTAGGGGTTTGCATTGCTCTCAGATGCTTTCTCCTGGCATACACAGAAGAAATAGCAGGCAGGAGCGCTTAAAGTTCCTAATAGGAACCATGCATCACTGAAATTAAATTGAACGTGTCACTGGGGGGGGGGGGGAATCACACAGACTGCAGGCGGATATCTATGCATGGAGCAACCCAAATACAGTGGTACCTTGGGTTAAGAACTTCGTTTCGGAGGTCTGTTCTTAACCTGAAACTGTTCTTAACCTGAAGCACCACTTTAGCTAATGGGGCCTCCTGCTGCCATTGTGCCGCCAGAGCACAATTTCTGTTCTCATCCTGAAGCAAAGTTCTTAACCCAAGGTACTATTTCTGGGTTAGCGGAGTCTGTAACCTGAAGCTTATGTAACCCGAGGTACCACTGTAAAGAGATGGACTTTTTCTCTCCTCCTACACTATCCCTTCCTATAGATTCCACTCCTATGGATTCTACCCACAGTTTCCACTCTCTGGAGGCTAAAGGCAGGGGTGGTATAATGTGCCAATTTTTGTACTCTGTAATCACCCTCACCTATAAACCCCCAAATCCTGAGCTTTCAAGCAAAACAATTCCAACTGTTTCCCTCCCTCCCTCTCTCTCTCTCTGTCTCTGTCTCTGTCTCTGTCTCTGTCTCTGTCTCTGTCTCTCTCTCTCTCTCTGCAATGATTCTCATTCCATCTGTTTGTAATGGAATGTTTTTTACTATAGTCTCAAAGTGCAGCAGTGACCTCTGCTGATAACAGGTTGTAATGAACTCCAAAACCCACAGGTGGGCAGTACTTTAAAGGTAAAGGTAAAGGTACCCCTGCCCGTACGGGCCAGTCTTGACAGACTCTGGGGTTGTGCGCCCATCTCACTTAAGAGGCCAGGGGCCAGCGCTGTCCGGAGACACTTCCGGGTCACGTGGCCAGCGTGACATCGCTGCTCTGGCAAGCCAGAGCCGCACACGGAAACGCCGTTTACCTTCCCGCTGGTAAGCGGTCCCTATTTATCTACTTGCACCCGGAGGTGCTTTCGAACTGCTAGGTTGGCAGGCGCTGGGACCGAGCAGTGGGAGCGCACCCCGCCGCAGGGATTCGAACCGCCGACCTTTCGATCGGCAAGTCCTAGGCGCTGAGGCTTTAACCCACAGCGCCACCTGCGTCCCAACCAATTTGATAGGTTTTAGGCAACGACCTGTTTATTTTGCGTCTATTTTGTTGCAATTATAAACACTATATATTTGCATGCGTATCTGCGGAGAAAGCATAGCAAAACCCAGTTTAGTGGGAATTTACACCTCAGTGGGACAGTTTAGAGCCATTCCAATCTGGGTTTCAGGCCTGGCAATGGAACTGAGTCACCCTTGGTCACACAGGCGCTGAATTTGCACCCGACAAGTTCTGTAATGGATCCTCTGTTGCTTCATATGAGTGGCATGAGTCCAAGTATCATCCCACTTTCTGTGTGCAGGGAGTGGGAGTGGTTTTGGAGATTTCTGTTTCACGCCACTTCCCTCTGACTTGTTGACCTGCAAGATATTCAGACAAAATGAAACCTCCATAAGGCTTCATGGAGATTTCAGGAGATACATTCCAGAGGTTAAGTTGGTGTCAGTAGTTACCTAAACATGTGGCGTCATCCTTTAAATTAATATGTAGTATTCTTGAATTACCGTAGTCTTTCGCTCCGTAAGGTGACCTGACCATAAGGTGCACCTACTTTGGGCAGGGGGGGGGGAATTCAAGAAAAAAAAAATATATGGCTCTTGGAGGCTTTTGCGGGAGGTGGGGGAAGTGAAAGTGCCTTGCTCTGTGCCTTCCCCCACCTCCCGCAAAAGCCAGGGATAGCCGCATGAAGCCTCTCCAGGGCAGCGGGATGAGCTGCTCGACCCAAAGAGCAGGTCGGGGAGCAGCGGAAAGGCTGCACACAGCCTTCCCGCTGCTCCCTGGGGCTACTGGTGGGGGAAGCGCGGCTTTCCCCCACCGCCAGCCCCACAAGCTTGGGGAGCAGCCTTTCCGCTGCTCCCCGACCTGCTCTTTGGGGAAAGCCACCGCCAGCCCCAAAGAGCAGGTCAGGGCTGGTGATGGAAGCCCGGGTCTCCCCCCCCTCCAGCCCCAGGGACCACATATTCGCTCCATAAGATGCACAGACATTTCCCCTTAGATTTTAAGAGGAAAAAAGTGCGTCTTATGGAGTGAAAAATATGGTACATTATAGTCAATAAGTTTATCATCTCAGCAATGACATCCAGCGAGGATTTCTGTGGTCAAAAGGCAACTTCCCCCTTTTTCTTTCTCCCCCCTCCCCCCAACTAATCCCCGCATGACAGTGTCTGAGAAGAAAATGCTTGATTGCAATGGGGTGTTCTGGGATGAGCTGTAGCTCAAACACACAGAGTTACAGCTAACCTGTTCTAACTTCCTATAAATCCACAACATGAGAGTTCTGGAATACTATTTAAAAAAAAAAAAAATTACTCTCCCTGTACACATGCTCTTAACTCTGACATTTACTGACTGAAGCAACTTTGAGAGTGTGACGATAACCATGGGACGTTTTTCAATTCAGGCACAACCCACCATTAGTGTGGGAATTAAAACCTCACTCACTCTGTAATAGCAGCAACGTATGACTGAAGGTGCCCACAATCAGCCCCAAATCCACTCCTACAAATGTCAGATCAAACAGCAACTATAAAAGGCAAGTGTGGAAAGACCCAGAGCTTTTGAAGACCTGAGCTTTCCTGCCTTAGGCCTGCATTAAACTCTGATGCACGAAAAAGATCGTGCAACCTGCAGCCATCATCAACAATATGATGAACCACCTGTTTTTACTGCTTGTCTTGGATTGCCTAAACAGCATGGGGAAAGTTGTCAAGCAGCCAGCAGGTCTGCTGGAGGGCACACTCGGCTGGGAGAGATTATGAGCTGTGCAGACCATATCTGCTTAGGCCACCTTCTAACCAGGCATGGTAAAGTGAATTCAGCCTCAGCAAGCCAGCAGTGAGCATACTTACTTACGAAAGGCGATGCTGAATGTGCTCACAAAGCCTGCTTTGGTCTTTGAAACCACCTTGCTCTCTAAAAGCTATTGCTGAAGAGATTCACCTGAAAAGTTAAATGCATAGGCAGTGTGTCACTTCAAAACTAAGAACTCTTGGGATTAATGAGCATGTGAGGCAGAAACTTTCACTGAGGCTTTGCTGCTTGGGGTGATTTCAAGCTTGCTGTTTTGCATGAGCATTTTGTGATCTGTTTTCAGCAGGCTGTATTTTGCCTTATCGCTGAGAGATCAGTCATCTCCCTTATCGCTGAGAGATCAGTCACTTTCAGAAAATAAGGCTGAAGTGAAGTGATTGACACTGCAGGGCATGGGGCAGTGTATGTTTCATTAAGATAATGACCGCTCCCCGCTTAAAACGGGGGGCGCCCTTTGCGTGGACGCGCGCAGCCCCTAGATCCGGAGCGGCTCCATCAGCATAGGCTTGGCTTTGCCTTCCCTCAGGTGGGATACCTGAAGGTCTCTGCCTACCTCAGTCAGTTGTCCAATCCCACCTGGGGAAGTGTTGCCAAGGAGGCCAGGCCAGGTAGGGGAGGGATTACCTGCCCACACAATAGAGGGAGGATCTTACCTGGGAATCCTCACTTGGCTCCAGAGCTTTTCATGTGTTTCATTTGTGGACTTGACTGCCAGGACTTAACCTGAAAATCCCCCCTTATTTGAGCACAAATGTGGCTGGTTTGCAGGGATAAAAAAAATAAATGTGGGAAGGTACATATCTGATTCACCAAAATTTCATCAGGCAGAGGTATTGTGATCAATGATAAAGAAGGGAAGGAAAGAATAATGAATTCAACCAGACCACCAACATTATCATCATCATCATCATCATTATTATTATTATTATTATTATTATTATTATTATTATTATTAGCAAATGCATGACAGTAAAATGAATAGTCATATCAAGCTTGTGGTAACATTACATAATGCTAGATATCTCTTGAAAGAACTTGATGCACTTCCAAATGGGCAGCTTAGCCATACTTTGGATCAAAAATGCAAATCCTTTAATTGGTTATAAGCATCAAAATTCAAAGCTATTTCTACTTGGAAACAGATTTGTGCCTCATCCCATCATAGTCCTATGACATCCAGCTTCTGGGGATCTTGCTTATTCACATAAATGGGTTAAATAGAAAAATATGCATTTCATAGCATATAAATGGCTACTGGACTATGGGGAAACTGCAGAAATATAGAATTACAGCTGTATGCCACTAACTAAATTTTTATGAAAGTACAGCCTATAAATATTTCAATAAATCAGTTTTGCTTTGTTATTTATAGAGGCCTATCATTTTATGTTTTTAATAATTATCTTTTATGGTCAACCCAATCATGGGCTGAATAGGTTTCAAAAATAGCCATTGCTTTTGCACAATCACAATATGTCCTTGCATGTTTTTCACATAGATGTACCTCCTCAGAAAGATAAGGTTTCGCCAAAACAATCCTTCAAAAAAGGATGTGAGGAATAAATGGTAATTTGAAGTTGTAAGGTTGTCTTTACATATATTATCACACTGCTCTCTCCCCGACACACAACTATTGTCCTACAATTTCCTTCAATATTGCTTTCCCCACTTAAAATAATATTCTACTTGCAATACTGAACTAAGGGACTGAAGACTGTTGTCATTTCTGGAAAGCAATCACAGCTTTTTGGTCCATTTTATGAATTTTTTTTTAATTTTTTTTTTGCAGAATTCAGGGCAATTGGATAAATAATGCATATGTTTAGGCTTCACCCTTGCTAGGAAGCAAACACACAGAATAATCAGCTGTGCATTTGCTCCTAAAGACAAAGGACTCAGAATGGAGTGGCGCAATCTCCAAGATCACTTCTGTCCTCCAGTTATATCCATGAACAATGTATTCTATCGTACTGCGAACCCTACTCAAGATTAATTCCACGACTTTGACGTAGACAAATAAGATTGTGTAATGAGATATGCTTAGTCCAAGATTTCTTGTTTAACCAACTGAATTGTTTCAACACAGGAGATACAATGTTCCCCAGAAGAAATGAATCTGTTCCAGCTGCTACAAATTCAACAATGTGACGTTCCCCTTTACAGATCTGTCCTGCTTCAGTAAAAGCTGTCCACAGAGACCATGTAAAAAACATCTTTGAAATCAAATGAGGCAGTGTACTACAATGGTTAGGGTCCATGGGCATAGCCAAGAGGAGCAGGGAAGGGGAAGCTGTCCCCCTAAATCAATCAAAACAATACAAATCTGAGATTCTGCAGCCCCCAACAAAGTCTGCTCCCTCTAACACAAATCCTAGCTACGCCCATGTTAAGGTCCCACTCTGCAGATGGTGGGACTCAGCTTCAAATCCCAACTGCTGAACTCTGATACTTTCTGGTCCCTTTTGGTGCATATCAAAGAACCACCACAGAAGTATCATTTTTAGGGTTCCTTCTTTCCTAAGGAGCCGTAGCAGTTCAACAGGCCATTAGGTCCAGTCGTGACCGACTCTGGGGTTGCGGTGCTCATCTCGCTTTATTGGCTGAGGGAGCCAGCGTACAGCTTCCAGGTCATGTGGCCAGCATGACTAAGCCGCTTCTGGAGAACCAGAGCAGCACACAGAAACACCGTTTACCTTCCCGCCGGAGCGGTACCTATTTATCTACTTGCACTTTCGAACTGTGCTTTCGAATTAGATTAAATGTGTTGTGTAGACATGCTAGGAATCAAGCAAGCTTTGATTTTTCAGTGCCACATTCAGTAACCACCTAGCTGCCTTGTAAGTATGGTTTAACCAAAGTAAGATGGCCTATGCATCTTGCTACAATGGCACATCAGTACCATCTGTGGGCAGCTGCCGAGTCTACATGCCACTTGGGGGACAATTCTCTTTCTTCTTTAATTGTGCACTGGATTACAGCCTAGCTCAAATATATATAGTACATGTAACAAAAGCCTGCAAGAAGTCTAGAATGGGACCTTACCATGAGAATGGGACCTTACCACTCTTCTACTCTAGTATTAAGCACAGGAGCCCCTCAGGGGTGTGTGTTAAGCCCCTTCCTCTATTCCCTGTACACATTTGACTGCACCCCACTGTATAAGTCCAACACAATCATCAAATTTGCGGATGATACAACAGTGGTGGGGCTCATTAGTGAGAATGATGAGGCTGCTTATAGGAAAGAAGTACAGGGGTTAGTTCAATGGTGTAAAGAAAATAATCTTATGCTTAACACCAAAAAAACCAAAGAACTCATAATTGATTTTAGGCGAAAGAAAAGTGTAGTTTTACCATTGCACATAAATGGCGAGGAGGTGGAGAGGGTTGGTAGTTTTAAATACCTGGGCACTTACATCTCTGAGGACCTCTCATGGACTGCAAATATTAATATGGTTGTGAGGAAGGTGCAGGGGAGGTTGTATTTCCTGAGAATGCTCAGAGGATTGAATCTATCTCAGCACCTACTTCTGTCCTATTATCATAGTACCATTGAGAGTGTCTTAACCTATAGTATATTATCGTGGTATGGGAGCAGCTCTGAAATGGATAAAAAAGCCTTACAGAGAATAATTAAAATTGCCCAGAATGTTATTGGGCTCCAACTACCAACCCTGGATGAGATCTTCACGTCTCGCAGCTTGAAGAAGTCACACAATATCCTGAGAGATCCCACCCATCCTGCTCACAACCTCTTTGAACTGTTGCCTTCGGGCAGAAGATATAGGACAATGAAAACACGAACCACACGCCTTCTGAATAGTTTCTATCCAAGTGCTCTGATTGCACTAAACAATGATCTCAGGGCCAGTTGTAAGAAATAGCAAGCAGTGAGTAGTAAGGAATGAGATAGGTTTTAGGCTATGCTATGCTTCTAATAGGTTGTGTTATATTCTGGATTATGTATGTTTTAATAGATTATGTCTGAATAGGATGAGAGTGTTGGAGATACGTGCAAATGTGTATGTGAATCCGGTCTTGGGTGTTTGATTTTCGTTGTTGTGTATACTGTGTATATACGGACAATGACAATAAATTTATTTATCTATCTATCTATCTATCTATCTATCTATCTATCTATACTACTGTGTATTAAACACTGTGGCCAACAATTCTCTTAATCTGACATGTTTGCATAGGATTCACCTGGTTTGTGTTAAGAATGGTAAACATTGTTTACATTACTGCTGATACTTTTCCTCTTTCCAAGGGGAGTAAATTATTTTTAACACTGGTTGCATGCATGGCTGCTTCAAGGCATTTTGCTGCCTGAGGTCAAGATGACAACCCTCCCCATTCCATGTACAGAAGCTGACCGCATGGAGAGCTGAATCTTACTCCAATACTGGTGACAGGGTCGCATGCTGCACTTACTTGGAAAATCAGGCTAGTTTAGGGAGCTCGGAGCAAGCTGGTGTGGCATATTCTTCCAACAGAAAGGAATGATTGGATACTTCAGATGCACACAGCCACAGTGAAGCTGCCACTGCTCCTCAGGACCTGTGGCCCAAGTCAATCATCTCACTCTGCCTTTTGTGCCTATAGTAGAAAATATCTCAGTACCTGCATTTTGCAGAGGGAAAAGGAGGTTGGGATGGCCAATTAGGAAAACGGCAGAACCAGGAAAATGGCAGAAAGGAAAGGATTAAGCAGTCCCTTTCTTTCCACAGTTGTCCACTCAATATTGCAGCCTCCTGAGCCTGCTGTTGGTTTAAAATGAAACGGGGGGGATATAAACGCAACTGCTTCCCTAATGCAGTTTCAGTCTCAGAAATCTCCAAAGTGGGTTTTAAATATTTATGAAAATTATGCTTGCATTTGGAAAACGCCCAATGTGATATTGAATGCATCCTTTACGTAGTGTATAATATAGAAACCCGAAGTCGTGTTTCTTAAACCAAATGAAAATAAAAACATTTTTTTTTAATGCTACATTGTCTGATGTTGATTTTAGAGTCCAATCAATTGTTGTGCTGCAATTTGGTGTTTGCTTTTCCATTTTGAAATAACTTTTGTTTAAATATTAAGCAGGTAGTTCTGTATGAGCCTAAAAGGTTATTAAACATGGTCGAGATGTCTGTGTCGTCTCTAGTTTGGCTCTACATTGTCACATTATCTGTGATCTCCTTTTACCACACATGGTGTTCCAAATGGGGAACATCCAACAAGTCCATTAATAAAACACATTAGTGCCCCAATGGGGAAAGGATGATGAATTCCTAGTTATTTCTGTGGCTAAGAAAATACATTGTGGCAATAGCCAGAACTTCAAACACACCCACACTTCTTGGGCATGAGGTTTTCTATTCATTCAGTGGAATGTTGCTACAGTCCTCGAATCCACATATCATCTACCTGCCTAGGAGGCTTGCCTTCACAAGGGTGTGGGCTGATGGTGGGGTGAGGCAAGTGACTGTTTCAAATGGAGAGGGAGAAGTTTTTTATTTATTTATGTGCCTTTATTAATGTTGTGCTGTCACACACAGTCATTTAATCATTAATTATAAGTTGGTTTTTAATTGGAATTTGTTGTTTCCTACTTTTGAGTGTTCAAATCACACATTATCTTGTTAAAATTCTTAGAACAACTCTGAAGGGCAGGACCCATTTTAAGGAGGTGGAGCTGGGTGTTAGAATAAGAGCTCGCCTTAATACCACCCAGCAAATTCACTGTTAAAACCTGGGGCTTCCTGATTTGTCTCACAGTCCATTCAGCAGCTCTTATTATTTTATTTGCCACAAAGAGTTAATTGGCCACAGAAACAACGTGATAACCTGTCTGTGTACAAAGCTTACTTGGTAGCCTAATATTCTTTCATAAGTGGCAACTCCGTATCAGTTTTTCTAAAATATCAAAATAAATAAAAAGCCCTGGATAATTGAGTGCTGTGATAGAAAAAGACCTGATTCCACAGGACAATTCCAGTGCTTCTAATTAATCAGAGTAATCCAACCTGAATTATCCAGGCTATGAGAAGCTTGGCCTCCTAGTATCTAATTCTGCACTGACACAAAACTATGGCACCTAGTCATGGATATTATTGGAAGCAGAATTCTATTTATTCACAGGACACCGGGGTTGGCAGCATCCAAGACATCAACACTAATGTGATCGTAAGTGCAAACAAGTGCAAAGCTCTCAAGGGAGCCAGTGGCATGTCCTTTCCAAGGGCTTTTGAAATATTAAGCTTGAGATATATGTGTGCATGCATGCTGCTGAGTGAGAGATCCATAGCTCAGTCGTAAAGCCCATGATTTTCAATGCAAAGCACCCCATGTTCATTTTCCATCATCTCAAAGTATAAGGCTGGGAAAGAGTCCCTGTCTGACATCCTGGGCAGCCATTGCCAAACATTCTGGGTTGGATGGACGATGTTCTGGCTCTACAAGGCAGCCTCCTATATTCCTATGAACATTTGACCGTCTAGCTGTTGCTGGACTACAACTCCCATCATCCCTGATCACTGACCACGCTCCCTGATGGGCTGATGGGACCTGGAGTCCAACAACATCTGGCAAAATGCAGCTTCTCCACAGCCTACAGAGGGGCTAGCCTTATTCCGTTGCAGCAAGAATAGCCACGGTTAACACTTATGGTGGCACAAGCTTTGCTGGGCTGTCACTCACTTCATAGAATCATAGAGTTGGAAGGGACCCCAAGCGCCATCTAGCCCAACCCCTTGCAATGCAGGAATGTCAGCTAAAGCATTTATGCCATCCAACCTCTGCTTTAAAAACTTCGCAGAAGCAGAGCTCACAATCTCCTGAGGGAGTCCGTTCCACTGTTGAACAGCTCTTGCTGTCAGAAAGTTCTTCCAGATGTTCAGTCAGAATCTGAATCTCCTTTCTCCTAACTTGAAGCCATTGGTTTGGGTCCTAGCCTGTGGAGCAGGAGAAAACAAGCTTCCATGTGACGGCCCTTGAGATATTTGAAGATGGCTATCATCTCTCTTCACAGTCTCCACTTTTCCAAGCTAAACATTCCCAGCTCCTTCAACTGTTCCTCATAAGGTTTGGTTTCCAGACCCTTGATCATTTTGGTTGCCCTCCTCTGCATACATTCCAGCTTGTCAATATCCTTCTTAAATTGTGGTGCCCAGAATTGAACACAGTATTCCAGGTGGGGTCTGACCAAGGCAGAATAGAGTGGTACTATGACTTCCCTTGCTCTGGACACTAAACTTCTGTTGATGCAGCCCAGAATAGCATTAGCTTTTTTTGCTGCTGCATCACGCTGTTGACTGGTAGGATGTGAGTGGCACAGTGGTCTAAACCACTGAGCCTCTTGGGCTTGCCGATCAGAAGGCTGTTGCTCTGTTCCAGCTCCTGCCAACCTAGCAGTTTGAAAGCCTGCCAGTGCAAAGAAAGAAAGATGTTAATTGATTAAGTTAATTTTATTGGAAATTAGTATTGGAAAACTGCTACAATGTGCTACATGGAAACACAGCTTGAGTGATTTGAGGAAGTCATTTAATAATGGTTATAAAAGTATGATAACAGGTGGGATAAATGTTTGTATGTATGCTTTTTATATTGTAATGTTTTTTTCTTTTATGTTGCTTATGCTTGTTATAAAATTGGAAAATTAATTTGAAAATTTGAAAAAGAACAGAAAAGAAAGCATGCCAGTTCAAGTAGATAAATAGGTACCACTGAGGTGGGAAGGTAAACGGTGTTTCCATGCGCTCTGGTTTCTGTCATGGTGTTCCGTTGTGCCAGAAGCGCATACTGGCCACATAACCCGGAAAGCTGTCTGTGGACAAACGCCGGCTCCCTCGGCCTAAAGCGAGATGAGCGCCGCACCCCATAGTCGCCTTTGACTGGACTTAACTGTCCAGGGCTCCTTTTGCATCAAGTAAGCAAGGGGTTTCGCTTTCAACGTCACAGATCTGCATGCTTTTACTGGCACAAAGCTGCCAGCATTTAATGGGCAAAGCTGAGGAATCCGTTGTCGCAGCCAAACGCACCAGAGGGACTGTCCCAGCCGAATAGGCGCCCGCTTCCCGGTAAGCTTAGCTCCAGGAAATCTCCAAAACAAAATTTTTTTTTTTTCCCCAGCAGCACCTAAAGACCAACTAAGTTAGTTCTTGGTATGAGCTTTCGTGTGCATGCACACTTCTTCAGATACCTGAGCACACGAAAGCTCATACCAAGAACTAACTTAGTTGGTCTTTAAGGTGCTGCTGGAAGGACATTTTTTTATTTTGTTTTGACTATGGCAGACCAACCCGGCTACCTATCTGTAACAGGAAATCTCCAGTTACCGAGATGTGGAGTCTGCGCGGGCTTTCCTCACTGTCCTGCCTGCTCCTCACACCTCAGGTAGTTCGCCTGCCTCCCCCTTCGCCAAGAAACGGCAACTGAGGGAGGGGGTGAGGTGCCGGGCGCTCCACTCCCCCCGCCCCTCCCTTCGCCCCAGAGATTTGGCGCGCGCCGCAGCAAGGATTCTTCTAGCAAAGTATTGGAAGACACAAGAGCTACCCACGCTGGAGGAATGGCAGGCGAAAGTGATTGACTTTATGGGACTGGCAGAAATGACCGGCAGAATCCGTGACCAAGAGAAAGAGACTGTGGAAGAAGATTGGAAGAAGTTTAAGATGTATCTTAAGAATTATTATAAAATTGAGGAGTGCTAAAATGCTGAGGGAAAGGAAGACGTAGAATTGCAGCGGCAAAATTGTGTTTAATTTTAGGATGGAATTGAAAAAGAGAATGAATTTATATTTAATTGGTTAAGAAGGGTTGCTGAATAATGGTTTAAAATTAAGGATGCAAAAAGGGGAAGATATGGGGAAGTCCGGGAAAAGAGGGTTATGGAAATAAGGTAAAGAAAATATGATTTTTTTTTGTGTGTGTTGTTTTTATGTTGTTTTTGTCTATGTTAAAAATTTGGAAATTAATAAAAATTTTATTTAAAAAAAAAAAAAGAGATTTGGCGCGCGCCGGGAAGCGGCAGCCGCCGCCGCCGCCGCAGGAGCCGGTGTGTTTCCGACCGGCTGGGCGGGCGCGTGTCTATTTGCAGCCCTGCCTGTGCCTCGTGTGGGTGACCTTCGCTGAACCCGAAGCGGGTCTGCTGGCTACAGCACCTGTCCCGGCTGAGGGAGGAGAAAGAGCTGCGGAACACTCTGAGGCAAAGCTGGGAGCCACCAGCGGCCGCGTCCCTCCTCGGACCCTGCCCGGCCCTCCTCCTCCTCCTCCTCCTTGCGCCGGAGCAACCCGCCTCGCGCGCGCCCCGCCGGGCACTGAAAAGCGCCTGGCGAAGCGAGACGGGTTGGGCGAGGCGGACCCTCGGGAAAGGGGCGGGGCCAGCAAGCAGCAGGTGCGCGCGAGCTGCCCGCCTCCCGGCCGCGTGACGCCTGTCTCCCCCTGCAGGCGGCGAGCGCAGGACCCCCCGACGCCACACAGCGCCGCCGACCACGGCGCGGCTGAGGCGAGCGGGGAGCCGCGCCTGAGGGAGGGAAAGCGGCGGCAGCTCCGCGAGATGGGCGCTTCTCGGGCCCTCGGCCGGCCGGGCCCCTGGCTGGCGTTGTCGGCTTGGCTTCTGCTGCTTTTGCCCGGCGACGTCTCCTTCGCCCTGTCGGAAAGCGGAGCGCCCGAGCCGGCGGCGATGCTGGGCGTCAGCCCCACGCCCGGGGCGGAGAGCCCTGCGCCTGCGCCGCCCAGCGGGACCCCCTTCGAGGAGACCAGGCTGCACGTCTTCACCTTGGATTACCTGCACGTCAGGGTGCCCTTCGAGATCACCCTGTGGATCCTGCTGGCTTCTTTGGCCAAGATCGGTAAGGGGCGGGAGAACCCCACCAGGTCGATTTCGAGTTTTGCTTGCTTTATTAAAAGAGGGGAACAGGCGTGTTGCCCTCATCCAGCTTGCGGTTGATCTCCAAGTAGCCCCCTTTTCCCAGTCTAAGCCCTGTTCTGTGGGGAGGCAGAATGATAGAGTTGGACAGGGGTCGTGTAGTCCAACCCCAGCAATGCAGGTAGCTCAGCTAGCTCTCCAACCTCTGCTTAAAAATCTCCAAGGAATCTGAATTCAGATTGAAATTCCCAGGTGTCAAAAAAGGTTATTTATGGATGCAGTGGCGTAGCGTGGGTTGTCAGCACCCGGGACAAGGCAAGTAATTTGCGCCCCCTAACCCGTGGATTTGCGCCCCCTAACCCGTGGATTTGCGCCCCCTAACCCGTGGATTTGTGCCCCGTAACCCTAACCCCCAGATGTTGCGCCCGGTGCGGCTGGCCCCCCCTGCACCCCCCACGCTACGCCACTGTATGTATGCCACTACTGTGGCATCTGGTGTTTTGTTAGCCAAAATATGAAAAACTAGTGAGGTCCCAACCAAAGAAGAATGACAACTTAAGTTGGCAGAATATGCACAGCTTGCAGGCTTAACATATAGAATAAGCGAAGGAGAAGAACATACATTTAGATTGGGAAACGTTTATTGAATATATGGGCTGAAAATGTTGGCAGCATTAAGATAAATCCAACAGCATAAAAAAGTTTTGACGGATGTAATAACGGAATACTGGATTTTGTAATAGTTTTTGTAAAATAGGCAGGGATTTGTGATATGTAAAATGAACCACGGAAAGAGAAGAAGGGAACTCACTGATATCTTAAGGATTGGAAAAATGAGTACTTTAAATTGTAAAACAGAAATATATGCCTCCAAGGAAGGAGAGTCCACGTTTGGGAAGTCAGATCGCTGCTGCTCTTTTTCTTCACAAATTGCCACAAGAAGCAGGACAAGGAGATCCTGAGGGGGCTCAACTTTGCTGCCTCCTCCTCCTCCGCTTCTTCCCGTGGTGAAGATGTTTTTGCACTGCAGTTGTTATGCATAAGGGAATCAGGGTGGATGCCTGTCACTGAAGAAACAGTGAAGTAACAGGCATCTCTTTGCTTTCCTGACCTGACAAAGGTCTAGAGTGGAGATAAACATCTCTTGGGAGGATTCCTGCATAATAACTTGATGGTGTGTGTAACCTGAAGCCTTTATGCATTTTTGCTGGCAGGTTCTGTTTGTGTTTCTTCAAACAAAATGAGAGAAAGATAGAGAAAGGGGGAGGGAGGGGGAGGTAAAAAATATATTGTTTTAAAATAAATTTCATTAGAGTTTATAAAGAGAAATACAAAACTTAATCTCAAATATATATTTTTTGTCCAACATTAAGCTAAGTAAGATAAAAACACAATGAAAAATAAAGAGAGAGAGAGAGATGGAGAGATGAGAAAGAAGAAATAGAAAAGAGCTTTCAAGAGGAAATAGAAAAGATAAAGTTCAGAGATTTAAGAACTTCTGATTCATCATCTGCCCACTATATATAAACAAAAATCACTTCCTTTACTCTACTATAACACCTAACAAAACCACTTTCTATAAACAAACATTATCTTCAGCCTTCAAACCCAAATGTTATTATTTCTTTTTCACACAAAAAGTCTATGAGAGGTTTCCAATCTTTAGTAAACATGTCACTTTTGCTATCTCAGCTAAGTCTTAATTTCAACAACCATTCATTTATTGTTGGTACTGATGAATCTTTCCGTCTTTGTGATATAATATGTGATTCTTCACATATGGCAGAGGGAAGGGCATGCCATCTTGCAGTGAATGTATGCACAATATTGCATATTTCATAATCACTAGAAATCCTTTCAGCATTTCAACAGTTTTCATATAGCCCCTTTAGTAGTCCAGTTCCAGTGTAATCCCATGTCGGCATTATTCTCTTAGTTGTGCAAACTGTCCAATATCAGAATGTGTTTAATTCTCCCAATGAAGTTTAAATGAGATTTAAAAGTGCATAATTTTGAATGCATCCCACAACTGTTTTAAAGTACTAAGGGTGTTGCACTTACTTGGGAATAATCTCATTGGACTGATGGTGACAGTGGTCTCACCAGGATAAGATTTTGGGGGCAGAGATCCAGAACCTCACTCAGCAGAATGAGTGGGATGACTCTCAAAAGCTGGCTTGCTTGTTTATTTATTTCACTTAGAACCAGGACTCAAGGAGGCTCATGGAAAATGAAAGAAATGCAGATAAAACATAAAGGTAAAGGACCCCTGACAGTTAAGTCCAGTCACAAATGACTCTGGGGTTGCAGCGCTCATCTCGCTTTACAGGCGAGGGAGCTGATGTTTGTCCGCAGACAGTTTTTCCAGGTCATGTAGCCAGCATGACTAAGCCGCTTCTGGCGAAACCAGAGCAGCGCACGAAAACGCCGTTTACCTTCCCGACGGAGCGGTACCTATTTATCTACTTGCACTGTGTGCTTTTGAACTGTTAGGTTGGCAGGAGCTGGGACCGAGCAACAGGAACTCACCCTTTTGTGGGGATTCGAACCGCCGACCTTCTGATCAGCAAGCCCTAGGCTCAGTGGTTTAGACCACAGCGCCACCCATGTCCCAGATAAAACATACATAGCTTAAAAATATAAGAGATTATGGTTAAAAAGTAATTATACTGTATGTGGAATTAAAGTTTGAGCAGCACTATGTAGATTCCAATAATAAGAATAAGAATAAGAATTTCATTCTTTATATCCCGCCCATCTGGCTTGGTTTCCCCAGCCACTCTGGGCAGCTTACAGCACATAAAAAAATTGAAAAACGTCAGACACTGAAAATTTCCTGATACATGCACCTGAGCAGTTTCAGTTGCTCTTCCAAATAATTTTTATAAGTACTGCATTCACTTATCATTGTAAACTATAAAAGTGCAGAAGAGTAGTAAAAAGCAGCTCACAAGACACTAATGTACAAGGAAAGCTACGTTTTTAACTTTTATTCCTAGTCATCTAGGAAAGGCTACTGTGAAATTTTGGAGCTTGCCAAAAGTCAAGGGCACTTAAGTGTCATCGTAGGATGTACTTCAGAACATAGCAACTTATGACTTCTAGTTGAATTCAGTGGTGAACCACCAACGGCTGATTCTCCTTCCGTGAACAAGAACCATAAAGCTATTTGGGAGCGGTTTATTTTCTTTCTCCATTGGGTAGCTGTGTTTTCAGTTCATCAAGCTGTATAATTATATGGGTTATATATAGAAAAGGAGAGGTATGGGTCAAATGTGAAATGTGACCTTTAGTGCCT
The DNA here is from genome assembly GCF_951804945.1 of Podarcis cretensis. Taxonomy (NCBI): domain Eukaryota; kingdom Metazoa; phylum Chordata; class Lepidosauria; order Squamata; family Lacertidae; genus Podarcis; species Podarcis cretensis. The sequence continues at coordinate 77,427,303 of NC_137173.1, forward strand.
GGGGGGACCATTTCGACATGGAAAAGGAAAATGAGCCATACAAGAAATACTGCATGGGATTCACCATTGGGCAACATATTCTTAAGCATGTTTGCTCAGGGCTATATCCCATTGGGTTCAATGGGGCCAGCACCCTAGTAAAGTGCTCTTAGGACTAAGTGCACTAAGACTGCCATCTAGAGCACATTGACTTGGGAGCAAGCCATTTAACACAGTGAGTTTTACCTGGATGTAGACATGGATAGGACTATGTTGTAGAAAATTTGACCAAGGTCCTTCAGAGTCTAAGAACCAATGACTGCCTGTGAACCAACTTCTTGCTTTGTTAGGACACAAGCAATAAAAAGCAACGAGTGGGCCTTATGAGTCCTTGCATCCAGTTTACCCCTCCTAAACTCTCATCCTTTTGCCTAAAGTGTGTGGATCCTTATAGAGGAAACCTTCTGGCCCTAAGATGAACGCTTCTCCTTCTCTATGTAGCCTTCAATGTGGCACACTCAACATGCTGTTGTGGAAGATCAGACTGTTCCCTTTCTTTGTGTGCTTCAGATACAGGACCATTTTTAAAAATTTTTTTGACAGTCATGGTTTTGATTGGCACTTAAATTTTGCTGGTGAACATCAGCCCACTGCATGGGTGTAGCAACTGGGGCAGCTGCCCCTCCCCTGATCAAGTAAAACAATAGAAATACAGTGGTACCTCAGGTTAAGTACTTAATTCGTTCCGGAGGTCCGTTATTAACCTGAAACTGTTCTTAACCTGAGGTACCACTTTAGCTAATGGGGCCTCCTGCTGCCGCCGCACCACCAGAGCACGATTTCTGTTCTCATCCTGAAGCAATGTTCTTAACCCGAGGTACTATTTCTGGGTTAGCGGAGTCTGTAACCTGAAGCGTCTGTAACCTGAAGCGTATGTAACTCAAGGTACCACTGTACTTAACTAACTGACCAATCATGTTGGTTCTGCCCCTCCTAAGAAAAGTCCTGCTCCTTTCCCCAACAAAAACCCTGACTACACCCATGCCCCTCTGCATACCATGTTATCTGGATTTTCGCTCTTGGTTTATTGTATGATGCTTTCTCTCTCACCTGTATGTTGTTAGGTGCCTTCAGCATCCCTTCACTGAGGTGTAAATTTATACCAATAGATGCATAAGTAGATAATTTAAGGACAGCATGGCACTGGCTTTCATTTTGTGCACAAGTTAACCGTCTCTATCTCTCTCTCCCAACCTCCCATCTGTGCTTTCATTCTGAAGGTTTCCACCTGTACCACAAGCTGCCCCACGTAGTGCCAGAGAGCTGCCTCCTTATTCTGGTTGGATTAATTCTAGGTGGAATTATGTTTGGAGTACAAGAAAAGTCTATAACGGTGATGAACAGTGATGCCTTTTTCTTGTACCTTCTGCCCCCAATTGTCCTCGATGCCGGCTACTTTATGCCAACACGCCTCTTCTTTGAGAACTTCGGCACCATTTTCTGGTATGCGGTTGTGGGGACTCTTTGGAACGCATTTGGCATTGGCATTTCCCTCTTTGCCATTTGCCAGATTGAAGTATTCGGCCTGAGTGATATCACTCTGCTGCAGAGTCTGCTTTTCGGCAGCTTGATTTCAGCCGTGGATCCCGTGGCAGTGCTGGCCGTTTTTGAAAACATTCATGTCAACGAGCAGCTGTACATCCTAGTTTTTGGGGAGTCGCTGTTGAATGATGCCGTAACGGTGGTAAGTCACTTTGCTTAAGTGTTTCTCATTGTTTCAAACTCTTCCCACTTCCCACATTTCTTTCATTTGGATCCCTTCCAGTCGGGATTCAGGCCTCATCATGGGACTGAAACTGCCTTGGTCGCACTGGTTGATGACCTCCGGCGGGCTAGGGACAAAGGTGAGAGCTGTTTCCTAGTTCTGCTGGATCTCTCAGCGGCGTTTGATACTATCGACCATGACATCCTTCTGGACCGTCTTGAGAGGCTGGGAGCTGGGGGCACTGTCATACAGTGGTTCCGCTCCTTCCTCCTGGGCCGTGTTCAGAAAGTGGTGGTGGGGGATGAGTGTTCAGACCCCTGGGCTCTCACTTGTGGGGTGCCTCAGGGTTCTGTCCTCTCCCCCATGCTTTTCAACATCTACATGCAGCCGCTGGGAGGGATCATCAGGAGGTTTGGGCTGGGTGTTCATCAGTATGCAGATGATACCCAGCTCTACCTCTCTTTCAAATCAGAACCAGTGAAGGCGGTGAAGGTCCTGTGTGAGTGCCTGGAGGCGGTTGGAGGATGGATGGCGGCTAACAGATTGAGGTTGAATCCTGATAAGACAGAAGTACTGTTTTTGGGGGACAGGAGGCGGGCAGGTGTGGAGGATTCCCTGGTCCTGAATGGGGTAACTGTGCCCCTGAAGGACCAGGTGCGCAGCCTGGGGGTCATTTTGGACTCACAGCTGTCCATGGAGGCACAGGTCAAATCTGTATCCAGGGCAGCTGTTTACCAGCTCCATCTGGTACGTAGGCTGAGACCCTATCTGCCTGCAGACTGTCTCGCCAGAGTGGTACATGCTCTGGTTATCTCCCGCTTGGACTACTGCAATGCGCTCTACGTGGGGCTACCTTTGAAGGTGACCCGGAAACTACAACTAATCCAGAATGCGGCAGCTAGACTGGTGACTGGGAGCGGCCGCCGAGACCATATAACACCGGTCTTGAAAGACCTACATTGGCTCCCAGTACGTTTCCGAGCACAATTCAAAGTGTTGGTGCTGACCTTTAAAGCCCTAAATGGCCTCGGTCCAGTATATCTGAAGGAGCGTCTCCTCCCCCATCGGTCTGCCCGGACACTGAGGTCCAGCTCCGAGGGCCTTCTGGCGGTTCCCTCATTGCGAGAAGCAAAGCTACAGGGAACCAGGCAGAGGGCCTTCTCGGTGGTGGCGCCCGCCCTGTGGAATGCCCTCCCATCGGATGTCAAGGCGATGGACAATTACCTGACATTCAGAAAACATCTGAAGGCAGCCCTGTTCAGGGAAGTTTTTAATATGTGATATTTTAGTGTATTTTTCATCTCTGTTGGAAGCCGCCCAGAGTGGCTGGGGAAACCCAGCCAGATGGGCGGGGTACAAATAATAAATTATTATTATTATTATTATTATTTCAGCTGTATAACAGAGTGAAAATGAAGAAGCTGGGGCTTTATTGTGTTTTAGGAAAAAAATAATTAGAGCAGAAGAATGCTTGCGATACATACTAATGGATTTAGTATTGGATCTTTTAAGTGATTTGTGCACTTTATAACATTTTGGGTCATTTTAATCAGGAAGCAGAAGTGTCTTCGTGAAAGGGGCCAGAAGAGGTCTTTAGCACTGAATAAGTAATAGGACAAGTAGGTCTGCTGATCGAATGGCTTTTACAAACAGATGTTTCGGTTATCACTACCTCGTTGTGGATATACTGTACCTATCTGCTTGTAGGTGGACTGAGATTGCCAGTTTATTTTATGCAGCACACTTTGCAGCCGTTACATGGGAGCAATGTTTAATCATTAACTGGATTGGTTTTTGAAAGATCATAGACTTCATCCATCTACCAATTCCCCAAGCTATCCATTTCCATATGAATGAATAATCACACCAGGAACATTGCTAGACTTTGTACTTACCTCAGGTTCCTTTTGGAAAAGTATTGCTGCACTGATCGCTTCCTGCTATAATTGTTTTAATTGCCACTTTATGGGTAGTGTAAAGACTCGCACCTATATAAGTGCATGCACACCACACAATGCATGCATTCACACACCTGAACAAGCACACATAAGAAGGGGAAGTGTGTGAATGGGTGGTAGTTGTCGTATACCTCAGGGCAGGCTCATGGAGAGCTTGTCTGAGGCCTGGGGTTGAAGTCTTGTTATAAACTAAACTAAACTAAACTAAACTACACTAAAAAAAAAAAAAAAGCCAGTCCCTAGCAAGTCCCCTCACCGGCCACCTTAGCCCTCCGAGGCGCGGTTTGGTCAACCTCTTCTAGCTAGCTCTTACAACCCAAGATACACAACTACTGAGAGCACATGTGGCAGACTGAATGTTGTGAAGCATCTTGTCCACATCCTTACACCATAGTAACGGAAACTGCTCCTAAATAAATTTAACTAGACAGTGCACTGGACACTCCTCTAGAACTGCCCCGATAGTGAAGTCTACTTCAGAGTGAATCTGAGTAACTTTGCCCTTAAAGTGCTTACCACTGGTCTCCCAAGATTTTGAAGGCCCTAGCAATCAGCTGGATTCAACAGTCTGGAAATTTCTCATACGTTTTCCAGACCGTTTTCTACCAATAAGTGAGATAAAAAATTGCATCTGACAACAATCAAAGGGAAGAGAAAACTTTGGTGAAGTTCTCAGTGGTGAGGTACAGTTTTTTGTTTGATGCAATTGTCTTGAATTTGATATGTTCGAGGGGTGTCTTTCATTCTACAAATTATCTAACCTGCATTGCAGGGAGTTGGACTAGATGACCCTCGTGGTCCCTTACAATTCTATGATTCTAACCAGTGGTCTGCGCTCTGAGGCCTTCCTGGTGCCCAGGCTTCAGTCAAGGCCCAGGGGAAGACATCATGAGGTAATTCCACCTATGGGGCTTTTTCAGTGTTGGTGAAAAGTTTACCCACCCCAGTAACAAATACATTCCAAACCGATCCTTTTTTCTATGTTTAACACGACATTACCTGATCTTCTTCATGTTGCTGAGCGAAATTGCTATGGCCATGGCAATGTTCTGTATTGGAGATGATCAATAAAACCTGATCGGTCCAGGCAATCCCGTAAAATCAACACCCTGTGATGCCTTACTACGTTTCAAACCAATGTAGCATAATTCACAACATGCTAATGTGAGTCCTTCTTGACTGTACTCTCTTCAAAGTAAAAAATTAAAATAAATGAAAAGGACTAAAATATTGATTCCCTTCTTGCCCATATAATGTATCTGATCTAATAATATGAAAAGCGTATTTCACCAGCCAAGCTCTGGAGATTTATGGAATATTTATAAAATGTGCTAGTATTATTCTAGGGACATAAGAGCATAAAACGAGCTGTGCAAGATAAGACCATAAATTCATCTAATCCAGCCTTCTGTTTCCTACAGTAACCAGGCAGTTGCCCTTCCCTGATGTTTGCCTGTCAGTGCTTGCTGTTTGGAAACATGCTCCTTATGGATCTGGAAGATTCCATCCAAGTATCATGACCAATAGCTGCTGACAAACCTATCAGTGATTAATTTGATCTGAACTCTTTTTGAATGGTTATGAATTCCATATATTATTCAGACATAATCTTATTGGCCTGTCATCCTCCATCCCCAGTTTTCTTTTCCCCTCTTGCTTCAGGCCAGGGCCGGCTCACACATGAGACAGGGCGAGGTAGCTGCCTCAGGTAGCAGAAGGCCAAGAGGTGGTGCTTCCTTGGGCATCCCACTGCCTCTGCCAGAAGCTGCCATCATTGCCACTGCTCCACAGGTGCTACCATGCAACCCAAGCAAGGGAAGCTGTGGTGTTGGCAGGGCAGTGTAGCAGCATGGGTCACAGTGGTACATTCCTGTTTCACCTCAGGCAGCACAGTGTGATGTGCCACCCATGCTCTAGGCAATTCTTCCATCCCCTTGATCATTTTGGGTGCCCTTTTCTCCATGTTTTCTGTTGTATCCTTTTTGAGATGGGATCACCTCTCTCATTATGATGCAAGTTTGTGTTATTTTCACTAATATATTCATTTTTTTACACATTTCCCCCTAATACATGCATTTCTGTAAACACTGGAAAGAGAACTACTGCTAAACTAAATTTAGATAACTGTGAATTTTGAGGATGGCTGTGTTTTGGTCCTCATATTGTTTTGGAAAGTACAAGCTTGATAAAATTGCCTTTAAAGTATGTGTATTCAAACATGCAAGGTCTGCCTTCTGCAAACTAAAGTGGTACTGTCCAGGAAAAGCCTTGCTGCTTAGTTCTGCTGAGTATAAATTGGACTGATGCCTAGGTTTAATGGATATCATTTGATAGCATCAAGGAATGCCTGGGGAATGGAACAAGGAAGTGAGCTTGCTGCTTTATTGTGAGATGGGAATGTACTACTGAGAGTTCCATTTCTATCTTCTATATTGTGGATTTACATTGCATGTTAATATATTTTAAAATAAATGCTGTTCTGGGGCTTAAATGTGGTGACCAGTCTTTCAATTATGCAAGCGTCTTATCAAATTAAATCTGTTCAGGTGAATGCATCATGCTGTTGCATCCTTTCCAGGCTTTTTGCTTTTTCTGTGTCCCAATTCACAGTACTGTGATTACTGCATTTTTTTAAAGCAGCAACGTGGACATTGTTCCATGCAATGAGTCATAGCTTACCGTACATGTAGCATGATCCCTGGGCTCATGCGTTCCTCTATCCTCTGGTGTGGTCATGAGGAGGAGATCAGAAGTGATAGCTTCTGTTTTCAGTTGACTGCATGTGGTTCATCATGTCTGAATGAGGACAAATTGTGAGTAGTTTTAACTATGGTTTGTCTGAACAAGCCAACTTCAATCATGGCTAATTATCCTGTTGGGATAAACTACAGTTAATGCTAACCACAGTTTGTCCTAGTTCAGAAACTAGGTTGGGCCGGCAAGATAAAAAGATGAATGGAATAAGAGTCTGATGTATGCATGTTTCTCCTATATGAAGCAGCATCAAGTCAGCTACATTTTTAAGCAGTTACTGTGCTGCACTGTGCTGACTAGACGAAGATAATCTAGTCTGTAAACAGAGACCTCTGGTGTAATACCTTGTATATGGCTAGAAAGAACACAAACATACTTTGCATTATTTCAGGGCAATTGCTTGTCTAACTAATGGGATGAGTGACAGATCATTTTCACTGGGATAGTATCATGGTCTTCAGTTACATCAAACTGTACTATTGTCTAAAATTACATAGTAGCAATATTACATAATTTAAATTTTCCAATTAAAGCTACAGTGAGGATTCTAAAAGAAGTTAACTTTTTTTCTCCCTTTCATAGGTCCTGTACAACCTCTTCAAGTCTTTCTCCAAGATGCGTACAATTGCGGCTGTTAGCATATTTGCTGGAATTGCTAATTTCTTTGTAGTTGGAATCGGCGGAGTTTTGATTGGGATTGTTATGGGCTTTGTAGCAGCTTTTACGACACGTTACACCCATAAAATCCGAGTGATTGAACCACTGTTTGTCTTCTTGTACAGTTACCTGGCATACATAACAGCTGAAATGTTTCATCTCTCAAGCATTATGGCGTAAGTATCTATGAAAATATACTGCGCTAAGAATACCGTGGATATATTAGAAACATTAACCTTTGCTCTTATAAGACCACAGCCCAATGCTGACTCAATGGGAGCAGGACAATGATAGAGTTTTGTTCTGCATAGACATGCATAGAATTTCACTGTCAGTTGACTAACATCTTGTCATCGGTCAAGATGGCAACTGGAGGGGTAGGTGCATGCCAGAGTTCAAATTCAAAGCTGGGTTTTGAGCAGCTTTTTATCCAGATAACCTGAACTTCTAGTGCCTTGCTTTTACTGATAAAGCAATGTGAATTGGTCAGTGCAGGAACCTTTTTTGCTTTTGAAAACAACATTGTGTATGTACTCACTTTTTAAATTCTTGCATGGAACAAGCAGAACATCCTGCCCCCCCCCATTTACTCATGTTAAAATTTCCCATTTAATTTATTTTTCATTTGGATCCCTAGTAAAGTGACCCTAGTGAAGTGAAATTTAGAAGCACATTGAAACTTTTGCAAAGTTTAGTAGCAGGTCAACGAAACTTGATGACTGCATCCAGTGATCTAGATTTTTCCAGTCACCAGACAGAAACTGCCTTGTTTGTGCAAGGTGACTTGCATTACTGGTATAACCATGATGAAATGCAGTTTGTATTATCATCAAACTTTTTTCTTTCCCTTTCCTGCTGTAAAGATGGTTTTAGATAAGTGAATATGATTGCTTTAAGTGTGCTTAACCCAACTGAAATCAATAGAATAAAGTATGCCTGACTCTTTGTTTGATAACTGGGCACAGAAATAAAATAAAAATTAGGAGAGCAGTGGCATCTTCTTAGACATATGATATTATTAAATGCTCTGAGTCTGGTGCAAATCTTGAGTAATATTGATATATTCTAGCCCTTATAGCTGGAGTTCATAGTTATACTGTGACTAGCTAGCATTACGACGATCAGATACCATACATTGGCTATGTGGCTGATTTTCAACATTCCATTGCAAACTGCAAACACACAATCAAGCAGAGGTTATGTGAATGGGTGGTGATGTGATGAATTCTCCAAGAACTGCTTGGTGAATTGCTTCACATCTCTGTCTTCCCTCAGTGGAGCAACCTCCATGCAGTTTACTTGACCTGCAGTCACAGTGCTGGCTGTTGAGCTCTTCACACTTTAATTGGGAACCAGAGTGTGTGGACCATAGGCCCATGGCCAGGCCACACAATCGAGCTTGCAGACTCATGTGTCGTCTGCAGGTTTATGGTGCGTGCAACTGTAGCTGAAACAGAAATAATTGAAAACCATATAAACTTCCTGTTTTCTACCTGTCCCCAGCAGATGTGCCTTCTACTCACTCAAAGCATTCTTTGTATCTCAGCCTTTATGTTTTTAAAGTTATATGGCTGATTTAAGTATACACCCCAAAATGTGACATATAAATGTAACCATATAGGTTTGCTTCATATAGGTTTGCTTCTACAGAGCCAGTGTGGTGTAGTGGTTAAGAGCGGTAGTCACATAATCTGGGGAGCCGGGTTCGCGTCTCCGCTCCTCCACATGCAGCTGCTGGGTGACCTTGGGCCAGTCACACTTCTTTGAAGTCTCTCAGCCCCACTCACCTCACAGAATGTTTGTTGTGGGGGAGGAAGGGAAAGGAGATTGTTAGCCGCTTTGAGACTCCTGAAGGGGAGTGGAAGGCGGGATATCAAATCCAAACTCTTCTTCTTCTTCTACATGATGTTTTAAATGGCTGTTCGTGTGTGAATCTGGCCTTGGTTGGCAATGGAAGACATTTGATAGGTGAGGCCGTTCAACATCATGGAAAATACCTTAGAGTTCAAAATTAAAACAGGATGCATAGCCCTAGGTCCACCCACATAAGTTATCTGTTTGAAGTTCATCCTCTGTCATGAAATGGCATCTTGTGAAAAGTGAAATCATGACACGTTGAATCCCACAACGCTGAGTAACTAAAAAGGAGATAATTATAGCAGTCAGCTGGTGCCCATGATGCACTGTGGCAGCATGTAATGTCCTTACAGAACAGCAAAGGAAACAGAGTTTCCTCAAAGAATGATCACTTCGTTTTCTGCAAGTAAATTGAAACGGAGCCTTCCCTTTAAAAAAAGTTTAGGAACGAAGCAGTGTGTGCATGTTAATTTACCATGGCTCCCTGGCACTGCTTTGCAAACAGGTTTTTAAACTTCCTTGCATTTAAACATCAGTTTGTAATATGAAGTTATGCAAGAGACTTGCTGTTCAGGAACAGTGAAACAATGTCCTGTGACGCACACAGATCTCTCAGTCCCATTGAAGTCCATGCAGTTCCCTTGTATTTACTAACGCTGACCCACACAATCAACCGACAGCATGATCCTATCAAATGTCTGGTTGGAAGGAAGCCCCAATGAGTTCAATTGGATGTACTCCAGCGTGTGTATAGGATTACAGCCTAAATTCTCAGAGCTCTTCCTTCCTGTTCTAGCTAAAGTTGGTTCCAGCTTTCAGTCAATCGCTTTTTGAACCTCTCCATGTGTTTAATGCTTCAACAGCAGCTGGATTGCTGAAATGGAAACTTAAGCAGAATTTTGCTAATCTGAGGAACCGCCTTAAAACCTTCCTGGGATAACAGGCTATGCTTTTCATGTTGGGCTGTGTAAACTTTAAGTATTTTGGAAGCTGAATTAAAAGTTGCTTTCTTCTGCAGGATTACAGCTTGTGCTATGACCATGAGTAAATACGTGGAGGCAAATGTTTCTCAAAAGTCCTACACCACAATAAAGTACTTCATGAAGATGCTGAGCAGTGTGAGCGAGACCCTGATCTTTATTTTCATGGGCGTGTCCACAGTTGGAAAAAACCATGAGTGGAACTGGGCCTTTGTTTGCTTTACCCTCCTGTTTTGTTTGATTTGGCGTGCACTAGGTAAGAGACACTTAAAACGGTATAGATTGCACTTCAACATACTTTACACCTGAAACATGCTTATCCTTTATGGAAGAGTGTGCTTGACCAAAAAAAGAAAGAAAAGAAAGCTGCCATCAAGAGAAAAAGCAAAAACTGCTTGAAAGAAAGACATGTTCTGGACATGGAAGACTGTGGGTCTTTCCAGACAATCCTTCAGTGTTATTTCAAGTGCTAAAGTAAATCAGTCCAGCAGTCTATAAGCTATGTCAATTTGGTTGGCTTCTGTGCTTGGGAGTGGTGTGGTGTCTCACATTTCAATGGCAGCCCGTCTGCAACACCAAAATTAGGCGCCTCTTCCACTTCTCCATTTCCATTCTGCATTATAGTTGCAGCGCCCCTGAAGCTTTCATTTGACCAAATCAGCTGGCCTCCCATAAATCTGCCTCTGTTGGTGGGAATGTTGCTGTTCATTTCAGGCAGTGAAATGTTTTGGGCTGGCCCTGGTAGGGGAGCTTTTTAAAATTCCTCCTTTTGATTTCGGTTATCATGATACTTCCATTAAGAAAGTGTCCTTGGTTCAACCCCCACCAACTACAGTGAGAAAAGTCTCTCTCTCTCTCTCTCTCTCTCTCTCTCTGTGTGTGTGTGTGTGTGTGAGAGAGAGAGAGAGAGAGAGAGAGCGAGCGAGCGAGCGCAGGAAGTGCAGGAAGTGTGGAGAGATGTGCAGGGACACTCAGGTTGCTTGTGCAACAGAAGCCCTTGGGAAAGTGTCACATGTAAATAAAACTTCTGCACCTCTTTTTCATACAACATAAAATGGAAGATAACATTCTTACATTTATTTTGGAAACATTATTATATTTGTCTTAAATTTAAGGTTCTGAACCATGCTTGTCTTTCTATATTTTCCTTAGGAGTTTTTGCATTGACTCAAATTATTAATGTGTTCCGGACAATTCCTATAACATTTAAGGACCAGTTTATTATTGCCTATGGAGGCCTCCGAGGAGCCATATGTTTCTCTCTTGTTTTCTTGCTTCCTTCTGCCGACTTCCCTAGAAAGAAGCTTTTCATTACTGCTGTTATTGTGGTGATATTCTTCACAGTCTTCATTCAGGTAAGAATATCCCTCTTTTGTGATGGGACTAAATAGTTATTTGCACTAAAACCTGCAAAGAGCCCAGTCAATGTTCCAATACTTATTTTGGCCAGGGGACTAATATAGTATTGGCACTGACAGCCTGTAAGTAGCCTAGTACAAATGTCACCTGAAACTTCTACTGGAATAAGTACTTTCTTCCTCTTGTCCCCCAAATATCTTGTATGATCATATTTTACTTCTGTAATGAATATTCTGTAATTTGGAAAAGATATCTCACAGAAGGACCTATACACAACTTAGTAAATCATATTCTGAATTAGTTAACACATCTTGTCTCCAGCTTTACAGACAAATAGCGAAATCAGTTTTAAAAACAAAGATTGCAATTCGTGACTTGCCAGTAATATTCGTGACTTGCAATTCGTGACTTGTGCAACCTCGCCATCGCTCTCGGAGCTTGCAGGGCTGGGGGCGGGGGAAGCCCGAGCTTCCCCTGATCCCAGCCCCCAGAACTGGTCCGAGAGCGATGGCGAGGTTGCAACCTCGCCATTGCTCCCGGAGCTTGCGGGGCTGGGGGGATGGCTTCCTGAAGCCTGAAGAGCGAGATGGGTCGGTGCGCACTGACCCCTCTCGCTCTCCAGGCTTCAGCGAAAGCCTGCATTCGCCCCATAGGATGCACATGCATTTCCCCTTCATTTTTGGAGGGGAAAAAGTGCGCCCTATAGGGCGAAAAATACAGTACATAAAAATGCAAGGCTGTCATTATGCTGCAGTCCACATGGCCGCCAGTAGGAGACCACACCAGCTCCAGTGTGGTGGCAGTCTGTCAGCTGAAGCCGCAGTGTGGTTGACAGGTCACTCAGGTGAACTGTTTCATGGAGGGGAGAGCTTCACAGAGCTTTTTGACAAACCGCATTGTAAATTTGTTGTCTCCCTCTGTTAAACATGGCTGCAGCCACATGTAATGGAGAAGGGAGGTGCTTCATTCACAAAAGGTGGGGCAAACTGAGAGAGGAGGGGGAGGTGAGGTTTGGCTGAGCTGCGAGAAGGTGGGTGAGGTGTAAAGGGAGAAGGGGTTGGCCAGGTGTGGAGGAATCAGAACAAGCCGGGGTGGCAGCCCCTAGTCATTTATAAATTTGACTCAATGCATTTTACAGCTTGTTGACTTCCAGCCTCATTTTATCTGGAAATGTAGTGGCTCACAGAGAACATACTTTGCTTTTTGCCCTGTTAATACCACAGATAGAAATCTAGGAAGCTAGCTTATTCCAGAGCTGTGTATACACCACACATTTCATGTACCTCCCATCAGAATCCTGGCCACTGTTGTTTACTCCTCATAGAGCTATAATTCTCTGCACCCTTAACAAAATACAGTTCCCAGAATTCTTGGGGATGTGTGTGTTTACATATAAGCAGCCCCAGGTCAGACTGGTTCTCCACCTAGTCCAGCATGGTTTTCTGTGAAGGACAACAGATTTCTAGGGCCAAGGCCAGTTTTTCACAATCACCTACCACCTATATTTCTTGGGCAACTGGATTCAGACATCAGCAGTAGATCTTTAAGGCCTGTGCTGTCTGGTTTCGAAAATAAGAAAAAGAAAGAAAGCCAGGTACATTTTGGGGGACTTTATTTTGCTGTTATCTGAGGCAACATGCAACTGTTCTACTGCTTCTGAACATTCATTTACCAAGCTACACGCTGAACAGAATATGAGAGTGACACAGTGGAAAGGAAATTTTAGGGCTGATGTGATTTTCATGCTTGTTTTTGTGTTTCCTGAAAACAGGGAATAACAATTCGCCCACTGGTGGAATTTCTGGATGTTAAAAGAGCAAATAAGAAACAACCAGCTGTTAGCGAGGAAATTTATTGTCGGGTATGTTGGAGTTTTGGGTGAACAACATGTAGCATGTGCTTGTTACATGAATTACCGTATTTTTTGCTCTATAGGACGCACTTTTTCCCCTTCAAAAATGAAGGGGGAAAGTGTGTGCGTCCTATGGAGTGAATGCAGGCTTTCGCACCGACCCCTCTCGCGTTCCAGGCTTGAGGAAGCTATCCGCTAGCCTGCAGGAAGCTAGCCTGCAGCCCAAAGCCCGGGGAGCATGGCGCTGTGCACCCTGGGCTTCGGGCAGCTCTCCGCAAGCCTGTGGAGCCCGGCGGGAACTCCCCAAACAGCGAGACGGGGAGCTGCTCAGCCCTCCGTCTCGCTGTTCCAGCTTTGGGATGGCTGCGCAAAGCCTCCACAGGGCGGTGGGGTGAAGGCACCCCGCCGCCCTGTGGAGGCTACAAAGGATGTCCCTGAAGCCTCAAGCCTTTGGAGTGCAGCTGCGCACCAAAGGCTTCAGGGACCTTTGAGGCTGGCTGTGGGGGAAAGCAGTGCTTCCCCCCATCGCCAGCCCCACAAGCTCGGGGGGCAGCGGCAAGGCCTGCTCTTGAACGCACCTTGTTTTTGAGGGGGAGAACAAGAACCCCCCCTATTCTCCCCCTCTTATGGTCCGGTGCATCCAATAGAGCGAAAAATACGGTAATTCAATTTGGTACTGCATGTTTCACATACCAGTGTGTCTTTGAGTTTGTGAACACCTTTTTAGCCTGCAGTTCTGGCCTAGTGTCTTGTATCACATTCTCTCCCCCCCCCCCTGCAATCTTAAGATAGTGACTTTAAAACACACTAGTTAGGCACAACAATTTAATTCGGTTTAACCTTTATAGCTCAGTCCTTCATGTTTGCTTGGAAGTAAGTTTCAACAGAGCTCACTGGTTGTTAACTCCCAAGTAAGTACTGAAGCTCAGTTAAATTCTGCACATAATGAAAGCAGGGGTGTGATCTACTCTCTATAGACACAGCTGTGCACATGCGGCTCAGGGCAAGCTGCTTACTTCGCTTCCCTCTTTCCCCTGGAGCCTGAGCTACTGGTATACCAGGATGCTGGAGAAAAGAAGTTTGGCTTCTGATACATAGACGAGGCACGCACATGTCACCCTTTGAAACTAACAGCTGGTTAGGTACATTGTAAAGGTAAAAGGTAAAGGACCCCTGGACAGTTAAGTCCAGTCAAAGGCAACTATGGGTTTGTGGTGTTCATCTCGCTTTCAGGCTGAGGGAGCAGGCATTTGTCCACAGACAGCTTTCTGGGTCATGTGGCCAGCATGACTAAGCCACTTTGGGCATAACGGAACACCATGATGGAAACCAGAACGCACAGAAACATCATTTACCTTCCTGCTGCAGCAGTACCTATTTATCTACTAGCATTGACGTCCTTTCGAACTGCTAGGATGGCAGCAGCTGGGACAGAACAACAGGAGCTCACCCCATTGCTTAGATTCAAACTGCCAACCTTCCAATCAGCAAGCCCAAGAGGCTCAGTGGTTTAGACCACAGCGCAACCCGCTCCCCTGTGCGATAGTGGCCAAGGGTTAACTAGGGTGATACAGTTACACGAGCATCATACATTTAAAGTACATGACTTCCCCAGAAGACTCCTGAGAACTGTAGCTTACACCTCTCAGCACCATTAACAGACTATAGTTCCCAGAATTCTTTGGGGTAAGCCATATGCTTTTAATGTATGGTGTGAATATAGATTTAGAGAGAAGAAAGAAATACCATTTTCTCTCAGCTATTGTGTTCTTGTAACTGGGCCATTAGGTTACAAACATGGAATGACTTCAAGAGTAGCTTAGATAAAGAATATTTATATTGGTTGAAATTTTCCTCAGTGATTGCATGTGGCTTAAGTCTGTGGCACATACAAAAGCAAGTAATGAGTCTGTTTCCACATTTTAGTTCTTTGATCACGTGAAAGCTGGAATTGAAGATGTGTGTGGACACTGGAGTCACAACTTTTGGAGAGATAAGTAAGTGTACTGAAACATTAGTGGAGTGGGGGGAACGTGAGAAGCCCAGCTTGATTCCTCAGTTCAATAGTTACATTCTGAAATCTGCCAATGATTTCTATAAAGCATTATTTTGTGTGCCTTTGTGGATGAGATGATTTTAGCAAACCTGAATACTGATATATAATTAGTTTAAGCATTTGTACTCATCAAACTACATGAATTAAAAACCTGACTTTATTTCAAAAATCCTACATTCAAAATACAAGTGTTTGTTAATATTCATGAGGTAATCTGCTGGGACTTCGGTTTAGCTATTGGACCATTCTAGTTCAAATGTGTTGTTATGAATTGTGTCCAAACCTGCAGTTCTTCCATGCAAACCTGACACTCCTTTTTTTGAATCTTTTGACTTTGTGGCCCGAGTGTGTCCTGAAAGTGGTACTTCATGGAGTCAAAGAATACCACTGAGTATCATTCAAGCATCTTATCGGAATAACATGGATTTAGCATACAGTGGTACCTCGGGTTACATACTCTTCAGGTTACATGCGCTTCAGGTTACAGACTCCGCTAGCCCAGAAATAGTACCTCGGGTTAAGAACTTTGCTTCAGGATGAGAACAGAAATCGTCAGCAGCGGGAGGCCCCATTAGCTAAAGTGATGCTTCAGGTTAAGAACAGTTTCAGGTTAAGAACCGACCTCTGGAACGAATTAAGTACTTAACCCGAGGTACCACTGTATTTCTTAAAAAGGTGTTAATTAGGACTCGGACTTTCACAAACAGCACGGTATCAGTAGACTTAACCCCTAATGATTCAAGCTACCCATTCAATCAGCATCCATACAGGTATATGGGAAAGTTAGGATGTGGGGAAATTGGTCAGAGAATGTCTCTCTGTGTGTAGGGTAGCTGAGGCTAGAAGAAGCTTGTGGGCTGGACGATAGAGGCAGGGGGAAGAGAGAGGACGAGAGCAAGCAGTAAGCTGCTTGGGAATGTGAAAGGGTGAGGGGTTGACTTAATACCTGAGAAAAGGTGGCTTATAAAGGAGACATGGAAGGGAATGAAAAGTCTGACAGCTGAGGGACTTGCGACGAAACAGAGTATGTGATACCAATCCTTTACTTCTGTGAAGCTGGAGTTTGATGGAAGGGAAATGGCATGGAGGCCCTTCCACGCCAGGAAAAATAGCTAGAGGCATAAGAAAGAGAGAGACTAACAAAAACTAACAACCCTCCTTTCCTTTCTCATTGAAGTCAGGATGGGTACTACACCTGGATTAAGAAGTTACAGTATTGGTTAAAGGTCTTGTCCAGGCTTCCTCAACCTCGGCCCTCCAGATGTTTTTGGCCTACAACTCCCATGATCCCTAGCTAGCAGGACCAGTGGTCAGGGATGCTGAGAATTGTAGCCTCAAAATATCTGGAGGGCTGAGGTTGAGGAAGCCTGGTCTTGTCCCTTCCTGGGCTAAAAAACAGAAGGTGAAAATTAACGGTAACTGGGACCATCTCCTTCAGTTACTTCTAAGCTGGGAATTTTTCAATTTGCCAGGCAGTTCCAAAAAGGAACAGAGGAAGCAAAAGGATTAAGCTGGAAACTATAACAGTGGGCATAACCCAGGGGTGCTGACTGTGTGTGTCACATAGGAAGCATTTCAGAGTATGTCTTCCACCTGTCTTTTGGTTATAGCTCAGGCTGCTCCTAGTCCTGCCTTTGAGCAGAATTTTGGCTGCCATTCCCTGTGCAGGCTACCCATATCAAAAACTGAAAGTTGACCTCGTAACAGTGTTTAGAAGACACTGCAGCATTTTAGAATTTAATCTGCAGCATTGCTTCTGCTCCCCACAGGTTTATAAAGTTTGACAAGAAATACTTGCGAAGGCTTCTGATTAGGGAAAGTGAGCCTAAATCAAGTATAGTTTCCCTGTACAAGAAACTTGAAATAAAGCATGCGATAGAGATGGCAGAGTGTGGAATGATAAGTACAGTACCATCGCTGGCCTCTATAAGGTAAGTTGAGGGCAGTAGGGTGCAATATCATTGCTAGCTTGAATCCTGACTGTGTTGCATTTTGAAGTGTGCATTCTACAGTTGCCAAATCATAGCCAGAAGTGAATTAAACAGTATTTTCTACATCTAGGATTAACTAGTCTGTATATTTATTTCAAAGAATTATGTTGTGTCCAAAACATTAAAAACATCCTGATGGCTTGCAATAGAAGAAAAAAAAAACAGTTTACAATAAAAGAAACTTACTATTAAATAAAATAAATAAAAAAATAAAATTAAATAAAAAAATTATTATGTTGTA
Source organism: Podarcis cretensis (assembly GCF_951804945.1). Lineage (NCBI taxonomy): Eukaryota > Metazoa > Chordata > Lepidosauria > Squamata > Lacertidae > Podarcis > Podarcis cretensis. The sequence continues at coordinate 77,444,752 of NC_137173.1, forward strand.
AAGCTAAATACATCAATGGCAGTACAATATATGGATCCAACACCAACAATAAAACATTTAAAATGCCTGGGATTTATTATTATTATTGTTATTATTATTGACAATAAAGAAAGTGGCATGTGAACTTCTCCCAGCAGAACATTCCATGACCAGGGTGCCACCACTGAAAAGGCCCCAAACCTGTTGTATCTACCCATTGTATCCACAAAAGTGGAGGCACTGCAAGAAAGGCTTTTAATAATGTTCTTAGTGAATAGGCAAACTCAATGAGACTTCAGTTGGTAAATTAATCAACCAGAGCTGCAACCCCTATACCCGCTTACCTGGAATAAGCCCCATTGAACTTACTTGAACTTTCTTCTGAGTTGAAATACAAGGGATTTTGGTATCAGACATCTAAGCTGTAATCCTACACGCACTTAGCTGGGAGTAAAGTCCATTCAACTCAATGGATCTTGCTTCTGAGGCCCATGATTGTGCCATCTTGCTCAATACTGTCTAAACTGACTAGGAGTAGCTTTCCTGGTTTTCAGACTGGAGTGTCACCCAGCTCTATCTGGAGATTTCAGGAACTGAGTCTCAGAACTGATGCATGCATAGCAGATACTCTACCAGTAAATTACAGCCCTTTCACAAACAACTGTGCTACCGTAATATGGAATGGAAACTGACTTCTCAAAGATAGTTTTTCCTTCTAACAATTAATGCATGCTTTTTACTGTGAGGTGCCATGATCTTTTTTACACTGAAATTCCTTGCTGTCTGATGTTTTCAAGTTTTCTAAGCAATCTTCAGTCGGTTGACATACCCACCAGTAACAAATGTGAACAAAATTCTATCATGGTTACATTTAAAAGAACCCATGGCTCCGTCCTATTTGGGATTTTGCTAGAATTCTATTTGTGTACTTGCATATATCTTGAAATTGTTTGAAATGTAATAGCTGTAGTTAGACCAGCCGGGACTTTTGTTATAGAAATTGTAAGGATAGGCATTCCCTGCCCTCCCAGCACCCCATTTATGGAGAAATGTGAGTAGCAGTGAAATTCTGTATACTCAGAAGTAGGCCCTGCTGAGTTCAGTGGCAATTACTTCAAGGTAGCTGTGGCCTTGGGACGTGGGTGGCGCTGTGGGTTAAACCACAGAGCCTAGGACTTGCCGATCTGAAGGTTGGCGGTTCGAATCCCCGCGATGGGGTGAGCTACCGTTGCTCGGTCCCTGCTCCTGCCAACCTAGCAGTTCGAAAGCACGTCAAAGTGCAAGTAGATAAATAGGTACCGCTCCGGCGGAAAGGTAAACGGCGTTTCCGTGCTCTGCTCTAGTTCACCAGAAGTGGCTTAGTCATGCTGGCCACATGACCTGGAAGCTATCTGCGGACAAACGCCGGCTCCCTCGGCCTATAGAGGGAGATGAGCGCCGCAACCCCAGAGTCGGTCATGACTGGACCTAATGGTCAGGGGTCCCTTTACCTTTACCTAGCTGTGGCCTTATTTATAGTATTGCAAGTTATTATGTATTTTCCTTTATATTTTGTTTCACCTTCTTACAGTGAACTTAAAGAAGAAGAAGAAGAAATAAGACCTTCCTATCCTGGCAAGATGGATGACATAAGATACATTTTAACAAAAAATCTCTATCAGATACGGCAAAGAGTAAGTAGAATACAGCATTAATGGAACACCCCGTGGTGAATGTATCTAGTTTCTCAGCTGGCGATGTTTTTTCCTCCCTTAATAAAATCACCAGGATGCCATCCTAAGCAAACTTACTTGGAAGCCATTTCCATTAAAATCAGTGGGACTCGCCTCTGGGAAAATGTATTTAGGATTAGTGTATGGGAAAGCTGATAAATAAACATGGTAAAGACAAAGAAGTATGAGATGTTGTACTCCAGGCTTTATAAAATGTCTTAAGAAGAGGAGTTTGTGAGAGTTTTCTAGAACACAAAGATGTGCCACTCAACACTAGGCACATAAATTCTGAATATTCTGAGCTACACACGCACACAAACATACACTTAATACATACACAGATTTAAGGTGCTGTGCATAGGTGAGTTTCACAGTAGCTTAAAATAGTTCCTTATCCGCTGGTCTAAGAGAACCCTGTGCGGCCAACCTCTATGTAAATAGGATGTTGAAGCTTATTGTAGCTGTTAATGTTCACGATCCTATTGTTTAAGCTGGAATTGATCACCCAGGGTTTCTGATGATTAAATACAACTCCACATAATGTATTCCACTGCATTTTACAGTGGGCCCTCCGGATACGAATTAAATTCGTTCCGGGGGTCCATCCGCAACCTGAAAAGTCTGAAAAGTCTGAAGGCAGAGGTGGTGCTTCTGCATGTGCATGATTGAGCACTTCCACCCATGTGTGTGGCGCACAGAGCGCTTTTGTGCATTCGCATGCAGCGAAACCCAGAAGTATACACTTCCAGGTTTGCCGCATTCGTAACCCGAAAGTTACGTATCCAGAGCAGTACGTAACTGGAGAGTCCACTGTACTGTGTGATAATATAGAAATGTCTAAATGGGCCATCTCTTTCACATTCCTGTTTGTACGATGCCCGTAATGGTGTCTGTCCTTAAAATCTTTATAGACATATATCCCATCAAAGCAGGGAATATATATTTTTGAAGGAGAGGGAACTTTTAAAAAATGAAGAATTATGTCCAATGGTTTAATGCATGGGTAGGCAAACTAAGGCCTGGGGGCTGGATCTGGCCCAGTCACCTTCTAAAACCGGCCTGCGGACGGTCCAGGAATCAGCATGTTTTTACATGAGTAGAATCTCTGAGTTATTTGTGGGGCCTGCCTGGTGTTTTTATATGAGTAGAATGTATGCTTTTATTTAAGATGCATCTCTGGGTTATTTGTGGGACATAGGAATTCGTTCATTTCTCCCCCCCCAATATAGTCCAGCCCCCCACAAGTTCTGAGGGACAGTGGACTGGCCCCCTGCTGAAAAAGTTTGCTGACCCCTGGTTTAGTACAAGTGAAAAGTAGCCTGTTCAGCTGATCTTTCTATTCCCCTCCTCCGCCTCTTTCTTGCCATCCTTGCAACCTCTGAAAGCCTTCTCCAGAGGATTGGGGATCCTCCTGAACAGGAGGGGGAGTCCTGTGGGGCTCCAGGGCAAGGGGGAAATCACCCAGAATGGAGTAGAGGGATATTGCAGTTGCATAAATGTTATGAACATGACTTGCAATGCTTAAAATTCTTATTTCTTGTATGCATAACAACCAAACAACAACCAAAGGTCCAAAGGCTGAACAAGCATTAAATCACACACCTTGGTTGCATATAATTCATTGTAAACATTATGCTAGTTTGAGTGTTGTGAGATTTCTTAAAGCACTGAATTATAGCTAGTTTGAAGCCCTGTACCACTCATGGCAGGGATGCGGGTGGCGCAGAGCCTAGGACTTGCCGATCAGAAGGTCAGCGGTTTGAATCCCCGCGACAGGGTGAGCTCCCGTTGCTCGGTCCCTGCTCCTGCTGACCTAGCAGTTCGAAAGCACATCAAAAGTGCAAGCAGATAAATAGGTACCACTCCGGCGGGAAGGTAAACGGCATTTCTGTGCGCTGCTCTGGTTCGCCAGAAGCGGCTTAGTCATGCTGGCCACATAACCCGGAAGCCTCGGCCAATAAAGTGAGATGAGCGCCGCAACCCCAGAGTTGGCCATGACTGGACCTAATGGTCAGGGGTCCTTTTACCTTTACCTTTTACCACTCATGGCATTAATATGGCCGTTGCTTTTATTCTCGTTTTAGACTCCATCATACAACAGATACAGTCTCGCTGAAGATGCAAGCGAAAAGCAGGCAAAAGAAATTTTGATTCGTCGCCGACACAGCCTGAGGGAGACCGTGAAGAGGGGCAGCAGCTTGTCAAGACAGGTACTTGTATAACACAGAACTGTTGAATTGTAGAGTTGGAAGGGACCACGGGGGTCATCCAGTCTACCCCCTGCAATGCTCAAACCCATGACCCTGAGTTTAAGAGTCTCATGCTCTACCAACTGATCCATCAGAGTTTGCACTAGGGAGTTGAAAAAATAACGGCCCCATCACAACTCACAGTGTAATATGTATTTTATACTCTTTCATTTGTCCGCAGGTACAAAATGTATCAGAAGCTGCCGTAATACTAATCATGCGTATATTTCACTTTGCTTGTACAGAACACATTTCATGTTTCTTTCTGCAGGTGGCAGCCAAACCACCCCGTTATCTGTCACTGCCTAAAAACACTAAACTCCCCGAGAGAGTACGGAAAAGAAATCAATCTTCTTATAAAGGTAATACAGTTTCTGAGTAAAAAGAAAAGTGAATTTGGCTTTTGTTTCATTTCGTTAATGAAGTGGTTGCCTGGAAAACAAGCAAATGTGCCAGAGAGGATTGTGGGTTATTTCCATACTTTCCAAGAAAACTGCTACTCCTCATGCAAAGGGGTATGATGGAGCCATATTTGCCTCTGCGGCACCCCCCCCCCCATCCTTTAGGCCTTATATTGTAGATCTTATCTCCACAAAAACCTACCAAACTGGTTTGGCCAGGGACAAAAGTGGAACATGGGATGAAGTGGCTCTATCACTACACCTTTAATTTTCAGGGAGGGTAAAAGAAAACTTATTGTCCACCTCTGACTTTATAGCCCTAGGCCTGGATCCAAAGCTACTTTAGACACGCCCAAAGGCTTCAACATACAGTACCATTCTTGGCTTTCCTCCTTTGCGCTGTAGATTCCCAGCCATGAACTGCTTTGGAACGGCTCCATTGTTGCCAAAGCAGTCAGGGAGGTGCCTGCTTGTAGAACCACAAGCCCAAAGGCCCGGGGTGTGAGGAGCTAGTTGTGTGATTCTTTGGATCTCAGCCATCGATTCACCACAATGTTGAGTTCCCAATAGCACTGCATTGTGTATTCACCTGTTCCTTTCATACCCTCTGCTTTAAACGGAACATCTCTTACTCAGCACATGCATGCAAAAGAAAAATAATAAACAAATAAATTGTTATGTGAACATCAGGTTCAAGCAAATGGCAACAACTTTTGAATGGTTACTTTGGTGACTAGGACACTTAGCCAGATTTTCATCAGATTCTCGCAACTGTCTAATGTCTTAGACTCTTAAGACCATGGGTAGGCAAACTAAGTTCCGGGGGCCAGGGCCGTCCCATTCGCCTTCTCAATCCGGCCCGCAGACGGTCTGGGAATCAGCGTGTTTTTACATGAGTAGAATGTGTGCTTTTATTTAAAATGCATCTCTGGGCTATTTGTGGGGCATAGGAATTCATTCTTTTTTTTTTTCTTTTCAAAATATAGTCCGGCCCCCCCACAAGGTCTGAGGGACAGTGGACCGGCCCCCTGCTGAAAAAGTTTGCTGACCCCTGCTTAAGACCTTGCTTGTTAGTTACATGCCGTCGCAAAAACAGCTTTTTTCATCTCAAAAGTCTGTCCTAAGATGTCATGTTCTCTCTCTGGAACAGGAAAATAATGACAGTGTTGTTGTTTATCTGCCTGTTGTGATTTCCCAAGCTTCATCATTATCATCATCATTTATTTATTTATTTATATGCCGCCCATCTGACTGGGTTGCCCCAGCCACTCTAGGTCACTTCCAACAAATTAAAACATCAAACACAGTAAAACATCAAACACTAAAAACTTCCCTATACAATCATCACCACCCAATGTTTTCTTTGTTTTTTCTCAGACCTGAAGTTCGGCAATTCTTTTTCCTCACAATGCAATTGCAGCACCAGCCTGTCCAGTGTGGGCAGGCAAATATAACATCTCAGGGCTTCTGTGCCTTTGATTTAATATCTCCTGTTTGCAGGTCTAACCTTGCAACTTCTTCTCCTGCAGAGAATTCCTTACAGATAGCTTTGAAAATTATGTAACTCTTACTTAAAAGTAAATAAGCACTCAGTTCCAGTGCACCATCAGTGTTTCCCAAACTTGGGTCTCCTGCTGCTGTTTTTGGACTATGATTCCCATCATCCCTGACCACTGGTCCTGCGACCTCTCACTTGAGAGGACACCAACAACTTTTCTGTCTTGATTTTCACTGTTTGAAGTCTGGCAACCCTGGTATAGGCAGCTTTGGGTAGGTAGCCTGTGCAATTTTCGCTACAGAGCTGGGGAATAATGTGGTATGTGACCCAAAGTTAAGTTGCGAGGGTGGTAAAAATCTCTGTGAAATGTCCTTCGCCAATCATTTTCCTGTACGGAGACTGACTGTGCCCTCATGTGGTAAGACTTGGTATTAGCAGTGGCAGCATGAACTGTCGTTTTTCATTAGGAACGCCCCCCCCCCCCCCCCCGCTGCTGCAAACCTTAAATTCCAAATAAAAACTTGCTGGCAAAAAATGACAGTGTAAGGATGTGTTTGACGATGGCAGGAAGCTGGACCATAGGTAATGAAATGTACCACAGATTTAGTGGAAACTAGTAATACATTAGCACCTGGGCACTGCTCCTTGCATGATTAAATACATGACGTGTGGGGAAGGATAGTGGGAACTCACTTTGTTGCTGCCCCCAATCTACATATGGGGGAGCAGACATGTGTAGGAGGGCACTTGCTTTATGCAAGTACAGTGGTACCTCAGGTTACAGACACTTCAGGTTACAGACGCTTCAGGTTACAGTCTTCGCTAACCCAGAAATAATACCTTGGGTTAAGAACTTTGCCTCAGGATGAAAAAAGAAATCGTGTGGCGGTGGCGCGGGAGGCCCCATTAGCTAAAGTGGTACCTCAGGTTAAGAACAGTTTCAGGTTAAGAACTGACTTCCAGAATGAATTAAGTTCTTAACCTGAGGTACCACTGTATGATCTTCCCCTACTGCATGGCGTGGAACCGTGATTGCACCGGAAAGCATAACTCTGTGCTCTCCTGATTCATATAATTGTTAGCGGTGTTAGAGAAACCACCCGAATAGGGCCATTGTTACATCATGGTACTTTGTGTAGTGAAGCATTGGGCATGCTGAGATTTTGTTTGTCTCCATTTTTTCTTCTTCCAGTGATGCATATATTAAAATATACTTTTAATTTACAGTAAAGGACGACAGCGATTCTGAATCTGATCAAAGCACAGTGCTGAATTTGAAATCCCAAGCAGGAAAAATTCTGAGAGACCAGAGGCTTCAACAGCAGCAGTGTAGGATGGAATGGAAAAACGAAACGGAGAGGAACAACAGAGAGACAGCAAGCCAGGGAAACAGAGGCTTCAGACAACCTCTTTTGCCAAGACCAGCATTTGGCGCACTGAACGAGGAAGAGTCAGTGGAAGATGAGGGACCCGCCAAACCACTCCCACCGCCTCGTTTAATCCGACAGGCTTCAAAAAGGCCTAGTGATAAATCCGAGAATAAACCATGTTGAAAGCAGCTAAATGGAGCCATTAACAATGAACAGCAGAGGGAGGCACTTTAAACTGGACAGATGGAGCCATTTAAGGTCATGGGTACTGGTTCGGGATGGGAGGGAAAGAAATCATGTTATTTCACTACGTGGAAAAAAAACAAAACTCTTCACCTTCTGTGGAACCAAATAATGCAACTATTTTGTTTTATATTTTGTTTTTAAACTTCTGCGATGAAGATAAGTTTTATCAGTTAGATACAGTACTTTTGAATGTAAATTGTGTTTTGTGTGTTTGCCAGTGGCAGGTTTGCAGTATAAGTTGCACTAAGAAATTGCACAATGCACTTCTTTTTAAAATAATTCATCCTCAGAAAGCAATTCTAAGAGTGCCTGATGCACTGAAACACAATTAGGTGTTGCAAACTGTGAAACTGAACAAATGCAAGAGATTAAGGCCGCAGTACAGCCTGAATCCCAAATTCTGAAATTCTGAATTTGGGTTTCTGAAACCCAAATTCTAACACTATGTAAAGATGTAAATGGAAAAGATTTTGTTTCTATTGCCATGCTTTTTACTGTAATAGAAAAGTGGTATGAGAATATACTGCTCTTATGCATTGTCAGAAATGCCCCTAAACTTGATAATTCCAAAAACTCTTTGGATTTAGTTGTTGAAGCTTATCACTTGAAATATATTAATTTATAAATATATATGCACTTTTCTGGAGCATTTTGTCATTTTTGTCTTAAACCTACAAAGTTTGAACAAATAAGTAAATGAGCTCATGATTGGATAGTCACCTCAATACGTTGTTTTCAGTCCAAAATTGTTTCGTTTATTGACTTCAAAATTGAATTTGATCCTCTCGGTAGGTTTTATGGATCTGAATTTTATTTCACGGAAAATACAGTTATATTTGCTTAATAAATGAAAAGATATATATACAGAATGGCAAAGTGTGAAATGAAGCATAAACTGGATGGGGCTATGAAAAAATATGATTTTGACAAACATTTCCCAAGCAGTTCTAATAGCATAATACATCTTAATTTGGCGGTAAAATGGCTAGTTTTTCCTGAGTTTGTGCTGCAGTAAGTTTATGGATGCTTTGAAAGCAGAACTGCTGAAGTAATACCTAATCTCTAGTGCCATCTGTTGGAAGATATAAAACACAACTTTCTTTTCAGTTTGCTCTGTACCAACACAGAATACTTCATGTTTATACAAAAATATCAGTCATCAGCTAACGGTGATTAAAAGCTCTGTGAGAAGAGTTGATCGTTTGGAGACAGAGTCCTGTACATACTTACCTTGGATTAAGCCCCACTGAAGATTGCTGAGTAATGTGGGTAGTTTATGCCTCGCATAACAAATATTTTAGGAACTAGGCACCGTGACAAAGTGAGGAAGTCCAAACTCTATAAAAAATGGAGATTCATCATTGGGCAATATACATGTGATGTAACAATTTATCATTTAGTACAAAAATGTCTGTGATTTATAACATGGCTAAACTACAAGGTTTGCTACCACCACAGGACTCTCGACACAATCACCTCAAACAGCCCTAGGAGTGGTTGGTAATGGTGTGAAAACTCCAATTGATAATCCATATAGCAAGTTGTTCTACAAGTGCCCTTTTAAAATGTGGGGTTTTTTTTGGGGGGGGGGTTATTGGTTGTTGTTTTTATTTTGATTATATATTTTTGTGGTTTTATATTTTGATTTTGTTCTGTGCACCACTCTGAGACCTCCGGGTATAAGGCGGTATATAAATTCAATTATTATTATTATTAATAATAGTGTAAACATTTCACAAGTGTAAATACTCAGCACATGGAAGCTGTTTGGAACAGCCTCTGTGTGGGATGTGCAATCTATAGACCAGCAATTATTTTGGCTGGAATAATGAGCAAATAGACAACAATAACTGAAGACAAGCAGAAAAGGTGGACATTCTTTTCCCTTTTATTTCCAGTTACCAACATTGTTATGTAACTCCAAGAGCTCTTAACTTTCAAGAGAACAATGCAAAGCCACTTTAAGCTGCCTTCAAACAAAGCACAATGCATCCCTGAGGGACTCTTTTTACAGATGTTCTTTGTCCCGAATGCTCCACAGATACGAGAAATGATTCCTAAATGTTTATTCTGCTACATCATGTAAGTAGTTAAGATTGTTTTCTGAGCTCGCAGTTTCAAAAGAAACTTTGCAGATCAGTTTTGAACTGTGAGCAGGTAAATGTTCATACGCACATTTCCCTAGGAATTGAGCCTCTTCCTGGACGGCACTAAAGCAAGCAAAGGTTCGCTTGGGCAGAGGTACTTAACCAGTTCCTGACTCACCACCTCTTTGCTCTGATCCCCATCTCACCACAGCTACTCTCACATGCTTTGAAATTCCAGCCTTAAATTTTATGACAAATGCAACTGGACTTTCATCTGGAGGGTGTGGAGAGTAAAAGCGGAAGAGGTGCAACCTGGAGTGCAGAAGCAGCAGGCAAGGAAAATGTTCAACATCATCCCTTGCCAACCGGCTTTTCAGGATGGTGAGGCCATCAAGGTTCATTTCCTTGCTTTTGCGTGCAATATGTAGTTAGGCCCTAAATAAATACGCTAAGAATTGCAGCCATAGTACAGATGACAGTTCTATCTTGCCTGTTTTGTAAATGTAACACATTTTCCCCCTTATCTGTTTTATTAAATGCTAAAAGATGCCTACACAACTTGTGACCCACTGGATTGAGTGCAGCCTACCAAGCGTTCTTTTTTTTGCTGCCTCCCTCAGATTGCGGTCTACAGTATGCATTCATTTTAATGGGACCAAGTTGTACAAGCCTGCACCAATGCCATTTTAACTAAAAAGCAGGTCATTATATTTCAGCTGGAGTTGATTGGACAATTGTTTCTATTTCAAGCAGCTGATCAAAAAGGGATGAATACAAAACAGGGACATCCCTATCTATGTATTTTTGAAGTGAGTTCCATCTACTTGTTTTCAAAAAGGCATACCGTTAGTTTATGGTTTGTGGCTCTTGAGGTTTGAGTTACATATAATACAGATTCCAGCTCCAATGCTCTCATGTTACATCACGTTATTACACTTGGTACCAAACCAAAGCTCCTGACAAACAAATGATCTCTCCTGACCAGGTAATTCCTTAAAGCCCCCAAACTCAACAACAAAATTGCCGCCAAGCAAGTTATAACTCTCTTCTAAATATGTGGCCGCTGTCACAAGCCTCCTTTAAGGATGTCTGCTGCAGAGAGCAGCCTTTCCCCATTCCTGTACTATTTCAAGTATAAAGTACACATGCATTCCTTGAAACACAACACTTCAGTAAACCATAATAAAGAGGAAAAGACTTGCTTAGAATGTCCTGTAGCAAAGGAGGAGGCAGGAAACTCCTTGAAAACCCCCAATATGGACTCTTCCTGCTTTTGAGTCTTTGCTGCGGCTTTGTAAACCCCACAGCTGATGACCCTGAGTGGTAGTATTCTTCCCAAGCCGAAAGCACATTCGTCATTAAGGTCCCCTTCCCCATTAAGTGTTCAGTGTTAGAATTGCTCCAAACCAAGATGGCACAACCAGTAGAACACCACCTTTAATAAATTGCATGTTAACTACAAATTCATTCCCTCTGCAAGCGTATACAAGGACCACAGCCCTGCAGAAAGTCCAAACCTTGCCCTGCATCTTCTGGCAACAATGTGTGAGGCTTGAAGGAAGTCTGCCCCACATTTTGAGATCTAACTGGACCACAGCAGAAACGGATAATATCTCTTCCATTCTCCTTTTTTCTTTTGGAATGACACCAGATACCTGGAGTCAGGTTCTAGTCCTATTGTCATACTTGTTTTAAAAAAAAACATACACCAGGATTTGAATCACAATTTAAAATTATCTGAATAGATGTAATGTTCAGCAGCTTTCCCTTTGCACTACAACCAGCAAGATTTCTTATTAGCTGTGTGAATTAACTCCCCTTCACCAGCCTCAAATTTACCTGTTAAGTTTACTGGTCAGGATGAAAGATAAGGGAACTGTTCTTTCCTTGACACTATAGTGTTTCGTTATAAAGCGTCCCAACAACAGTCATCCTGAACCCTTAACATTTTCATTTCTCTCAGTTGTGTTGCTTTTGTAAGTAGCAGCACTAACAGCTTATCTCATTTTAACTCTGGCACCCCTGATGACCGTGTATCGTGATTTGTTGAGGACCATGATGAGAACAGCTATAAATCCCAACAGGCCCCCGAGAATGGGGGGCCCACAAGGGCTGAACTCCTGGGCGATTCCCTGACAGAAGAGGGGAAAGTATGCGGCCGACGGCCGAGACCGACTGACCGACACCTATGAGCATACCACTGGCGTGGTCCCCTCCAAGGTCAGCTCGAGGTCAGTAATGCAAGTACGCCCGATGGTGGTCGAAAATGCTAAAAAGGTGGAGGACAGGACCACTGCCCATACGTTCTTCGAGAGAGAATATATCATCGTGAGCACGCAGGTGAAGATAGTGGACCGCAGTAAGATGGCGTAGGTGTTGTGCTTATATAGTCTTGTAATCGGTCCGAGCAGAAAGCCGGCAGCCACTCCAAGCGCGCTGCTGTAGCTTATGAGGTAACCGGTGAGTTTAGGTTTGATCCCAAACCTCTCTTCAAGTGCCAAGACAAAATTGCTATGGTAAAGCATGACTGCGATCGACATCAGTAGCCGTACCAGGAAGACGTCCCGCAGATCGGAACGGGTAATGCTGCGAATCCTCTTCAACACAGAGACAATCTGAGCCCAAGAGGTCTGGGGGTGTGTACTGTTCCTTGTGGCTTCGCGAGATAGAGGGTCCTTCTGCAAGCTGAGCTTTGCCACTGGTAAGGGACTGCCTTTTGCTGGGTTAATAATGCTCCAGTCGTTACCATGCTTTTTCTTTTCGAGCCATAGCAGTATCCAGAAAAGACCTGCAAAGGAAATTGAGACACCTTTACAAATCGAGGATGTGCTGCTGGTTTTCTAGAAATAACCTAGTGCCCATCGAAATGTATTACACAGGCCCGACGTAAGATGGAGCCAAACTTTGGGGGCAAGGCAGAGAAACTGTTGTGGGCAACATATGCATGCCACAACCAAGCGCACACTGCTACCTATTATATTGGAAATAAATACAAAAATTGTCCAGTAGCACCTTAGAGACCAACTAAGTTTGTTCTGGGTATAAGCTTTTGTGTGCATGCACACTTCTTTTTACCCAGAACAAACTTAGTTGGTCTCTAAGGTGCTACTGGACAATTTTTTTAATTTATTTTGACTGCGTCAGACCAACACGGCTGCCTACCTGAATCTATTACATTGGCTACAACAGAATGCTGCCTATGGAGATCTGACAATTACTTGTAGGGCAAATGGATGTCAATTGGCCAAAATGGCCCAGAGGACAAATGGAGAGGGTCTGTGAGGTTCCCCTTCCGTAATTGATGCAACTATTGCAGTTGGTCAATAAATACGCAAAAGACTGATAACAATAACAACATTTATATTGTAAAAGGAGGGGCATCAAGAGAAAAATATCAAGCAACATACCAGCATTCAAGATGAAAATGGAAGCACAGATGAAAGCTGTGATATAAAAGCCACCCTCGAGCTCTGTAAGGTAGCCTCCAACAACAGGCCCCAGAATGAAACCAATACTGGCAGCGGCGTTGAAATGTCCTATTACCCGGAGGCGGTCCTTCTCAGAAACCAAGTCAGAGATGAGAACTTTGGAAACTGAGTGTGTGTGTTTGAAAATACCTAGAAACGAACGAGAAATGTGTTTAGAGAAGAAATTTACTTAGAGAAGTGCAGATCCCAAACTGTCAAACCCATGTCATAAAGGCAGCAGAGAAGCAAAGAAAAGTTGAAAATGCAATAAATAAAACTATAATATCAGCCTTAAAAATATTGCAATTCATGGTTTCTATCACATTTTTATTCTGCCTTTCCCTCAAATCCTCACAAAGGCCCTGTGAGCAAGGTTCAGCTGAGCCTGCGTGCGACAGGTCCAAAAGTAACTAACCAGCCTCCTGACTGAGTGAAGATTTGAACCCGGATCTCCCTGGTGCCCTTTACTCACTAGGATGTACTTTTTGCAACTGACTGCTATTTCTGTTCTTGTTTAGAGATTTCCTATACCTTTAGCAAACAGCCGGCGGGAGATACTTTGCAATGTTGCTAGCTTTACTACAAGGCTGGAGGACAAGATGCTCCCACTTTGCTAACCCATGACGCCATAATGAAATTAAAAGGTTGCATTTTGGGAACTTTTGACTGTAACAACAACAACAAAAAATGTAAGCTACCCTAGGAAGGTTTTTTTGAAGGATAAAGCTATCCTAAAAGTAAGAACAGCCCTACACTGAATAATTCTATCACTCATAGCAAGAATGGGCATACCATGGCCCTCGTTTCAAATCTTGTCCCCTTAATTAAAATGGGAGAAATATAGCTTTCCCACTGGGGAAAAACGGTATTAAAAGTGCTTAACTGGCTCTATTACATATAATGCATTTAACTCTTCAGAATTTGTGCTTCTCAGAAGTAAGAGGAATGAACTATGCTATGATTATCCACTACTGATTGAAAGATGAACTGAGCTCGGGTATGAATAGCCAAGCAGCTACTTACCCACAAAAATCCGGGCAACAGCAAATAAAACCACATTGCTGGAGACACTAAGCATAAAATAACCCAATGCGCTGAAGATAATGCAGACAAGTAGGCAATAAGGTCTTCCCACCACATCACTCCAGGATCCCTGGATAATACAGAAGGAGCCTGTTCAAATCAACACAGCTGCCTACTTCCTATTTCCATGGAATTATAAATAACACTAATTAAAGGGGTGGGGTTGTTGCTCAACCCTTTTCATTAATGCGTTCTGATAATAATTTCACTCTCTTAACATAGTGTGACAATAACAGTTAAGCTAAATAAAGAAGTTGATATTTTAGATAGATAGTGGCACTGACTAGTACTGAGCACGGGTATGATTACAAACGTAAAAATGTGTTTTGTGATATCTGGTTTGAACAAGCAATTTCTGCTTGGGTTGGTGTTGGTGTTGGAGCTATAGAAAAGGAGGGGGAGACATAAACATTTGGTTATAGGCTGGGATTAAGGGGGGGGGGAGGAAGAACCTAAATGCCACCATTTAGGGACCCCATCCTGTAAAAGCTAAAGAACCGCATGGCATTTCCCTGATGTATTAGATAATTTTCTAGAACTGCAGTAACAACAATAAATAAGTAAAGTCCAGCTACAGAAAGGGCCGCTTCTTATTTTGAAGTACATGCGGAAATTTCAAAATTAATCTGAAGTAATTGTTTAATTACTCTGTTATCTCCAAAAATGAAGGCAGCCCAAGAGGCTACCTATAATGCACAACAAATTGCTTTTGAAATTGAGGAGTTTCAAATACAGTTTGCCATATGGTGGTCATTTGCTGAACAACAATGGAAGCTCCCCTACGTTTGTTTAGCAGACAGGGGTCCACTGTCCCTCAGACCTTGTCAGGGTCCGGAATATATTTTGGAAAAAGAAAATGAACGAATTCCTATGCCCCACAAATTACCCAGAGATGCATTTAGAATAAAAGGACACATTCTACTCATGTAAAAACACGCTGATTCTCGGACCGTCCACGGGCCAGATTTAGAAGGTGATTCAGGTGGATCCGGACCCCAGGCCTTCGTTTGCCTACCCATGGAGCTCTGTCACTATGCATCCCACTCAAAAAATACACTTTTAATTTGATCAGTTTTTATCACATCACATCACTTCCACAGCATATGTATGTATTGTCGCACTAACCTTATGGGACAGGCTCAGCTGAGAGATACTGACTTACTCACAGCGACCCAATAAGCTAAAGGGTTCAACAAGAAATTGAAGCTGGAATGCCTGTATTTAAATACAACATTCTATCTACTGCATCACACTATTCCAGACATTAAAAATGGTGACCAAACTTACCACTAAGGTACTGGAAATGAGCTGCAGAACGCCATATAAAGATCCTAAAAGTGAAGGAAGCATTTTTAAAAATCAGAGTAGAATTATAACTTCATAGACTTTCTTTTTTAAAAAACCTTTATGTATGCAGTTCTAACTTTTATTTACGCAATTTACCAGCTTTTATACACACATCTTATGTTATCCACCACTTAGCTCTTTTCCTAAGACTTCCCAATCCATCTCTCTGTGACATTCTAGGGAAATCTGGATCTGAGGCATATCCTGATATTTCACCCATTATCATCTCAAGTCTTCCTTTTTTGATGTTATCTGCTACTCATATGTTAACTCCTACTTGTAGGTTAAATTGCATATTGTACCCTCTAAAATAATCTCCAAAACACCTCCACTCTTCTCTTTAACTCATCCTTATTCCTTAGTTTCCTGGTCATGGTTACTAGTTCTATGTATTCTATCAATTTGTTCTGCCAAATTTCTTTTGTGGGTATCTCTTCTCCTGTTCCCCATTTGTTTGCATATACGGTACTATTTTAGCTGGCGCGGTTGCGTACAAAAAAATATTGAGTGCCTTTTGCAGATTTTCAATGAAGGGGGAAAATATATCCTGACTTGTTCCAGCTACAAACTTTGGCTCACTGACTCTTCCGGCTAGGAAATTTAAAAACAAAATAAAAAAATAGGAAAAATCCCACCATTTAGTGAGTCTGTGTCAAAGACAGATGAAAGAAGAGGTATGAAAAACTCACTGAAAGAAGCCAAGGTATGCCTTATATTTTCTGCAATACTTGGGATATGATGCCAGACAAATCTGTGTGGGGTTACCTTCCCACAAATTCATGTGGGAAACTTGAATCCACTGCTTGAGCCCAATGGAACTCTGCAGCCGTGGAACATTGAACCAATCAGGAACAGTCTATGAAGCAATGCCATTTTAACACACCTTTCCCAACATGGTGCCCATCAGATTTAGAGACAGCAACTCCCATTAACCCAGTTTAACATGGTCAAGGGCCAGGGTTGGTGGGAGTTGCAGTTCAACAACACCTGGAGGGCCACAACTTATCTGTCCTTGATTCAGACATGGGCGGCAGATGGCAGCTGATCTTAAGAGGCCACGACAGGATGCCGTTTGTACTGGGCAAGTACAGTGCATAGTTACATATACTAAAGGCCAGAATTGTGCACAGCAAAACTTCAGAACTTTCAGAACTTTGAGAAATAGCATGTTTCTAAATTTTACTAAAAGAAACGCTTCCAGATATATCATTTTTGTTTGAATTTGGAAAAAGGCCATTAAAGCGTATCACCTGTCTACTAGCAACAAGGAACTGCATGAAGGCAAGCACATGGAATTCCACAAATGTGAGAGCAAATTGGTGGAGGAGGGATGGAGCAAACATAGCACAAAACGAAGCAATCACAAGAAAAAGGAAGTCCCCCTTCTCTGTATGCAGCATACAAATCAGCAGGCTGCTGCAGGCTGGTAACTTTTGTAGGTTTATTTATGAGACAAGTTTAATTCGGATCAGAGTTCTCTTTGGTGGCAATGCAATGGAACGGTATAGTAGACTGGAGGTTTTACAGTAAAGTAAAAACTCATTGGCATGTATTTGAACACAATAAAGGCAAACCACTGACATTCTTACTGTGTAATTAAGTGATTGCAATGTGTTGAGTCCTTAGTTATAAACTCAGGGTTTGATTTGGGGGTCTCCTGATGCTGACATGCATAAAGTAGTTTGGAATAATTCACTTTGACTTGCACATGGGAATATAAATAGTGTGAAAACAGTGGTGAGAAAGAAAAAAAGAAACCGTCTTCAATAAGTTAGAGCACAGGTACATCAGTGCAAATTACTGGAATAGGTTCAGGAGAAAAAGAAGCATTTCTTCACATAAAACATACAAATTTCATTATCATAAGCTGTGGTGATGGCCATCAACTAAGCATACTCCAGCTGCGATGCTAAGGAAGGGGAGGCAAGCCCCAGAGATTGATTGCCTTAGACAAAGCTCTCATCAGGGCTCTTATCAGCAGAGTGGAAACAAAGGCAGAGGAGCACTTTTGCATTTTTCTGCGCTTTTTCTGGTTGTAGATTTTTTAAACCAACCAACCAACCATTTCCTTCCCTCTGGAAACTGTAAGAAATTCACAAAGTTTTCTAAATATCTTCCCAGTTTGGGAACATCCTGTGTTGCTAATATGGTTTGGATCCAGGCCAATTCTTGGTCTTGCCCAACATGCCCCCAAACTGTTTCCAACTCCCCCCCACCTGCCTTTGGCTCTACCAATGCCAGAGCTCTGGTGGTAGTTAGATGTTTCTACAAAAGGGAGGATCCAACATTGGCTCTGAAGTTAGAGGTGGAGTTCTGAGATATTATATGACTCCCAGCATGTTCTCGGTAGGATTCTTCCTTACAGATTTAATATCTAAACAGCAGTTGTAGTGGATTTACCCCCTATGGTATAATTAAGCCCAGCTTCTTCCTGCCTTACTAGTAACGTAATGCAAAATGTAAATGACAACTGGTTTAGTCATTAGACTTTCTGTTTCTTTTATGATAATCACAAAGGGTGATATCCAACTATGTAATGCTCAGAGAAGACCCACTGAAATAAAGGAACTTGCCCACGTGACTTTAGTGTGTGGGCAGCTGGTATGGGAGGGAAGGTATTCCTTCAAATACTTAGGTCCCAACCTATTTAGGGCTTTAAAAAGCACCAGCACTTTAAACTGGGCCCAGAAGTCAATAGGCAGCCAGAGAAGTTCTACGGTTGGCAAGAAATGATGCAAGTAAATAATCAAAACTCTGGTCAGCACAACCTGCACTAACTGAAGTTTCAGAACCATTTTCATAGAGAACACAGTGTATAAGAAGAAGAAAAAGAAGAAGAGTTTGGATTTGATATCCCGCCTTTCACTCCCTTTAAGGAATCTCAAAGCAGCTAACATTCTCCTTTCCCTTCCTCCCCCATAAGAAACACTCTGTGAGGTGAGTGGGGCTGAGAGACTTCAGAGAAGTGTGACTAGCCCAAGGTCACCCAGCAGCTGCATGTGGAGGAGTGGAGACGCGAACCTGGTTCCCCAGATTACGAGACTACCGCTCTTAACCACTACACCACACTGGCTCCCACACTGTATAATGCTTTGCAATACTTCAGGGGGGATGTAACAAGCGTATGGGTAACTATGGCCAGACTATCTCCGTCCAGAAGTCTCAGCTGGACACACCAACCCAAACTGCTGAAAGGCGCTCTGTGCTAAAGGCTTTCAAGTAAGTCAGTTGTTCAAGAGCCAGCCTTGTGATGTCACAGACAGACTTTCAAGAAAAGGCCCTCACTGCTGGCTGCTTAGCAGGGTATAGGGAAGTCTTTCATTTTCTACCCCCAGGTCCATTAACAACTGTTGCTAACTTAAATGACAACTTGCACATTTTTATACCGGAGGCTTCTGAGTGAGACCCTGCTGCTTCGGACTGGCTGGTTTCCACAGCCTTTTGCTGAAAAGGAGGGCACACTTCCTCCAATTGCTTACAAGGTTAGATGACGTGCTCACCTACCACTCCTGCAACTGTTGGGCTTGCTCCTATAGACTTGATGTGAAGGCTTAATAAGGGGACAATCATGCTGACACCAAAGAAATCCTGGAAACAGACAACACAGATTTTCAGCGACTTAAGCATATATATATACCCAGGCCAGTTATGCACTGTGATGTACAGTTATGTATTGTCACTGTAATTTCACACCAACTTTTGCACAACACAGAAACCTATTATGTTGTGGAATCACTTGCTTTTGCTTCACGTTCTATTGTTGCATCCCAAGGAAAAGACCTGTCCCGGTAATATAAAACAAATATGACTACACTTGCTTATAAAACTCCCATTTAAGGAACACCTCTGGACTATGGGGGTGGGGAGGGTGTGCGAATTATGTGGCATGGTTGCTGAATGTAGTGTGTACACCTAATGGTGTACGCCATTAGGATTTTAGGCCTGAAGGAACTCTTCAAGACAGCATTGTGCATCATTTCACTTACAGATGTGATAAACTAGCCCTACTGCATCTGAGAGCAGGGGGCTGTCCTGCTCATTCTGCAGTGGCATGGTCCTGGACATGTGCCCCCCAAATCATCCCTGGTGGTACCACTGTACCATTTGATTAATTTTCAGTTACAATCCAATAATACCCTTATTATAACACCATATTATAATACAATTACTAATACCAATCATTCAAATGCCGAATTACATAACTGAGGTGCCCCCCTGCCCCGCATGCTAGATTTGATGGTTTGATGACTTTTCTTTACAGTGGTGCCTCGCAAGACGAAATTAATCTGTTCCGCAAGTCTCTTCGTCTTGCGGTTTTTTCATCTTGCGAAGCAACGGCTTAGCGGCTTTCAGAAAAAGGAAACAAACTCTCAAGAACACGCAACACGTTTCGTCTTGCGAAGCAAGCCCATAGGGAAATTCGTCTTGTGGAACGACTCAAAAAACAGAAAACTCTTTCGTCTAGTGAGTTTTTCGTCTTACGAAGCATTCGCCTTGCGGGGCACCACTGTATTTCTGTGTTCCAAACGGCCGTGTACATTTGGTGCTCATGGTCATAGCTGTCAACCTTCCCTTTTTTGCGGGAAATTCCCTTATTCCAGCGCCGTTTCCCGCTGCTATCCCGGATTGTTAGATATCCCGTAGACTGTCCCAGGGACAGGTGAGGCTGCTGATCCCTTATTTTCAAATCTGAAAGTTGACAGCTATGCTTATGGCATGTGCGCATGCACACGAAAGCTCATACCAATAAACTTGGTTGGTCTCTTGGAAGGAATTTTATTTTTTATTTTGTTCCTAAAACATTGCCATCCCTAGCCAGCAGTCAGGGACGATGGGGGAAACTGTAGTCCAAAAGCAGGTGGGAGGCCCAAGTTTGGGGGAAGAAAAGACTGTTTTTTTAGTGGCAGGATTTATAGCTGGCGAGGAGCCAGCCGTGCAGTGCGCGCGCGCGCCTCTGAACATGTGCAGAGTGCATTCTCCTCGGTAGGCACGAGTTCAAGGGGGGGTGTTTTTTCTGAGAGAGGTCTCTCCCCGACCCCCTCAGGGGGCTTCGCCTGCCGGCCTCGGGGTCTCCCCCGGCCTCCTTGCCCGCCGAGGCCCAGCTCACCAGGAAGCCCACGGCGTAGAGGCAGAGGACGAAGCGGCTGGGCCAGGCGACCCCTCCGCCGCCGCGCAAGGACGACGTCGACGGCACCGAGGGCATCCGCAGCGGCGTCGCCGCCACTACCACCTCCTCTTCGGCCGACTCCGCCCCCGTCTCGGCCCCCTGCGCGGCGAAGGGGCCGCCCAGCAGCGCCGGCGGCCCCCGGTCCCTGCCGCGCCTCCCACTCGCCATGCGAGGGCGGAGGAGCCGCGGGGACCAGGAAACGGGGAGACACAACCGGCGCAGCGGCCGGGAGAACAGCGGGGAGGCTCCGCCGGGGAGCGGCAGCCGCTCCGCCCCGCCCCCGGGAGGCGGGGCCTAAGAGAAGTTCCGCGCCTACGCAGCGCTCGCTCGGCGTTCTGAGGGGAATCGTCATTCGCTTGTGAGGAGAGGGAAGGAGAGGATGGGCGGGGCATATAGCCTCGACAGGGCTTTTTGCCGAACTTGGGTCGCATAACCTCCCATCATCCCCGACTACCGGTCCTGCTAGCTAAAGGGACGATGGGAGTTGTAGTCCGGTGTTGCCTCAAACGTGGAGCTTCCCCCCTCGTTGAGCTACAACTCCCATCGTCCCTGTCCTGGTCGCTAGGGATGATGGGAGTTGTAGTCTCTGGAGAACCCCACGTTGGGCTAAATAAGGTTGGACTCAGTGACTATCGTCATCCCTTCCAGCGCTAAAGTTCTGTGACAGAAATACTTTCCCCTTCAGCCTTTTGTAAAATAATAATAATAATAATAACTCTCTCACAGCTTTGTGACATTTCGGCTTGATGACCTAATAAAGTTGGCTTTGGAGTGTTTTCTCAAATCCATTATCCTGATTTTTGATTAAAGAAAAAGGGAGTATTTATCCTCATGGATTATATATCAAACTGCAAGATTTTTAGTGGGGGCAATTAGAATAAGATCTATTATTTGATTGTGGATGTAAAACCCCAAAATGTATATTCTGTAGTTAAGTTTTTACCTCTGTATTCAGTACATTTTATTTTATTTTATTGCTGATGCAAATAAAGATTCTTATGATTCTGATTCAAACTGTGATCAAAGAAGAACCCCTTGTTCTTCTGGATGGTAATAGAAATGTGTTAAGGAATGTGGTTGGTGTGCATAGGTCATAGCTCTCTTACTAGGCATGACCTCTTGACATTACTGGTTCCTTTTCTGAAGCTTGACTCTGTCACGAGCTCACTGTATACATTTTTTTTTAAAGAAAGCACATTTAAAGTGCCCCCACCACATAACCCTAGCAATTGTTGTTTACCCTGCACAGAGCTACAGTTCTCAGCACCATTAACAAACCCCAGTTCCCAGGATTTTTGGGGTGGGGGTGAACTGGCTTTAAATGCATGGCGTTTAGGCAGCCTGGGCAATTGCAATCTGGGCCAGTGCCGGATTTATGTATAAGCTAAACAAGCTATAGCTTAGGGCCCCACTCTCTTGGGGCCCCCAAAAAATTAAAGAAAAAACAATAACCCTGGATGTACATTTCCAAAACATAAGATTAAAAAACAAATAAAATAAAATCTACATATAGCAACAGTGTTTTGTGCTGTGTAGGCTGCTATTTGTTATGTGCAAATAGTTTAGATACTAATTAGGTCCATAAATTGTTGTTGTTTAGTCGTGTCCGACTCTTCGTGACCCCATGGACCAGAGCACGCCAGGCACTCCTGTCTTCCACTGCCTCCCGCAGTTTGGTCAAACTCATGCAGGTAGCTTCGAGAACACTGTCCAACCATCTCGTCCTCTGTCGTCCCCTTCTCCTTGTGCCCTCCATCTTTCCCAACATCAGGGTCTTTTCCAGGAAGTCTTCTCATGAGGTGGCCATGGTATTAGAGCCTCAGCTTCACAATCTGTCCTTCCAGTGAGCACTCAGGGCTGATTTCCTTCAGAATGGATAGGTTTGATCTTCTTGCAGTCCATGGGACTCTCAAGAGTCTCCTCCAGCACCATAATTCAAAAGCATCAATTCTTCGGCGATCGGCCTCCTTATGGTCCAGCTCTCACTTCCATACATCACTACTGGGAAAACCAATGCTTTAACTATACGGACCTTTGTTGGCAAGGTGATGTCTCTGCTTTTTTTATATGTCCATAAATTACCATATAGCATATATTCAACACAAAAAACAGTGACAATTTCTTGTTGACAAAGGACAGCTGGACATATAAAGGACCTCATTACCTTCAGTCCTCATCAAACCTAAATCCGGTCCTGACTGGATGCCGAGCAAAGCGGTATTGTGAACATATCCGCAGTCTGGATACAATTTATGATGTTCAGTTGAGCTTTCTTCAACATAAGCCTGCATATAGGATTGCAACGGAAAGATAGGCACAATATGCCAGATCGAACCCCAGGAAACGCAAAGTGTGTGTATGGTTAACCAAACATATATTTGGCCCAGTAACTTCTCCATTAAGAAAAAAAATCTGAATCTTAAAAGATTTTATCTTTATCAGGGGAGCGAATAATTGTTTCCATAAGGCTGGAGGCCATGGCTGTAAAGGCTACAATTTATTTCTTACAATGAAACATCAGGGCTTAATTTTAGTGTAAGAGATGCCACTGCGAGATTTCCCACAAAGATTCATGAGGTGGGCAGTGTTTATTTTGTTAGTTTCATAAGCAAAACGTATGAAACAGCGACCTCTGAAAGTGAATTGCACAGCTTTCGAAGAATGGAATTCTAAAAGTTTTACAAAATGGCAGGACGTGGGCGGTAGGTAGAGGGTAACTGTGGTGGACATTGTAGGAGAGTCAAAGGAAGTTGTTTTGGTCCCCCCCCCCCCGCCACCGCAAGTTTATTGCAATTGTACGTTCCGTTTCCTAAAAGGTCTAAACTTTCACAAAGGTGAAAAAAAACATTACCATCACTTCCACTGATTCAGGGACACTGAATATGCCTGAAATTCTCTTATTTAGATATTCAATATATATATTTATATGTAACAAAGCAGTTAACACATGTGGGCCTTAGAGAGGTTTAAATTTGAGGCATAGTTTTGACGTGAAATAGAAAAAGGATTCTGAAATGTGGCTAAAAAGCTGAATGTCTTTGTCCTTTATATCAGAGGTCACTATTATGGTGCTCAGAAACCTTTGCGTCCACAGAGGTCTTCAGTAGCACCTACAGGGTCCCGCCTCTCCACTGTTTCCCTTCTGATTTGGCCTGAAGGAAGGACATTGCCACCAATGGAATAGCTTGTTGGGCATGCATGTTTGCCAATGACTGCTTCTCCTTTTTTTTAGCAAATGCGCCAAGTCTACTGGTGCTGGTTCTGCTGCTATGAAGTAGACTCTAGCTATGGGTTTGGGATTAAGGCATAAAATTTCCTTTTCTGGGGGTGGGGTGGGAGGGTGGGTGGAGCAAGAGGTTGATAGATTGTCACTTTTTAAAAATTTATTAATTTATTTAACATAATTAATGTAATCAAAATATTGCAATACATACAGACACACCGACATACATACATACATATTTCAGATAAGCACACACATATGAAAAAAGAACAAAGGAGACAAAAAAAAAAGAAAAAGAAAAAGAAAAAATGGAAAGAAAAAAAGAAGAAGAAAAGTTGGAAGAATTTCTTCCAAATTTATTCCACAAATATCTCAATATGAAAATATTAATAAAATTTCATTGATTGACTTCCATCGCTTACACTGCACTTCCTATATACATTTTAAGCAAGAATGTATCTGTTATTCCATATTTCCCCCATACAATCTCACACAAATATTCTAATCAATAAGTTTTCTAAATCTATTCTAAATTGTCACTTTTAACGGGTCAAGAAAGCTCTGTAACAACGCCTGATATTTGTCTGGGTGTGCTCGTCGATCAATGAGGCCCAAGCTTTCGGTGTAGCATGTATGTTCCTGGGTGTAGCATGTATGTTCTCAGCTTGGCTCTGTGCTTTTGTGGGCTTGTCTGCGATGGAGGCTGAGCCAATTCCTTGCCTGCTTATGGGAGGTAGATACATTGATTACATGGCGTACATGCTTGCTGGAGTTGAAACTCAAACCTGTGCCCAGTAACAAGGGCACGCAGTAACTTCATCCCTCTTCCAGGTCTGTTGATGCACCAAGTGCCACAATATTTCCAGTCAATACCCAGCTAAGGGAAGGTCAGCTATTTTGGGCTGGCCACTCCTAGCGAAGGGAAAGCCTGTCAAGTTCCTTCTTCCATGGAGTGTCCTAAAATAGAAGTCCTGTCTATTCGTTAGGCTGCACTTTAATGGAGCACTAATCAAACCACAGCACAAGTGGGAAACCCATTGAGAAAGATTTTTTTTTTTTTTTTTTAAAAACCCCAACTTCTTTCAAGACTTCAATTCTTTCGGAACAACTTCTGGTCCGGCAGTTTAATCCTCGATGCGCTGTTTTTCGGGGGAGGTTTTTCTTTCTCACTAAAAGTATATTATAAATCTTTCACGTCCGTTTTGTCAAAGAACAACAACAAATAAACAAACAAACAAATCAGCAATGAAATTGAGAGTCGCGATCTTTTTTGCAGGCTTATTCGGAGCTCTCGGAATCTTGTTCTTTTTGGTTGCCTTTGGAACGGACTATTGGCTTCTTGCTACAGAGGTTGGAAGGTGTTCTGAAGGCTTGAATGACACCAGGGTTAGTATATATTTTTATTCCTCTGAATGGCATCTTGCAGTAGGACCACAAAGGTGCTTGCTTCTTTCTCACCAGAAATATCTCTTACAGATGAGGAGCGCTCTGTATAGGTTACGGTAAGCCTCATCTAAATCCTATTAACATCCAGGAGATGATATTATGCGATTCTCATTTTGGTCAGTTATGTTCAGAACCAGCAGAGATATTAACCCCCCTCCCCATAATTTTGTAGGCGTCTTCAGAAACCTTTATTAACATTTCCCCCCTATTTCTTACTTTCCTGTATGTGTCTATATTTGCACAGGGAGTAGAGCTCCAGTTGGTGAATAGCAATTTACATGTTTCTTTTATACAGGAAGAGAGAGTAACTTTCCACCATGAGGGTTTTTTCTGGAGGTGCTGGTTTGATGGGAATGTCGAAGAGAATGCCCACAGTATGATAAAGTTTTGGTACAGTAAGTATCCCCCCCCCCTTTTATTTTGGCAATATAATTTTACTTAGAATTGGTGCTTTTATTTAAAGTATGTCTACATTTCCCAAAAGAGCACTATTTGTATAATGCCCTGGTTCTTAAAGTGGTGGTCATCATAGATGTTTGCTCACACATTAGGAGCGACAGTGCTGTGATGTTTCGCAGTGATCACAGAGATGCAATTCTGCAAATGCTTGTACAAGTACATTATTCAAATGTGTTTGCAACAGCTCGTATAAGAGTTCACACACTGCTATAGCATTTGTCAACAGCCAGGATAGATGGGGCTGATAAGAATTGTAGTCCAAAGCTCCCCCAGAGTCTTTTCTGTTGGGGATAATTCAGACTGAAATTTCCAGGTGTCAAAAAAGATTATTTATGTATGCCACGACTGCGGCCCGTGTTTTGTTAGCCCCCAAATGGAAAACGGGTGAGGTCCCAACCAAAGAAAATGGCAACTTAAGTTGACAGAATATGCACAGCTTGAAGACTTATAGAATAAGAGAACGAGAAGAACATACGTTTAGAGAAGACTGGAAAATGTTTCTTGAATATATGGGAAATAACTGTGTGCAGCTGAAAACGCTGACAGCATTAAGATAAATTCAACAGTGTAAATAAGTTTTGATGTATGTAATAATGGAATACTGAATGGTATAGTTTTTGTAAAATATGCAGGGATTTATGATATGTAAAATGAACCATGGAAAGAGAAGAAGGGAAGTCATTGATGCCTTGATGATGTAAAAATGAGTACTTTAAATTGTAAAACAGAATATATATATATATGAATTGTAGTCCAAAATATATGGAGGGCACCAGGTTGGCAAAGGCTCTTGCACTAGGTTTTATGTCATTTTGGATGTCTCTGTTTGTTCAAGAGGTTGAACAGGTAGGAGAATATACTTGGATTTGGGTTTACTTTCCTCATGCACCACTCTAGCCCCAAATATATTTGATTTTTATTGCAAACCCACAGGCAGGCAGGCAGGGTCTTTTTTTTAGTTTGTACTGCACCTCATTATCCTGGGAGCTTTAAAAATAACAAATCATAATGAAAAACAGGTGGCATGCAGAACAGGACAAATTAAATGATGAAGTATGAGCTGCTTGCAGTGCTTGAGAAGCTCAAATATGATAGCTGTTAATTATTTTATTGAAATATGCATGGCCCTCCTTTCAATATAACGCACAAGAACGCTTTGCAATAACATAATTTAGAACCATACAATCAGTAAACAGTAGCAATACTTTAGCCAAACAACAAAACTCAGGAACAGACACTTAGTGCAGGTGTAACCAATATGAAATAATAATCTGGGTCTTTTGAAAAAAATGTTTTGAAATTTGTTTAAATGTTTTAAATGTTTAAAACAAAGCAAAACATTTGTTTGTATTGCTTTGCAGTTTTGTTGTTGGCCACAGTAAGCCCATTTGGGAAGTAGAGCAGGATAGAAATTAAATCAAGAGGTAGATAAAGGAATATTGTGTCCTCCAGCTCTCATAATCTCTGCCCATTAGTTGAAGTTAATGGGAGTTGAGGTTTAAAATATCTGGATAACACCCCACTGACCACAAGTGGTACCTTGGTTTTCGAACATAATCCGTTCCGGAAGACTGTTCAAGTTCCGAAATGTTCGAAAACTCAAAACTCAAAATGGAAGCCTCAAAGTGGAAATCTCAATACGGAAGCTGTGTTTCCGGTTCGACTTCTGAGGCACATTCGAAAACCGAAGCATTTACTTCTGGGTTTACGGCGTTTGAGTTCCAAAACGTTAGTCAATGGAGACGTTCAAAAACTGAGGTACCACTGTACCCCATACTTACAAAAGCCTTCTTAATAAAACAGCAATAAAACATCCGTATCAATCACAATAGCTAGAAAGCTAGGAACTGATATAAACTGTTGGGAAAACCTGGAAAAGAGGCATGTTTTGAATTGTAAGCGAAAGCGTCCAACATTGATTGCCTGCCTGATGTCCATTGGAGTTTGTTGCACCATGGATAAAATCCCTGCTCTGTATCACTGTAAAGATTGACATGTCTAGGCTATGGTATGTCTAATGGCTTCCTCTGCAGATTCCAGTAAATGCAGGACAGTAGTTTTAATGTGTGCTGTTGCTGTTTTTCAGCAAACCAGTCGCCTACGAAAAACTGCACCCATGCCTATCTCTCTCCGTTTCCGTTCTTCCGAGATGAGCACAATTCAACTGCCTACAACTCAGCAATTAGTAAGTATTTTCCTGTTCACTGCTGTGTCAATAGCGCTATCACTTTCACGACTTGCTTGAGAGCTCTCCTGTTGGAAAACAGAATCCTAGGCTAAAAGGACCATGCTGCAATCTGAGTAAAGCTTAGTTCATGGGGAGGCAAACTAAGGCCTGGGGGCCGGATCTGGTCCAAGCGCCTTCTGAATCCGGTCCACGGATGGTCTGGGAATCAGCGTGTTTTTACATGAGTAGAATGTGTGCTTTTATTTAAAATGCATCTCTGGGTTATTTGTGGGGCATAGGAATTCGTTCTCCCCCCCCCCCACAAAAAATATAGTACGGCCCCCCACAAGGTCTGAGGGACAGTGGACCGGCCCACGGCTGAAAAAGTTTGCTGATCCCTGGCTTAGTTGATTTCCACCCACTATTTCATATGTTTCAATCAATATAATTTGCTATTGCTGTTTCATTAATGACTGCTATACAGCAGCACCTCCTAAATGTGTGCACTGAAACTGATTCTTATCTACCATAAGTGCTTTAATTGGAAAAAAAGTCCTACTTACACCTTGTTCCATTTCTGTCATGTAAGCTTTTGTGTCACGTGACTTGATTTGGCGTCATATACTATTTTATAAAACGTGTGCTGTGTTTATACATTGGTGATGTTTCAAATTGACCTAATCGCACCAAGACTTCAGTACTTAAAACATAATTGCATTATCTTTGATTTTAAATGATCCACAGAATGACCGCTCCCCGCTTAAAACGGGGGGCGCCCTTTGCGTGGACGCGTGTAGCCCCTAGATCTGGAGCGGCCCCAACAGCATAGGCTTGGCTTTGCCTTCCCCCAGGTGGGATACCTGGAGGTCTCCGCCTACCTCAGTCAGTTGTCCATTCCCACCTGGGGGAAGTGTTGCCAAGGAGACCAGGCCAGGTAGGGGAGGGATTACCTGCCCACACAATAGAGGGAGGATCCACAGAAATGTAGCTTCCTGACTGTTCTACTGCTGCCTCAAAGGCAGTAACAATTTGTTAACCCATTCTAAATAGTCGTGCCTACCTAAAAGAAAACATAAGAAATTTGATGTTATTTCAGGCTTACTTACAGACATTCTTAGGCTGCAAGCTCATTCCCACTTACATAGTAGGAGTAAGCGTCAATGAACTCAATGGGGCTTACTTCTGTGTAAAATGTATAGGATTGCAGTGTTCATGAGACTTGGAAATCACCATGACACAGAAATCTTTAATTTCTTCATATGGACCAATCTCATTGCTAACTACGATCCTAAGATTTTCACTACCCAGAGCAATAGGATTCAGTAAATGTTCAGATTTTAAATTGCTGTTTTCCAGAGACAATTGAAAATGTGGAGTTCTAAAATTTAGATCTAATATTCGCCATAAGCTGGCACTACCACATAACAAGTCAGTTCACAGTGAAGAAGTAATGCAACTACAGTGGTACCTCGGGTTACATACGCTTCAGGTTACAGACTCCGCTAACCCAGAAATAGTGCTTCAGGTTAAAAACTTTGCTTCAGGATGAGAACACAAATCGTGCTACGGCAGCGCAGCGGCAGCGAGAGGCCCCATTAGCTAATGTGGTGCTTCAGGTTAAGAACAGTTTCAGGTTAAGTACAGACCTCCAGAAAGAATTAAGTACTTAACCCGAGGTACCACTGTATTATTATTATACCGCATTTGATATATTGTTGTTTGTCTTTGGGGCCCTGCATTCTTCTTTTTAGAATCCCTTTTCGTGTCCTCAGCTACCCATTTCCCAAGGTAACTCTTAATTTCTAAGACAAGAAGTATGCGGCAAAGTATTTGTCACCTTTGCTTACAATGTGCGCACACTGAAGATTATATGTGTTCTGAGTGTTAAGCGCATTGCATTTCTCAGTCTATTTGTCACTGATGTATGCCTGGCATTCCATTTCTGTTAAACGTTATCTCCCATTACATCTTTTAATTCTAAGTATAGCATACTCGTCTACTGTCCCACTGAGCGGGACCTCCCAAACTTACAGGATCCACACTGGCTTCTGATGGGATCGCGGGATGTCCTGCTTTGGTTCCTGCAAGAGTGTGGCCCCCAAAGATCCCTGCTTTGGGGGGCATGCTCTCGTGCAAGTCACCTGGCTCCCACGGGAGTGTGGCCCCAAAATATGCACGTCCTGATTTTCTTCTGTGGGATGTTGGAGGGAGGGTATGCTATGGTGATGTTATGCATTTTTAAATGTCTTTTCCCAACTGGGCATTAAACAAGGACTAAGTCTAAGGGGGGACGCAGGTGGCGCTGTGGGTTAAAGCCTCAGCGCCTAGGGCTTGCCGATCGAAAGGTCGGCGGTTCGAATCCCTGCGGCGGGGTGCGTTCCCGCTGCTTGGTCCCAGCGCCTGCCAACCTAGCAGTTCGAAAGCACCTCCGGGTGCAAGTAGATAAATAGGGACCGCTTACCAGCGGGAAGGTAAACGGCGTTTCCGTGTGCGGCTCTGGCCCCTGGCCCCTGGCCTCTTAAGTGAGATGGGCGCACAACCCCAGAGTCTGTCAAGACTGGCCCGTACGGGCAGGGGTACCTTTACCTTTTACCTTTAAGTCTAAGGGACGCGGGTGGCGCTGTGGGTTAGACCACAGAGCCTAGGACTTGCCGATCAGAAGGTCGGCGGTTCGAATCCCCACGACAGGTCCCTGCTCCTGCCAACCTAGCAGTTCGAAAGCATGTCAAAGTGCAAGTAGATAAATAGGTACCGGAGCGGTGGGAAGGTAAACGGCGTTTCCGTGTGCTGCTCTGGTTCACCAGAAGCGACTTAGTCATGCTAGGCACATCACCCGGAAGCTGCACGCCGGCTACCTCCGCCAATAAAGCAAGATGAGTGCTGCAACCCCAGAGTCGGCTGCGACTGGACCTAATGGTCAGGGGTCCCTTTACCTTTTACCTTTACAAGTCTTCTAGCCTGACATATATGCTTACTGAAAGGTGAATCCCACTGAACTCAAGGAATCTTACTCCCAAGTAAACATAAGTAGGATTGCAGGCCTTATCAGGTGTTATTAATCCCACATGCCTACCCAACTATGATAAAACAGAAACATTATTTCTACCGCTTAAAGTTAGCAGTTAATTCTTTTCAGGCTGAAACTGCAGGCAGGCAGCTGAACCTGACAGATCTTCTCAGAAATCTATGCAAATGTGATCCTTCTATAGCTTGCACTTTGCCTTGTGCTGTGTGTTGATGTGAAGCGTTCCAGATTTTGTATTTGCAAATGGGAAAAAGCACCTTTAAAAAACAACAAACAAGCACCCTTGGTAAAGACAGTTGTTTCTGTTAGCTGTGAGCAACAGCAACTGAAAGTTGTGTGCCCCATTCTGGAAACTGCTCTTTGCTTTTAGAGACGTCGTCTATGAGATTTTCAAATAAGTGAGCACATATTGATTGAACAAATAATTGGTTAAGAGCCAAACAGTTGTCTAGAATATTGGTTTTTTAATAATAATAATAATAATAATAATAATAATAATAATACAGCCATAAAGAACAACTTTTCTGAACAATCATGAATTGAAAATTCAAAAAACCCGCTAACTCCTATTTGGTGGTGATGATGATAATAATAATAATAATAATAATAATAATAATAATAATAATAATAATAATATATTAGTTCTGGCCAGTGCTATTTTTCTAGAAAAAGTGGTTCCAGGATTCACTATGAACACTTTCCTCATTCTCTTAGAATGGAAATGGCGCCTACCTGAGAGATGCCAGAATGATATTGCTATTTGAGAAATCAGACTTGGGTACAGCCCATTCAGTTCTGTCTTCCTTGTCCTGTCCTGACTCAATTATATTTTTAGCTTTGGGTAACATTGCCAAGGCAAGTGCTGTGACACGATGAAGAAAAATGTTGCACAGTTAAGTTATGGAAACTATTCTCTGTCATCCTGTTGCAACAACACAGAGTAGCCAGACATGGAATACCAAGCCCTGGTCGAATTTCTCTGCTACTTTACTTTAGAAAGATTTTGAATGTAAATATTGGAAATAAAACTGATTTATATACAGTATAGGAGACATACTATAATATTTGTAAACTGCTGTTTATGTGCAGCAGTGGAAGATATAGTGCATTATGTACTGTACTGTTCCTGTAGTCTAAACCACTGAGCCTCTTGGGCTTGCCGATTGAAAGGTTGGTGGTTCGAATCCCCGTGATGGAGTGAGCTCCCATTGTTCTGTCCCAGCTCCTGCCAACCTAGCAGTTCGAAAGCACACCAGTGCAGGTACCTTGGTTGTTGAACGGCTTGGCCGCTGAACAAATCGGCTCCCGGACGCCACAAACCTGGAAGTAAGTGTTCTGGTTTGCAAAGGTTTTTTGGAAGCTGAACATCCGACGCGGCTTCCAGTTGAGTGCAGGAAGCTCCTGCAGCCAACTGGAAGCTGTGCCTTGGTTTTTGAATGGTTCTAGGAGATGAAAGGACTCCCGGAATGGATTAAGTTAGAGATCCAAGGTACCACTGTAGATAAATAGATACCGCTGCAGCAGGAAGGTAAACGGCGTTTCCGTGCGCTCTGGTTTCCGTCACGGTGTTCCGTTGCACCAGAAGCGGTTTAGTCATGCTGGCCACATGACCCAGAAAGCTGTCTGTGGGGAAATGCTGGCTCCCTCGGCCTGAAAACGAGATGAGCGCTGCAACACCATAGCTGCCTTTAACTGAACTTAACCATCCAGGGGTCCTTTACCTTTTACCTTTTATTGTTCCCAGGGATGGATTTCTCGAATGGATTCTTCAGAGAGTTTTCTTTTTTGAACCTTAGGGAGAAAATGTGCTACTTGCTGATAGATGGGGTTAACTGTACTACACAAAAGATTTCTGTGTTTGCTTTGGTAGACAAAATTTCATTGCACAATATGGGCCCCCCTGTGATAATGCTAGGTGGCACTGTGGGTTAAACCACAGAGCGTAGGGCTTGCCAATCAGAAGGTCGGCGGTTTGAATCCCCGCGATGGGGTGAGCTCCCGTTGCTCGGTCCCTGCTCCTGCCAGCCTAGCAGTTCAAAAGCATGTCAAAGTGCAAGTAGATAAATAGATACTGCTCCGGTGGGAAGGTAAATGGTGTTTCTGTGCGCTGCTCTGGTTCGCCAGAAGCGGTTTAGTCATGCTGGCTACATGACCTGGAAGTTGCACGCCGGCTCCCTCAGCCAATAAAGCGAGATGAACGCCGCAACCACAGAGTTGTCCGCAACTAGACCTAATGGTCAGGGGTCCCTTTACCTTGACCTTGACCTTGACCTAACTAGCCCCCCAGCTGATGACCAAAGTTTTTAAGCAAATAATTTAAACTGTCTAACTGATATATGGAAGATAATTTGTATCAGGTTGTATCCAACTCTGTTTAAAACTTCCTCTCCTCCCTCTGGCAGTCTCATGTGCCCCCAATATCAGCTCTGAAGAGTTGTGGATCCTTTTGAGCAGATCTTGGGAAGGCTGCAGGAGGCTGCAGGAGGAGGAAAGGAAGAAGACCCATTGCGTGAGTGGATTCAACCCATAGTATTTAAGTACAGTCTCATGATTGCACAGCCACCTGAAGACAACTGATAAATAGCCCAATTTCTACATGCATATGTGGGCAAATGGTAAAACCTTATAGAAAAAAATTATAGGAATTAATGAAGTTTAATTGGAGTGATATCTTATCCACGCCACGGTGTCAGAGCAGACAGCAATATATTAACTATCCTACCTTATCTCTATCTTGCACTATTCCTGGTAGTTTGAATGAACACGATCAACCAATAAAATTGAATGAAAAGCTCTTACACCATTTAAAGAAGGCATGCTTTGATGAACCACCAATGGAAAAGACTTCTAAAGTTGAGGACCTTCATGGTTCTGGATAATCTAAACAAATAATCTACGCAAAATAGGCATAAATGGCATGCCCCAAAATAGAAAGGTTCTCCACATTTGAACCTGCCTACAGTCTTCAGCTTTAAAAGGCCTCATTACATGTCCTGGTACCATCACAGAGCACAATGTTCATGGGCATCAAGGATTGGGTCTACTCAGTGCCAACCACATTGTGTGCATGTCTAACTTTCATGACTTCCAACAATTGTTTGGTTGTTGTTTTTCCTTATGGAATTTTTGTCTGTAGCCACAAATGAAGTTCAACAAGTAGCTGCGGAAAACAATTTGGCCAAAGTAATAAATTCCAGGGTGTGGCAATGTGGGGTGCTTGTCATGCAAGAATATATTTTTAAAACAATGGAATGACCTACAATGACTCTATCATCTATCTATCTGTCTATCATCTATCTATCTGTCATCTATCTATCATCTATCTATCTATCTATCTATCTATCTATCTATCTATCTATCTATCTATCATCTATCTATCTATCTCTATCATCTAGTTATTTAATATATTTTTAGAATTATATTTGCAGAATAGTTATAAACGAAGGAAACTAAAGGTCAATTTATGAAATGAAAATACAAATGTCTGCTTCCATTGAAGATAATATATACAGTGTGGATTTCTAGAATTCTCATATACTGTAAGATTTATGAGACATCGTCAGTCACATATGATTGGTTGAATGAGTATAGGTTGTCTTAGTTCAGTGCTATTAATACCAAAACCTGGTATTAAACTGTTTTTGATATCCACTTATTAAACTTAAACTGTCACCCATGATACATAGGCCTACACTTTCTTTCCTTATCTCCTCCATTTTAGCTCTAGGAAAACAGGCTATAAAATAATTTGTCTAACAAGAGGAATTGATATTCCCCTTTTTACAATGAATTTATTTCTGCAGCCACGGTCTTTAAAGTGTCTCCGAAAATAGATGTGTAATTAAGCAGCTAAATTATTGTGTTATGAACATTTTTTGGGGGCCACCATATGTCACAAAACTCTCAGCCCATTTATCACCAGCTGCTTCCATTAATTCAGCATTGCTTGCCCTTGGCTCAATGAGATTCTGTAGTTTTGCATTTTGAATTGAATAATATACAAAGAACAGAATGGCTATGGCGATAGGCAGACTTGACTTCCTCATTTGATATATTTCCCTCCCCCGGTTGTCCTGTTGGTGTTTTCAGTTTCATTTAAAAACCACACACCAGTGTCCTAGGAATGACCAAATGAGCTTTCTTTCTTGTGTCTGTTTCTACTTTGGTGAACTTGGCTGTTATCTAGCAAAACCGTATAATTATCTAGAAGAATCTTGGCTACAGTTCAGCACACCATTTTATGAACCATTTCCATTCCACAAGTAAACGAACTTATTAACCGCACACGTATACTGTATACTTATTAACCGTATACACGTATACTTAACGTTATTATATTCCAAGATCATCTGATAGGATTTGGCGTTCAAGTCTAATGAAAGACATATGGCGTCTTAGATCACTAAGGTACAGGAAGCCGTGTTAGAATAAATGATCAGCTTTGGTGATGAAGAAAATGAAAATGGGAGGCGGGGATGGGACTTTGTAAATGGCCTTGTGTTGTAAGGATGTTTTTGAAAAATCCTCTTTCTGTATCTTTCCTACCTTCCCCTGATAACCTCTAGTTTATCGTGGCTTCTGGTCTGTTCTCATGTTGGTGGGAGTGGTCACTGTGGTCGTGGCGAGCTTCTTCATCATCTGCGCTGCACCCTTTGGTAGCCACGCACTGTACAAAGTTGGGGGAGGCTTTTTCATCACTGCTGGTAAGTGTTAAACGTTTTAATCCAAATTCAACCACCCCTGCTCCTTTAAAAACAAAACGAAACAAAAAACTTGCAACATTCGGCCTAGAATTGTGGGTTTGGTTTTCTTTAAAAACAAAACAGAACAAAACAAAAATACACATCAAGGGAATTCTGCGTGCTATTTTGGAGGTTTTCTGGCAGAAGGCTCGCAGAAGAAAATGGGCACTGGGGAAGAATTGGGAGAGTTCATGTTGCAGCTATGGTTCATTTTAATAGGTCTAGACCAGGCATAGGCAAAGCCCGGCCCTCCACATGTTTGGGACTACATTTCCCATCATCCCTAGCTCAGGGATGATGGGAATTGTAGTCCGAAACATCTGGAGGGCCAGAGTTTGCCTATGCCTGGTCTAGGCTAGGGCTAATAATAATAATAATAATAATAATAATAATAATAATAGAATCATAGGATAATAGAATTTTAGAGCTGGAAGGGTCATCTAGTTCAATCTCCTGTAATGCATAATAATTTTATGTAATTATATAATATATGTGTAATCATACTAATAATTTATATAATGCAAGAAGGGCACACAAGATATTATTAAGTGGTAATAAAGTAGGATGGTCCTAGGATTGATCTAGTGTTCTCAATCTGTCTTCCAACACTGCATAAGACATTTATTCCTTCGTGGTTGGAAGGATTATAATGTCAAGAAAAGGGAACAGTGTCAAGGCCACACTGTCATGGAATCACAGAATCGTACATTTGGTAGCGACCATGAGGGTCATCTAGTCAAACGACCTGCAATGCAGGAATCTTTTTTGCCCAGCGTGGGGCTCGAACCCACAAGCCTGAGAGTAAGTGTCTCACGGTCTAAATCTGGGAAAGCTTCTTCATGTAGTTTTCTTGCTGGTCTGTGTGATTTGCCTGCGAGGACCAGTATGTCAAGAGAATGCTTGGCTTGGGTTTAGAACACCTGAACTGAAATTCCTACTTGCCCAAGGAAGCTTATTGCTATTGTCTCTAACCTCTCTTTCTTTAATCAATAAGATGGTAATAATAGTCAATATAAAGGT
Organism: Podarcis cretensis; assembly: GCF_951804945.1. NCBI lineage: Eukaryota > Metazoa > Chordata > Lepidosauria > Squamata > Lacertidae > Podarcis > Podarcis cretensis. The sequence continues at coordinate 77,481,440 of NC_137173.1, forward strand.
GCTACACTCAATATGCCAGCAAGTTTGGAAAACTCAGCAGTGGCCAGAAGATTGGAGAAGATCAGTCTACATCCCAATCCCAAAGAAGGGCAGTGCCAAAGAATGCTCCAACTATCGCACAATTGCACTAATTTCTCACGCTAGCAAGGTTATGCTTAAAATTCTACAAGGAAGGCTCAAGCAGTATGTGGACCGAGAACTCCCAGAAGTGCAAGCTGGATTTAGAAGAGGCAGAGGAACCAGAGACCAAATTGCAAACATGCGCTGGATTATGGAGAAAGCTAGAGAGTTCCAGAAAGACATTTACTTCTGCTTCATTGACTATGCAAAAGCCTTTGACTGTGTCGACCATGGCAAACTATGGCAAGTTCTTAAAGAAATGGGAGTGCCTGATCACCTCATCTGTCTCCTGAGAAATCTCTATGTGGGACAAGAAGCTACAGTTAGAACTGGATATGGAACAACTGACTGGTTCAAAATTGGGAAAGGAGTACGACAAGGCTGCATTTTGTCTCCCTGCTTATTTAACTTATATGCAGAATTCATCATGCGAAAGGCTGGGCTGGATGAATCCCTAGCCGGAATTAAGATTGCCGGAAGAAATATCAACAACCTCAGATATGCAGATGACACAACCTTGATGGCAGAAAGTGAGGAGGAATTAAAGAACCTTTTATTGAGGGTGAAAGAGGAGAGTGCAAAATATGGTCTGAAGCTCAACATCAAAAAAACGAAGATCATGGCTACTGGTCCCATCACCTCCTGGCAAATAGAAGGGGAAGAAATGGAGGCAGTGAGAGATTTTACTTTCTTGGGCTCCATGATCACTGCAGATGGTGACAGCAGCCACGAAATTAAAAGACGCCTGCTTCTTGGGAGAAGGGCAATGACAGGCCTAGACAGCATCTTGAGAAGTAGAGACATCACCTTGCCAACAAAGGTCCGTATAGTTAAAACTATGGTTTTCCCAGTAGTGATGTATGGAAGTGAGAGCTGGACCATAAAGAAGGCTGATCGCCGAAGAATTGATGCTTTTGAATTATGGTGCTGGAGGAGACTCTTGAGAGTCCCATGGACTGCAAGAAGATCAAACCTCTCCATTCTGAAGGAAATCAGCCCTGAGTGCTCACTGGAAGGACAGATTGTGAAGCTGAGGCTCCAGTACTTTGGCCACCTCATGAGAAGAGAAGACTCCCTGGAGAAGACCCTGATGTTGGGAAAGATGGAGGTCACAAGGAGAAGGGGGCGACAGAGGACGAGATGGTTGGATAGTGTTTTCGAGGTTACCAGCATGAGTCTGACCAAGCTGCGGGGGGCAGTGGAGGACAGGAGTGCCTGGCGTTCTCTGGTCCATGGGGTCACGAAGAGTCGGACACGACTAAACGACTAAACAACAACAACAACAACAACATAAAGCACTTTCTGGACTAAGTATTGGAGGAAATGTTTGGGGAATTCTGTTTGCATTGTGGCTCTGCTTTTGCAAGATGAGCATTTGTAGTTTGTGGCCGGTGTCTGTTTGCACATAATCCAAGAATTCATGCCCAATGCTGGCAGCAATAGTTCTGCATTAGCGTAGCAGTTTGGTACTGTTCAGAATCTACTTCTTTTCAGTTCCTGTTGGTATGTATTATTTCAAAGTATTTGGAGCATGGATGGGAGACCACAGGTTTATGGGCCAAATGTTGCCCTCCAGGACTCCATATCCGGCCCTTGAGCCCGGGCAATATTCCCTTCATAGGCCACACCCCTTTCCTCAGCCCCTCCTTGCCAGCCCTGATCCATGCCCACCCTGACTGCTTTTGCCTGACTAGAACGTGTCCTTGAGCTGTGGCAGTGCTTCTTGCTTGTCTGTGTTGAGGGATTTGCATTCCGCACGATGCGAAAGTCAGAATGGGGGAATACACTTGGGGGTTACACGGAGCAGGGAACCTGCCCTCACCCCAAATGCAACCAGGAGCTCTTTGCTATGGCCCAAGCCCCCTTGACAGAGTGGACAAGCAATAGTTAGCTCCCAATTCCTTTAACGGAATCCCTTGCAGCAGCAGCATTAGAGGGGCAGGCACAGCCAATCCATGCCCCTCAACCAACCAAACCATAAACCAATGCCTAACCGCGAACCTTACAAGTTGTGACGATTTGCTACACAGTAGGCAAAAACCAAATGGCCCCAGCCAATCAGCCAGATGGACAAAATTCCTACCAGGCCCCCGCTCCAAAGCAGACGACCCCATGACAGGCATAGCAAGGTCAAAGAGAACAACCCTATTCTAGGGAGGGAGGGAGGGACGGGCAATCCAATGCACGGGCTAAAAGAGGAAGCCCTAGCCTCGTGCAAGGAGTTTTACTATTTCTGGCTGTCAATCAATAAATGGCAACATTAACTTCTTCCCAACAACAAGGGAAGCCCCAATTGCATCAGTGGCCAACGATCAATTAGCCCGCCCCCCAACTTTGGAGTGTCCTGGTGGCCCCCACCGCAACACGTGCTCTCCATGAAGGAGAACACGCTTTGTGGGTAGAAACCTCCGACATTGGCATGGCTGAAACGTGGCCTACAGTACAAAAGTAGGAATCACAGCTGTCGCCCTGCCCTATGGCACCAGCCAACACTGGTATGTGACCCATGCCCTTCAACATTTTGAGTCCCAAAAACAGGACGCATGTCTTCTTGCCATGCTCCTGCGTGAGTCACATGATCTGCGCAAGGATCCAAAAGACACTTTTTTTCCCTGGGACGTGCTTGCATAGCACCCAAAAACGTGTTTTTTGGGGGGCATCACACAAGAACATGGTATTTTTTTGGAGCAAAATCTTGGTGCAAAATCGCACGACATGACAGCACTCAAAATGGCTGCCATGCTCTCTTGTGAGAAAATGGGATATCCTGTTTTTTCTGGGATGCTTGTGGGGTATTGTGCGGAGTCCCCCAGATTACTCATGAGGAGATGTGGCCCTCAGACTAAAAAAAGCTTCCCCCTCTCTGATTGAGAGGTACTCATTTAACCTCTGTTGCCTAGACTGTATTCAAATCTAGAGGGCCACATGCAAAGCCCTCAAACCAGAATAATCGTCAAGAAATTATCCTCTCTGCTCCCAACCATGACGATTGATTGTATGGGGCCTAACCCATTTATTCTCAGGGAGCTTCTGGTTTACAATTTGAATGCAGCAAGACTTGTACTTGAAACATTTCGGCTGAGATCCTATAGCCACTTAACTTGAGATTAAGCCCCATGACATTTAATGGAATTTACTTTCTGAGTTGGATAGTGTTCTCGAAGCTACCAGCATGAGTTTGACCAAACTGCGGGAGGCAGTGGAAGACAGAAGTGCCTGGCGTGCTCTGGTCCATGGGGTCACGAAGAGTCGGACATGACTAAACGACTAAACGACAACAACAACATTCTGAGTTTACCTGTACAGAAGTGCGCTGCGAGTCTCATGTATGGGGTGCAAACCACCAATACCCTAATGCCAAGCACAAACTGGAATATGCTCCCACAACAGGTGATGACGGCCACCAACTTGGATGTCTTTGCAAGAGGGTTGGACTAGCTGATGGACAATAAAGCTATCCAAATCTAGCCATGACAGCTGTGTTTTAACCCCGCGGTTGGAGGTACTTTGCCTCTGAATACCGGTTGCTGAGAATCAGAGATGGAGAGAATGCTGTTCTGCTCAGATCCTTCCTTCAGGCTTCCTGTGGATATCTGGTTGGCCACTGTGCGAACAGGATGCCACTGGCCTCATCCTGCAGGGCTTTTCTTATGTTCTTGTGTTCAAAGTAGAGACTTGAGTTGGCAGCAAAGGATCTTCAACCGTGCAAGTCTTCTGAGGTCGGTGCAAAAAACGCCTGCTTCGGTTTCCTTGCCTGCTGTTCCCTAGGCCTGTTCAGCCACTTGTTTGTGGAACACTTTGGTTCCTTCTATTCGTCTCTATCATTACAGAGACAGCTGTGCGGATGGGTTTTTCTTCTTCTCCTTTTGCTACTAAGCTCATGCTAAATTACACCCTCAGATTTTCTGCCAGCCTCTCGCTGCAGTAACTTGGGTCTTACGAAAAGTCTCAGCAGCGGAAAACTTCTCAGTTATTGACTCGCGTAGAGAAAGCATCAATACGTAGCCCGACGACACCTGCAGTGGGGGCAAAGTCTGCGAGGTAAACCTGTGAGCAAAACAATTGCTTACAAATCAGCATAGTTCTACATTTACCAGCGGCGCCCGCCTGAGGCTCCTGTCACTCTCTACAGCACCTGTTGACTTCTTGTCTGTGCAATGGAAGCTTTGTGCCAGAAACAGTCATTCACAGCTGAGGAGCAAAAGACATTTTGCTGTGCAGGAAGAATAAGGAAGGCCTGAAAATTGCTCTTGAATTCCTAGGCATTTATAAAGATTCTGTGTTCTTTTTCTCTTCCCGCAGTGAGCAGAAGTGTGTGTGTGTGTGCATGAAACAGATTAAAAAGAATAAATGTTAATGGCAGAAATGACTGACCTCCGAGGAGCCTGGGTCTTATCTCATTCCACAGTGCTGTGTATCAAACATGGGCCTCCTTTAAAAATAAAATAGGAAAATAGAAAAGGCATGGGGAGAGGGGAAAAAAAGAATGAAAGTGCTTATTTATCCTAATCTCTCTGAGACATATATTTTACTTTTTAAAAATAATTGCCCCCAGTCGCTTGTGATTCACTGCGGCTTTTTTTTTTTTTTTTTTTTTAAATCCTGTTTGACTAAACAACAGATATTTGTGCCCCAAGCAAAGGTCTAACAAGCTGAAAACGAAGAAATATGTTTGCAGCCTGAAATGTTTCTAAAAATGCTTGCTTCTTGAAGTTGATGGCAGGGATGAGGTTAATCTCAGCCACTGGGCTCGAAAACACGGCCCTTCCTGACAATTGTCAGCGTAAGAGGCTGAGAACAGCCTTCCCAAAATAAATGCATTTCGTTTGACACGTCCCGCTTCATAATTGACATTGCAATTAGACTTGTAGTAGATCCTCTCCTGCCTTTCAAAGCATGATAAATGTTCTGAAAGAAGAAAGGCAAGAAAGAAAGGCAGGCAAACAGAGATAGCTTAAGGTTACAGGAAGGGGCTTCAGCAAGTTATGATGTGACTGAATGTTAGTTCCTAAATAGTAGTTTTACAAAGATGACTCTGGATGCATGTCTGGTGGGATAGGACCCTATCACACGTGCATTTGCTCTGTATGGCACTTCATCTGAACTCGGCTCATGTCCATATTGGTCCCTATTCACCACATTTTTTTCCAGCTTTCAATGCTATTGAGGACACACCGATATCAAGCTGATTGTAGGGTGCAGTTTGACAGTGACTTATTGCAAACCTGCATGTGTGCGGGTTCCCAGAGAGATGATCACGGCTGCCGTTCTCCTCCTTTGGCCCTCTTGCTGCTGTTCTGCCATGAGCTGAGCAATGGTTTGGCTTCGTGCGGCCTCCTGAGCATGGGTGTCACACAAACCACAAGCTGTGAGGAAGTTTTGTTCTTGGGTTTGCAGCTCATGGTTTGTCTGGTGGAGACAAACCATTTGTGCTAAGGCTTGGTTTGGCTTAGTGTTAGGGGAAAACTTGACCGTTGTCCTTCACTGGCTATACCAAGCATTTCTCAAGCAAACTGAGCCATCATATATCTTTACTAAAACTTATTTTTTCCCTCCTTCCTTCAGGTATTGTCTTCACATTGGTGGTAATCCTTTACGTCATCTGGGTCCAGGCAATGGCTGATCTTGAAAACTATGTGAATATGAAGAAAATAGACTGTCCTGATTTTTCTGTCTATGTGCGTTATGGCTGGTCTTTTATACTGGCTCTAGTTGGAATTTTTTTTACCATGTTTTCAGGAATGCTGTTCCTACTGGTAGGGCGTACAATTTATCTGCACTCTGATTAATCAGATGTCGGCTGTTTGAAATGTTGGAATTATGGCGAGGTTTTGCTGAAAAGCTATTTTTATACATTATCCCTCTTATAGCCGTGTGTTTGCTGGTGCTATTCTAGATCTGCTTACGTAGCTTATGCAATCCCATGCATATCTACTCAGATGTAAGTCCTACTGAGTTCAGCGAAGCTTATATCCAGGTATGTTCTTATAGGATTTGCGGTCTCAGTTATATATCCTTGTCATAAAGGAATAGTGACATAAATTAGACTGTTCAAATTCCTTCAGATCTTGATGAACTGCATGCAACACATGAGATATTTTGCAACTTCACATCTCTGTGTTGAACGCACTGGGGGACAGATAAAAATATGAAATGATTCATATAAGAATTTTGTCTTAGGGCCAATTTAACCATTATCTTCTTAATGAAGGAATATACAATGAAACCACGCCTCCTGCTCATATATATTAGCCACAGAAGAAGGGAATGGGCAGCACAGGCTGTAGATCACCCTTCCAGTAGTCGCCTAGCATTCACCTTGTGCCAATATGCCATTCTTTTAGCAAGGCCAGAACTATTGCCCTTTGTCTGCCACAAATCTAGCTTCTTCAAGTGACAGTGCTTGGCTCATCTTAACAATGGCTACCTTCCCTTGATGTACGATTGCATTTCTCCATCCTCAGAGTCTCCTTCCAAGGGGAAGGTTTGTGTGCTTTGAGAGGAATTGTCATGGTCGGTAAGTGAGGTGCAAGTGTTAACACTGGCTAGGTTTGCGATGAGCGCAGGATCTGGTCGTGGCAAGGCAACGGGAAAGTGAATGCTGTAACTCCCATCTGCAAGCAACTGTGCTGCTTCCTGGAAGAATGAAACCTATTCCCATCTCCCTGTGGATAACCTAAGCAAAAGTAAACTCGGTCATGTGTTTTCCCTCATTAGGAAAGGAAATGTGTGAATTAGTCCTGGTTCTGCTTATGCAGAAGAAAGCAAGTGTCCACAGAATCCCTTAATCACCTGTTTCGGTATTTGGCATTAGCTTTAATATGAACAAATATTTCTGCTCTTAAAAATAGAGTGCAGTTGCCCATGTATTGCTTTAGACAAGGTGGCAGTAGTACAGAAGGCCAGGTCGCGGAATTAGTGCTGTGGGGCTGCTATGAATACAGAACTGTTTTTTTTAAAAAAAGCATTTATTAATTTTCCAATAAAAACATCCAATTAACATATCAAATCAAATCGAATAAAAATAAAAAAACTAAAATAAAAAAGGTCCAATTGTCTTCCAAATTGTAATAATTTTGTTTTGACTTCCCACGGTCTGAATTTCGAAGCACATTCAACATCATAGTCCTGCCTCTCATCATCCTCAATGTTATTCATAATTCCATGTCCGATTTCCCCCCTCCACAGTTTGACTCTGGTTCTACGATCCTCATTCATGTCAGAAAACAGATACCTTTTTTTTTCTATGGAGTGCAGATTTGTCCGTATATTGTACTCCTTCAGCTGTTTTTTTCATCGCACCGCTTCATTTAATTGCATCCAATTTCAAAGTTCTGTCCAGCTCTTTGAGAGTTGTTATTTTGGCAGCTCCCAGATCGTTAATCTTTCCCATCCAGGTGTTATCAAAGAAACAGAGAGAAATTTCCTTCTGTAACCTCCTTGTTGATTTATCTTAAACAGACTGTTTGCAATGTAGCCATATATCAGACAGTTAGCAATTGGCCTTTGGAATTCCCCCAGTCCCCCCTCCGGGCCCTAGAGGGGGCTGCCAGACATCCATTTAGCCCTCTCTCTCGCTCGTAATCAAAAAAACATCTTTTTGCAAACAGTTGTATATGTAATATTGTTTCCAGTCTTTATAACCAACCATCCGTTAGCTCCTGTTTCTCTTAATCAGGGAAGTATTTCAGATATTCAATAACGGCATGGTGGGAGAAGCCATTTTGTCCTTTGTCCTTTGTTTTCGTCTTTAACAGACATTTCCAGTCTTAGAAGAGAAGTGGCTGCGAGTAGATCCCAATTATATATGAAAGTCCATCTGAACTCACTTTCTGAAGAGCAATTTAAGTTCTTAATGAGGCTTGGCATGCATTACGGATTGTTGATATTAAGGATAAAAGAATGTTTTTTTACATACCAAGCCCCTCCACATTCCAAACGTCATGATGAGGATCTCTTTGAAGTTCGATCTTTTGCACCAGAGACTGTACATACTGCAGGTTTTTCCCAGCTTCTTCAATTCAGAGCATGTCTGATTGTTTTCCAAATCTTTATATTTTCCCAAACAGATGCGTCCGGCTATGGGGTGGCGTCGCATGAGTGTCAGCCGTTCCTAGCTCCATGACCCAGTGCCCCTGCCGTCTGCCACATCGGCAATCTGGGGCAGACCGCGGGTCGTTGAGACAGTGCTCCCCTGCCCTGGGGAGGCTGCCAGGGCTAATTACCCCCATATCAGCCCTGAATTATCAGAACGGCTGAGGTCCGATTGTGTGGGATCATCCATTTTCCACCGCCGGAAACAGGAAGTATGAATACAGAACTGTTGGTATGCTTTCATGTGGTCCAAGTCATAAACATTTAGTGTAATGGAACTGGGAAGTTTATGGGTCATTTAGTTCAGTTCTCTGCAATAGCAGATTTCCCCTCCCCACCTGGGCTTAACAAGAATACATGCTTTTCTGTTGTCCGTTATATATTTTTTATTATTTTTGCTTCCCTCTGTACTTTACGGCTTGACTTGTTTGGCCAGGTCACCTTGACTGGTGTCCATCAGTCACCTTCTTGCAGCCAGCCTGCTTTCTTCTTTTGACATACAAGGAAATCTGGGAACCATGCAACGGATATGTGAAATCTCACAATGTGAAAAGGGTATCTGAAACCTGCTGACAATGTGAGAAGCTTGCCACTCCCACCACACATGGATGCCTGGACCTCTGAAGAAGCAGGAAGTGTGGTAATGTGTGTCCTTCCAAATTAGCTGGAGACTATTAATAACTCTGCCCCTTTCACTTAATATCTATAGGACGCTGATGGAGAAATGGCCCGGCCTTTCAGCCAAGCCTGGTGTTGGCACCTGGAATCTTTGGGCAGTTGTCAGGGCCCAATTATCAGCCCTGCACCCCCATTTTTTCCTCGTCTGACACTCTAGCCACCTTTTTAATTTCCCATGATGCTTCTGGTGTAGCACTCTTCTGGGGCATTGAGAGAAAATTAAAGGCTGGCCAGGCCTTCTTGTTTGGTGCTGTTGGAGGGCTGCCATCACAAGCCCACCAGGGCCCACTGGCAGGGAAGGCGGCCCACCAGAAGCTACTTTATCCAAAGAGGAGTCATGCTTGCTGTGTTGAGTGCAACTACATGGCCCTGTATACCTGAAGGAGCATCTTCACCCCCATTGTTCAGCACAGACACTGAGGTCTAGCTCCGGGGTGCTTCTGGCAGTTGCCTCACTGTGAGAAGTGAAGCTATAGGGAACCAGGCAGAGGGCCTTCTCGGTAGTGGCACTCACCCTGTGGAACGCCTTCCCATCAGATGTCAAGATGACAACCTTTAGAAGACATCTGAAGGCAGCCCTGTATGGGGAAGACTTTTAATGTGTAATGTTTTATTATGTTTTTATATATGTTGGAAGCTGCCCAGAGTGGCTGGGGCAACCCAGTCAGATAAGCGGGGTACAAATAATAAAATTATTATTGTTATTATTATTATTATTTGCTCCCTTCAAATTATTGCGATTCTGTAGTTATCCCGTTTCTCGTTAAAACCATCCAACCAGGCAAAGACCTTCCATAAGTTTACTAAGCAACTTACACTTCTGGGTACTTATATATTTAGAAAACTGATAACCCACTTGATCAACAAAATCTCCTGGCAGTATGCAAATAAAATCTATGATGATGTACAATACGACTTACTTATAAACAAATTTGTGGAAGTCCTGTGACCCAGTCCAGGAATTCCATGCAGCTCCATTTCTCAGTCTCCCTAGAGCTTATTCCCTTTGGGGAATCTCCATGTCCAGAAGTTCTATTTGTGTCTATCAGAGCCAGAGAGAGAGAGAGAGAGAGAGAGAGAGAGAGAGAGAGAGAGAGAGAGAGAGAGCCTCAGATCCTCATCAGCTTTATATTTATTGCATGATCTGTCCCAGGAGGATGGGATTAACAACTCACAAGTCTGCCAAATCCACATCCTTAAAATATGAGCAGATTTTTCAAAGATAGACTCCTTCTTTCAGCAGTACATGATGACTGGATACCTTTAAACATATATATATATATATATATATATATATATATATATATATATATATATATATATATATTCGACATGTGTTTTTATGTAAAAATGGCTTGCTATGTTCTACTTTTTTAAAAAATAAAAAGTTAATTAAGAAAAGATCAGCACAAAGGAAGCTTTCTTCCCCACCACTCCCTCTCGCCAACCCATGAAGTTGAATTCCATTATTTTAGCACACTCTGTTGTTTGCTTCTCTGTGTACTTTGCTTATTTTAGTTGTTATGCTTATATTCTATCTTATCCCCCGCCATGGATTTCCAGGTGGTGTCCATTGTTTCCAAACTATCTCGCATTCAGTGACTGGCCACATCTAGACATACAGCACAATTCAAAGTGTTGGTGCTGACCTTGAAAGCCCTAAACGGCCTCGACCCTGTATACTTGAAGGAATGTCCCCACCCCCATCAATCAGCCCGGACACTGAGGTCCAGCTCCAAGGGCCTTGTGGTGGTTCCCTCACTGTGAGAAATCAGGTTACAGGGAACCAGGCAGAGGGCCTTCTCGGTGGTGGCGCCCACCCTGTGGAACGCCCTCCCATCAGATGTCGAGGAAATAAATAGTAGGTGTGTGGCAGACAGAGGGGAAAGGAGCATCTTGTGCTAGTGGAGCCAGACATTTTGCTGTTGGAGGTGGATTACCAAATGAGAAACCCATCTTCCACACTAGGGGTGGATCTACACACAGGAAAAAAACATGCTATAAATAAGTCTGAAATAAAACCATTATAACAAAAGAAAAAAAAAACACTATGGAAAATCGCATTGTTGTTTGCTTTTTTGCTCTCCAGTGTCGTCTGGTGTTGCATGTTTATGAGGTATTCGGGTGGCGCTGTGCTTAAACCAGTGAGTCTCTTGAGCTTGCCGGCTGGAAGGTCGACGGTTCGAATCTCAGTGATGGGGTGAGCTCCCATTGCTCTGTCTCAGCTTCTGCCAACCTAGCAGTTCGAAAGCATACCAGTGCAAGTAGATAATTAGGTATCGCTGCGGCGGGAAGGTAAATGGTGTTTCTGTGAGCTCTGGCCCTCATCACGGTCCTCCATGCGCCAATAGTGGTTTGGTCATGCTGGCTGCATGACCCAGAAAGATGTCTGCAGACAAACAGTGGCTCCCTCAGCCTGAAAAGCAAGATGAGCGCCACACCCCATAGTCGCCTTTGACTGGACTTAACTGTTTGGGGTCCTTTACCAGCATTCAAAATGCTGTTTTTTGACTAATGTAGCTGAGTCCTTAGTCATGGTACACAGTATCTAAGGTTGGTCAAGTTGTTGCAACCTATGAGGCAAAAGATCCTACAAGTATCTCTCTTCTTTCATTGCAGTAAAATATAATACAAATAATAATACAAATAATAATACAAATAATACAAATAATATAAATACAAATACAATATTGAGCAATCTGGTACCTTTTCATGACACCCCAAATCAGTTGCCCTTATGTACACTGAGCGAGTGAGTGACCATCACCACCTTATGAAGCCAAACCCTGTCCCCCACAGCTGTCTCTGGGCATTGCCAGTGCTGGAAAATTGCACAAGACAATGCAGGATACCAACCACCAGCTGGAAACATAGGTGCTGACTCCTACCGACCAAGGCAGTTTCAGTCCCCCGAATTTTATTTTTAGGGGACTAGGCCCCCTTAATATTCAGAGGACGTTGTGCGACGTCATGTGCGTGACGATGGTTCTGGTTAAAACTGAGCTGATCTAAAAATGTGATAAAGTTACACAGTCCGCATGATACGATGCTGGTTTTGTAGTGAACTCTGCTTCGTTCCACAGCTGTTCTGAATAGTGAAGTCAACGAAACAGCGACCACCTAAGAGTTGCGGTAAGCTAGCTGGGATCTCTCTCCCAACCGAGCACATTCTGCAATTGGGAAATATCTAGAACTTTCCCCTGCTGTTTATTCCATTTTCAAGATTAGCCCCTTTTGCTTTAGAACGCAGCTCAGAGGTGGTAATCGGAAAGTCCTGAAAATAATTTCACAGAGGCCTAACATGATTTTGCAATTATTCTGCTAACTCGGTGCAGCGCATGGCCATATAATATATCAAGGCTATTTGATAACTTTGTTATTCCTCATGCATCTGTTTCCAGCCACTTGCACTTCCTATAGACATCTGTTGAGCCATTGCAAGAACAAGGATGCTGGACTAGAAGGGCCATGGGCCTGATCCTGCAGGCTCCTCCTATGTTCTTAGCTTTGACAAAGTGGCAGGATCAGACTATGCCCTTGTTGCTAATTGGCTGGCGCTCATATTGTTTGTGAGCCATTATCTACTTAGCGCAAGTACTTGCCCATAATACTGCCTCTCTCTCCCAGTGGAAATAAGCTCTCTTAAATAGTTACGGATTTATTGATTCATAAGAAAGTCACTGACACCTTGTAGACAATTTCAAAAGTATTTCCCTTGGTTCATTAACTTCTAGGTGCTCTCCTGGAGTTCTTGCTGAGTCTTTCATTAGATTCCTGGTAATTTATTGAGGCGTAAGTGAAAAAGGTAAGGGACTCATCTCATTTAACAGGGAAGAAAGCTGGAAAGTTATTGTTTCTCAGTCTAACTTCATCAGGGTGTCTGTTAATTGTGGAACCCCCCCCCCCAAATGCCCCAGGTTATGCTACTCAACTGTTAACAGAAGGACTCCTAGTAGCGCAGCAATAAATCTGTTAGCACGTTTGGTAAAGCTAAGCAGGGTCTGGTACGGTTTCACACTGGAAGGGAGACCACATGTTGAGATCTCTCAGTGGACTAGGTGACCCCTGGAGTCTCCTCCAACTATGATTCCAATGATATCAGTGGTGTTTTTACGTCACACAGATGCCTTGCTTTTATTTATTTTTAACTAAAGTGAAGGAATAGCATCTAGAATTCCCCTCTTCTGGTTTTGCTTGAGTAAAAAATGCAAGTATTTCTAGCATTCTACTAATAAAGTCAACATAACCCCCCCCCCTTTTACTGACCCCAACACATCTTGCTTACAGACTTTGAAAGCACTCAAAAGTGCAGAGAGATGAGGGTCAAAATAAGTCAAGTGAAAAGTCCTGCCACATTCCCATTCATTGGTAAGACACAGCTCTGGAACAGTAAGGTTCCCCATCATCACTGAGGCTGCCTCTCTCCTCATTTCCAGTTCCAGCTACAATCTAATGTACTTTAACTGTTCTCTAAAGTACAGGAGCTCCAGTCCCAAATACAAGCAGTTGGCTTTGTTCCTAATGGGAACGCCCTGTGTATTTTGTTACTGGTTAAGCATGGCATGAAGCATTGAAACAGATGTCCCATAGTCCATCAGATTGCAGTGGGACAGCTTGAGCAGGATAGAGTCGGTTCTAATATTGTGAAACACTTAATCTCAAATCATTTACAGATTAACCTTACTTGGAAGTAAGTCCCATTTAGTTCCAGAATGCATAGGATTGCAGCTTTAAATCTTTTCTGTGGTCCAGTTCTTAGATACCCCACCGCAGAATTGTGGCTACTTCTGGGACCCTATGCAGATCCTCCAAGTGCCCCTATTTTTCAGGAACAGTCCCAGATTTACAGAAGCCATCCTGGTTTCTGATTTGATCCCAGAATGTCCTTCTTTCCTTAGGACATCCCTATTATCATTGCAGGATGCGGGTGGCGCTGTGGGTTAAACCACAGAGCCTAGGACTTGCCGATCAGAAGGTCGGCAGTTCGAATCCCCCTGACAGGGTGAGCTCCTGTTGCTCGGTCCCTGCTCCTGCCAACCTAGCAGTTTGAAAGCACGTCAAAGTGCAAGTAGATAAATAGGTACCACTCAGGCGGGAAGGTAAACGGCGTTTCCGTGCGCTGCTCTGGTTCGCCAGAAGCGGCTTAGTCATGACCCGGAAGCTGTACGCCGGCTCCCTTGGCCAATAAAGTGAGATGAACACTGCAACCCCAGAGTCGGCCATGACTGGACCTAATGGTCAGGGGTTCCTTTAGCTTTACCTATTTTCATTGCAGAAATGTTGGAGGGGGTGGCCATACTATTTGCCTGGACCATGCAAATCAGGTGGCTGATATGGTTTTCTTTGAAGGCAGGCAGCAGCAGACTGGCTCTCCTGGAGCATAGGAACTTGCATTATATAATGTCAGACACAATTTGTCCATTTAGTCCAATGTAAAAAGTAAAGGTAAAGGACCCCTGGACTGTTAAGTCCAGTCAAAGGTGACTATGGGGTTGCAGCGCTCATCTCGCTTTCAGGCCCAGGGAGCCGGCGTTTGTCCACAGACAGCTTTCTGGGTCATGTGGCCAGTGTGACTAAACTGCTTCTAGTGCAACGGAACACAGTGATGGAAGCCAGAGCGCACGGAAACGCCGTTTACCTTCCCGCCACAGCGGTACCTGTTTATCTACTTGCACTGGTGTGCTTTCGAACTGCTAGGTTGGCAGGAGCTTGGACACAGCAATGGGAGCTCACTCTGTCGCGGGGATTCAAACCCTGATCAAATCTGATCAGCAAGTCCAAGAGGCTCAGTGGTTTATACCACAGCGCCACCCGCATCCCTGTCTGGACAGGTACACTCAAAGACCCTACCTGGTCCTTTCAGCTGGAGATGTTAGGGACTGAACCTAGGAACTTTCTGTACGCAGTGTACATGCTCTATGCCTGTGCTGTGCAAGCTTTGTCCGACAGGTGGGAACTGAAGCCCAGCCCTGAGAAAAGAACAATTTGCCTGAATTAAATGGCCAGCTCTTGAGGGAGACTGAAAAAGTACAGGAGCGTGAAACTTAGGGGAGTTGCATGGAAAAACATTCCTTTTCTACACCAGCATGGCTTGATGTTATGTGGCTCTGCTTTGAAAGAGATCATTCGCGCTGCAACACATTTAATGGTGCCAGTCACCACATGGTATATTTGGCAGCTATTTTAAGCTCAGATCACATTACCCCATTGCAGCAGTTGGCACCGGCTTCCTCAACTAGCATGCGACTGATCTAAACAGAAATCATCTTACACATTTTTGTTCTCTGAAATTAAATTTGACGGCATGAGCCCTATGATCCTTCCCCCCCCCTTTCCTTTTCTTTTTGGTATGTTATTACTTTTTGGAACAGTGTTTTGCTAGCACCACAGGGGAAATTCCACAAGGTTGTCAGTCAGATATAGTGAATTATCAGATACATTAGCTTTTCCTCCCTCTTACATTTGCTTAAGAGCTTATAGACCGCAGAGAATAAAAAAAGAAGAAGTGCTAAACAGAATGAAATGAACTGTCAACGGTACAGTATTTGTGAATGACTTAGAGAATTCTGCCAGCTTCCAAACACACGGGTCTTGTATCTCTTAGTTTATATAATAAACATGGGTGGAGATCTTTGGGTGGTACAGTGGTACCTCTGGTTAAGTACTTAATTCGTTCCGGAGGTCCGTTCTTAACCTGAAACTGTTCTTAACCTGAAGCACCACTTTAGCTAATGGGGCCTCCCGCTGCCGCTGCGCCGCCGGAGCACAATTTCTGTTCTTATCCTGAAGCAAAGTTCTTAACCTGAAGCACTATTTCTGGGTTAGTGGAATGTGTAACCTGGAGCGTATGTAACCCGAGGTACCACTGTATAGATCGGGGGGGGAGGGGGATTGGGATGGTGGACTACTGTTTTAAAATGAGAAAGAAGTGTCAGAATTACATTTTGAATACTATGTATGCCATAACCACATGTTGTGTATTCTCCACATCGCAAATCATGGATTTGGTGAGGGGAAAGTACAGAAACAGACAACAGAAATGATTAAGGGACATGAGGATCTTTCCTACAAGGAAAGGCTATGAAGTCTGGTTCTTTTAAGTCTAGGAAATAAAATAGGATAGTGAAAGAGGGGGACACAAATGTGATAGAGGTCTATACAGTCGTACCTCGGAAGTGGAATGGAATCCCGGAAGTCTGTTTGACTTCCAAATTGTTTGCGGCATTCGGGAGCCAAAATGTTCAACTCGCAAGGCGTTCGGGATCCAAGGTACAACTGCAAAGCTATGTGTGGAATAGAGAGGGTGTACTGTGTGAAATATTATAAGTCCATGAGACTGATTGGTTCACCATAGACAGAAGGAGGACATACTTCACTCAGGGCCAGATTTAGGTTTGATGAGGCCCTAAGCTACTGAAGATAATGGGGCCCTTTATATGTCCAGCTGTCCTTTGTCAACAACAGATTGCAGCTGTTTTTGTGTGTTGAATATATGGTAATTTGGGGGGCCCCCCAAGAGAGTGGGGCCTTAAGCTATAGCTTGTTTAGCTTATATGAAAATCCGGCACTGTGTCTTCACCTAATGAACACTTAATTAGTGGGATCCATTGTGTTCACCACTGGTTTTGAGGATCATCACTGCCTTAGGTTGTTTTTTAAAAATGGGTTTCCGGTGGGTAGCAAGCAAAGGCATTTCAACCAGCCCCCTAATACTGCTTCCTTTACAGCAGCAAAAATAGAAGTTGCAGCATCTCATTTTCTTGGTGCATCTCATTTCCTCAGAGAAATGGGAAAAATGGAGAGATGGAGCAGGATCTGGCTTGAGCAGTATGGAAATAGCAGGTGAAGACGGTTGAAAGATATTTGGGTGCATCCCGCAACAGATTTCCACTAGGGTAATATGGCTTCCAGCCTTAAAAAGGCTCCTGATGGCTAGATCAGATGGTTTTTTGTTTTTTGATAATTGGTCTATCACTGACTATTACTCAAGACAGTTGAGTTAAACTTCTATGAACAGATGTTGTATAGCTCTGAGTAGCAGATGCTGAAGACAAACAATGGGTTATCGTACCCTAAAAAAGGTAAAAGGCAAAGGAACCCTGGACGGTTAAGTCCAGTCAAAGGCGACTATGGGGTTGCAGTGCTTATCTTGATTTCAGGCTGAGGGATCCGGCGTTTGTCTGCAGACAGCTTTCCGGGCCATGTGGCCAGCATGACTAAGCCACTTCTGGTGCAACAGGACACCGTGACGGAAACCAGAGCTCACAGAAATGCTGTTTACTTTCCCCCTGCAGCAGTAACTATTTATCTACTTGCACTAGTGTGCTTTCAAACTGCTAGGTTGGCAGGAGCTGGGACAGAGGAATGGGAGCTCACCCCGTCATGGGGATTCCAACCACCAATCTTCTGAGCAGCAAGCCGAAGAGACTCAGTGATTTAGACCACGGTGCCACCCTCTTCCCTACTTGTACCCTTCTTGTGGTTGGCCACCATTTGACTAGACTAAACCTGGTCTAATTGAGCAAGTGTGTTATCATCTCCTGGTGGAAATGTCCTGATGTTTATATGACAGTCTGCCATTTTGAGTGTTGAATCCAAAACTCTATATTTTGCCTCTGGTTGCATAGGGTGTTAAGGGAGGGGTAGTATTTTTGGTGGGGGGGGAAACGTTGTGCTCCTTCTGGGGTAGTTTGACCACCTTTGGTCCCTACCCTGAACTCAGCTCTCACCTGTGGCTCCCAGAAGCGTGAGACAGCCTGGGAAACAGCTTTGACTGGCTTGGTTTTTATATACAGTGGTAACTCGGGCTAAGAACTTAATTCGTTCTAGAGGTCCGTTCTTAACCTGAAACTGGTCTTAACCTGAGATACCACTTGAGCTAATGGGGCCTCTCACTGCCGCCACGCCGCTGCTGCACGTTTTGCGTTCTCATCCTGAAGCAAAGTTCTTAACCCGAGGTAATATTTCTGGGTTAGCGGAGTCTGTAACCTGAAGCGTCTGTAACCTTCAAGTTCACAAACACAATTGTGAAAAGAACTTCCTCTCTGTGTGTATGGTTTGTGTGTGTGTGTTGCATGAGTTTGTTCTGTCCTAGCAGGGTAGGAAGACATCACCAGCAACAGAAAGAATAAACAATCTGATAAAAGACCCCCTGCTTTAGAAATCTCTTTGGGTAATCCCTCAGTTTGCTCATACTTTCAAGACAATACATTTTCATGAAATTCCGTAACTGACAAAGCTTTCTTTCTGTTTACGTTTAACTGGTTTTCCCCTCGCCCCTAATTCCTCACAGCGAAAACAGATCAGATAAATTACTACCCTGCCAAGTGAAATCTATGGTGATAGTTGTCATTTATTTTAAAATACTTTGTCACTTGTCTCCCAAAGTCATCATTCTCCTAAATTAAGACGTAGTGCGCAGAGGAGGCGGCGGCTTTCGGTTTTGGTACACATGCTCTGCGTTTGCATCGACACTGACGCAGCGTTTGATCAATGTCCTCTCCTCTCCTAATGAACTCCCTGTCAAGGGGGCAACAGGACATCCTTCCCCAGGATTAACTGTGCGCAAGAGCGAAAATACTGGAAGGCCAGGGAACAGTTCAATTGCAAAGAGGAAATCCAGAAAAAAAACCATTGCAGCAGCACAGCAGTTAGCACAAAGGTTAAGTAGACAGCAGGGTAGTTTAATACAATTTGAAATTATAGGGGCTAGCCAAGCCTTTATCTTGCAGAAGGGCTTCATTAAGAACAACACCTGGGGCGCTCAACATGTCAGGAACCAAGACTGGAAGCCTATGAATCTAGGTGTGTGTGAGTGCGGAGCCCCGGGAGCTGTTTGTGTGTGGGATGAGTGCGGACTTGTTACTAATCTGAAAGATGAATAGTCCATCAGACAGAAGTCTTGCACCTCACTGCAGTGCTGGGTGATTGCAGTGTTTTATGTCTGGAAATCAGATCAGATTTGGGCATCTCAAAATCCTTTGCTTCCCATTCCCCCCTATGGTATGCTACCACCACAGTGTACGCGCTATTCCTGTTTTAAAACTTCCTTGTGTGTTGAACCTGCAGAAGCCAGCACTGCAAGCAGCCTCAAACAGGCCTCCCCAACTGGGTGTCCTCCAGCTGTTTTGGAGGACACCTTCCAGTAGCTCCTGCTGCGTATTGCTGATGGCAGGGGTGTTGTGGTCTAAACATCTGGAGTGGCCAAGGCTGGAGAAAGCATTGGGTGGAAACCTTAGTCCAGTGCAATGCGCTCTGTGTGGGGCTACCTTTGAAGGTGACCCAGAAACTACAACTAATCCAGAATGCGGCAGCTAGACTGGTGACTGGGAGCAGCCACTGAGACCACATAACACTGGTCTTGAAAGACCTACACTGGCTCCCAGTACGTTTCTGAGCACAATTCAAGTGTTGGTGCTGTCCTTTAAAGCCCTAAATGGTCTCAGTCCAATATACTTGAAGGAGCGTCTCCACCCCCATCATTCTGCCCGGACATGGAGGTCCAGTGCCAAGGGCCTTCTGGCTGTTCCCTCACTGCGAGAAGCCAAGTTACAGGCAACCAGGCAGAGGGCCTTCTTAGTAGTGCCACCTGCCCTATGGAACGCCCTCCTGCCAGATCAAAGAGAAAAGCAACTATCAGACTTTTAGAAGACATCTGAAGGCAGCCCAGTTTAGGGAAGCTTTTAATGTTTAATAGATTATTGTATTTTAATATTCTGTTGGAAGCTGCCCAGAATGGCTGGGGAAACCCAGCCAGATGGGCAGGGTATAAATAATAAAGGTAAAGGTAAAGGTACCCCTGCCCGTCAGGGCCAGTCGTGTCTGACTCTAGGGTTGCGCACTCATCTCGCTCTAGAGGCCGTGAGCCGACGCCGTCCGAAGACACTTCCGGGTCATGTGGCCAGCGTGACGAAGCTGCAGCTGGCGAGCCAGCACCAGCGCATCACACGGAAATGCCGTTTACCTTCCTGCTATAAAGCGGTCCCTATTTATCTACTTGCACGTAAGAGTGCTTTCAAACTGCTAGGTGGGCAGGAGCTGGGACCGAATGATGGGAGCTCACCCCGCCGCGGGGATTCGAACCGCCAACCCACAGCGCCACCCGCATCCCATAAATAATAAATTATTATTATTATTATTATTATTATTAACCTTAGTCCAGTGTTCTTCAACCTTTTGGAGTCCACGGCTCCTTTGACCAGCCACTTTATATCTGCAGCCACTTACACTGGGGTTCCATTGACAGACACAGGTAAGATCTCCCCATTCTGCCTCACTCCTTTTCGGCACCATTTTTGGCACACATGTAAGGGAGAGCACATGTTTTGATGGGGCAACGCCACCGCTCTGCAGGGCCAAGCTGACGCACTCCACTTGGCAGCCCCAGCCTCCCTTTCCAGAAATTGGTGTGCACATGGTGTGTGTGTGTGTGTGTGTGTGTGTGTAGAGGGCAAAAAAGGAGAAAAGATTAATATCAGAAGCAGAATTATCTTGTTACTGTGGGGAAGGAAAGCGAGGAACACACAGCACAGGAAAACACACGCAGACACAGACCTTTCCTGTACGGAGCTCACCACAAACTTCTCCCTTGTTCTCTTTGAATGGCAATGGTGCCCACCTGAGAAGTGCCGGAGCTGAGCTCTGGTGAGCTGTGAATGAAAAAATTAAAGCCCTGGTTGTGAGTTTTAAAAACTTGTTTTGTATTTCAAATGGTTATAACCTGCCCTGGGATCTTAGGATGAAGGGTGGGCAGTAATAGTAAAAATAATATCAGCAGTAGCAGCGGCAGCAGCAGCAGCAAAAACAATAATTCATACATATGCATTTGACCATCTCCCTGACCTATCAGCCTCAGACACAGGTATGTGACTGAAATATTTTCACTGCTACTGAAGACTGTGAGACTGTGCAGAGGGGAGTATTAATCATGCCGGCATAGATATTCTTCCCGTGTGATGAGAGAGCAAACTAAGTCTGGAAGGAAGAGAAGAGAATCAATCTGCTTGATTGCCCTGGCGTCTTTCCTTTTGCACTCCACAACCCCTTGCTGGGTTTAGCAGCGGGGGAGCCGGCGCCTGCTTCTCTAACATTTGGCCGCCAGGTGGCAGCATGGACTGAAGAAATGGCAAGTGTGGAACAAAACACATTTCTGGCAGAGCTGCGGCTTATTAAGCAGCGAATGGTGCTTTGAACCGGATCATTTCCCTTGTTGCCGTTGTTTTCAACCCTATCCTACAAAAGTAGAAGGAGGGGTGATGCTTCAACATTATCATTTTGCTTTGGAAACTTTTCCAGGGCGATCGTCCGCACTGCCCGTTTCCTCCTTTCCCTTCCCGGCAAGATGCATGCCACTAATACATGGACAAGTTGCAATTTGGGGCTTTTGAGAGCTGTTGCTCCTACGCCTGCCTTTGTGCCCTTTTGGCCACGAATCTAGGCCAGCCTGAGTTAATTGCTGGCGCTAATTATTCCTTCTGACGTGTTCAAATCTGGCCCATTTGATCAATAAGCGAGATCTTATGAGGGAGAAGTGTCTACTGCTGAGAGCAGCAGCCATGTGCCTCTACCCCCCGTCCCATGGTTAAGAAAGAAAGAAAAAAAGACAAATGGAAGAACATAATTGCAACCAGAGTTCGCCCACCGCCATTAAGGCCTTATCTGCACAATACATTTGAAACAATATTGCACCACTTTGAGCAGTCATGGGAATACTGGAGAATGTTGCAAAATTGGCACAAGACACAGCACACACGCTGCATTAGAACAGCAATGTCCATCAACTTTGCTGTGGCCTGGATGCCTCAAAATTTTTATGGGGGGGGGGCAAAGGGACCTCGGCACCTAGGAGTTGGCTCCTATGCTTCTCAGAGTGGTTGAACAGGTGATCCCTCTTCTGAGGGATCTCTGGCTTCCTGCTTTAGCTCCGACCTTCTGCTCATGTTTTCAGTAGGCCTCTATAATCCAGTTGTTTCCTCTGGCTCTCCCAATATTGCCATGTCTCTATCCCTCTGCCCTCTGTGGTGGTGCAGCTTTTAAGACAGCCACCCCTGGTTAATGGCTGTTTTTTTAAATTGTGGTTTCCCATTGTCGGCCGGAAAGGAAAAGGAGGATGGTGGCGCTAAACATTGATGAAAAAGCAGACTGCGAAGAGTAGGGCTTGGTGGTCGGTCATTTGCTCTGCATGCAGAAAGTCGCTGGAGGGACCTATCAGGATAGAATGTAGGCCACTGGTACTGAAATGCTTGCCAACAAACATAAACTAGCATGGGGACGAGCGATGGAGGATGCCCTCACCCCGGTGTGGCTCCCCTTTGTCACATATACAGCATGACAAGACAATGACGTATCCGCCTCAACAGTCTGTGAATCAATATGGCTAATCTGAGGCCCTCACACATACAAACAAACCACACTGCACCAACTGAATGCAACCAATCAAGTCCTGGATCCCCTAATCTCTTGCAATGCAAATACGAATAAATAAATGTATAAATAAAGGAACTACCCATGTGATGCTGGCTCAAGCCCTACACTAACACTATGAAATAGAATGAAAGAACATCACCCTCATCTCTCTCTCTCTCTGCTTTCTTTCTCCACAAACACATGAAGTATATGACAACAGTGTCTCTTACCGAACGTAAATGAACTTTGAATCGAAA
The DNA here is from genome assembly GCF_951804945.1 of Podarcis cretensis. NCBI lineage: Eukaryota > Metazoa > Chordata > Lepidosauria > Squamata > Lacertidae > Podarcis > Podarcis cretensis. The sequence goes on from NC_137173.1 coordinate 77,503,993, forward strand.
ATGGAGAGGCAATACAGTTGTACCTTGGTTGTTGAACGCCTTGCAACTCTAATGTTTTGGCTCCCAAACGCCGCAAATTCTGAAGTGTGTGTTCCGGTTTGCAAACTTTCTTTGGAACCCGAACATCCGACGCGGCTTCTGCAGCTTCTGATTGCATGGAGGAAACTCCTGCAGCCAATCGGAAGCCATGCCTTGGTTTCCGAATGTTTTCAGAAGTCGAACGGACTTCCGGAACGGATTCCATTCGAAAACCAAGGTACGACTGTATGTACTTTTCCTTGTTTATTTGTTTGTTTTGTAGCACAAGAAAATCTTTCATAAAAACTAAAAGGAACAGAAGGAAAATTCAACCCTGGTATCTCCAGGTAGAACAGGGCTGCAAATTCTGTCTAAAATCCTGAAAACCTGCCGCCAATCTGTGTGGACAGTTTTAAGCTTGGTGGGCCAATGGTTTGACTCTGTACAGTGGTACCTCGCAAGACGAATGCCTCGCAAGACGAAAAACGCGCAAGACGAAAGAGTTTTCCGTTTTTTGAGTCGTTCCGCAAGACGAATTTCCCTATGGGCTTGCTTCGCAAGACGAAGCATCTTGCGAGTTCTTGCGAGTTTGTTTCCTTTTTCTTAAAGCCGCTAAGCCGTTAATAGTCGCTAAGCCACTAAGCCGTTAATAGCCGCTAAGCCGCTAAGCTGCTAATAGCCGCTAAGCCGCTAATAGCCGTGCTTCGCAAGACGAAAAAACCGCAAGACGAAGAGACTCACAGAACGGATTAATTTTGTCTTGCGAGGCACCACTGTATAAGGCCTCATCCTGTGTTAGGCCCCCTTATCTATGGTGACATTGGCTCTTCAGCCTGCTTGCTACGAAGTTCCGAAGAGGTTTTCAAGGAGAACATTGAGATGTGCAGAATGTAGCGGGAAGCAATAAAACCTCCAGCAGAACATTACAAACCATTAGGAAAACCAAACTTTATTTATCTGACTGACGGAGGGCAATTTGGGTACGATTGCAAGAGCGAGACCTTGCTTTGTCCTCCGTCTGAGATTGCTGTGGAAAGGGTTTGGCAGAAGAGTTGCTTTTGTCTTGGCCAAGAGTGCTTCCGTTGTGGGAAGGGGGGGGGAGAGAGAGCAGCGGCTCCATCTTCACAATGTGGGCTCTTGTTAATTGTTGTCTCAAAGTTTCCCACAATATAAATTAAGGTAGTTTAAGGCTTCTATCTACGGCTGCTGATTATTTTGACACAGCCCCCATGTTAAACAGCGAGCAGCTTTTAAACCTCAAGTGAGAAGGGCACTTTGTTGTCTTTCGGAAAGCAGGAACAGCAGCAAAAGAGAAATACAAGGTGTGACCAGAAAGTTTGGTCAATGATCGCAGAAATCGGACAGAGAGAAATATTTGAACATACAATTGGCATCGCAAACCCACGAAATGCTCACAATTGTGTACGGAGATGAAGCTGTAACTCAAAAGACAGTGTATGAGTGGTTCAAGCATTTCCGTGAAGGGCGGCAAACCATTGAAGATGACCCACGGCCTGGCAGACGGTCGACGAGCAGAACAGTGGCAAATGTTGACAGAATTCATGAGTTATTGATGCAGGATCAGGGTCTGTCTGTCTGAATAATAGCGGAAGAATTGCATACAGTGGTACCTCGGGTTACAGACGTTTCAGGTTACAGACACTTCAGGTTACAGACTCTGCTAACCCAGAAATAGTACCTCAGGTTAAGAACTTTGCTTCAGGATGAGAACAGAAATCAGGCGGCGGCAGCGGGAGGCCCCATTAGCTAAAGTGGTACCTCAGGTTAAGAATGGTTTCAGGTTAAGAACGGACCTCCAGAACGAATTAAGTTCTTAACCCGAGGTACCACTGTATTTCGCATGAAATCATTACTGAGGTTACTGAGTAGTCCGACCCTCCATATTCTCCCGATCTTGCCCCACCGGATTTCTTTATTTTTCCAAAACTGAAATCTGAACTGAATGGGCACAGATTTCCCAACATTTCACACGTTCAAGCTGCTGTGACGAGGTAACTGAAAGCAGTACGAAAAGAGGACTTCTCCAGAAGTTTTCAACAGTCCTAAGAACGTTGTCAATGCTGCATTGTATCAGAGGGAGCCTTCTTTGAAGGCCTGTAATGTATGTATGTTCGAATATTTCTCGCTGTCCGATTTCTGTGACCATTCACTGAATTTTCCAGTCACAGAACTGTATATTGTATTTATACTGAAAGTGGAATGATTTGCCACATGATGATTATGAACGATGCTATTTTTATAGAAAAAGAGGTACCGGAAGTGACCTCGAACACTTCCCTCGTACTCTTAGAATGGCAATGGCACCTACCTGAGAGGTGCCAGAACTGAATTCCGGTGAGTTCTGGCTGGAAAGAAAGCCCTTATTATGAAGATGTTGCTGTTTATGGTGCCCACTTTTAGGCCTGGCTGTAATTCCAACCCTCATTCCATCCTGAACATCAGTACATTTTGGAATTTCCTAAATATGGAGAACCACAGCTTTTTTGAACAGAGAGGCACGGATGGAAGACTAGAATGTGCAGTGCCTGGGTGGAAGAGGAAGAATCAATATATTTCTACCATCACAGAGGAGTTTCAAAAGTCAGAGCAGAATGGTTACAGGTCGTTGCCACCTAATGAAAGCAACAATACTGTAATTTAAAATAATCAGACAAATGGCACCATTGGTTTTAAGAAACCTATGCTGGAATCAGCTAATTAATTTTTGGCCTCCTTAACTACAGGGTATTTGATGCCACATGTTATGAATCATTTTCAGTTGAGATATTAAAATCAGATTACAAGAGAAAAGCCTTGTAAATATTTGCCTTCAAATGAGTCTGAGAATAAATATATATTCAGTAATTCATCCATATTTAGCAGATATTAAAGAGACAAAGCATAGCTTTAAATTCAATTATCATTTTATACAAAGGGAGGAAATATGAAACTTGGCTTGATTAGCTTGTTTCTTCCCATGCTTTGTAATACCTTATTAAAATTTGAACTTTGAAATTGATATTATCAGTCAAATAATGTCAGAAGAAATATTTAATCTGTGGTTAGAGCCTCTGTTAATAGAAATTTTATTTGAAGTGTGTTACGTCTAAAAGAGAGAAAATATATGAAGGAGATCCAGACTTGATTTGGAAGGTTGATTTCACTACTGTAATTCCATTTGAAATCCTCCCAGACCTAAACAAATTATTTGGAACTCATCCAAATTAGAATTACAGGGTTTATTTAGACTTGTTGAGGAAAGCATTGGCACCCAGTCTGGCGTTATCCCTGAGTTAACCACTATGCTAAATATGTTGTAGGGTAAGGACTTGGCCAAAAGAAGCCCCTGTGGTAACAGTGCTTTGTCGTGGAAAGTGTGTGCTTCCTGTCCGCTTTGCTCACTTCCTTCAAAAGTACCTAGGCGTCCTGTAGGGAATGTAATACAGTGGTACCTTGGGTTAGAGATGCTTCAGGTTACATACGCTTCAGGTTACTGACTCCACTAACCCAGAAATAGTACCTCGGGTTAAGAACTTTGCTTCAGGATGAGAACAGAAATTGTGCCCTGGTGGTGCGGCGGCAGCGGGAAGCCCCATTAGCTAAAGTGGTACCTCAGGTTAAGAACAGTTTCAGGTTAAGAACGGACCTCCAGAATGAATTAAGTTCTTAACCCAAGGTACCACTGTACACCCGGGGAGTAGTAAAGTAGAAATTACCAAATTCACACTTTCTGAAAGAAACTGCGATGTCAGGGTCTGGGCAGAGGAGGAATGGTGGAGACCACATCCCCAGCCTGACCTTCCAGAAAAAAGGAAGACAGTTTAGATTTACAACAGGGGTTTGAGGCAGGTCACAGCTCAGAGGCAGATCAGGGGGAAAGCTGGGAAATCATAGGAGAGTGAGAGCAGCTGGCTGACAAGTTGTCATTAGAAAGCATTTCATGCCCACCATCTCCCAGAACTCAGAGAGCCTTGAAAGTAGGAGAGCAAAGAGCTCAAAGACACAGGGCACTTATCAGCACCCGTAGAGGAGGAGATGATGATGATGATGAATGAGGAAGTGGGAGAGACATGGGGTGGAGATTCACTCAGGACAACACCATTATCCAAGAGGCTGAGTTCTGTAGCCTCTCTCTGTAAAGACTGAAATGAAAAAGGACTGTAAGAAACTTTTCCTGGTCTTTATACTTTCCTGGGCAGCCAGCCAGGAGCTGCTGACAGCATCCTGACATGCAAACAGAACCACAGCCATCCGTTGAAATTCACACTTGTCTGAATTTTGCATTCAACTAATGTGTACCAAAACGCATATACCAGGGCAAAGTGTGCCTAGAAATGTATATATACAATGTATTGTACATGGGGTATGATGCTTTCCCACTAGGCTCCACCCCTCAAGTTCATGAGGTTCTGGAAGTGGGTTCCATTTTGCCAGAATGACTTTCCAGAAGGGTCCCAGCTCTTGAGAAAGTGAGGATGAAGACCACTCACCTATATTCAGACGCATTAGGGGTAGTCATATGACCCTCATCACATGCTTTGTACAGATCTTAAAGTCCTCTTTTTCACTAACACTGTATACAGTGGTACCTCGGGTTACATACACTTCAGGTTACAGATGCTTCAGGTTACAGACTCCGCTAACCCAGAAATAGTACCTCAGGATAAGAACTTTGCTTCAGGATGAGAACAGAAATCGTGCAGCGGTGGCAGCAGGAGGCCCCATTAACTAAAATGGTGCTTCAGGTTAAGAACAGTTTCAGGTGAAGAACAGACCTCCGGAACGAATTAAGTTCTTAACCTGAGGTACCACTGAGCATGGTCCTGAGATCAGTGGTCAGTGGGCATATCTCCACTTTCCTGTCATGTATTTGGTTGGTTTTTTTTTGGTTTTTTTTTTTGCTCTTCTGCTTCTTCCCCCATTTATAACTTTTCAAATCGACAATAATATGAGGAGGAATATCACTTACGCTAACCCCTTTCTTGCCCGCAAGCACAGCAGACTGACTGAAGGGCAAGTGTACCGAGTTCTATGAGAATATTGCTTTTGCTAAAGAGAATGAGGACGTGTTCTCTAACCTCAAAAAGGACAAAACTCAACGGAACCATTTTTTAAGGCTTTGTTTGACTAGCTGGCTACATTGATAGGAACCTAAGTGCCTGCCATTTAGAGCAATCCCTGCTCATGGACGTAGCAATGTCACTATTTTATAGTCTCCTTGTAAAATATCCTTCTCCCGCACCCGTCTCCACTGACACATGTATAAAATACTGCAGAATGTCCTCCTTCTAAAGAGATACACATGAGCGTGAGAGCATCAGGAATTCTTGCTGTGTGCTGCTTCCCCCTCTAACATATACAATCTGGCAGCTCAGTTGCTTATGCATTCGTATAGATTTCCCTGTGATAGACCAGGGGGTGTGGGCTGCCTGTGACCGAGATGGTGGTGGCAGTGATGAGAGAAAGAGAAAGGGAATGCATCACTCAGAATTCAGTGTCTCAGTGTGAGGTGAAAAAGCACTAAAATATAATGTTTTCTCGGAGAATTTAATCTCAGCACCACTCAGTCTTTTTCTTTTTTCTTTTAAATGAATGTCATTATTAATCAATATACACTTTCCAGTGCCATTTTGTGCGGGAAGGAGGGAAAGGAAATCAGGAGAAAAGATGACTTGTGGCCTTGAAATGTTGGCATTTCTGTTTCCTTTTCTATTTGCAACAGCCATGGTAAGTCTTCTGAGTTGCTTAGCCAGGGTATGACTGGAAGGGAGTGTTGTGGCGGTTCGAGTTTATTCTGCAGTGACATTAGGGAGAAAATGGAATTGCAGGACTCTTGTTTCCAACTATGGCCACTGTGGTCCATCTCGTCCCAGATGTTTTTAAAGACCTTCAGGAAACTGTTTGGAGAAGTCATCCAGAGGTTAGGGCTAAAACAAAGGGCGGTCAACTTTGTTGAGTCCAGGAAGTCTGAGAGAACCATCCCCTCTTTCTGTTTCTCTTTTCATACCCAATAGATAGAAAGAAAGCACACATTCCTGCACAACACACAACACAAACACAGATTGATTTTTCCACAGGGTGTGGGTGAAAATGGAATCCGGTGGAATGAAACCACATCCTTGTGAATTTGCATGATTTTACACACAGTCCTTAAAAAGCCCACTATAAAATTAAAGATTTCACCACAGCTTGCCAGCACCCAAAAGCTTTAATCCGAGGCTTTGTCCCTCACAAACCTTCATGATTTTGTTTTTCATATGACAACAAAATTACTAACAAATCACAGAACACATCTGTGAATACAGAGGTGACGTAGGATTGGATAGTGGCTTTGAAGAGATTCCTTGTAAAAATTATGGGGACCCTAATCTATATTTGAATCTCTATTTTTGTGCCATGGAAGCTCTGGAAAACACCAGGTCTGTGATTTTAATTGCTCATGAAAGAGAAGTGATTTGTGATGGTGGTTACGGGTAGTGCCTGATGAAATAACGCCCCCCTGCTCTTTTAAATGTGTTACCCATTTTGTGTTATGCCACAAAGCCAAGGTAGCCATTTTGTGTCATACCACACTCACCGTGGCAGCTATTTTGTGACTAGCGGATACAGCACTATTTCAAAATTCCAAATGTGCCCACTGGCCCCCTAAAGATTGGTGGTCCTCAGACTGGCTGGTTGCTAGGTGAGGGCACCTCTTAGGACACCCAGGGCCAGCATGTGCCACCAGCCCACCTAAGGGAGGAGGAAGAGAGTAATTCACAAGACTTTCCCTTCCCCTGTTTGTGGTTTCCGCTATGTTTTTGCCTATTACTTTTACGATGAAATACAGTGGTACTTCGGTTTACGAACTTAATCTGTTCCGGAAGTCCAAAACTGTTCTTAAACCGAGGCACACTTTCCCTAATGAGGCCTCTTGCCGCCGGTGCCCTTCCACCATTTGGATTCCATTCTTAGACTGAGGTAAAGTTCTCAAACCGGGACAATATTTCCGGTTTTGCGGAGTTTGTAAACTGAATTGTTCTTAAACCGGACTGTTCTTAAACCGAGGTACCACTGTTATAGATGGTTATTTCAGTGCTCTAACATTCCACATGGGAACATTTCTATCTACCCTTGTCGGACTCCTAAAGATCCACTCCACTCAGGGTTTTCAGACTCGTTGACCCAAGGATGGATGCTTTTTCTGCAGGCTCCAAGTTGCCTTTTCCGTGGCATGATTTCCTTTCCCCTTCTATTAGCTCCCACCTCTGTAAGCAGGAAAGGGTGCATTTAATTGTGGCACTTTGAAAACCAAGGTTAGGAGAAGCTGAGGATGTTGATGTTGGCTGGTTAAAACTGTTGTGACAAATACAGCTCCAGGGAACTCTCTAAATGCACTGGATGAATTATGGTAGCAATCTAAGGAAGTCTGATACAGTCTCGGCTGGTTTACAGTTCTTTGACTGCCCCTAGTCATCAGGTATTAGCAAGTTATGCTACAGAGTTTACAGCACAGTGAATATACTCTAAGGCCTGTTATAACCATAATCCTTTTTTAATGCTTTATGTCAGGCCTCCCTGCTGCACTCTAACCACTCTTTAATAATAAGACAAAAGTGATATTTTAAGGTTAATAAATAACGTGACTTATCCAATCACACCTTTCACTAAAATATTATTATCTTTTGACAGATTCATTACAGTGGAGGCATCGGGAGCTGATGAAACACTCTCTAATTCTACCACTAGTACATTTTCCGCAGTTGTCTTTCTTTTAATTTAATTCTCCTATTCTGAAAGCATACTGTCCATTGCAATTATCGAGTAAGCATTTAATCTAGCATAACTAAAGCATTTTAATCTTTTCTTATGGAAAAACGATTAAATGGTCATAACATCACTATGATGTGCATTCATTTACTCCTGACTTTTAGAAGTTTCTTGGAACCAAATCTCAAGTGAAACTAAACTTCTTTGCAAAAAGGCAGTCTGTGTGTGTATTTGCTTGCTTAGGAGCACATATACATACATACATACATACATACATACATACATACATCTCCTCCAATTTGCTCAGAATAATTTGCTTTTTTATATAGGCTACGAGGTGAGACACATTATTGTATAATTAATGGCAAACACCTAAGGTCTACATAATCTTTGTTCCATTATTTTTTTGGGGGGTGGGCCATAAAGCCACAAACCTTGGGTTAAAAGTTCTTCTGCAAATTTCCTTCCAGAATTTTGGTAGGACACATTTCAAAGAACATTTGCAAAATGGAATTTTGTACCTGGTTGGTTTAAGAGTTCAGAATGATACCTTTCACACCCTTTCCCCAATTTGGGCTCAAAGGGTTCACAGTGACCAGAACGTAGCTGCAGTATTATGAAAATATTTGTGGAGGCTTCATGGAAAAGATGCATGCCAAACAGTGCAAAACAGGCAGTGAAAAGTGTGTGTAGTATGAATATTCAATTTTTATTTTAAATTAAGGAAAAAATAGATTCTAGGGCACCAAGGCCTAGGCTTTCAACTCAGGATTGTACACCAAATTTATCTCCATTTTGAATGCAATCCAATCCATGCCTACTCAGAAGTAAGCTCCACTGAGTTCAGGTAATTGTGAATAGGTCTGCAGTCTAACAGAGCAATCCAGACTCTTGGTTTCAATATTCTTTCAGCAAGGATATGTTATCCATGGAAATTCTATCCTTGCAGTGTCTAGAAACATGTGCATTTTAGCTTATGTTTCAGTAAATATTTTCTAGAAGAAAATAGATATGCTTCCATAGCAGATACGTTTCCTTTTCCCCTCTCCAGAACTGTGTTTCTCCTCTCTGTTCCACCACTAAACAGCTATGTTATTTTTAAATTTCAGAGCACACGTTCCTCACACAGCCCCTCTGCGTCAAATATTAGTGGTCTGATCTGCCCCGCCCTCAATTTTCTTTTTTGTTTCGATTGGTAAAGAGGAGGGCAGTCAGAACTGGACAGCAGAGCCTGTCAGGACCAAAGACAGACAAAGAAAGCAGACTTGGAGAACAGGCTTCATCAGAAGACTTGGGCAGACCAGAGAAATGACCACTAGTGATGGGCGAATCCATTCATTTCGGTTTCTCTCAGTTTCTCATTTTTACAATCTTCTGTCCAGTTCTTGACATTTCCACATCAGTTTGCATTTTTAAAAATAATAATAATCAGCCCTTTAGTGTGCATTTCTCCCAAGACACACATTTTTACATGTAACCTTGCCTAATATAATCATTTCTGCAAAACAATTTTCCTTAATGCAATGTGTATTTTGCATGCTGTTTTCTACATTTTTATGCACACCAGCAGGTTGTTGTTGTTGTTTTTGTACCCGTTACTTGGATGGACAACTGTATTGCAGAAATTTGGAGAAGAGTGAATTTTGAAAGATGGCTGCAATTCAGTTTGTGTCATGTTTCGGGAAGTGCAATTTACATAGGTTCGCCTTTAAATGAGACTGGAAGCCAATTTATCCCCCATCCCCAGTGACAATGGCAGTATCAGGAAGGGAATTTAGCTGGGACGTAGTATCTGTCAAACCATAATGCCACTTAGGCTGAAATTTAGCCCCTTTGAACATCATGTTGTGTCCTTAGGAGTGTGCTCTTCATGTGCTCCACCGCTTATGAAACACCATGTTTCATTTTGACAGGTGTTAACCTTGCCCTGACAGGTGTAACATCACCCCCAACCACCAAGTGCATATGGACAGCTTCCTCAATCCAAATTATCTCTCAAGTGGCTTTCCCCTTCTCTTCCCCCTGTGGGGTTCCAAACACATGTTTATGAAGGTCTAAAAAGGTAAAGGTAAAGGACCCCTGACAGTTAAGTCCAGTTGTGAATGACTCTGCGGTGCTCATCTTGCTTTACTGGCTGAGGGAGCCGGCTATTGTCCGCAGACAGTTTTTCTGGGTCATGTGGCCAGCAGGACTAAGCCGCTTCTGGCGAAACCAGAGCAGCACACGGAAACACCGTTTACCTTCCCGCCGGAGCAGTACCTATTTATCTACTTGCACTTTGACATGCTTTCGTACTGCTAGGTTGGCAGGAGCTGGGACAGAGCATCGGGAGACCCCATTGCGGGGATTCAAACCACCAACCTTCTGATCAGCAAGCCCTAGGTTCAGTGGTTTAGACCACAGCACCACTCGCATCCCTGCTTTGTGAAGGTCTAAAAGGTAAAGGTAAAGGTACCCCTGCCCATACAGGCCAGTCTTGACAGACTCTAGGGTTGTACGCCCATCTCACTTAAGAGGCCGGGGACCAGCGCTGTCCGCAGACACTTCCGGGTCACGTGGCCAGCGTGACAAGCTGCATCTGGTGAGCCAGTGCAGCACACGGAAACGCCGTTTACCTTCCCGCCAGTAAGTGGTCCCTATTTATCTACTTGCACCTGGGGGTGCTTTCGAACTGCTAGGTTGGTAGGCGCTGGGACCGAGCAACAGGAGCTCACCCCGCCGTGGGGATTCGAACTGCCGACCTTTCGATCGGCAAGCAGTAGGCGCTGAGGCTTTTACCTACAGCGCCACCCGCGTCCCTGTGAAGGTCTACTGAGGCTCAATTAAATTTTAGAGTAATTTGTTGGGAATGTACATATATCAGACATTCAAAAGGCCTTCATTGTCTGCTAATTTGACGTGGAGGAAGGAGTAAAGTCTACCAGGGGTGGGGGGAACGTATGGCATTGACAAAGTAGAGAATATGAGCTTTCTTCACACTTCCTGTAGCTTTCCTTTTCTTTCTGCCTCATATGGTTCCTGAGATAGAAAACATTCTTCCTTTGCTTAAGGGGGAAATTTAACGCAACCTTTATAATTTGTGTTACGCGCAAGTATAATTAGCAATTGAATGCCAGCAGATAACTGTTCAGAAATCAATCTGCATGGCGGGGCGGGAGGAAAATAACAGTGAATATTGTAGTAAGTGAGGAAGGGAAGACATTATTCACAACAAATTTGTGTGATAAATTGTTTGCTCTGTTACAGTCTCAATACTGGCTCCTCTTCAATTGCATTGTTTGGTTTATAAAATGGCTGGGTCTAAATGCTCTAAATTCCTAAAAAGTGGAGGGATTTGAAACTCTGTCCAATTTTTCATCAGAAGATCAGTGGTCTGTAACTTGAAGTGTTTGTAACCCGAGGTGTTTGTAACCCAAGGTACCACTGTATTTGGTGTTAAATGCACTTTTGGTTTAATTCTGGTTTCTTCATCTCATACAGCTAGAAATGATACAAAAAAAGACTATTAAAATTAATGAGTAAAGACTAAAGAGTTTTGAGCATGTTAGTTTAGAACAGAGGAGGGGAACCTGTGACTGTCCAGTTTTTGATGAACTACAAGTCCCATCATTCCTGACCAGTGGTCATGCTGGCTGGGGCTAAAAGGAGCTGAAGGCCAACACCATTTGCAAGGCCACAAGTTCCCTGTCCTTCCAACAATGGTGAGGAATGACAGGTATTTATACACCTATGAACCTTGTGAAGAGAAGGAATTTGTCCCTCAAAATATAGAATGGTAACTGAAGCTGATTAGCAATAGTTCAGTACTGTCAAAAAGAAGTACTTCTTTACACCACTCCTAGGGTTGCCATGTGTTCTCTTTTTCCAGGACACATCCTCTTTTTCAGGGGTAAAATTTATGTCCAGGTGGATTTTTTATATTTGCCAAAATGTCCCTGGCTATACTTTCTGGATGAGACATAGACGTAACTGGTGGCCAAAGACTTGCTTTCCTCTTCTCCTCTTCTGTCCCCCTCAGCAATATATCTCAGCTTCTATAGCCTACATATAGTAGGGGTATTTAAAATGAGAGTTGTCATAGCGTCCTCTTTTTGCTCTTCGAAATATGGCAACCCCACTTAACCTATGGAATTCGCTATCGCAAAATGTTGTATGGAGTTCTTAAAAATAGGTTATTAAACATGACAGAATATACATGTGTACCCAAATGATATGTGTTTGGATCTTTTACTAAGAATTATAGTGCTTGTGGTAGAAATTGGGCTCTCAAGGGGATGAATTAACAAGCCAAGGTTTGAGAAGAAGAAGAAGAAGAAGAAGAAGAAGAAGAAGGAGGAGGAGGAGGAGGAGGAGGAGGAGGAGGAGGAGGAGGAGGAGGAGGAGAAGAATTCATTAGTTATACCCCACCCATCTGGCTGGGTTTCCCCAGCCACTCTGGGCAGCTTCCAACAAAATATAAAAAATACAATAAAACATCAGACATTAAAAACTTCCCTAAACAGGGCTGCCTTCAGATGTCTTTTAAAAGTCAGATAGTTGTTTATATCCTTGACATCTGATGGGAGGGCGTTCCACAGAGAGGGCGCCACTACCGAGAAGGTCCTCTGCCTGATTCCCTGCAACCTCACTTCTCGCAGTGAGGGAACTGCCAGAAGGCCCTTGGAGCTGGACCTCAGTGTCCAGGCTGAACGATGGGGGTGGAGACGCTCCTTCAGGTATACTGGGTAATCTAATACACACTTTATTAAATAAACAAAAAGCTCAATTAATTACATAGACAGCATGCAGACTGAACCCGTAAGTTAAATAACAGATTGGGAACCTGTGGCCCTCTAGATATTGCTGGCTTACAACTTATTATATTATTTATTTAAGCAATTTATATGCTGCTTAACTTTCACGATCCCTGAAAATTAGCCATACTGGCTGATCGGAGTTGTAGTCAAAGAACATTTGGTTCCCTATCCCTGAGACAAATCTATGAGGGGCAGTAGGAGGGGAAGTCAGAAGAGAAGAGCAGCTTACTTGTGATACAAATGAGAAAGAGGCCGATTCCAAATGGTATGTTTAGCATGGGAAAGAGGAGACTGAGAGGAGATATGATAGCCATCTTCAAATATTGCAAGGGCTGTCACATGGAGAATGGAGCAAGCTTGTTTTCTCCTGCTCTGGAGGGTAGGACTCCAACCAGTGGCTTCAAGTTACGAGAAAGGACAATCCGACCAAACACCAGGAATAACTTTCTGATGGTCAGAGCTGTTTGACAGTGGAACGGACTCCCTCAGGGAGTTGCGTACTCTCCTTCACTGGAACTTTCTAAGCAGAGGTTGGATGCCCATCTGTCATGGATGCTTTAGCTGAGATTCTTGCATTTGCAGGAAGTTAGACTAGATGGCCTTTGGGGCCCCTTCCAGCTCTATGATTCTGTTACATGCAAGTAAACATGCATGGGCTAAGGCAACAAATCTCACAAGAGTTGCAAATCACGCAGTGTGGTGTGAAGCAAATGCTATTGGTAGCACAATAAACAGGTAGCCGAAGGCAGAAACTGTTGTCTAAAATGCTGTAGCCATGCGAAAGCACAGAGCATTTTACAGAGGGCTTCAGGTAGCAAAATGTCTTGTATATGCACTGGAAATTTCTATTAAATTATATCATCCATTTCCCCCCACTTGAAATCATTTGGGTGAACCAAACATTTAAGGCCTTGCCAGACATCTTTTTAGTATTGTGCATACACGATCATTTGTGCTCATGATGATATTGGGGTGTTTATTTGGGAACCCAATGTTCAATGCTGTTTACACCTGCAAAATGCAATGTTGCAGAACATACCTGCAAAAAAGCCAAAACAAAGCCAAAAGTCTGAAGGGCACTTAAAATGTATGTATTTATGCTAAAGTGGCATTAAAGGTAAAGGTAAAGGTACCCCTGCCCATACGGGCCAGTCTTGACAGACTCTGGGGTTGTGCGCCCATCTCACTTAAGAGGCCGGGGGCCAGCGCTGTCCGGAGACACTTCCGGGTCACGTGGCCAGCGTGACATCGCTGCTCTGGCGAGCCAGAGCCGCACACGGAAACGCCATTTACCTTCCCGCTGGTAAGCGGTCCCTATTTATCTACTTGCACCTGGAGGTGCTTTCGAACTGCTAGGTTGGCAGGCGCTGGGACCGAGCAGCGGGAGCGCACCCCGCCGCAGGGATTCGAACCGCCGACCTTTCGATCGGCAAGCCCTAGGCACTGAGGCTTTAACCCACAGCGCCACCTGCGTCCCAAAAGTGGCATTAGATGCTTCTAAACTAGCCATTGTTCCTTCATTTGGGGGCTAAATTACAATAAATTAAGTGAAAAAGTTACAATTTATTTCCAAACTGTTTGATGGTATTCTTCTTTCCAGATGGAAAGCCTATGTAGCTTCACCTAGCCCAGTTTGGTAGAAAAATCTGATTCATCTAGTTATTTCATGCACTTTCAAACTGCTATTTTCTTGGTTAGTGGTTTTCTTGAAGACCTTTATATTTAGTATTAAGAGAATTCGTCCTGATTTGTGTGTGTGTATGTGTGTGAGTGCTGCTGGGCACTCCCCTTTCCTTCTTTTGTGCTGCCAAATTAAATTGATCCTATCTTGAACAGAATCTTAAATGGAATGTTAGCACGTATTAATTACATTTATGGTAAAGGAGACCCTCTGGATGGACATGCAAGTGCCTGATGTGGGCAGAGCCACAAACCATATGTGAGTCGCTACGTGCCTCTTGCTTGATTGTTATATTGTGCAGTAAAATATAATTAATATATATAAAAAAATCAAATTACATTTTAGAAACCCAGTAAGAATCATAATCTGTCTGATAATTAGACATGGGGATCAGGGGATCAATGAGCTGAACTTTAATTTTAGTCAACTCTTCACATTTGGTATTATAGAAGCAATGTTCTCTCGTTTATGCAAACATACTGTAACGGCAGCCACCCAAAACTGGGATCTGAAAACTCTTGCTAAAATGTTTGACCCTCTGGAGGAACCAGACTCCAGGAAACAAAACAAAACAAAAACCCTTTGAACGCTGCGAAAATGTTTAATTTATCTTGTTTCTTACTGGCTTGCATATTATCCCATAGTTTGCTATCGCTTCATCTTTGCCTTTAGCTTTTGTTTCAGAATACGGATTAAGGAGACCATCTGAGGTGCGAATGTGGCTGTCACAAATATCTGGAATTGTTTAAATCTGGTGCATGCATTTTAGAGGACAAATGAAGAATGTGTGTTATGTCTTTTTATAATCTTGCAGCTGGCAGGTAGGCATAAAAATATTTGATTCGGGTAGCTGTGGCGTTAGCAAAAGGATCCTGCATTTTACTGTTTTTCTTCCTTAAGTCTCACCTAGATATGCAGGGCACTTTGAGCGACAAAATAAATTAAAAAAACTTGCAATCCTCAAACTAATCCTTAATTTGGTGTAGTCCATTCAGGCTTACATGAAGTGAAGGGTTTGGAGACTGCAGCGAAACCTGACAAAATTCTTGCCCCCCCTCTTTTGCAGGAAACAATGTACAGTGGTACCTTGGGATGCGAATGGCATGCGCAGGTCGCGTTTTGCCACTTCCAGGCATGCGCGTGACATCATTTTGAGCGTCTGCGCATGCGCGAGCGGCAAAACCTGGAAGTAATGCGCTCTGTTACTTCTGGGTTGCCGCGGAGCGCAACCTGTAAGTGCTCAACCTGAAGCACATTCAACCCGAGGTATGACTGTAGAATGAAAAGTAATTGTGTAGGAAAATATGCAATTTGGAAGAGAAAGAAAACAATGCCTGGAATTTATGCTAATTTAACCTTTGAACTGGCTCAAACAAAGCCTGTTACCTTTTGCAACAAGGTTGTTGGCATCTGTAGGTATGTTCCAGGAGTGAGCCAGCAGTCAATCACATGAAGCAAGTGGAATTAACTCTTTATTAGGAAAAAAACCAGGATCTGCACAGGAATGTCAGGCCTAATGAACACAGCAACTCTTCTTCCGTAGGTCTTGCCCCCATAAAGCAGTTGCTGAGACTAAGTCCCATCCTCTCCAGGGTTTTCCCCAAGTGATCGTAGACTGTGCCTGTGTTGCACTAATTTCTCCTCCACCCTCTTCATGCCTCTCTTGGTCCTGGAAGACTAGAGGGAAGGGAAGCTTGTTGCTTGAAGGGGAGGCACCCATGCTTCTTCACCAGCTAGACTCATCTCTGCTTCTTGGCCTTCCTCCTCTCCTGCTTCTGCCTCTGAGTCTGGACTGCTCTCTGCCACAAACTACCATTGCTCACTAAGCCCTGTTACCTCTACAGCTTCCCATACCACCTCCTTCTAGTCTTCTCTCTTTTCTTCCTCCTCTGGTCACTCATGGTCATCCCACCAACACTTCCTGGGCTCTGAGCCTTCTACATTTATCTACACACCTTAGGTGTATAGGCCACTTTTGCAACAAGCTTCATCTCTGGACCACCCAAAACTGCTGCCTTCAGTTGCCAGGACTTCCTCAAACCACTGGGCTACATTCCTTTACAGTCATATGTACCACTGGGATACACTGACTCCACCATCATGCATACTCTGGAACCTGCCCCTAAATCCTACAATTCTGATTTTAGGACTCAGCAACCCTAGACTCATATGGACCGTAAAGATTTATAGAACCTTCTGCAAGGGATAGAGAGGGCCTTACTCACACATGGACCATAGTGCCCCCTCCCACAAGTACCATATTTTTCGCTCCATAAGATGCACCTGACAATAAGATGCACCTAGTTTTTAGAGGAGGAAAGGGGGAAAGCCCAATTTTTTGGGGGGATCAGCTCACAGTTGTGCAGCTTCTTTTGCAAAGGGGAAAAACCCCTTTTTTGAGGATCAGCTCAAAGTTGTTGAGCTTACTTTGCAAAAGGAAAAAAAATCCTCTTTTTATGGGGTTCAGCTCACAGTTCTGCAGCTTCTTTAGGAAAGGAAAGGGAGCCATTTCTACAGTTTCCAGACAGATAATCTAATCAGCTGAAGCTGAGGCTCCAATACTTTGGCCACCTCATGAGAAGAGAAGACTCCCTGGAAAAGACCCTGATGCTGGGAAAGATGGAGGGCACAAGGAGAAGGGGACGACAGAGGACGAGATGGTTGGACAGTGTTCTCGAAGCTACAAACATGAGTCTGACCAAACTGCGGGAGGCAGTGGAAGACAGGAGTGCCTGGCGTGCTCTGGTCCATGGGGTCACGAAGAGTCGGACACGACTAAATGACTAAACAACAACAAATCTAATCAGCCAGTCACATGTCACTGGGGAAACAAACAGCCTCCATCTGCAGAACATTCAACAATGGAGGCCTGGGCAAGGGGGCGGGGCCAGAAAGGGAGTCAGCAGTCGACCTCACATTCGCTCCATAAGACGCACAGACATTTCCCCTTACTTTTTAGGAGGAAAAAAGTGCGTCTTATGGAGCGAAAAATACGGTGATACATAGCTCATCTTTAGATAAAAGAAGGAGAAGGATTGCAATTCCTTAAACTTTGCAATGGAAATTAGTTTATTCAGTGCTGCTCCCATCCCATTTGGACAAAAGGTTGCTGACTTACTGAAAATTTCTTTTGGATACAGGTCTTTGGATGGCACAAATTACTTGCATAGAATTTGCTGGCAGTGCAACCCATTTCCCTGCCAGTGTTGTAAGAAACATCGGAGACCTACTGAATTGGGCGAAGAATCTTATTGGTTGCATCATTCTGCTTCCAATGTAGGCCAGCCAAACACTGTTGGAAAGTCTACAAGCAGGGTGTGCCGACAAAAGCTCATTCCTGCCCCAGTCTTGTTTGACCTCAGCACCTGGTTTTTCAGCTGTATGCTGCCATTGGGCATGGGGATGACATCACTGGGAAAGACCTCCTTAGGGCAGGAGATGACCTCAGCGCCTCTAGGGTTCTTGGAGGTCCTGCGGAGGCAGCCTAGAAATAGGCCAGAGATGTGCTGCAGGCAACATTGATTTCTCTAGTAAAGCTATTAAGGGGTGACTAGGGGTCAGCGGAGGAGCTGGTGTCATTATGCGAGTGGCCGTTTTCACCTGGCAGCCCGGGCAGGGGAATTGGCCCTTCCTTTGTGATGGCCACAATACCGCCGTCCGTCCTTGCTGGTCTCCCTGTGTGTGCCATTGTAACCCTTTTGCCTAACCCTTTCCCTTCATTAAAAGTCTCAAGTTAAGCACATGTCAGTTTCCTTTTGTGCTTATTGATCAGACGCTGTCATCTTCTTCGCCGTCCTTATCTGCAATTGAACCCTCCATACCCGGAGACTTCTCCCTCCCTCCCGCGGAGCACCCTCCTTAACCTGGCCTGTCAGCATAATGAAGGCTTGATTTCAATGCGACTCCCTCATTTCTCTGTTCACTGCTCTGCAGGTTAATGCAGATTCCAAACTTCAACAAGCAGCTGTTAAACATGTCATTAACACTGCTCTGGCTGCAAATGAAACTCAGCTACTGGGATTATTCTGGGAGCTCCAGTTTTGTGATGAGCTTTGTCAATCACAGCTGACCTGCTGTGTACAGAATGAAACTCAGATTATCTTCTTTCTTCCTCAGACTCTTGTCATTTTTTCTCTCCCCCCCCTCCACAAAGAATTACTATTCTACTCCCAGAAAGATTGATTACTTGCACAAATAAGAGAGTCGGAGACATTAATACAAAATTCCACAGGCTTTTCTTTATCTCAGACCTGCAACTCCCTCTACATTTCCCTCCTGGTAATTATATTAGAATTGTGTACACTAGGAATTGCCATCTGATTATTATGAAACTAGTTTTGTCATGACAAAAATGAGCTTAAGTCTTGTTTTTTTGGGAAATGATCAGTACAGTGCACTGGATGAGAGAGAGAAGGAGATTAAATCCAACTTGCTTTCATCCATGAATGCTTTCATCTCTTTTTCAAACACAGGAAATGATTACCACTGCTATAAGCTGCAGTTCATAGGAGTGAAAAAAAGGATATGAAAATATTGAAAATTCTGTAACCAGCGGTAGGACATAATATAGGTCCCTGGTACCCACTGAGAGACATGTGCTTTATTTTTCTATACTGCCAATGTCAAGGGTTTCTCATTTGAAGAGCTGCCTCACAACGAGGTCCCATTTTATATTGGGGAATATGTTAACCAGCTTGTGATTTTCCTAGGTTAGCATTTTTATTGCACAGAATACAAATATGAAAGAAGCTTTCATAAATGGCTCTTCTTGTTAGCCCAATAACAAGCCAGATGTTTTGTCCTGACAACATTCCAAGGTGCCATGCATAGAGAAACATAATTTCAAGAGGAATGGGAGGAGGGCAAAAATGTTTATTCGGAAATCTTCTGGCATGGCCAAAAAGGTCCAGAGATAGATTGGCAACATGACAACAAACAAAGGATATGGTGGCTTTTCATAGTCATTTTGAAACATTAAAATACTTGTTTCTCTGTTCCATTGCCAGACCACATAATCATATAAATCTATCTTTGTGGTACAGAAAAAATTAAAAAATTAAGAAGAATACAAAATAGAACAAAGAAAATAGAAAATATAATAAAATGCAACATGTTCACACAAGTCCACAAAAAATGCAATATGAGTAATATTCAAGAGAAGGTTTGCTGGAACAACCAAGTTATAATCTGGTGACGAAAACACATTGCACACAGGGGCAGTCCATAGTCTCAGTGCCACCATATTGAATGCACTATTTCTAATCAATAATAACACGACATTACATGGAACTGCCATTTGACTCCAGTTTAAAATTTCTGAGTATAACTGGCTTTGTTTGCGACTCTCGGAATTCTCACCGGTTTGTCATCTAAGTTCGCTGCATTTTCTTCTTATTTACAGTCCCCTGCCGACAAACTGCCAGTCCACTATTCTGCTACTCTTCTCTCTTTTTCCCCCTTCTCTTCTCAGGCAACTCATCCCCATCCCCCTTTCTCAAGCAAGGTTCTCATTCTTCTTGCCTTTCATCCTTACAGAGCCTATCTTCTTTGTCCAGTATTTCCCCAGTTCTGCAATCCAAAGTCCCCATGCCCAGGTAAGTGTGCTTGGCCTGGGTGGTGTAACATGCAATTGAATCCTAGTATGGATCGCAGTGTGAGCTGGGCAAGAGGATGTAGCTGAATTAATAGAGTAGTGAGAAGTGTTGGCAACGTGATGGGAGTGATTTGGCCTACAAAGGCCACTGAGATATAGATGAACATGTGTGTGTGTGTGTGTGTGTGTGTGTGTGGTCAGTCCACCTTATCTCTGCTATCCACATGGATTTGGAGTGATCCACATTATTCTGGATACCCAGATCATGTGTGTCAAACTTCTGGAAAATTAGAAATGAGGCCTTTTTTTTCTTCAGAGCTCACCTGAGCTCAGCTCTGGCGTCTCGCAGGTGGGCAGCATTGCCATTCTAAGAGAACAAGGGAGAAGTTCATCGTGAGCTCCAGAACCCTTTTCCCCCCTAGAAAAATAGCACTTGGAGTGACATGGTACATGGACTTTGGAATAAGCAGAATACATGCAAAGGAAAACTGTTTCTTTGCAACACAAACTTGCACTTAATTTTGTCATTTATTTATTTGATTTGAAAGCTCACACTTTATCAGTTGACCCTAGGGGAAAAAACCAACAACAATTAAAAAAATGGAACTATAGAACATTGGCTAAGAGTTACCACAAATGCAAATATACAACTGGCAGTGAAATCAAGAAACAACTGGTACCACAATAACACAATCCACAACAACAACAACACCTCACTCATCTGACTGGGTTGCCACAGCCACTCTGGGCAGCTTCTAACACATAATAAAACATTTAACATTAAAAAAAACCTTCCCTATAAAGGTCTGTCTTCAACCTTCTAAAGGTTGTATAGTTACTTATCTCATTGGCTCAGGGGTTGCAAAACTCCATACCCCCCTACATTTCTCTGATGAAAATGGGGACATCCTAAGGTAAAGCAGGACATTCCAGGATGAAATCAGGAACTGGGATAGCTTCTCTAAATCCATGAGTGTCCTTGAAAAATAGAGACACTTGGAGGGTCTGCAATAGGCAGGTAGGTAAAGGGAGAGGCATTCCTTCAGATATTTTTCTTGTTTAGGTGTTTATATGTCAGCATCAGCAGAGCTCAGAAACATATACGCAACCAGCGCTTCTTCTTCAGGACCAGTGTTATATGGTTTTGACTGGCTAAAACATTCAACATACTGGCACCTTTATTTGGCACTATCAGTTTTCTGCTGAAGATAGTAGTCTCCATAGCTACATTTTGTAAAAAAAGAAAGATTTTTTTTTGGAGGGGTGTGCTACATGTAGTTGAACATCATACAGTGGTACCTCGGGTTACATTCGCTTCAGGTTACATACGCTTCAGGTCACAGACTCCACTAACCCAGAAATAGTACCTCGGGTTAAGAACTTTGCTTCAGGATGAGAACAGAAATTGTGTGGCAGTGGTGCGGCAGCTAAAGTGGTGCTTCAGATTAAGAACAGTTTCAGGTTAAGAACAGACCTCCAGAACGAATTAAGTACTTAACCTGAGGTACCACTGTAGTTACAGTTTCCGAACTGTCTTCAAGGTGCAGACCCAGAGAGAGGACATTACAGCTGTTCAACCAGGAGGTTACCAGAGTGTGGGTTACTGTAGCAACGCAGTCTCTGTCTAGGTGCGCAAGGCACAGCTGATAACAGGCCTTCCACACCACTGACATCCGCTGAGCTTCAGGTGATAATGCTGGACCTAGGAACACACCCAAGCTGTGTAACTGCTCTTTGAAGTAGGAAAAACCCCATTTGGAAGATGCCATCTACCTGATTCTTGGATACTCTGGTCTTTGCTTTCTTAGTCCTACATTCAGGATAGGTCCCTACTAAAGAGAGACAGAAAAGCGAATAGGCAGAGAACAGACAGGATGATAAACCACTCACCAAACAAAAAAGAAGAAGATTCCCAACTATTAAAAGCTGAATGTTTCATATTTTGATTCATTCAGGCTTTGTGAGCCCCAAATAGCACTTTTACATATTCAATTTTTTTCTCCATTGACTTTAATTAAGCTTGCCCCAGGCTGGCAATCCTGATGAACATGGTGAATGTTTTTTTTCTAAAGGTGCAGGCTCTCTACCTAGGCAGAGTTTTCCCGCCTCCGTTGAGCTCACCCAGCTGCTATTTAAACCCCATCGCTTATTATGTCATCAAGTTAAAACCTATGAAATATAAAACACCCATGTATTTAACTGCCACCCCATAAATATTTTCCACCTGGCGACTTTGTGGAAATTATCATATTATTCCCTTATTCAGATGTGCCTGAAGATGCTAATATCTGTGATAAGTGATTGCAAAGTAGATATTGTAGCTTCGGGTAGGCTGGGGCTTGCATCTAATACTATGAAAGGGTAGTTCAGGATTTCCATTCAGAATTATCTGGAATTATGGGTCTAGCTTCGGGGTCATTTAGCTACCTCAACAGTATGAACAGAATGATAGTTCAGAGGGATGGTTCACACACGAACTGTTTGTATAGATTAAAGATGTTGCACAGAATATATGTGGTGTCAAGAATGTGCACTTCTTCACCTCATATGAACACAGGGACAATGGCCAATCTAGCTTAGGGCTGTCTACACTGACAGGACTCCAACCTGGAGGTGTTGAACCTGGCATATTCTACATGCAAAGGAGATGCTCTAACACTGAGCTATGCCACAATGTAATATGAACCGTGTTCCTATGTCCATAAATGCAGATGTGAGCAGCAAGCTTCAATGCATGCTATGAAGGCGAAACAATGTATTTATTATTATTATTATTATTATTATTATTATTATTATTATTATTGAACAAAGTCGTGATTTCGAGTGGAGAAGTAGGGGAAAGGAAATGGTTGATGAAGAAAGAGATGAAACCTCTTGCCACCTACAGCTCACCCCTTGAAAATAGCACTTTCCTGAACTACAATTCACAGCGTGGTCTAGCAATCAATCTCTCTTCCAAGGGAACTCCGTCAATCTGCGAGGGAAATTGGGGTCTTCTAACAGCTCTCAGCGCCCTTAGCAAAACACATTTGCCACAATGCTTACAGTGTTACAATACTGATTTAAATGTATAGGATGGCGATTACCTCAGCCAGGCCTCCTCAGCAGTGGCACCCTAGATTTATTTCTTGATGGCCATTCTGTGCTCATCTCAGTACCAAGATAAAACTGCTTATTTGAAAGACGTTTTAATGACAGAAAGTTTGAGGGTACATCTGCTGCTGCTTATATTTATTAAACTGTTTGGCGCTGCTTTTTGGGATCTAGCTGTATTTGGATCAAATGTAGTTTAGTATGCTTTTGTTTTTATTTTGTTTAAGGAGTGGTTTGTACCTGCCATGGTCAGAGTGTTGGACTAAGGCCTGAGAGACCAGGGTTCCAATTCCCACTCGGCCATGAAGCCTAACCTACCTCACAGGGTTCTTTTGAGGATAAAATGGTGAGGGAAAGAACCACGTAAATTTATTACTATTATCATCTATTTATCATCTATTGCATTTATTACTCACTTCTTTTTCATGAGAAGTGACCCAAAACAACTTACAAAGGTACATCACACTGAGGTACCTTTAGAACCTTGGAGGAAAGGTGGGGTAGAAATGGAATAGTAATAAAAATAATAAAAATAAATGTTGGTTTTCTTGTACACAGTAATGTGGAAATGTAGAATACTAATATTCTAAAAAACAAATGACTAAGTGAGTACATTGGGATTTGTTATTATGGTACTTAATAAATAAAGAGGTGCATTTTGGGGAAGAACTTACAAATCTATGGATCTCTCCCAGAGTGCACCCTCACTGCAACCTACGTATCTGGGGCATATGGGAACTGAACCTATAATCTTGAATTCTGCGAATGCAGTAAATATTGTGTATAACAATGCACTGTGCCCCTACTCCCATTTGATGGGAGCTGTCTTTCCCATTCAAGAGAATGTACTGCCACTCTCGCCCACGTCAATAATGATTATGTTAGGGTAACTGTCCTCTTGACTCCAGTCAATACTGAAATTTATAACAAAAAAGGAGAAAAGACATTAATAAGATTTTCCCCTTAACATAGGGTTTATGTTAAGCACCCTGGTTTTGTAACTATGTGGCGGCACTTTGCAATTTCTGCCCCACAGAACCGTCAGAGAGAGAATCTCTTGACTTACGCTATGAACTTGATGGCACTGAGACTTACAGGGGGCTGCACAAATCTGGTTGAACAAAACTGTGGTGCCTGCCAAGTCGATCGTGCATCAAACTCAGTCCTTTCCATGCAGTGACTGCAAAAGTCACTTAGACAAAACTGGGCTCTTAAAATCCCTCAAAGTTTAATTTACTTTGTCAATTACAGTCCAACTGCTTGTTCCAGAGAAACATTACTATGATCTAGGGATTAATCAGCCAAAGCTGTTAATCAGTAGGGCTGGAAGATAACGGCACACTTTCTTTTTCTTTTAAAATGCAAAAATAAAAATAAATGTTTTGCTATAGAGTCTTAATATAAGAAGGAATGAAAAAAACTGTTGCTGATGTAACAACAATGGGTCACTTACCTTTATTAAACTGGAAAGTATATGAGACTTTCTTCTGTATCGCCCAAAGATTTTGATAATATATGAATGTATTTAATTTCAACCGATCATTAACCAATCAGTGAAAAGACAGATAATGACTCAGCTACAAGTCTCAGTTGGTTAGAATGTGGTGCTGGTGCTGCCAAGGCTGCAAATTCGATCCCTGTATGGAATAGGTGCATATTCCTGCATTACAGGGATTGGACTAGATGATCCTCAGGACTCCTTCCAACTCTACAACGCTATTATTCTAAGTCTTTAATCCACAGTCTGCTCTACTACCACCCCATTGACATGCATTACTAAGGCTGCACCCATGTGCCTATCACCCAAATTGCTCTCTATGATACATGATTGTACTGAAGGTAGGGCAAGTCCTGTGCAATATTTGCTCCCTGCTGCATGGCATCTCACACCTGTCAAAATTCCATCTTCTACCAAGTATTTCTTTGAGGAAAAGGAGAGGGTTTCCCTTTTTACATCAGGCCATCCTTAGTCGGGCAAAAGCTCGGCTTTGCCGTTTTAGCGAAGCACAGCGGCCATGACCTTTTCACAGAAGCTGGACCGAAATGATAACGAGTGGGGGCAGGGAATAGAGATATTTGGATCAGTAGTTTAAAATATCCTGTCTATTGCTTAGTGGCACATTTGCAGTCATCCCTGTTAATAACTCTAATTGTGTCAAAATTACTCCGTGCCAACTTCTCTGACCATGCTCTCCCTTGAAAGGAAGCTTGCCTTAAAAGCCAGCCGCAGACAATTCTTTTCCTGCAGAGGGTTAGGGATTCTCAATGCACATTCCGAGCCACACGCCCAAGTGCAAATAAGTCAACTACCACAGCTATTTAATCAGGAGCGTTTGTTGATTTGAGCAGAGCCCCTATGCTGTGAAATGAAAAAAGAAAACCAAATTTTCTTGAGCAATCTTGCCGTTCCTGCTTCAGGTGCTAGGGCCATTTCACTAAAGCAGCTCAGACGAGAATGTCATTAGTTCTTAAGCCCCAGGTGAATTTGCCACTGTTCCACATGATTAAGCCAGATAATTGTGTGTTGATAGCGAATGTGGTTGGTAAAATACAATTTCTGGGACCTTCCTAAACAAACACAATGTAGAAGGGAGTCAAAGTGCTGTCATTTCAGTCCTTTGTCACAGGCTTTGCGCCCTGCAGACACATCTCTGGCAAGGACCGGCGAGGAATTCGACGGCACGTCGCCGTTCTCTTAAAGGTGACCCGGCTCAGAGAGTGGATCGTGCATCTTTTGGCATTCCGTTCCGGGGAGGGGGAAACGCCATCTCATTAAAGGCGTTTGTGCAATGGAGCTGTACTGCTTTTAGCTTGTCTTAGACAATAAATGTAAGTGCTCCTTTTAAGTTTGTCTGGCAAAGCAGTTGTGATCGCAGCTGATACTTAAAAAGAAAGAGAGAAAGAAAGGGGGGGGGAGGAGACAAATGCTCATTAATAAGCTTAAATAGGACGTGCCAAAGATCCAAGCATAGGAGAAACATGTATGAGGTATTTGAAACACAGAATATAGAAATATACAGAGGAATTCCAGTTTGGGGCTTGAACACACATAATGCTTAGATTGGATTTATATGTAGAATGAAAGTGACTGCAGGTTTTGATTATCATTATTATTAAGTTTTAGGAACGCCCACTAATTGCGTGCCAAGGCCCCGTGCCTCGTTCCCTAGTGGATAAATAAAGCACACGAACAAGCAGATTTTGGTTTATGGGTTCAAATAGGCCACAACTTTATTGGTTACAGATGTGAGTGGTTTTGGCTTAGGCATTAGGTGATACCAGACTATATCCCGACTCCCGTCTGTCTGCAGGGAGTCCAACTAAGGGTAAACCACCAGTAGGGGGAGCCCTATGACTTACATCAAACAGGGGCACCCCGAGGAGTTCCCGTTGGGGTAGTGATACGGGCCTAGCCCACATCCGGGCCTCAGATAGAATCCACACCCCCAGATCCCATTAAGGATACCCTTAATGAGGAGGGGTAGGCAGAGGCTACAGCCTCCCTTCAATCCAGACAAAGGCTTACCCAATGCCTAACATCACATCATCATCAAACCTTTTACTGGCATCACATCCAAACATCCAAAACAAATCAATACAGAATTGCCACTTCCCCAGTGGCACAAAACATTTGCTAAAGGAAATGAGGCAGAGCAGTCTATCGTCACATCTCTAGGTCTCCAGGGAGACAAAGTTGTGACGATCTCTATGAGATAGGTGAAAACCAAATGGCTGGAGCCAATTTGACAAGTGGAAAAATTCCTGCCCGGTCCCAAAAATATGGCGACTAACATTAGTCCACAGCAAGGTTGTAACGCAGGAAAGCAGAAAAAGAGGACAGGTGGGAGGTAGATTTGGCGAAGGGTGCAAGAGGATGATCTCCTCGCCGGGCAGTGGTTTAAATTCCCCACGGCCATGCCCCCGTCACTGCTCAATGGTCACTGGGGCCTGCCCCTTGAGCAGGGCCCTGCCCAGTGCCAACAGCATCACCGAGGGGCCCGGGGCCCGGCTGCAACGCTGCCCACCCAATAAGTTGAGAGGACTTGGCAGTATCTCAGAACTACAAGCTCCTATGGGGGGATGTCATACAATTTAAATTATAAATATAAACACAAAATACTGTTTTGGAATTGGGGTTGGGCTGCATGCCCTCCTGGGCTGTCCCTTTCAGCCCTGCGGTTTTATAATTTTAAAATGTAGGTCTTCAGAAGAAAAGGAAGATGATGGTGATGATGATTAATGGTCAGACTAGTTTCTTTTCTTATGTAGATAGCCCACACATTCCTTTTTGCTGGGAAACTTGGTCTCTGCATAACTAAAGAAATAGTCAAGTACAGGTGATTTGTTGCCATTAGAGCTAATAGCTGGAGATCCTTCTGGAAAGTGTCTTCCTTGTCTGCTCTCCTGGCCATATCACCTCTGTCACTGGCAGTCTTGGGAATGGACCTTGAAAAGGACAGAGACTTGGCTGTCCTCTAGAAACTGCATGGAGCATCTGGATCTGTTGGAGTGTGAATACTGTGAGTCTTCCGTCTTATGTTCAGCATGTAAAGGTAAAGGTAAAGGGACCCCTGACCATGTTCAGCAAAATGAAAATTTTGTATAGTCAAAACACATTGGTTTCAGTGGCAGGTAGGATTGCTAAAGTCTTTTCTCCTTGATGCCCATGCCCTTTCTGTCTTCTTCTTCTTCTTCTTCTTCTTCTTCTTCTTCTTCTTCTTCTTCTTCTTCTTCTGCCTAATGTGTAAAGCTGAATGCACAGAAGTTAAAGGTGCATAAGTTGTAGGCTTACTGTATCACAGAAAATGCTGCAAGCTTCCAGTGGCCTTCATTCCAAGGAAACAAAACCCAGAGTATGCACTGGCCCTCTGAAATCTCTTGCTGCTCAGAAATGGGTATGCAAGGTTCACTTAAAAATATAAATGTTAAACACGGGGAGCAATACCCAATGAAGTAATTTTGCTAGGGCAAAGACTCCTCTCCTGGTGTGCCCTGTGACCCCTAAAACTGCTCTGGTAACTCCCCCCCCCCAAACCTGCAGAGCAGATTTGGGAGGAAGAGGGAGGGAAGTTCTGTTGCACAGGCATAAATGATTGCACTTGTGGAATCACTTCATTGGACACCATCCACAGCTTGATAGTGTCCACTGGTGGGTTGGGATCTAAAATGGTTTTTTGATTTAATATACAGGGGGTGCATCAAAATTACTATTTCGGAAAATGGAAAGAGCAGAGAGTAGAATAAAGAAAGGGAAGGTAACCAGCAATCCTATATTGCTAACTTGGACCACTGTTGTTGTTGTTTAGTCATTTAGTCGTGTCTGACTCTTCGTGACCCCATGGACCAGAGCACACCAGGCACTTCTGTCCTCCACTGCCTCCCGCAGTTTGGTCAAACTCATGCTGGTAGCTTCGAGAACACTATCCAACCATCTCTGTCATCCCCTTCTCCTTGTGCCCTCCATCTTTCCCAACATCAGGGTCTTTTCCAGGGAGTCTTCTCTTCCCATGAGGTGGCCAGAGTACTGGAGCCTCAGCTTCACGATCTATCCTTCCAGTGAGCACTCAGGGCTGATCTCCTTAAGAATGGAGAGGTTTTGATCTTCTTGCAGTCCATGACACTCTCAAGAGTCTCCTCCAGCACTATAATTCAAAAGCATCAATTCTTCGGCGATCAGCCTTCTTTATGGTCCAGCTCTCACTTCCATACATCACTACTGGGAAAACCATGGCTTTAACTATACAGACCTTTGCTGGCAAGGTGATGTCTCTGCTTTATAGGTGAGTCTAAAAAGATGAATATTGCTATATTATTATTGTTATGTTACTTTTAATCATGTGTACTATGAAGTGGCAGGACAGTTTTACAAGCCCTATTTTATGTATGCTTATTTTACAGATGGGAAACTGAGACCTCCCTCCCTGAGGTGTGGCTGCAGTGGGACTTGGACTTAACGTTTCACAGATCCATATTTAATCTCCTATCCAATGATCCCAGTTTCACATGCTGGGAACAGCTATTCCTGGTTGCATCAAATCCAGGGTAGAGTTAGGATCTAGGGCTACCCTTCTAGGTTAGTTCTGGGGCAGTGAGTGCCTCATTCAATTGGACTGTGCTTTCCCCCCAATGTTCGTTGAGGTTTCTGATTGGTTGGAATGGAGAAGGATGTGGTCCAGTGTACATCTATGAATGTTACTGTAAACAGGACAGCAAGCTTGGCACTTCACTTATTGATACGATTTCTTACCTGCCCTTCACCATAAGGTCTCAGGTATGGTTTCAACAACATAACCATGCAATTTAAGACAAGCAAAACTGTTTATATAATTATATCGGTCATGCCATCTGTTTCTACTGTCCACAGTGCAAATGGTGGTAAAAGGATCATTAAGGCCCAGAATGAAGTATGCATGGCATGAAGAATGATGAGGCTGGAAAAAGGAATACCCACAAAATTCCACATAGTGCCAAATTTACTCTCTTGACTCAACCTTACCTGCCATCAGGGCAATCTTTAGTGACTCCACAGAGTTCATCATCATCATCATTAAAAGGATCAGCAACTGCAATACATGTTAAACATTTAGGTGAAACATTTTCCCCCATAAGGGTACCAGGGTTAGACCACGCAGCAAAAAAACAGCAAAGAATCTTTAGTCTCTTGTTAGTCTTTAAGATGACCCCAAGGCTCTTCAAAGTTTAACATGAGTTACTGAGAAGTGATGTACTCTTTGCATTCTTTCATTTCAAAATACGTTTTCCTTGCAACCAACCATATTTCATATTGCCAGCTATGAAATGCCATTACTTTTTCCCATCATGGGTGGGCAGGGGATGGATACAAAGGACAGTGTGCAGGTCTGTTTAAGCAAAATTCTGCTCCCTCCTCAAAAATAATAATAATAATAATAATAATAATAATAATAATAATAGGTAGGTAATATTATTTTCCAAGATGGGTTTCCCCAAGAGACAGCAGATGATTAGATTCAGAGGGGAGAGTGAGGAAGTTAAACTTAACATTCTCCATGTGCTAGGGTCTCTTTTTAAATCTCACTGCACAGATATAATAAGAGTAAACAGCTATACATAATATATTATCATGTGCCTTCAAGTTTCAAGCTCAGATCTTGCTGGCGCAATAGAAGAGGGGATGGTTTTTGTCCATCAGAGCATATTTAGACATGAACTTGCTCATTTTAGACCCCAATAAGAAGATATCCATGAAACACTATCATCTATCTATCATCTATTATCTATCACCTATCTTGCTTCATTGATACATTCTTATAGGAAGATGATAGATGATAGATGATAGATAGATGATAGATAGATTATAGGTAATGATTTTTTGGGGGGTGGGAGTAGGATGTATGCAAGATCTTCCTAACCCCTTGATCCAGCAAGTGTTTAAATATAAGCCAGGCTAGTTTTCTGTGTTGAGGTGGTCACCTGTGTGATGGGCCATTAAGGTTATAAGAGAGGGAGCAAATATTTCCTATATCCACTTTCTTCATGCCATATACAATTCTATTAACTTCCATCATGTCAGTTCTTACTTGCCTTTTCTCTAGATGAAAACGTCCGAAATGTTGCAACCTTTGAATTCCTCCACCGCCTTGATCATTTTGGGCTGCGTTCACATAGCAGTTTATTCCAGTTTATAACTATTCATTTCCACGTTATATCTGAGCTTTCACATGATGCAAAAGCCACTTCCAGAAAACTAACGGAATGTAGCACTTGTTGAGCAAACATTTCTGTGTTGCTTGAGTCCAGAAGAAAATCTATTCGCAGTCCCCTTAACCTGTAAAATTGTAGGAGTAAGGTGATGAAAGTTGGGGTGGTATTCTGGCATAGATTTCTTGGGTGACCCATGCGGTGGGGGGGACAGGATAGAAGCACACATGTGTCAAAAGAATGCAGGACTAGCAACATTGCACAATGCCATTCACTGTTGTGTTGCACCATACCCACTGGTGTGAGTGAAATTTAGTGTGACATGTCAGTATATTGGTCAAAAAGCCTCAGTTTTATAACTAAAATGAACATTAGAAAATGGGACAGAAGCAGGAGCATTATAATCAGGAAAATCTAATATCCAATAATCGGGAAAATCAGAAAAACTAATACAAGATTCCCCATTTCTGAATGCACCCTTGTCTGGCCTTTTCCAACTTTGCAATGTTTCCACTCTTTTTCACTTTGACAAAGAAGAATCTAACTTTTCGAGAGAGTGAATGGCCAATGGTAGCACACTCAGACACTAATTTGAGGTCATGCAGGTCTGGTCCAGAATTCTAGTCCCCACGGACCACATTCATTCTCATTTAGCAAAGCAGGTGCCACTTTCCAATTGTACAAAACAAGAACGGAATTAATTGGGTTATGGTCTCCGTGTGGCCAATAGGGCCTTAATTGTATGACTCAATTTGATTCTAATGAAATGGAAATTTTAATTTTAATGGGAACTCATAGGTCGAAATCACCAGACACCACACTAAATTGTTACTTTTTCATACTTAACCATGTTAACTGAAGACACCTGAGGCTTGGGGAAATTACTGAAAAGTTTCTGCATTTCTGATAATATCTTGGTTGCTCCTTAAACCCTCCATAGGGACAAGAAGATCCTGTAAAATAGTGATTGGATTTGTCATGCAGAGAACTGTCGATCAATTTTTTTTTCCTTTTTAAAAAGTGATTATTAGATCCCATTATGAAATATGCATTGTAGGCATATATTCCACTGAGAAAGGAGACAAAAAGTTGATATGCGGTTCCATTTTCACCGATGAATTGCAAAGTGGTGTCAGTTTTGTTGTTTCACTAATTAAATAGTTTACTTATGAGAGGTGCAATTGTAACGCACTGTTCTTCGGCAGGCGTATGTGTGTGAACCCTGTCAGGGGGGAAAATTCCTGATTCGGCAGTAAAATAATACAAATTCAGAACAAATAAAAATCAAATCTGTGATCTGAGTAATTCTGTGGGAAAAATTCCTAGGTATTGATCCAGGAAAAAACACACATTGGCTCAAAAGGGCAAAATGCACAGCTAGGCATTCAGGCCTGTGCTTCATGTCCTTCTTGTACTGGGTAGTTGGGTCTTTTATTCAAAAGAACCAAGTAGGAAATGTTTTAAGTAAGTATGTAATATATATATATATATATATATATATATATATCAAATAGAATCATAGAAGTGCAGAGTTGGACCACGAGGGTCAACTAGTCCAGCCCTCTGCAATGCAAGAATATTTTGCCCAACATGGGGCTCAAACCCACGACGCTGAGATTAGAGAGTCTCATGCTCTTCCGACTGAGCTGAATAAAACATGGATATTTCACCACAGCTTTCACCACATTCTGTGCAGCATTGCAGTTTCCTGTAAAAGCTCCTATTGAAAGTATCCATTTAAAATCTTACTGTACAATGAGCCAAATTTTACCGTGTAGAAGTTCGCTTCCGAGAGAAGAGTTAAAGGACCTCTTCTCTCAGAGCTGTCTTCGCACTCCCGAAATGAGCAATTGAGAGGGAAAGCAAAGGGAATTTTAAATAATATGAAATAATTGTGGCCAAATAGCCTTGCTATTCCCTTGAACTATTAAATCTTCTTAATGCCTCTGCATCTAAAAAAAGAAAGAAAAGAGACTCCAAATGGGCTTAAACAGATTTGATGAATGTGGAACTCATCTCAGGGGCTAGCAACATTTCTGGCAACTACGGTTAAATTGATTTTGTACATGAACACAAATCATTAGAAAATTGGACCCTTTGTGTTTCAAACGACTTTGGGTGGTGGTTAACCCTTGGTAAAATGAGCTGTTTCCCCTAATCATAGCTTTGAAAGGTGGGCTTTTTGAAGAGAGGACTGATTTCACATAATCTTTATGTATCATTTCAGGGTTTTCAAAGGTTCAACATTCTGGCCACTGGCATTTGCTTGTCCTGCTCTTAACTACGCTTAGTAGTTGCACGGAGCTTAAGAGCCCAAGGCAAGTCACTATCGCAGAGCCTCCTGTCTGCAATATGGGGAGAATAGTAAAAGCTGGACCAAAAGTTCTGCTGAGAAATTTCTATTACTATTATTTAATTCATATTCCGCTTAATTGGCAAGGCGGCTTCCAACTGGTTCACAAGTATAAAACAAATCACGGAAACACACACACACCATTAGAATGCACAATAAAACAATTCCATCAAAACATTAAAACAGAACTCTACAGTTAAATGTCCAATGAAACAAGCCCATAGAGAGAGAGAGGGAGAGGGAGAGGGAGAGAAACATTTTCAGAGGAATGGAGAGATTAATCAGCAACAGAGGTTTTCCCTTTACAGTGGTACCTCGGGTTAAGTACTTAATTTGTTCCGGAGGTCCGTTCTTAACCTGAAACTGTTCTTAACCTGAAGCACCACTTTAGCTAATGGGGCCTCCCGCTGCCACTGTGCTGCCGCCACGTGATTTCTGTTCTTATCCTGAAGCAAAGTTCTTAACCCGAGGTACTATTGCGGTACCCTAAAACCACTTCTAGTAGAATGGGCCTCATCCTTTCACCTCCTGGTAAGCAGCAGTGATCTGTTTGCCAGGAAGTGAGTGTAATAGCTCTGCCCCATCCAGCAAGCTGTTTCTGGTGGTTTCCTGGGCATTAGTCCTCTGTTGGAACAGAACAAACTCCAGGGATCGACATTTGAAGACATTTCTAAAGGTCCCAGTAAATTTCATTGCCAGTGGTGAACTCAACAGCAACGTTCATAACACGACATGCTTCCTCTAAATCGTATGCGAAGGTAAAGAAAGGTAAAGGTAAAGGACCTCTGGATGGTTAAGTCCAGTCAAAGGCGACTATGGGGTTGCGGCGCTCATTTTGCTTTCAGGCTGAGGGGGCCGGCATTTCTCCACAGACAGCTTTCCGGGTCATGTGGCCAGCATGACTAAACTGCTTCTGGCACAATGGAACACTGTGACGGAAACCAGAGCACATGGAAACGCCGTTTACCTTCCTGCCACAGTGGTACCTATTTATCCACTTGCACTGGTGTGCTTTCGAACTATAATAATGATGATGATGATGATGATGATAATAATAATAATAATAATAATAATAATAATAATAATAATAATAATTTATTTATACCCCGCCCATCTGGCTGAGTTTCCCCAGCCACTCTGGGCGGCTTCCAATTGAGTGTTAAAAACAATGCAGCATTAAATATTAAAAACTTCCCTAAACAAACTGCTAGGTTGGCAGGAGTTGGGGCAGAGTAACAGGAGCTCACCCCATCAGAAGGAATCAAACTGCCAACCTTCTGATCAGCAAGCCCAAGAGGTTCAGTGGTTTGGACCACAGTGCCACCTGCACCCTAAATCGTATGCAAGCCACTCCCTGCAAGCTGACTCGTGTGCAGATTTATGACAGCGGTCAGTTTCAGGCAACCATTTTGCTCATGAGGAGTTCCCTTTGCTACTAGAACAGTGTGTTTACTAACATTCAAGCTTTGAAAGACGAGTTCAAAATCTGAACTGCTATCAGTCTGGCAAGATGGAAATAGAAAATTGGGAAGGGGGTATATGTGACAGGTGGCTTTGAGAGCCTCAGGCCCTGTTTGGAAAGTTGCCTTTAATACCCATTAGGAATCTGGGTGAAGGTTAAACTTGTCAGGCGGTGAAAAATGGAATCGGTGTTGGCTGACCTGCGAGAAGGCCGTAAAGTTCTATTCTTCACAATAGCAAGATATATTATTGCTGTAACGCCATTATTCCGCTCCATCACTTTTAAACCTTGTTCCCATTATCTACAAGTTAAATATAACCCTATGTAAAAACAGGAAGGACAGAGCTAAGTTGTCCGGCTTAACAGCACACACTTAAAACATAATAGAGCACTTGTTACTGTATTTTATGGAACGGAAACTCCAAATGTAAAGACGTATTAAGGAAATATCTCAAAGTTATTAGGAAAGGATATTTACAATTACAGATTGCTTTATATTATGCTTTTATGAACATCTCAGGAAATGAAATAGCCCTCAGCTGTAGCGAGTGAAGAGGGAGGTAATTTTCCTTAATACGGGTGATAAAATTAATCTGATTGAAATCGCTAGCGATTATTTCACAGAATACTGAGTGGCAGTACAATCACTTACACTCTTTTATATATTTTTTTTTCAGTCAAAGCTCGTGTAGATGAAAGCTAATTACAAAGTAGTGATGTGAAGCGCTAAGGAAATAGTTTGTGTATAGCAGAGAACAGGCACAGCTAATTGGGGTTTGTGATTACACAGATTGTTGTTAGGGAGAATTAACTACCAGCAGTCTCTCCTGCAAAGCTCCTCATCAAGGAAAATAAAAATAGACACTAGATCTGTTATTTATCTAATTATGCCATGAATATTTTCAGTCATATGGTTTGTTGTTCAAAAACCTTCGGTCCCCACGCTGCTGGTGATCAAAAGTATCCATAGGAAGTTTTTGACATTGGGCATTCTTCCAATTACCTTGCCTTAAACCTCTTGCCTGAGGGTATTTTGCAGTTACTTCTATCTCCCCACCCCCAGTTGCATTCCTACTGTATTTTCAGCACAAGTGATGTTACTCCTGAAAAAACAATGCACAGTCTTCCATTGAGTTTTGTTTTGTTTTTAAGCCGTTTGTGTTTCCATCTCTCATAATGTGCAACGTATTCCCAGACGACTGCCCTAGAATGCTTCCCTGTTAACACATTTATTCTGGATTCCTCACTCTTCGCTCACTCACTTTTTGTGGGATCTCCACACATCATTGTCATCAAGTCATTCTCCTGTGCTTTTCTCCCTTTTCGATGGGGAGAAATTCGGTTTGGTTCACACTCGAAAGAGAACCTACCCACTTCACACTTCCTGAAACAATATGCAAATTGAAATGCAGCCACCTTTGAAATTCACACTTCTCTGAATTTTGCGGCATGAGTCTCTATCAAAAAAAGCTAAGGGAAATGTGTGTATCAGGGGAAAGTGTGCATAAGAACACACATGTTGCTGAAAATTACATACAAAATTGGAGTATATTGGAGGAAATGACGCGCAAGAGTGTGTACAACAGACAAATATTATTATTATTAATAAAAGAAAAAATGCATACTAAAATGCTGATGAATTCAGCGCTGTTGAAATGTGCCTGAAAATGCTGGTGAACTGTGAGGACTCCCCCCTCTTAACAAAACAGTTTGAAACCTGATGCTCAAACACAGTAGAGTAAACTTAAGATCAGAAAAAGAGGATCTCAGAGAAACCAGCCCTACACTCTGCTTCATTTTCTGATATGTTCATAAAAGCACAATACCATACTGGCCTGAATATAAGCCTCACTTCCCCCCCCCAAATTCCAACCGTGAAAAGTTAAAGTGTGGCTTATATTAGTGACCTTACGGTATGCAGCCAGGAGTGAGGGGCAAACAGCGCCAGGAGCACGGCGAAGCAGCGCCCGCCCCACGCATAGTCCCCCTTCCTCTCCCCCAAGGCCAGAAAGGGAGAGAGCGAGGAATGGGAAAGGCCGTCAGCAACACAGCGCCCCCCCCCCCCGTATGCAGACAGGAGCAGCAAGGAAGGGAGTGGCTTATATTCGGTTATTTTTTATTCCACCCCTCCAATTTTAAAGGTGCGGCTTATATTCAGGTGTGGCTTATATTCCAGCCAAAACAGTATAAAGCAATCTGTAGTGCGATGTTTCAAGTGGGGCCTGATAGCTACACACCTTCATTTCTGCTCCTGAACACACTTTCACTGTTACCTTTCCAGTCAGCAGCCTTGCAAGAACATTGCTTTTAAATCCGTTTATTATTATTATTGTTCTCAGTACCCTTTTTGCCCACATTAATTCAAAAGTTCATGCAGTAACGCTTAATGGTAACCGAGCCTTCGTTTCATTGAAGTGTAAGTGTGAAAATGAAAAATGAGATTTTTGAAATGAATAAATTGTGGGGTTAAGAAAACAAGCAATTCAAGAGTGGGAGGAGATTCTTTCTTCTCAGCGCCACCTGTGCAGAGACTCTCAGTTTGCATTTCTTAGTGCAGAAAGTATTGATCTGATGTGTAGAAATCTTTCATATTCAACTTAATTCAAGAAGGTTCTGGAAGCTTCTCTGCGTGAAAGAAACAAGCAGAAGGTTCATGATGTCTGGGTTATTCCTTCAGAGAAGATGAGTCCAGCTGGTGTAAACTGGTTGTCATCTCTTTCTGTCATGGTCATGCAGACTATAATAGTGAGGCCAGAAGGAGCCTGGGTTTCACTTTCGCTTTCTATCTCTCTTCATTCTGGTGTGGTGTTCTGCACATAGTATGCTTAGTGTTAAGGTTTAGACTTATTATAAGTTATTGTAAGTTTATGTTAAGTCTGCTGCAACTGGATCTCTTATGGACAGGGCCAGTCCTGGAGGCAATTGGATTTGTGACCATTATGCTCATTTGCCTTCACAGTAGCAGTAAAGCTCTGCTGGATGAAATACAATTGCCTCTGGTCTATTTTTTTGGGAATCCTTCAACGTGTTTAAGTCATTACTCTGCTAACTATACATTGGAATCTACTCTGGATCAATACTGAGTAGAATTCCAATGACAGAGACCATTCACAACGCCATCCCAGAGCCAGCCTATTAGATGGTGTCCCATGCAAGCTTACCACTTCTGATACAAGCCCTTGCCAAATTCATTCCCCTACATTGTCTCTGGGCTCCAGGCATTTTTTCTGAAAATAGGGACATCCTACCATACCCTCCTAAGGGACGCGGGTGGCGCTGTGGGTTAAACCACAGAGCCTAGGACTTGCCGATCAGAAGATCGGTGGTTCGATCCCCGCGATGGGGTGAGCTCCCGTTGCTTAGTCCCTGCTCCTGCCAACCTAGCAGTCCGAAAGCACGTCAAAGTGCAAGTAGATAAATACTTCCTGCAGCAGGAAGGTAAACGGCGTTTCCGTGTGCTGCTCTGGTTCACCAGAAGCGGCTTAGTCATGCTGGCCACATGACCTGGAAGCTGTATGCCGGCTCCCTCGGCCAATAAAGCGAGATGAGTGCCACAACCCCAGAGTCGGCCACGACTGGACCTAATGGTCAGAGGTCCCTTTACCTTTACCTTTAAGGAGGGTAAACAAAGCATGCATTAGATATAGCCCAGAAGATACAAGGGCTAGCCCAGAGCCCTAGCACAGTACCCAGACAACCAGAGTCCATGCAGCACAATCCGTTTTATTTTCTTTAAGAATAGTGGTTGAAAAGGAAATGTGCATTGTCTCAGTCAAAATTATGGGAAAACCACTCAATGCACTACAACTGTCTATCTGTCTGTCTGATTTCTTCTTCTTCTTCTTCTTCTTCTTCTTCTTCTTCTTCTTCTTCTTCTTCTTTTTCTTCGTATTTATATCCTGCCTTTCTCCCAAGTTGGAATTGAAGGCAGCTTAAAACATGTAAAACATTATAAAATACAAAGTATTAAAAAAAAACAAACTTAAAGGAATAATTAACACAATTCAAATCAATAATTAAAATCCAGTTTGCCCTGGCAGCAGCCCTTTTGTCACTTGAGGTGAAGGAGGGAAGTGCCGTCCTGCTGCTGCTGCCTCCACCTCCAATTTTGGGTAAGATCTCACCCGAAATTGGCACCAATACCAGCACTGCTTCTTCGCTCTTGGCGGAGGTGGCACGGCAGGCTGTGCAGGCTTCACCTTGGGGGGCTTGCATTGCCTGAGGTGGCGGCAGCACCCTGCCTGCTGGGTGCACCAGCCCTGGTCCCAGCCAACAGGGCCAGAAGTCAGGGATGCTGGAAGCTGGAGTCTAAGAAACATTGGACAGTCACAATTTTCTATGCCTGGGCTCAGAATTCCTTCCATTATATAAAATCACCTTCCTGGGGTCCCTTGGTAATGAAGATGGTTTTCAGTAAGCCTGAATGATTCAGCAAGATAACACAGTCTTTTCTCTTCCAGTGCAGAGTTAACCTTTCCATGTACAGTTCGGGGTCTGTCACAAATAATGTGTATTAGTAATATTACATCTGTTCATAGAAATGAGAGTTGATGACATCTGAAGGCAGCCCTGTTTAGGGAAGTTTTTAATGCTTTACTGTATTTTTGGTTTTTATGGAAGTCACCCAGAGTGGCTGGGGAGGTCCAGCCAGATGGGCGGGGTATAAATAATAAATTATTATTATATTATTATTATTATTGTGTTTTTAATATCCTGTTGGAAGCTGCCCAGAGTTGCTGGGGAGGCCTGGCAAGATGGGCAGGGTATAATAAATTATTATTATTATTATTATTATTATTATTATTATTACGTCAAACCTCTACTTACCACCGCCTCTTCTTATGGTTGTTCCAAGTCGCAACTGCGGCAAACCCAGAAGTAACCGGTGGGTTTGCCGCCATTCACGCATGCGCAGGAATGGCGATTGCCATTTGCACATGAGCAGAAGCGGGCAGTGGCCCCCCACGCCTGTGCACAACAGCACCTCTCCCAGCGACCCGTTTCAACCTCCGAACGGACCTCCAGAATGGATTATGGTTGCAAATAGAAGTTCCACTGTATTATTATTATTATTATTATTATTATTATTATTATTATTATTATTACGAACTACTAAACCATTTGGCTTAAGAGTTTTCACTCAGTTTGGTCTAGCTGACCAGAATGGAAGAGCTAATTTCCCCCATTGAAAACAATGGAACCTACAAGTACTTAACAATGATAGGGCAGGACCCAGTATAATTACAAAAGTAAATAATAATAATAATAATAATAATAATAATAATAATTTTATTCATTTATTCATTCATTCCCTGCACACTCTGGGCAGCTTCCAACAGAATTAATGATGATAATAATAATAATAAAGCATAAAACATCAGACATTAAAAACTTCCCTAAACAGAGCCGCCTTCAGAAGCCTTCTAAAAGTCAGGTAGTTGTTTATTTCCTTGACATGTGATGGGAGGGTGTGACGTTACCATTTATGAGAGAGTGCTGGAGGGGAAATAGTTAAATAGGCTGCACAGACAGGACCCAGGGGGGTGGAGTCAGTGGGTCTATAAAACTAGTTCTGGGCCACCAGGTGGCGCGTTGGAAGATGGCCGACAATAACATCTCTCTGACCCATATGAGGTTATTAAGGGGCTGCTATGGGAAGTATGCAGTCTTCCTACCCCCCCCCAGGAGATGGGGGGGCGCTGCCTTGCCAGCGGTGTTCACAATGCACCCCCTGATCCGAGAGATGGGGGTGCTGAACACTTGGCACGAGCCCTCGGTGAAGTCAGATCTTCCTGACGCCGATTCCAATTAGCGCGTGCTGGTTGCTTCAGCTCGGAATTATAATTGGAAACATATGATTGGAAATGAAGCTGAAGCACATACATCAAGTAATGCTCGAGAGATAAGACAGCTGATTAATGGATCTCTATGACCGGAAGTGACGGATGGATAAGTAAATCTTCTGATGAATCACCACTAGGAGACTGTATGTTTGGAACGAAGGGGGGGGGTGTGGAGGAAAAAACTTTTTTTTTCTTTGCACGATGTGATATTAATAACCCTTCACCCCAGATAGAAATAAGATCGTTGTGTTTTTATTAATCACAAGCAGGAATTTAAGAACTGTGTGGGATGGATTATAACAGGAGAGAGGATTGGTGAACGGTGAGAAAGAGGAAATTTTTTATGACGCAGTTAAAAAATGGCGTCTCGCCAAGATAGGCTTGCCGGAGAAAGAAGGACAGGGGGAGGAGAATCAGGATTGTTCGAAAGGGAAGGAATGTTGGAACGCAAGCTTGACCTGACAGAGCCCCGTGATTCATTTGATTTATTTGGCAAGCCTGAGAAAAATAAAGGACAGACCGAAGATTAATTTTGTTTATGGAAGCGTTGAACAGAGGCTGTCCCTGAGCGATATGATCTTTGAAGAGTACAAAACCCACACAGAGATGCCTGTTTTCAATCTGCTTGTGAAAATCATCAGAGATCGCAAAGAAAGGAATATACGATAACAACAAGAAGAGAAAGAAAGTAATAAAGGACTATCCGGATCGAACTGGATAGAACTGTCTAATTAAAGCAGTAATATAAGTGATGCTTGGACTTGTCCGGAGTTTTGGACTCATGCGGAGCTTGATGTATGGGTACCCCCAACAAAATTTAAAATTTGGCTGTATAATTTGGAACTAATGTGATTTGGATAATGTGATGTGATTGGCCTGTTAATAATTTTTTTTTAAAAAAAAAACTAGTTCCGGAGGAGTTCGTTGGGAGTTGTGGGTGGGTAGTTGGTTTGAGTGGGTTGGCTGGTTGGGAAAGGCAGTTGGCAATAGAGAGACAGTTAGGGCAGTTGGTCCATGAGTGTGGGGTGGTAGCAGAGATAGAGAGAGGAACATAAGACTAAGAAAGTAAACATGAACACAGTTTGGTATGCTGTAAAAGTTTTGTTTTATGTCTGAAATAAAATACACTCTTCTTTATTAATTGAAAAGCTGACTGAGACTGAAGTGATATTACCAGGGAAGACCTGGTTGGTGGCAGCGGATTAGTGGTGTACGGGTCAATAGTCCGTGAGATGACCGGGGGCTCCGTACTAACGCCACAGAGTTATTCCACTAGGCAGGCGCCACTATCGAGAAGGCCCTCTGCCTGGTTCCCTACATCTTTAGTGTAATATAACCTTTACTTTCCTAAGGGGTTTAAAAGTGTGTTAGGAAAAAAATGGTTTTGGTTTCAATTGGACTCACTGTCTGAGGTTCCTTATGTCGCCATAGGGGCATGGTCTGCACACCAGAGGAAGAGATTGTCAGACTTGGAGGAACCCCACATTGTGTAGGAATGCAAAGAAACGAGGGATAACCCCCAAAACAGCCTCGTGAGCATACAGAATGCTGGCTGACTATTGGAGGGGCAAAATGGGGTGGAGGAATGCAACAAGTGAAGTGATGGCTAGTTGGCAGGAACCCTGAATCGGATCACACCATTTAGTTGCAGGACCCATTAACCACTGCCCACCCTTCCAAATGGATACTTTCCCATACAAATGGCAAACACATAGCATGTAAGGGAGGCAGTGGGACCATAGCTCATCATGCACCTAGCCTGTCCTGGGGCCTAATTTCTGTGCTGTAGCAATAATGGAAAATAGAAAGTCTCTGTTGATGCATTGCAGGCATGAGGCTTGTACATGCATTGGGCCATTTTCCCACCACCAACTCCACTTGCTTAAGTGGTGGTCCCATAACCATTTAGCAGACCATAATATCATGTCTGTGCGAATGCTTATCCCAAACTCCAGCTAGGTTTGAATAGCTGGGTCCAGTGTTCGGCAGCCCCTTATTAATTCAATACTGCGATATAACTTAAGCTCGCACAGAGTCCTCAGTACACTTGGTAATTTGTAACCTACTATTTACCAAATAGATAAGTGCACAATTAGATTAAAATCCTGTTAGTTTTGCTCCTGACGGTACTGCTTTTCTAAGTCTCCCAGGGTGTTAATTGATATATTTCCCTTAACAGCTACATACAGCTCTCTGTTAGACCGATGAAACATGGCATTTTTCTGACAGTGCTTGCGATTTAGAAGCCAGCCTCCTCTTAACATGCATATGAACTGGGATATTCAGCCAGAACAGCAAAATATTAGTTTGGCTGCATTCTGAAACCTTCAGAGAACTACATTGCTTATTGTCGAGCTTTCTTCTCAAAATGTCTCAGTTGTTCCACATTATTAGAAGAAAGAGGTGGTGGTGAACACTGCAATTTGTTCTTAATTTGCAGGCCAGTCTGGTGTAATGGAAGGGTAGAGTGTTTTGGTTTAAAATGTAAGACAGCCAATTCTCTGCTCAATCATGAAGCAATACCTTTGACCTCATCAAGCTGCTAGTTCTCAACATGAACCTGGCACCCTTTTATTATGGGGATAAGACAATATCCCCATTGTAAGTCGTAAGGGTAAATTAAAAGGATATTATAAAAAAGCAATCATTATTCTGGGAAAATGAAATTGTTTGAATGTTGCATTTCTGTATCCTGCTTAGAGATTTTGAAATATTAGGGAGTTTAGCAATGCTTTTTGAAAAAAGAAACTTAAACCCCCACACCCTGGCTGAAACTCGATAGAGACCTTTGTCCACTCATTATGTAAAGAAAAAAATAATACTAAGGATTCAGGTCTAAAAATGCTTATCAGGAATGTAAATCTGAGGCCTCTGGGTTGGGGGGCAGGAAGGAGATTTATTTCTGAGGCAAACATGTCTTGGGCCGTCTTCCACGTAATGATGCTTCTGTTTTCATTTCTTGAAATTTTCATTTTCAAATCCATCTTATTCGGAGTGAAGAAGTACACGCAAAATGCAACCAATATTTCATACCACGTAAGTTCATGATGTAAATATTATGCCACACAATCCATTTGTCTTTAAGATGCTCTATTACTGTTACTACTGGAACACAAAAAACATCATGTCCCTTACGGACTCCTTTTAGCAATTGAAAAAGGAGGCGAGGAGCATCCTGCGGCTTCTTAAAGATAAGGCACATGGTGGCATAACCACTTACACCACCAATCTCACAAAAAATCTCACAGACAGGTATCTTTCTTCCTATGGGACACCAGAAGGACATCATACTAAAAGGACTGAAGTGTGAAATGTTGGAGTAGAATTTGTTGGCAAGTCTGAGTCTACTGTTTAGGAGCCATTACAGGTGTTGGGAAGCCAGGAAGATTGTGTGCTGATGATGTGAATCATTGCTCTGCTTACCATGTATACATTTGAGAGTCAAACAGAAATTTCACAGACTGTGCCTCTTACCTGCTCTTCTGCCCCTACTCTTTACAGCTTTATGCATGCCAATGAAGAATACACTTCATGCATAAGGATGGAAAAATCTGTCAGTTTCAGTTTCTCAGTTATACCAATCTTAAGTTAGTTTGCCACATTTCAAGATCAGTTTGCATTTTGACTTCTTTTTTTAAAGTCTTTATGAAAATTCACAAACTATTTAGGCTATATTTCTTCTAAATATACGTTCGGTACACAATTTTGCCTGACGCACATATTTATTAAATCAATTTCCCTTAAAATAATGGATTTCTGTATGCTGCATGCATTTTTATACACATTTTCCTTAATACACACATATTTTGGTAAGTTTCATGGTTGGAGAATTGCAAATCACAAAAGTGTGAATTTTCAAGGATTGCTAATGTTTTGGATTGCTTAGTGTT
Organism: Podarcis cretensis; assembly: GCF_951804945.1. NCBI lineage: Eukaryota > Metazoa > Chordata > Lepidosauria > Squamata > Lacertidae > Podarcis > Podarcis cretensis. Next base: position 77,548,151 of record NC_137173.1, read on the forward strand.
TTGTAAAGTGCAGATCAGTTAAGTTTGCATAAAAATGTGAACCAAAGAAAATTTCTTTCTCATTCATAGTCATCCAGATGATGGAGTAGGCTTTTGTCCATAAAAGCTTATACCACAATTAATCTCTATGTCTCTAAGGTACCACAAGTTTCCTTTTTATTTCCTCTCTTAAAGTACTACATTCAACAAAGCAGGATCTAGTCCACAAAACCTGGTGACATAATAAATCCACTGGTCTTTAATGTTCTCCAGGAATCTTCTTGGTTAAGGCTGAAATCCTGTGCGCACTTACCTGAGAGTAAGCCCTGTTGGAACACAGCAGAATTTCCCTGCGAATAAAATGCACAGAATTGTGCTGCATGTCACTTTCTTGTCCAGTAGGAGCCAAGTACCTCAGTAATCGAAATGGAAAAAGTAGTCGCAGGCAGTAATCTACCTAGCTAAGGCACCTTTTGCAAGAAATATCCAGCAGGGGAAGCTCTTAGCACACAAGTGGACTGGAAAACTTTAGTGAAAATTGGAGTGGAGAAAAGGAAGTAAAAGGGGAAAAAAATATAGACTCCACTTAAGAGCTATCCTTGCATATAATTAATGAGCACATATATTTGTTGAGTGCGATTGTATGTCTCAAATGCCATCTGTGGGCTACATAGTGTTTTGTCTGTTTAAAATTGATAAATAGAAGCGGTCTGCAAGGCCATGTGCGAGAAGGAATCCGTTCTTAGGGTGACAGCCTGCTTCTATGTCCCATCCCACCTTGTTCTAGCAAAAGCATCATTGTTATGTACACAAATTCTTCAGTGAGAACTGTGATTGTGCCCCATTCACCTTGGTGAGAGGAGAAAGAATTCCTAATTCCACAAATTCCATAAATGATAAATTCAATGTCTGCAGAAAGGCAGTCACCTAATTGCACACTGAAGCAGAAGAAAGCTTTGCAAATGGTATACAATTTTCAAAGTGTTCCAAGCCTTAGGCAAAAGCCTTTCAACTGTGTCTAAAACTGAATGATAAAATATGTTGTACAAATTATCTGTGAACAGGAAACATGTGGTAGTGGCAGGGGACTGAAATGTAACACTTGTAAAGAAATGGGAACTGCCAGTCATTTATATACCCTTTCCCTTTTTCTTTCGCTTACAAGTTCCATCATTTCCTTTTTAAATGCAAACTGACGTTCAAGTTTTTATAATAGGACGTTTATCAGATCTTGCTGAGCCAATTGCTGCTTTTGTATTTTAGAAAGAGAGAGAAAGGAAACCTTAAAAGGACAACAAGAGAAGCTCTGCATGGAAGCAAAAAGGCCTCATGGTGTCGGTCCCTTTTGCTACAAGATTTCTGATTTATCATTTTGAGAGGACGCAACTGAAATGGGGGAAAAAACGGTAACTCTGGAAATCATGCATGACATGCCAATCCACAACACTGAAGGCCAAAGTAATCAAAAGTTTGAAGAAGCTTTCTGAAGTCTTCTCTCTCCCCCCCCCCCCCGTCACACACACACACACAAAATGGAGGGAGGAAAATGTAATGTGCAATTGCTGTTCAACAAGAAGCTGAAAAGCAACTATTTGGAAAGATTGTTTCTGCTCCTTCACACTTTAAATTCTTACCGGTAATGGTGTATCGTATGATAGCTCCTTTTTAAAAGATGTAATCTTCATCACCAATACCGACCACTGTGCACTGTGGTCCTCATTGATGGGTTTTTTTTTTGATAGATTATGTTTCAAAAAATGCTTTCAGATAGGGAGAAAGAAGTCCTGTGTTCTCTGTTTCAACTTCTGAAGGCATAACTCTATTCATGGGGCCAGTAGGAATGAGCGCCTGAAATGGTCTTCCTTCTATGCACATAGGGTTTCCAGTTTAGGGACAGGAAGCCTGAGGCTGTTCGCATCTTGGCCAGTGGTGTGACTTGTTTTCATGTATATGACGGGGAGCGTCTAGTCCCACTCATTCCCCCTGGCCCTATTCATGTATTTGGAACTGATCACCTGAACTAGGCTCGAGAAAGTGTATGGAACTAGTAGATTTATTGCATCAAATCCTTTCTTTGAAAATAATTATAGCGCGGTGCTTCTCATGATTCACCGCCATGTCAATTTATTTATAAGCCACATTCCCCACAGCTACATTTGTGGTCCAAGCAGTCCACATAAAAATAAACCAAAACCAGTCTAAATACAACAGAACAATAATAGGTAATAAAAATATATAATATCACCATCACCACCACAACAGAACACTAGTCACAATTAACACTTCATTGAACATGCATCAACATTAAAGTAAGCATAAACCTTGGTTAAATAAAAATATCCATTCAAAAGTAGCCCCCAAACTGATAATATTAGTGCTTAGTAACACCCAACCCAGTCTTTTATGCCTCAACCCAAAAGGACAGAAAGTGCACTCAGTTCCCCCCCTCCCCTCGATGTAGCTTCATTATGAAGGTTCGTAGAGCTGCAAAACAAGAGCTATCCCCTAATGGCAAACACAGAGTCTCTCTTCCTTTTATCACACATACCTGAAATCATACCCACCAACCTTAATTTTTAAAGGCCACCATCCTGCTCTCTCTCTGTGTGTGGGGATGCCTTTGATGTGTCCATTGTGGTTCTTTTAACACAAAAACCGAGGTAGTAATAGGGACTTGCTCTTGATTATGCACTTAATTTTATCCATGCACTTAATTTTATCTCTGCTATAGAAATTATTAAGTTGTCTTAAGCACCATTTCACTCATAATTGGTAATTTCATTGCTGTCTTTGTGGGAAGGAGAAGACCTTAGATATCACAATGACATCAGCTTCGGAAATGTTGGTAGCAAAGAGAAGTAACAATTTGTTTTAAAAGGAACCCACGGTAGTATTAATGGATACAGAAATCAAATGCCTCTCTAGGAAACATCTACTCTTGATCTTACCATGGGAAAGAGCTAGTGCAGGATTGCACTGAGAGCCTCAGTTCCTATTGCATTGAAAGCCCAATGATATATCACATCTTTCCCCCTCTAGTCAAACTAGTATTGTAATGATGAGGGGTAGAGTTGGGTGAGAAATTCAATTCACTTCACATTTAAAAGCAAACCTACCCGATTCACACTTTTCCGAAGCAACATGAGAACAAAAACTGTCATTCTCCAAAATTCACACTTCTTTGAACTTTGCAATGCAGTTCTCCAGCCAAATATGCATATTTTGGGGCAGAATGTGCATAATAATGCAAGTATTAGTGAAAATAACATACAGATAAGCATTATAACCACAGAATTTCTTTTGCAGAAATAGATATTTTAGGCAAAGTTATAAAAGTGTGTATATTAGGGGAATTCCAGATGGATGAATTTTCATGAGGACTTAAAAAATAATAATGTGGAAATGTGGAGAAATGAGATTGGAAAAATAAGAATCCAAAATGGACAGATCCACCCACCCCTAATGAGGAGTGAATGTTTTCATGTATGTGGAGTGGCTATATAGATGCTAATCACCAGTACAGTGAACTTGTGCTAATGACACCATATAAATACGCTCATGGTGATATAAAGAAGTAATCACACTTGGGTAGAAAAATATTATATGTCTAGCATTTGTACCAGATGATGATGTCAAATGTTCTAGTAGATTAGTTTGGAGCATAGGAAAAATCACTTTGTCAAGTAGCACTGCGTGTTGAAAACTCTACCAATGTTAGGGAAATATAATTCATAAAATTATTGTGTTTTCGTTGTTCCATTCTAAACCACTATACTTCAAATCTTCCCATATAATTCCAGAATCTTCCATCCTCACCGCTTTGACTGTTATCTACAGGAATGGCAATTAAGTCAAAATCATTCTGGTACTGCTTGGAAGAGTAATAATGACTCTTAAGTTTGATGATTCTTCTTCTTCTTCTTCTTCTTCTTCTTCTTCTTCTTCTTCTTCTTCTTCAAATAAAAAAGCTCTACGTTTGAATCTTATGCTAAATCAGCATTGTTTCCAGTGAAATATCTGCTAATCAGTGTTTGTTACAGGATACCCAGCAGGAACATATGCTGGTACACAAGGATTAAGGGCAAAATTGATGCCTGACACATGACTGCTGCCAAAGTGGTAGCCCCCTTCTCCTGTTTCTCATTCTCATTCATAATATTTAATTATACTTATCCAGACCATTCCCCTACCTTCACCAGCAGACCATTCTGTGGAGCATGGATGAATTTCACAGAGAAGTCTACCAAAACAGAGGGAGGAAGATTCTGCCATGGTACTGCCATTGTTTCTCTTCCCCAGATGATTTGAGAATGGCCACCTAAGCCTTTACAACTTGGGAGAGATTGGGGCACATTTTACAAAGCTCCTGGACCTGATCTGAACAACAAAATGGCCTCTCCGTAGCATAAATATTTCAATTGCTTCCGTAAAGCAGCTAAGGATTGCCCAAGTGATTAAACTATTTAAAGGGAACTAGACACAGAGCTATCATTTTCGGTGGTAGCCTCTGCTGAGGGTGACACATCCAGTCTTGGCTCGCTAGTGCTGCCAGAGAGCTCATCTGTGTGAACACCAAATTTGCTGCATCGTTCCTTCCCCCCTGTTTTATTTTCAAGTTTGAACTTGACGGGTCAAGAAACGGGAACATCCATTTGCTCAGGGGCCAAACACAACTTGGATTACCTGCAGGAAAGAATTTGTAGCACTTCTCAGAACTGCACATTCTTTGTCCAAAGCCTTTGATGAATGTTTATGAGAATAAACACATTTGAAAGACTCAGGATTACTTCATTAATTATTTGTGAGCTAAAAAAAAGGAGGGGGGGAAGGCTATATTCACAATGAATATTATTTGCAGTGCATAATTCAGCCAGCTCTAATTATTTAACACCTGTAGAGGAGGCAGAGGCAAATAGATATTCAGATAGGGAACTTGCCTCTTTACTGCCTAACTATGACAAATCCACAAAGTCAGAGAGGGGGCAAGACTCTCCCCGAAATCTCTGATTGGCAGCCAAAGAAGATGGCTTAGCTTTTGCAATGGATGTTTGTGTGTGTGTGTGTGCGTGAGAGAGAGAGAGAGAGTGGCTAAACAAATTTAATGCATGGGTGACTGTGCAAAGAGATATGGAAGAAATCTTAAAATGGGTTGAACTGAATATAAGCATAATGAACACAATATAATATGATAATCAAATGGATAAAAAAATTCAAAAAAATGAAAGAAATCAGTGATGCAATAAAATATAACTCATAAATACACTATTCAAATGATACAAAAAGAGCACATCCAGAGCTGCAGCAACAAAACGTAAATAAAACAGCATTCTGAGCAGTAAAATATATTGGTTAAAAGTCTGGTGGCTTTTCAAAGCCATTTTAAATATTGCAAATGAGCAGGTCAGCTATAATTCTTTTGGGAGGGTTCTATAAGACAGGGGCCTCTGCTGAAAAGGCCCTGCCCCCCGTACCTGCCAATCTAACCGATCTTAAAGAAAGGCCAATGAGTAGGGTCTCCAATGTTGACTTTAAAGCATGCTTAAAACAAGTTTCCCTCACATTTAAAGTTTTTGTGTGTTTATATTTTTCAAAAACCTATGCCATGCGGTATGGATTAATTTCTAAATGATAGGTAAGGAACTCATTCTTGGGATAATTCTTGGGCCCTCTTATATGGAAACTCTTCCCCGATACACTTTTTTTTAAAAGAGAAGAGGGGACAATGGAACTCTGCACATGTGCAATGGCACACTTTCCTTAAAGAGTACAGTGCAAGTCCTACATTGGCTCCCAGTATGTTTCCGAGCACAATTCAAAGTTGCTGCTGACCTTTAAAGCCCTAAATGGCCTTGGCCCAGTATACCTGAAGGAGCATCTCCACTCCCATCGTTCAGCCCGGACACTGAGGTCCAGTTCCGAGGGCCTTCTGGTGGGTCCCTCACTGCGAGAAGTGAGGTTACAGGGGACCAGGCAGAGGACCTTCTCGGTAGTGGCGCCCACCCTGTTGAATGCCCTCCCATCAGATGTCGAGGAAATAAAGAACTATCTCACTTTTAGAAGACATCTGAAGGCAGCCCTGTTTAGGAAAGTTTCTAATGTTCGATGTTTTATTGTGTTTTTAATAACCTGTTGGAAGCCACCCAGAGTGGCTGGGAGGCCTGGCCAGATGGGTGGGGTATAAGTAATAAATTATTATTGTTTTTACTACTACTACTACTACTACTACTACTACTACTACTAATATTGTGATGAAAACAGCAAGGTTAAAAATTGCCATCCTACCTGCAAGTCAAAATGTTGGGTGAGTGGGCCAGGTTTGGTGGTAAGGAAATATTTCCTGAAGGCTGTTTGCTCCTCTTAAGGTATACTTTCTCCTGAAGTACCTGTTTTGTTCTGTTTCCCCCCTAAAATAGTGAACATATAACCCTGCCTTGCTCAAACCAATTTCTCGTCACCAGCGAAATGGCTACCTGCCCCCTCCATTATGCAGGCACAGCACATTCTGCTACCAGCTCTCTATACTTGTTAAAGCGAGCATAGCTTTATTAATAGGAAGGTGCTAAAAAAGATTTAGGTCATCATTAAAAACTCTCTGTTATATTGGAATCTTTCATGCATTGCATTGTGTAGAAAAAATGGAGCCACGTGTAGTTTGCTCGTTAGGATCATGTCGCTAATCTACATTGCTCTTACCAGTACAATGCCTTATTTATTTATCTGCTAGTAGTTTTTAAAGACCAGCAACAATGCCATATAACAGAGTTCTCAGGTTGGCTCATGATTGGGGAGGGAGGAGGCGGTGGCAGCAACTGTCAATCACAATATAAAAAATTAAGATATAAAATGACGTGAAACAGAGTTAGAAAAACAGCTTAAAGGTAAAATGTTTGGTTTGGCCATTTAATGGTGACCTACAAATATGGGGCGTATTTTAATGATTAACACTTATATATTTGAAATATAATGCATTCCTTAAAATGTTAAAAATAATGGCGATTGAATATTGACCAAAAGAGCAAACTGAACAGCAGTCATATATAATATATTTGTATATATTTTTTTTTTTTGGGGGGGGGAGTTGCAGTCATACCAGCCTGAATGGATAGTCCTCATCTCATCTGTTTTCTATTTTGTTACTCAAGTCATACGCACCTTAGTAAGTATAGATAACAGCTGTTTATTTTTGCCTACAAGGGAAAACAGCTGGCGGTGGGGGTTGTTTGTGAAAAAACATGCCCAAGGGTTATGAACTGCCATACCAGTTTTCTGCTGAAGATAGTAGTCTCCACAGCTACATTTTGTAAAAAAATAAAAACTTTTTTTGGAGGGGTGTGCTACATGTAGCTGAACATCATATATAGTTTGGTTTCATAATTTGCTCCATCTACCAATAAGTGCTCAGAATGGAACGGCTAATCTACTTACACAAGGTTATAAACCAACATGGTATTCCAGTACTTCAGGGACAATTTATCAGATGCTAGCAGATAGCAGTAGTAGAAGGAGTACTACTACTACTACTAATAATAATAATAATAATAATTCCCTATCTCAAAATAACTCATTCATTATGGATTACTGGGAATGTTGGGGTGAATACATTTTCTTCTTTCACATTTTCTCAGTAAATTTCAGTTCTTATAATCTGTCTGGATAATCTCTTAAACAGAGACAGAGCGGGGAAAGAAGCTAAAACCTTGATTGAAATTGGATCTAGAATAACTTATTGCAAACAACATGTTTATCTTCTTTCCTCTTGAGTCAACAAGAGCTCAGACAATGAACCCTAGGAGTTCTTCTCTTTTCTTATCTAGAGGCTTGTGAGGAATTTTTGTTTGTTCAATTGTGCAACGCAGTCTTCTGCTGACACCAACCCCTGCTTGGCTTTTTCAACAGAGCCTGTTCTGCTGAAACTGAATAGCTGAATGTTTCCCGTTGCTTTGAAATGCTCAGTATGTTTTGGCATTGATCCTAATAAACTACAAGTTGGGCATACGTCACTCCAGACTGTACTAGCTTTCTTGAGTTGGGCTCAGAAGTGTGGAATCTTTGGCCGCCCCAAATGACGCTGCACTACAACCCTTTCTTTCCTGGCCATGACAGGTGGGACCTGCCAGAGTTGTAGTTCATCAACATCTGGAGGATCAGGGGTTACCCATACCTGATCTAGATGGACCAATGATCTGACTTATGTGTTGGGAGCTATGAGACATAAGAAGCTACTTTATACCGAGTCAGACCATTGGTCTATCTAGCTCAGTATTACCTGCATCATGGTGGCTAACAAGTTTTTGGCCCTCATCCAGCCCTCCAAGAGCTGTATGCTAGCAGTGGGTGGGGCCGCTTCATACACTCCAGACACACACGGAGACACACATACTTTCCTCTTCCATGCAGATCAAGGAATTATCAACCCTCCTCTGCTAATCACATGATCAATCTGATGACTGATCATTTGCTGAGGTGGGAGCAGATCAGGCTCCCACACAAGCTACACACTTCCTCACAGTTGATCTAGAGGGGTGTCTGTCTTAGCTCTGTTTGGAGATGCTGGGGCTTCATCGAATCATTGAATTGTAGTTAGGAGGGACTAAAGGGTCATCTGGTTTCAGCCCCCTGCAATGAAGGAATCACAGCTAAAGAATCCTGGACAGATGACCATCCAACCACTGTTTAAAAACCTCCAAGGAAGGAGAGTCCACCTTCTGAGTTTGTCTGCTCTACTGTTGAACATCTCTTACCATTAGAGCGTTCTTCCTAATGTTGTTTCAGCATTGCCTTGTCATTCAGATCTGGTGGTTCAGGTCCTACCCACTTGCTCTACCATCCATGTGGCAACCCTTCAGATATTTTAAGACAGCTATCATATCACCTCTGGGACTGCTAGGGCAGAAGGCAGGGAGACCAAAGTTGGTGGAGCCAAGGACATTAACAGGCAAAGCCAATTAATCCTACCTTTGTTCCTGCTGAGTTCTAGGAAGGATAACACTGAGATTTAGGAAGAGGAAGCTAACAGGCAGATAAATTCATACTTACAAGCTGGTGGGATTTGGGTGATGGGAGACCTGAGGTTGATGGGGCAGTGCCCCATTTGCCCAAGTGGACTAACCTCACCTGATCTAAATCCATTGGGAAGTTGGGAAACTGAAAAATTCCATAGACACAGGGGATGGGGCAAGAGGAATGCCCTCCCTTGATTCCCTGGGTGCAATAGTCCTGATCTCTGCATGACAACAACAGCAGCATCCTGGGTATAATGAACTTTTCTTCCACCCTTGAAGATATTCAGTGACTTGCAGTTGCCCTTGTTTTTTTCCTACATACCTGGTAGGTTTTACAAGATGCATGTAGAATTCTAAGGCAGAAAAAAACACCTCGATTGCATCCTTTGTATGAAAGCAAGGACTGCATTACACCCATTTTGTCTTTGAAATTGCCTTTAAATGTAAACTTCACAGAGCAGAATTGAAATTGGAATAAGGTCTTAGCAGAACACCCTGAATAAAGCAAAATCCACATGAAATATTCCAGCACGGAAACAATTAAAGCCGCGGTACCATACATAAAGTGTACTCTATTTCTAAATAATAATAATAAAAATAATAAAAATCAGATAAAATCTGGAATAAAGTAATGTGTTGCTTACCACTTTAGAAGGCTTTGCTCCCTGGGGAATAAAAGGATAGTGAAGAGAAACATTAATACAAACTATGCTTTCATGATCATTTTACCTCCTTCGCTTTTTTCTTTCCATTGGCATATCATAGCTGCACGCTGTCCTCTTCAGATTTACTGAAGCTTTCATATGACTTTATATTTCAAAGCTACAGGTGGTCTACAAGTGTTGCACTTCAAAGAGTGTTTTGATTAAATGAAACAATGTTTGTGTAATACGGATCCCCAGATCTTTGAACTTTTCCCATTCAATTCATCCTACAAAAATTCAATTAGAGAAGATCAGAGGGACCCAGTGCCATCCCCAGTTTGCATCTGTCACTCAAGTTTGTCTTATCAAATAGCTTCGATATGAAACCCAAGGCCAAAAACATTGTTATGATACCATAATAATGATTATACTTTCCCCCCTCAACTAGCAGATTATCATTTATTCTAACAATGACAACTTGCAACAGTAAGGGTATTCGTCCAAGTGATACTAAGCATATCTTTTAGTCTCTTGGTCGTGTTCTGTTGCTAGTTGATGGTGTGTTGTTAGATTTTCTTATTAAATTTCCAGGCTTATACAAACAACCCCATCTTATCCTTGGTGTATTGACCCTCTACCCACCGGGACAGGATAAGATTACACCAGCGATGCTCCAATATACACTGATGTGTGGTGACCCCATTGTGTTCATGCACGTAGAACACCATCAATAGAAGGAAGAAATATGGAATAATGTAAAGGAGAAATGGATATCGTCATGGTCCTTGGCTTGCTCAGGTGTTAACCCCACCCTGATGCTGGGTTTGTAAAGAGGGAGACATGGGCTGGAAATAGTTGCAGACCCACTCAAAGTGACCCTCACCCCCAGGGAGCAACGCCTAGTCTATGAGGGTGTACAAACCAGACAAGACAATGTTCTGGGATTTTAAATTGGCCACAACTTTATTGATTCCAGATGTAGGTAGGCTTCGGCGTAGGTGTTGGGTGTATATCCCTTCCCAGCTTCCTGGTGGATGGCTGACGCAGGAAGAAGAAGAAGAAGAGAAGAGTTTGGATTTGATATGCCACTTTATCACTACCCGAAGGAGTCTCAAAGCGGCTAACATTCTCCTTTCCCTTCCTCCCCCACAACAAACACTCTGTGAGGTGAGTGGGGCTGAGAGACTTCAGAGAAGTGTGACTAGCCCAAGGTCACCCAGCAGCTGCATGTGGAGGAGCAGGGAATCAAACCCAGTTCACCAGATTACGAGTCTACTGCTCTTAACCACTCTATGGGTCCTCCACAAGATGTGGGTCTACTGGGGTGGCTCCCAAGCTGCTGGAGGAAGCTCTATGGCCCATGTGCCGCTCATCTTGGTTTGGAACAGAGACTTCCAACTAGACCCCTCTAACGGGGTACCCTGTGATCACACCTTTTTTGAGGTGGTGGTGATGCACCACTTCACCCTTGTCTGATATTAGTCTAAAAGGATTCCACCCAATGCCTGATCTGCCTAGGTTTGCTCAGGTGTTAACAACACCCTGATGGAATGAGCGATGTTAGATCTGTAAAGAGAGAGACATGAGCTGTAAATAGCTGCTGTTGAAGGCAATGCCTGTCTCTCAGTTCCCCCTATTCTGGCACCGTAGTAAGGATGTAAAGAAATTCCTGCTGATCTAGTCTAAGATTCTGTCCTCAGAGTGGCCAGTCAGATGCCCATGGGAAGCCCACAAGCAAGACAGTGTTTTTTCACCCAGAATCTCCACAATGGAAAGTAGGCTGTCCAGGAACAACATACTACCAGGGATATATAAGACTCAGCCAAGAACACATATTTTCTTCAATCGTTCATTTAAGGTTTTATATACCATTCTTCAAGAAAAATTCCCAGGACAATTTACAAGAATATAAAAACAACATCATAAGAACCAACATCGTAGGAACCAAAACACCACATGCCCATGCACACAGAGACAGAGTCAAACAGCACCGGCAGTGAAAACAGTTTGGAAACTCATGGGAGTATTAAGAAGGCATTTGCCTTGCATTGTCAAAACAACTGCGTAGATCACAGAAGAGCCTCCCTGAGGAGAAACTTCGAAAGACGAATCTTCTTCATGTCTTACTCATGTATATCTTGAAAGTATCCTCAGGGCCATGTTCTTAGCCCAGGTCTCAATGTCATGCTACTCCCCCAACATTGCCTTCGTTATGTTGAGAATGATGTCCATGGTAGGGATGGATAGACTTGTCCATTCCTGTTTCTCTGTTTTCCCTCTTTACATTTCTTCATCAGTTTGCATTTTAAAAAGTCATTATGAGCATTTATCATTTTGCCACAGCAAGATGAGTAACAGCTTTTGGTGGAAGACAAACTGGAGCAGAGTGGAAACAGTGCTGCTGCATGCAGTGACTACAGGGCAGAATGAAAAATGGTGCCTGTTTACATCTCTGGAGGTGACCAATCACCCCTGGCGTGTGACCATGAAAGGGTTGGGTGAGGGTGAATGTGGTCCTTGGGCCAAGAAAGGTTAGCTACCTGTGTCCTGCATAATGACATCATAACGTGTGTAAGCATTCGTAAACATTATGAAGGAACATGACTACCATTTGGGAAAGAATCAGAGATATCTATAATGTATACCATAATTTCACAGGAGAAGCAAGCAGTGATTTCAGTCTCCTAAAAGTGACTGGATCAATATACTATATTAAGTGAATAAGCACATTCCAGCTTCCTTCTGATTCATCATTTTGTTACTACTGCAAATCTTGCTGTTGTTAACACCCCCTTCCTGTCAACAAATGCACCAGTATCTGTGACTGAAGCCTCTTTAACATAGGTGCATCAGGCAAGGTTCGTCCTCCCATCCCCCATTTTGCCGCCAGCAAAAGAAAAACTGATCTTAACAGTTTTAAACTTGTTAATTCAAGCCATATGTCAGAAAGCCAGCTTCCATATGGTGTAGAAGTACCTGATACTGGGTGCTGCTTTTCAGGAAGAGTGTGTGTGTGTGTGGGGGGGGAACAATCCACATTTCAGAAACATCTCTGCAGAGTACAGGATGACATATCTTCACACTGGGACAAATTTAGCTTGTAGGATAATGTGGTCTTCGTTTGGTACTGAAAACAATAGCAACCTAGAGGGTCAGCCAAGCCTCTTTGAGGAGTGAACCACCTGTCAAAGTACTCTGGTGGTGGGGGCACCCAGTGACAGAGCAGCAGCAGATGATATCATTCCCAGCACCAGATAAGGCGGCAGATGTTTCTTCAGGTATCCTCATCCTGAGCCACATAGAACTTTGAAGGTAGCCACTAGCATGTCTGCTTTGAAATGAACCAGTAACCAATAAAGAATGAGTGCAGCATATTCTCACATATTCAGTGGAGGCCAATCTATAAGGGAGAATGGGGCACTGCCCCACCAACCTCACTCCATCTTCAACCAACCACTCCCTGCCTACCTTCTTATTTACAACCTTTCAGGGGGTGGCTTTGCCTTGTCAATGGCTCCTGTTCCACTGTTCTCCCTGCCCCACCAATAAGTGCTAGCCACTGCTGCATCTATTGATAATCATGGCTGCCTGAAGTTGAATGGCCACCATGACATGAGCACTTTGTCGAAGGAAGGGATATTAATGATGTTATATCAGTGTTCAATAACTTTTGCAATCCTCAGGGGCCAGAGACAATCCTTTCAGCCTCACAGATGCCTCTTTCAAGACAGAAGGAAAGGAAGCATTCATCACATATTGGACCCACTTGGCCAACCCTCGGCTCCTAGATATTTCATCAGCTGTGGTGGGCAAGGATTGAGCAAACAGGTGGTGGCCTGAACCTTCCAAGCACATTGCCTGCAACCTCAGACCACAATAACTGAAAGTCATCCAATGAAATATGACCTGGGAGTGTTATGATGTGGAGCCAAATGCAAACACAAGATGGCCCTGAATCAATAAAGGAAATGGCAAGAATTAAATTAAAGCAATTAGGTGTGCTCATTGCTGATGGGAGTACAATCCAGCTGTGCCTAGCCAGCTGTTTTCTACATGCACAGTGTTTCACCAGTGCACATTGGTAGAAAAATGTGTGGTAGAAAACAGCTGGCTCAGCTATGAAAACACCTAATTAATTTATTGTCATTTGCTTTATTGATGCAGGACCTCCTTGTGCTTGCACGTACCAGTTTGGGCCCATTCCCCTCTATATAAAATAAATCTTGATTTCAGGGGTTCTGCTTGTATGAGGCAATTTATACAACCAGAAACTTCTACAGGGAGTCACTTCTGCGTTTAGAGAAACACATGGAACCTGGTCTTGTGAACAAGTACAGCTCACGCTTGGCTGCCCGCTTCCGGCAACTTGACTTTTATTTTTTAGGAAGGCATGTAAATATACTTTCTGACAGATAGAAATAAAAAATAGCTTCTGATTTTGTCATTTTTTTAAAAAATAAAGAGCATAGAATCCAATTGCATTTTATGAATTAGTATCTCATCACAGTGAAGATAATACCAGGACATAAGTTACATTGAAGTCCCATGGACCTTACTCTGAGTGGATATGTATAGGATTGAATTGTTAGGTTGTCTTCTATACACACTTATCTGCGACTAAGTGTCATTGAACTCGATAGGACTTACTCTTGGTAGATAAAAATAAATAAATTCCAGTAGCACCTTAGAGACCAAGTAAGTTTGTTCTGGGTATAAGCTTTTGTGTGCATGCACACTTCTTTAGATACATGCACACAAAAGCTTATAGCCAGAACAAACTTAGTTGGTCTCTAAGGTGCTACTCGGACATTTTATTTATTTATTTCGACTGCGTCAGACCAACATGGCTACCTACCTGAATCTAGAATCTTGGTAGATATGCATTGATTGGCTTGTTTATATGGATAGCTCAATTGGTGGAGCATGAGATACTTAATCTCAGGATCGCGCTGTTAATTCTGTAAATATATTCTTGAGAGTCCCATGGACTGCAAGAAGATCAAACCTCTCCATTCTTAAGGAAATCAGCCCTGACTGGAAGGACAGATCGTGAAGCTGAGGCTCCAATACTTTGGCCACCTCATAAGAGAAGACTCCCTGGAAAAGACCCTGGTGTTAGGAAAAATGGAGGGCACAAGGAGAAGGGGACGACAGAGGACGAGATGGTTGGACAGTGTTCTCGAAGCTACCAGCATGAGTTTGACCAAACTGCGGGAGGCAGTGGAAGGCAGGAGTGCCTGGCGTGCTCTGGTCCATGGGGTCACGAAGAGTCGGACATGACTAAAAGACTAAACAACAGCAACATATTCAAAAGGCCACCTCTTATTTGCATCCTTCTCCATCTATCTATTTGTATGTCTTCTAGAACCTGTTGATAAAGATAAGGGTGACGGGGCAGTCATTTCATATAAGTACGTAAGTCCATGTCATTAATAAACTTTGCAAGCACATGTACACAGCTGTAGAGCATATGTGACTGAAGAGCCTTGGGTGGGTGGAATGATGCTGCATTTAATAAGCAGAACAGCATAAATGTCACTGTCGTAAGTTAACATTAAAGTTCTCCTAGAAAACGGGACCCATGCGAGCTAAATTCTGAAATGAAGAGGCACGAACAAGTGAACCAAATTGTTTTGCATCTAACACCACTGGTCACAAAGCCCCCCCAAAACAACAGCAACCCTATTTTAATTGATTATCTTCTGAAATACACACAGGTTGTTTATTTACAGTGTGCTTTTGTACATAGAGGTTTGCAGTTATACACACCTTCCTGTGATGAGATCATCTAAAGCATCAGCTACTATCGGTGTTGTCTGTACAAACACAGATGTTTTCAAACTAGGGTGCAATGGTGTTCTTTATTCGCCTCCCCTCAATTAGTGTCCACGCAGTTCTTTCAAAGTGAGGGGTTGGATACTGGTGTACAGTGGTACCTCGGGTTAAGTACTTAATTCGTTCCGGAGGTCCGTACTTAACCTGAAACTGTTCTTAACCTGAAGCACCACTTTAGCTAATGGGGCCTCCTGCTGCTGCCGCGCCACCGGAGCACAATTTCTGTTCTCATCCTGAAGCAAAGTTCTTAACCTGAAGCACTATTTCTGGGTTAGCGGAGTCCATAACCTGAAGCGTATGTAACCTGAAGCTTATGTAACCTGAGGTACCACTGTATTGATATTTTGATGTACAGGGAAAAAAGGAATGTCAGTATTGAGAGACAGCTAAGTTACTAACAGTAGTGCTTCCTATTTCATTCATAGACAAGTTAAACATGGTGAGTAGGCTGGAGTGAGGGTGATATATTGCCTATCATTTGAATACATTCTGTATAAAATGAAGTTTTTTAAAAGAGGGAGAAGCCTGTATTCAAGACAGAAAGCAAAGATTAGTGTTTATGACAGTCTTACTTGTTAAGACCATGCCTGGAGAGTCCACTACGTGATATAATGTCTTAGTCATTCACTGATGACCTCTTGTAAAGACTAAGGAAGAGTAATATGGCATGATTTACGGTGGCAGATTAGCCAGGTGATTATTTCAGTCAGGAAAGGTGTCCTTTCTGATAATAGCTCTGTCAAGTTTCTCCTTGTGCTGCTGAACAGAAATATATATTTTGCATGCAAGTTTTACTGGCTTCATTAGCAGTGAAATTAAGAGGTTAATGCTTGGGTCACCACCAATGGAAGCCCCAACTGACTCAGAAGTCTGGATGGAAATATATGAGCCAGAATAGCTTTCAATACAATTTTTAGGCACTTCTGGTATCTACCCTTCCTTTTCCAGGAGATCCTCATATGCCATTAATGGAAATAATGGGCAGTGGACCTTGACACTTAGTTGTTTGCAGCAGGCAGGTTTTGCTATTATAAGGAGAACAGTCAGATACCAGACTCAAGAGCAGGTTTCAGATGTCCTTGAAGAGGAATGTAAAAACACACACACACAAAACAGGAAGCTGCAAACAAGAAGGTCACTTGCCTCAAATACAGGCATCTCTAGCTAACCTTAGAGAATCGTCCTAGGCCACCTGTTTTGCACCCTAACTGTTTCCTACCCCTGTTCTAGTACCCCATTCTATGACACCCTTGGTGATGCCCTCAGTCCCACAGTTCTCCTGCACTAGCCCCATTGAAATGAACGGGAGTCCCTAAACTTGTCAACTTTCCTATCAGCTTCAAAGAACTAGTCCTATTGTCAAGGAAGCATGTACATGTGAGCATGATCGCATCTAAGACAGCAATCCTATACACCAGTGTTTCCCAAACTTGCGTCTTAGGCTGGAGTACAACTCCCATCATCCCTAGTTGGCAGGACCAGTGGCCAGGGATGATGGGAATAGTAGTCCCCAAAAACAGCTGGAGACCCAAGTTTGAGAAACACTGCTATACACACTTGGTTGGGAGTCAATCCCTTTTAATTCAACAGGACGACCAGACACACATGCTTAGGATTGTGTTGTACACTGCATTTTCATTAGGCAGTATTTTCCTCAGAGTTTTGGAAGGCTCTACAATGTGTAAAGCAGGCATCCCCAGCCTTCAGCCTTCCAGATGTTTTGGACTACAATTCCCATCATCCCTGACCGCTGGTCCTCTTAGCTAGGGATCATGGGAGTTGTAGGCCAAAACATCTGGAGGGCCGCAGGTTGGGGATGCCTCATCTAAAGCAGCCCCTAATTGGCAGAGTCGCCTAATACATTACAGATTAGGTTCATGGACCACTAGCATAGTTTCCTTCACAATTAATTAGTCACCCAGGTTTTTGCTTCTAATAAGAAAGGTAGTAGAACAGAAGTGAAATGTTTCTTTTCCAGCTGTATGAAATATCTTTAAATAATTTTTTGTTGATTTGTTTCTACATAAATAAAAGGAATAACAAATATTAATATTAATCAAGCATTTAAAATGTTTAATAAGAGATTGTGCCACTTTTTTAAAAAAAACACCTTTCGGCTCGTAGGCTGCAATCCTTAACCTCACTTACCTGGGAGAAAGTCCCATTAAATTCATGTGAGTAGGACTGCATTGTTAATGTGTTTTGCCCTATTTCTGTGATACTGCTTCTACGTGAAGTCAAGTCAAGTTATGTCAAGGGAGGCTACATCTTCATAAAAAGCTGGAAGAAATGTTACGTTAAATAACGAGGTTTTAAAATAAGCAGAATAGAAAGGTCACATATTTATTAATAAGCAGAACATCTCTGATTATTCTGGTAATATTATACAGCTGTCGTGCCTTCATTGCATGCCTGTTTAGCTATTTGCCTTTGATGCATAGAAAGCAGTCATGTGTTTTCAGGTATTCTTATTTACAGCCTGATCCAAAAGTAGACATTGAAGTGGAAGGGAAGGAGCTATGTTGCTCTGTGTAACAAACCATCTCCCTTTCTGCACAGTAATAACTATAGAAATATTTAAATATTAAATATTAACAATGTTTGTGCTTTTGGAGGAAAGTAAGAAATACTGTGGTTTGAAAATTGGGATAATGCGATTTCCCTGGTATAAGAGTTTGCTCTCGTGGAAATGAGCATAACAAATGGACGTTAACGTCCAGACCTGTTCAACAGCCCTTGTGCACCGTACAGAAGTAGATGTGGTGGTGCTGCTACCTCCTTTGGCTTCTGTAGCCTGAGACAACCACAAATGTACCCAGAGGCTGGATAGCACACAGCTCCTGTTGTCATCCTCATTCCAGTGACATTACTGCATATCCATAATTCCCTGTTCCCCATGGACCCTTTCCATCCAAGTAGTTGAGACACCACTCAGCTGTGATTGGGGAGAAAATGGCATCACTTCTCTCAGCAGCTAAGTTCTCTTGCCCCATGTGTAGAAGGAGAACAGCAGCAGGAGAAGAGCCTGCAAGCCTGCGACAATGACTGGGAGGAGAAGAGGAGGGATCAGATCAGTCTTCTGGTCACACATGGTCTACCTGTCCCCCTCCAAAAAGGAGAGACCAATCAGAGTCTCTTTCCTCTAGGAGGGGGTGGAGCAAACTTGCCTCCATCGACAGTGGGAATGCAATTCCTGAACTCATGCCTGTAGGCTGGCCAGTTATGCAATGCCAAAATGGGGGATTGACAGTTTCCAGGATTCTCTGGATAAGCAGTTGATTGAAATGTGCCTTGAAGGTATGCTTTAAAGGTAAAGGTAAAGGTAAAGGGACCCCTGACCATTAGGTCCAGTCGTGACCAACTCTGGTGTTGTGGCGCTCATCTCGCTTTATTGGCCGAGGGAGCCGGCGTACAGCTTCCGGATCATGTGGCCAGCAGGACTAAGCCGCTTCTGGCGAACCAGAGCAGCACACAAAAATACCGTTTACCTTCCTGCCAGAACAGTACCTATTTATCTACTTGCACTTTTGACGTGCTTTCGAACTGCTAGGTTGGCAGAGCAGGGACCGAGCAATGGGAGCTCACCTTGTCGCAGAGATTCAAACCGCCGACCTTCTGATCAGCAAGTCCTAGGCTCTATGGTTTAACTCACAGCGCCACCCACATCCCACAGAAGGTATGGTTTAGGTGTGACCTAAACCAAACTAACACTATTTCAATTGCACCCCAAGCCCAAATATGGTTTGGTGCAAGCACACAAGCCCGTAGACTTCTAGAGAGGAAATTGTGGTTGCTCTGCTCCTTCTCTGGTCCTGCTTCTGGGAGCTAAGCCATAGTTTGGCTCATGATGTCTTCTGAAATTGGGCTCATGACTTGAGGAAAGCAACAAATCCAACTTTTGATTATGTGCTAAAGGAAACCAAGGCTTAACTCATGGCAGTGCAGCAAAGTGCGGTCTGAGGAAGGAGCACAGCAGCTACAATATTCACTCTGGAAACCCTCATGCTTGCACATCCACACTAAACCATGGTGTGGTTGAGCATCACATCCACTCACTATGTAATTACATGGTTGACATTTAATCAGTTCTGCTGTTATTTCCTCTCAGTGCTATGGCTGTAATGCAGAAGAAGTCAAACACTTTCCTCAAAGAAAGAGACCTGTCTTCTGCATCTAGCATAATTCTACCTAAAATCTTACTATGAGAGTAAGGTCAGTCAGGAAGCTGAAGGGAAAATGAATTCTCTGAGGAAGGTATGAATCAAAATGACAGGGCTCTCAAGGGTAAAGCAAAAGACAAGATGACAATAGGACTTTGCTTTTCATGAGTTTCCTATGCTCAAGGAATTCAACAGGCTTCTACACTTTGCTTTTGGAGGGTAATAAGGACCCCCCTGTAATGTGACAGTCTGTAGGAAGAAGGCACTGGGGTATTAAATCTGCACTCATGGAGATCATGCTGGAGTGTTTGCCAAAAGCTACCAGCTGGGAAGGCTGAAGAATTGGAGGAGTCCACCCTTCCTTACAATATGTTTTTTACAATTTGAAAATGAATGAATGTGCATGGATGGGTGGCCTAGCCTGTCTTACAGGGTTGTTGTGGGGATTCAGTTAGAGGGAGGGAGGGCCATATACACCACCTGGAGCTCCTTTGAAGAAAAGGTGGTACAGTGGTACCTCGGTTCCCAAACGCCTCCGTTGTTGTACGTTTCAGTTCTCGAATGCTGAAAACCCGGAAGCAAATGCTTCCATTTTCAAACGTTTTTGGGAACCTGATCGTACGATGCGGCTTCTGCTGAGTGCAAGAAGCTCTTGCAACCAATGGGAAGCGCATGTCAGTTTTTGAAAGTTTCAGAAGCCAAATGGGCTTCTGGAACAGATTCCATTTGAGAATCAAGGTACCACTGTAAGAAATAAATAGATAGATAAATGTAAGAAATAAATAGATAAATAAAAAGTTTGTAGGACACCATGTTGTAGCAGTGTTCCCCCAGAGTTTCAGACCAGAGTCTGGGAACAGGGAAATGTGTTATGTTCACATAGCAATAAACATAGATCTTTCTGTTTTCACTCTCAGGACATTAGGAAGTGTGTCCTCCCTAAAAGAGGGCATGTGTTGTGGTCAGACCTGGAGACTGACCTCCTGGTTGTGGGTGGGTATATTGGACAGCCGCAACACCCAATTGGTAGGTCCCTAGTTGCTGGGTTTAATCTGGCCAATGGGGAGCTGTCTAAACGGACCGAGGGACATATATATCCCTCTGCACGTGACCCAAAGCTTCCTCTTTCAGCTTGTGCATTGGAACACCTGCCCACACCTCCCTATATTTAGGGCATTTTGTGATTGACCTTGCTTTGCCATCGTGTTTCGTCTGTCATTCGGCAGGAATTTCCCCCACTTGGCTGATTGGCTGTTGCCATTTGGGTTTTGCCTGCCACGTAGCAAATCATCACAACTTGTAAGGTTGCGGATAGGCACTGGTTCAGGTGACAGGGATGGGAGAACGGTCTCGCCATCCCTATGTGAAGGGTATTCCGTTAAAGGAATCCAGGGAATCAACTCGGTTTGGTCAACCCCCGAGATGGGGTTGTGCCTGTGCCTGAGTCCAGGGGAGCATCTGGGGAGTGGACATAGTCTGTTCCCAGGCTTTCCACCTACCCCAGGTGTTCACTCTTGGCTGACCTATGATAGAGCTCTGGGTCAGTGCTACCTGCAAGGGTGCAGGGAGCTAGTTGAACCAGAGCCTATGCAACCACTCCCTTTCTGCAATCAATAAGGTTGTGGCCTAAATTC
The DNA here is from genome assembly GCF_951804945.1 of Podarcis cretensis. NCBI lineage: Eukaryota > Metazoa > Chordata > Lepidosauria > Squamata > Lacertidae > Podarcis > Podarcis cretensis. Next base: position 77,569,405 of record NC_137173.1, read on the forward strand.
TGCCAAAAAACAAAACTAAAATTTGAGTCAAATGTGTGTTTATTTAGGGGGGAGGTCTCTGGGTCTGAACATGCAACAAGGAAGAAATCAGTTTAAATTCTTGGACATATTTCCATACACCAGGTGTTGGAATTTTTAAATGTATTTTTGGAATTTGTGTTATCTTGTTGTTTGTTCTTACAAAGGCTTTATCTTGTTACTCTAACAGAATGGTGACTGATAGTAAATAGAGAGACTTGTGCACAGAAGAGCTCAAAAGGAGGCTGGGTGTGTACTGGCACATTTCCATGCAGGAAATATTTAACGTATGAAGTAGCTGTAAGGTACGTAATTTCAACCATATACAGTTCTACTAAACTAGAATCCACTTGGGGTTTTCACTGCTGGGGAAGAAAACTGAGATGCTACGACCTAACATTAAATCTGTCTCCTTCCTGCGCATTTTCTCTAACTATTGATTGGGTTAGCTATGTATTATGTTAATCATGTTAACAACAAGAATAGTAATCAAGTTGTGTGTGTTTAGAACAATAACAAAACAGGCACAGCGAGTTAGTGGGATAGTCACTGGAACCTTGTCCCACCACAATCATGATAAAGACTGCCTGATAGTTAGCATTAATCAGCATTAATCAGTATTTTTCCTAGAGCTAATTGTCATTTGAGGAAATCACATTATTAACATAACAGGTAGTTAGACCCTAATGTGTATTTGTACATGTAGCCTTGCTGAAGAGGTACATACATGCACTCTGATTCACTTAGGAATATCATAAGAACATAATAAAAAGGCTGCAGGATCAAGCCCAAGGCCCATCTGGTCCATCATCCTGTTTTCACAACGGCCAACTAGGTACCTGTGGGAAACCTGCAAGCAAGAACTATGGAATAACAAGCTTCATATAACCAACATGTTTAAGTCTAATAAATGCATGAAGGGGTTAAGACCATAGAGTAAGCGGTCCTGCCAGGCTTCCTCTCACTTTGGGAGGAAGGTAATCAAGCCTATTGTTCCCCTTCAGTCTACAAGAAAAGACCAGCATGTAAAGAGGTCTGAGCTGGTTGCTCCAAGCTCAGACTGCATGGCTCTTACAAGCCATTCTTGTGTTCCTAGGAACTTTCACCACCAGTGCAACAAACCCAAGTTTTACTGCCTGTGTTTTCTGACTGATGTATGGAAAAAGCACATGAATCTGACCTTCGGAGAGTTTATGAGTAAATAATTTCTAACTTAAGAAATGTGTGGTCTTTTTTATGCTAAGGGAAAGTTTTGAAACTCATAGAGGCATATTTTAAAGGTCTAACAGTCTATCTTTCCATGCTTAATTTGCTGCATATTTTGTGATTTAAAAAAAATCTCTCACCAGATTATTTGCCCCCAAATGTGGATCTTGGCATCCAGGGAATTTTTGATTTTTAGAAAACCTATTTTCCCTTTGCCATCAACAAAGAGCACATTCCCCTACTTTGGTTTTGAGCAATTGGCGTTAAGAAGTGTAACTGTTTTTGATTGTGGACATCCATGGCTAGAAGGGGCATAAAGCTCCAATCCTGTGTGCAATTGGAGGTAAATCCACTTAAACTGTGGGATTATTCTGTGAGTGGTGAGTGGATTATCCTATACAGTGGTACCTCAGGTTAAGTACTTAATTCGTTCCGGAGGTCCGTACTTAACCTGAAACTGTTCTTAACCTGAGGCACCACTTTAGGTAGTGGGGCCTCCTGCTGCTGCCGCGCCGCTGGAGCACGATTTCTGTTCTCAACCTGAAGCAAAGTTCTTAACCTGAAGCACTATTTCTGGGTTAGCGGAGTATGTAACCTGAAGCGTATGTAACCTGAGGTACCACTGTACTCAGCTTACTTATGAGTATATTTCTATATAAGATTGTACTGAAAGGCTTTGTAGAAAACATACTACGTGTTAAGCAAAGTAACTTTCTGGCAATTATAAAACATTTCTTTTCATTAAGAGATAAATATATACAGATATGTTGGGCGCTTAAACTCTGTTAATATGTGATTAAATATATATGAATTATTAGAAGTTAAACTTTACAAAAATAATATAAACAGGAAAGGGGAGAGAAATAGCCATAGGTTAATGATGAATATTTAACAAGATAGTGTTCAAAATAATAAAACAAAACTTTTATGTTCATTAATTACATTCATTGCCAAGTTGCAGAGGGATACGTTGGTGGGGTACAAAGGAGAGAAATAAAGTGAAAAACAATCAAAAGGAACAGTCTTGAAGTTATACTTCAAAAGAGCAAATGGAGCAGTCGAGAACAACGTATGTTAAATATATAACTAGGGGAAAATACTCTTTTTCTAAGGTTTTGAGGGCAGACAACGAAAGCTTTTTCATTATTGCAAAAGCAACTGAGCAGTGATATCACTGACACCATAATATTGAAGGGGCTTGAAGATATACCTGAAAAGAAAAGTGTGTGCTCTCTCACACACTGATGTCTACACCATGTACACACTGGCCATTAAAATGATCATTCTGGGAAGCCCATGACCAGGGAATAATGGCAAACGCCCTGCCAGAAAATGGAGAAAGAGAAATTGACAAGTGGAACCTACAACAAAATGTGGCTTTGTCATGTGTTCTGGTTCAGGATTCTAGCCATTTAATTCAATTCGCCCACATTTTCTCTCCTACTCACAAAATGCACATTCTATGGCCACATTCTCATTGGGCTGTTTTGGGGACTCCCCACCTCATCCCCCCTTTTTTAGTTCTAGAAACTTTGGGGTTCCTCTTAATACTTTTCTCTTGTGGAGCCATTTTGGCAACGCAAGTAACTCACACCTGATCACTGTGGCTGAGGGAATGACTTTCCCGCCATTAGCTAGCCTGGTTCTCCTTTAAAGCTATCTAATTCGTGGCAGTGGATTCCTCAGGACAATTCCATAGACCAGCCTAGTACCTGGGGATGCTTGGGAATTCTGAGATTCCAGTCTGACCAGTAAGAAGCCTCTTGAACAGTAATGGGCCACAGCAGGTCATGTGACAAGGCCTGAGCCAGGGGAAACCAATGAGGTGCCACCCAGATGTTATTGGTCTCCATTTCCCATCAGCCCTGCCCATGCTTGGGCTCATGGAAGACCAAAGGTTCCCCACACCCAATCTATACTATGACAACAGAAAGTAGATTCCCATGGCATACCCCAACATTTTAAGAGGGCAAATCAGGGCACCCCCCCATCCTGCTGACCCCACCACTCACCCCTTCTACCCTACTACCTTTGTCTGCTGATGTCTGCCAGCCTCCTCCTTCACAGACTCCGCCACCTTGGGAGATGCTCCACCGACTGGCACAGTCTAGGGCAGCAGTTCTCAACCTGTGGGTCCCCAGATGTTGTTGGACTACAACTCCCACCATCCCTGAGCTCTGGCCTTGCTAGGGGTGATGGGAGTTGTACAGTGGTACCTCAGCTTCAGGTTATATATGCTTCAGGTTACATACACTTCAGGTTACAGACTTCGCTAACCCAGTAATAGTACCTCGGGTTAAGAACTTTGCTTCAGGATGAGAACAGAAATCCTGCAGCAGTGGTGCAGCGGCAACAGGAGGCCCCATTAGCTAAAGTGGTGCTTCAGGTTAAGAACAGTTTCAGGTTAAGAACAGACCTCCAGAACGAATTAAGTACGTAACCAGATGTACCACTGTAGTTCAACAACATCTGGGGACCCACAGGTTGAGAAAGACTGGTCCAGGGGAAGGGGCAGTCTCCTCTTCATCCTTTTGTCTGCACTACAGATGTACGTCCGGATACCAGCTTCCAGATGAACCGCAATGGAAGGAAGAAGAAGAGTAGTGGGGTCAAGGTAAATTTCCCCCCGTTTTTTTGGTCCCATGCTCTGGTGTGAACCAAAATGGGACATCCCGGATTGGGATCAGAAGCCAGGGCGGCTTCTGTCAATCTGGGATGTCTTGCTTAAAGTGGGACACATGGAGGGAATGCCATATTCAACATCAGTCTGGTGCCCTCCATCTGCCTCAGACTTTGTGACCATGCTGCTGTGGGGTGATGGCCTTTGTAGTCCAAAACATCTGGATGGGACCAAGTTGGGGAAGGCTGATATATGGGGACAACTTTGAAAACAACAGCACAGACTTGAAAAAGACATCTGTTCTTCAATTGTGTGAACAAAACCCAAGCTTTGACAGCCAAACGTTTCATTCGACTCCTATCTTCAATAATCCCCCCCCCCTTGGTAATTTGTCCCTCTGAACTCTCTCCCTCTCTCTTTAAGCACAGGAAGTAGTCTTTCTCAGCAGTATGATATTTGGTTGTAGATGACGATGAAGCAAAAAGCACACCGCTATTTCATATCGCTAAAAAAGAAATTGCTATTATATTGCCGCACGATAGGCTACAAAGAGTTAGTGTGCATCATTAAAAGAATCAGGGAGCTTTTGATTTTAATTGTAATTGTAATCCTCTCCACTGAAGCCTCAAATGCGGCGTTTGAAATCTAGCAGGGATGCGAGTTTCCACAGCAGCCACTTTACATCGGTGAGACATTAAAAGGTGTAATCCAAGTGAAATGTAAATCACTGTTCTTGAAAACAAATTACAAATGAAGATAACAGGGCAGCCGCAGCACAAAAACATCCGAGGAGCCATTGGAGGAGGTTTCCCTTTCAGGACCAAATTGCAGCAGCCCCTGTTATCACGGCTAATAGGGTGCTGCTAAGGCAGGTTGATTACAAGCCTATGGTAAACAATCCTTTCAAATGGAGGCCCGGGATGGAAAGGCGCCCACAACATTAATCAATGGAATTCAAACAGAACCGTGAGGGGGAAAGTAGCTTCCTTGCCCTGTTGCTTTAACTCACAGTAAGTGGTCAAAGAACGATGCCTGCTTGTTAAAACACTAGTGGTTGCTCCTTCATAATCAGCAACACACTTTTTATTTTTTATTTTTTGGAGGGGAAGGGACATACACGCTTAATTGCAGACCCTGCCCACCACAAAATGAACACTTTGACTCCCATTCTTATAATAAATTGGGATTTGCTCCTGGAGATTGGCATTTCCAACAAACAAAATAAGTGGGGGGAGTTGTCTCACAGTGTTTGGCTGGCATGCAGGCTTTAGGAAGTACTTAAGAAGGTGCAATAAACAAACTCTTATAATGCGATTTGGGTTTGTGTACCTTGGCACCCTGACTTCGCAACGGTTAGATGATGTGCAGAAGAAAGGACAAGAACATTTGCTCTTGTTTAAAGCAAAGGTAGAGGACTCACGGCTCTGCAGATGTGGCTGGACTATCATGGGCAGTGCCCCTGGGCATTGGCTATGTTCGCAGAAGGTTGGGAGTCCAACCACACCAGGAAGCCACAGGTTCCCTATGTCTGGGAGTGGGATCGCACCGAGGGAAGGATGAAGGGAGAGACAAAGCTAGTGATGGATGAGTGCAGCCTCGTGACATTGTAAGTACTTCCATTTCATTTCAGTTGGGAGTGAGGAACAAGGACTTAGGCTAAAAGGTGTTACAGAAGTAATGGCTTTGTCATGGCTGCACCTTCAAGCAGTGACTGGGGCATGGATTTGGGTTACGGAAACGCCAGATACAGGCTCTGACGACACTCGAGACATCGTTTCCCAAAGCCAGAAAACTCCAGAACTGGAGTCTGTCCAAGCCAAAACACTCTGAATTGGCACACCCTCCTCCTACAGATTACTGCTGTGTTCATCCAGATTCAACCATCTCGCTATCACCGATGGAAGATGAAAATGTGCCTAGCTTGACACAACTAAGCGACAAAGTTATCAGCCCACAACTGTTCAAAACCCTGCTGTCCTTGACTGACTGGGTCAGCTACCAACAAACCTATGTATGGCTGCTATCTGTTTGAAGGTCTATGACTCAGTCTGCTCCCTGCTCCTAAAAGTTCCTCTTGGCTGTGGTTAGGGCCATGACAAGACAGGTCTGAAGCTGCAGAGTTCAAAGGAGCATTTCAGTGTGGAGGAGGAAGCATTTATTACCTCAGGGAAAAATGGAAAAACAAGTGAGCAGCATAGATGCAGTTGGCAGAGAGACAGACTGAGGGGCAGCCTCATTTCCCCCCCATTTCATAACTATTTTTAAACCTGTTTTTATTGAATTTTCAAACTCTCCAAGTGTCCCTATTTTCCAGGGACAGTCCCAGATTTACAGAAGCTTGTCCTGGTTTCTGATTTGAAATGTCCTGCTTTTCCTTAGGGCATACCTATTTTCATCAGAAAAATGTTGGTGGGTATGGAGTTATGCAACCCCCGAGCCAAAGAGATAAGTAACTATACAGCCTTTAGAAGACATCTGAAGGCAGCCCTGTCTAGAGAAGTTTTTTTATATAGTATGTTGTAAGCCACCCAGAGTGGCTGGGGCAACCCAGCCAGATGGGCAGGGTATAAATATAATAAATCTACTACTACTACTACAACTACTACTACTAAATAGAATAGGATGTCCCTATTTTTATCAGATAAATATTGGAGGGTAAACATTTTGCACATTGCCTTGAGATGTGTATATGTAAGGCAAAACAACAACAACAACAACAACAACAACAACAACAACAACAACACTTTGATTCATATCAGATCAGCCAGAGAAAGTGGAAGCTGAAACATTTTCCTATTTAAAAAATAATCTTTGTTTTGTTAGTTACTGCATTATAGGCAATGCTTTTATAAAACAAGCAAAATCCAAAGATCAATGGATCTGTGCATATAGATCTGTGTAAAGGTATCCTCCGGCAAATTCAATGCCATGAATGAAGGTCACTGACAGCACAAATTGGTAACAAATTGAGCAATCTAAGATGCCGCTGTAATCAGGAGTGGCATGAAACACAGCCATTCATTTGTGCAAAAGGGGTTGGAAAATATTCACTGTGCTTCTCTCGCAACCCCCCTTGCTAGTGATCATAATCATACACCGAGGCTACAGGATAAGGCCTGCTTTCTCGGTTCATGACCATTAGGAAACAACTCCCCCATTGTTGCTTTGCATGTGGAGAGGCTGCAAATGGTGGGCCGCGCAGGAAACAATGATGTGGGAATCATTTAGTGCAACCCTACACTGCGACAGGTGCCACCATGAGACGTTTTAATTGATCTCATTTGTTAACTTATACCTGTAAATCGTGCTGCTTATCGTCATTGAACAAGCCATGGAAACCAGAATTTGTCACCGAGTAAAGATAGCAAAGTAGGCCCCCAAATGGACTAGTAATATAGTTTTACTGGCTTAATTTCACAACAGTACATTAGATTGAAAGGGGATCCTTGGAAGAATCCAAATTACACGCAGGCCTCTTGTTTCTTTATGTTACATTGACACAAAACAAGATTCAAAAGGTACTGCCAAGAGGACAGCATATGTTATAGTTTTCTTCTTTTATATGGAGGAGAGAGAGTCAGTCATTCCTGAAGTTGTGAATGGATCTCTGTTACTAAGAGCTAAAATGAATCTTTAACCTTATCTGAAGCCGTGGAAGATTGCAATATATGTTATCATGCCGGATATACCATTAACAAGGGCATTATAGATCTGGTGGCTGAGAGACCTGCAGATGTGCTGTTCTCAGATTCTCAGAAAGGGGAATTATATCTCTCACAGTTCTGTATTAAAGCATCTCTCTAACCACACCACTGTGTCCCAGCATCAAGAGCTACTAAGTGAAGTTCTTCTAATATTATAAATACGAAAAGTGTGCTTAGGGAGAAATGGTCTTTTGGGAGCAAGCATTTTCACAAATGATGACAGGAAACCAACACAGCTTTCTTGGAGTCAAAGCTCTGCCAGTAGTGAATCTTGACATGAAGGATGTTTCTTCCCATAGAAAGATATTCCCCATTTCTTCTTCCCAAAGGAAATTTGAAATCTGGAAATATTGTTTATACCCATGATTTCCTAGGGATTGTTAAGAAACTAAACAGGAAAACAAAAGCATAAAATATGCATATAATAACAGGAATTACAACACTGCAGCTTCAAAGTCCTGAGAGGTACCCTTCAAGATGTGGAAATAAATCAATAGATATTAAAAGCTGAATGTGCTTGTGAAGTCAGTGGTTTAAAGCTGTAAGGCTCAACATGAAAGATTGCTGTGGAAAAATCAGAACAATCTGTTATAATGCAGAGGGGGCAATGCATTTTAAAGCAGAGTTTGGGTTGACCGAGAACCAAAGTGAACATGGGGAGAATGTCAACAGACATTACCCCATGATGGAACTGAAAAGCAACAAAAGGGAGTTGGGGTCTTCTGCTGTGCTTCTGTCTTCACGTTGCCATGGCCAGCCTTTTCTTGCTCCCTAGACATGGAAAGGACTGAGTTTAACAACAATAGATGTATGAACTTTGACTGCTTATTTAGGTCTTTGGGCACATTGAATTTTAGCCAGTCTTGGCTGATGGCAACATACAAATATGGGCAGAGCTTTCATATCACTCAAAGACAGTATGCTTGTGTTAAGCAGGATAATTTTTGCTTTGTGTTTCTTAGGCTACTTTCTTCTTGTCTTTCAATCTCTCCTCCAGATGGATTTCTGTCTTGCCTTGTGGCACCCATAGGAGCCAACTCCTAGGGGCTGTGGGAGCTTTGGCCCCCACAATAAAATATTTGAGGGGGCTGGCACCCCACAAAGTTTATGGGCATTCCCATTCAAATGATGTGTTTGCACTGTGTCATGGGATTGATTATGCAGGGCAGGGCTTACCTGGGCCCGCACAATAGTTTATTCAAGTTGACACCCCTGGTGTCACCTGCCCCTTCCACTCTTCATACTCAGTTGTTACCGTGACATTTCTCTTCATTTTTGTATTGTCTACAGTATCCTTCCTTCCTTCCTTCCTTCCTTCCTTCCTTCCTTCCTTCCTTCCTTCCTGGTTTTCAATTTTATACATTTCAATAATTTTACAGTCATTTTAACATTTCAAGACTTGACTGCCTTCTCCCTCTTTCTGCGGTTCCTTTAATTTATTTTTAAATATTTTCTGCATATCCAAATTAACTCAATTTGTTCATTTATTCATCTACTTTAAATATATACCCTCATGAAACTGCAGGTTATTACAATAAACCTGCCAATGTTCTTAGCTGTTTATAATTAAATATTCAATAAACCATTTCCATTCTTTTATAAAAAGTTTGTTATCTTGATTTCTTATTTTTCCCCCAGTAAGTTTCACCAGTTCTGCATATTCCATAAGTAACGTACAGAATACATTCTAAATCCTCTGCGTAGGACTATACAGTTCTGTACAGGCTACTGCATTGCACTTAGCAGCTTATAGGGAATTAAACCTCAAATTACTGAATGACTTCTATTGTAAGAGGGCCTTCACAGAGAAGCTCATCTCATATATTCTGGCTTTTGGAAGGTCCCCTTTGTTGACTGTAATACACAAAAAGCACCACGAAAATTTCACCCCTGTGGCGCATCATTCATTATAGGTTCACATGGGTAAGATCCATAGGAAAGGACTGAACTTAGATGTTCTTCAGTACACACAATAAGCTGGTTTGTTAACAGCTTGTAAAGTGTCCCAGCCTGAAGGGGAAAGGACTGTAGCTCGGTGCTGTGCACACACTTTGAATACAGAAGATTTCAGGTTCAATTCCAGCCATTTCCAGGTAGTGCTGCAAAAGACCCATCCCTGGAATTTAGAGGCTTCTAAGTTGAGACAATACTGACCTAAATGGACCAATCTCAGATTTCTCTGTTTCTAAAGTGACTGTAAGGTATGTGAAGCATTTGGAAAACTTTGACAAGCACCACAGAAATGCTAGTTACATGAATATGAGCCAGGGAATGTGCAAGAACAGGAATTTTGCCAGCTCTGCCAGTGAAGCAACAGTTGGTTGAATGTATACAGTGTTTTTCTTTCTCTCTTCAGGACATCTCAGTATCTTACATTAAAAGCCTAGTGCTTTATTTTTCTTCAAGGACAAGGATGGCTGATGCTTTTTCCCTTGGACACTATGCATTTCAAGAGTACCAGGGGATTGCAAGTCTCTCTCTAAAAACTGATGTGGAAATCATTGCTCTCTGGCACTCTGCTTCTCACTGCACAGTTCTTTTCCTGAGACCCATGTGCAATTACCCAGTGTGTTATTTTATCCTAATTTCCTAATAAATCACATCACTGTTTTTTCCTCTTGTATCCATCATCCACGTATCTGCCTGGAAGACAAAATGGATCCAATGATTAATCAAGGCCAATGGCACCCGCTCTGGTACAGGGGCACCATGTTTCAACTGTCAGGTGGCATCCATCCCAGCCCCTCTTTGTCAGCAATAAAGAAAATGAAATTGGACTAATATGAGTCTTACTTCTGCCCTGATTAAAGGCCTATGTTTTCCCTAGGCACTGCCTGACCAGGTCTTGACTTGTGAGATATTCAATGTTCTTGTAATGTCATTCGGACAGAGTGCGCTTGTCTCCTTAGGTCATCGTTCTTCAGATTCACTTGTTTTACACGGAATATAGGCTAGAAAATCTAGACTTCCTTTGGGGTGTTAATTAAGAGGAGCATCCAAAATTAATCAGCAGATTCACTAGGGCGAAGGGGAGCTGTCTGAAGGCCTTGATATAAAAATGTGCTTCTAGTGCAGAGAAATGAGCCTTCGGCTATTGACAAAGAGAAAACAACTGCACAGACGGCAATCTGACATAAACATTCATATACGTATACAATTTTACATTCATTTTTCTTGTCAGCTTGTCACCTTTAATTATAAAGGTTGATTCGCTATTTGGCAGATTTGAAAATTGTAAACGCTTGGCTATTTGAATATGATCATATGGTCAACGTCTTCAAAAAAGAATGACACCGGAATGCGCCCAGACAAGAATGTTGAGAAACCCAGACCGAATGGAGAGTTGTAGACTGACCATATTGAAGAAGAATTTCACATACAACCTCATGACAAGTGACCATGGACTCTGGCTCAAAATGTCAACACTTGGGATGTGGCATATATGTACAAGTTGCAGAATATGTACAAGTTGTACATTCTTTTGCATAGTCTTTTTCACGTTCTATTTCCTCTATTAGCTCATTCTAACATTATTAGTGTTTCATGTTGTGGTTTTGCTTGGCCTTTGGGCTAGGAATGATCTTTATCCTGTGTTTTGCCCATTAAAAAAAAAAAAGACTGCAAGACACTGCTTGTTCATTCAACATCTCCAATGAATGCTTAACTCCTTAATGCCGCTAAGTCTGAAAGACATTTTCTGTATCTCTGCAGATGCGGTTGTGGAAGTTCCCATAAATGATAAGGGAGGTTATGTGATTTAGTAGCTATCTGCCATATTTATCAGTTCATTGAAGCCTTCCCCTCTACTGAAGATGCCTTCTGTGCATCATTTCTGGGATTTGGGAAATGTAGGGGGTATCATGAGGTGACAACAAATGCAGCACATTTCTGTTCCAAACCTGTAGCATGTTTCTTCCTCAGAACTGTGAATATCTGCAGAATTCTTCTTCTGCCATTACTAACAAAGAAACTGTGCAAAACAAATATCTCAATGAGGTAAGAAGACAACTCAGTTGGAGACCCAAAGAGCCACGTATCAGAGAGAATCCAAGGTTGTTTAATTGCAATAAATCTCAGATTGGAATGAACTTACATGTTATTATCAAATATGAGGATACAGGCAATTTGCAACATATATTTTTTTTTTGTATTGTAAACCAAGGTAATCTCCTTTTTTAAATAGCTATTTCATAGATAGGAAAATACTGATAACTAGTTTCTTAAAATCCAGGCTGCCCAGTATTCAAAACTTGACTCCACAGATTAAATATCATAATAGTAGAAATAACAATAATGAATAAAATCAGTAGTCATCCATGTTTGGCTACATAATTTTATGGATAGTTAAAGTCTACTGAACCTCATAGATGGTGGAACTATGGCACCAGGCCTGAACCTCATAGATGGTGGAACTATGGCACCAGGCCTGTAAGTGGTTTACAGAATAATAAATTCCTCCTTTTATTTTTTTTTTTGCTTCTACAAAATGGGCAAGTAAAGATAGACTAAATCAAGTTCTGTTAAGAATGATTTTGACCAGTCCAAAAGTGAGCCATTTTCTGCTGAGGAAATTTTTAATCTTTCAGTTGAAGGATCTGTATTCATCCGATGTGTGGTGAGTGTCTTGACTTTCTTTTCAGAACTTTATTCTGTTCATCAGTGAATGCATCCAGAAAACTCCCTGAATACTCAATTGCAAGTGAAAATTTTGAGAGCAATAATTAATCAGTAATTAATTCAGAGTAAATTAAAATTTTAGTAACTCAAGGCATTTCCCCAGCTATTTTTTTTTAACCTTCTTGAGAACTTCACAGGAGAGTTTTGTTATGGTATCATGTAGTGAAATTCCCCAAGCTTTTCCTGATGTGATTCTTCCAAATAAAGAGAGGGAGAGAGAAGACTAAAATAACTCACGTATTCCATGGAATGCAGGTTCGTAAACAACCTGAAAGCAGCAGGACACATCTGAATATTTTTTCACATCTGAATATATTTTCCCAGAGCTATCTATGGTTAGCTTCTAACAGAAGTGCCTGGCATTAAGAAACTCAGAGAGTTGCAATTTCCCCTGTCTAAGCAATTTGGGTATACTGCATTTCACAAATTGTTGCGGACTAACCACATAAATCTGCTATGGAGAGAGATGGAGGTGAGGAACACCTGGGCTGGGTTACTTGCTTTTCCTCTTTCCTTCTGTAGTAACAGCACTTCTTCGTTCTTAGGTGAAGAAGAGTTGCTGCTACCATTAAGAGAAGCAAGAATGGTGAGAAGCCTTGCTTTCTTCTTGCATCTACATCCTTCAGAGATCAGCCCATTGGTACCCACTCTTCTGCAAGTAATGACAGTGGTGCAAGTGCAGAGACATCATATCTTTCCCCCTCTGCTTAACTTGACCAAAGAAGTGAGCCCTTACTCTGGCTGTTGTCACAGGTTCCCTGGCTATTTAGGAAGTGGTTCCATATACCCCACTGTCACCCCCATGTTGCATCCCCCCATCTTTGCTAAGAGTTTGTGGGTGACCAGGATTCGATCCAAATTGGGTGAGCAGGAGAACCTCTCATCCACCTCCTTTCCCTCTCTGCAACCTCTCACACCCTTTGAAACAGGTGCTCTGGAGTATTGAAGACACTTCATAATGGTGTCAGATGTGCACCAGAGGGGTGGGGGAATCATAGCAAATGAAGTGGGCTCTTCTTGCATGAGTGACACTCTTTAGTAGGAAAGACCAATCAGGAAAGCCCCGTGGCCTAAGCAGAGTTTGGCTCAGACAACCCTGGTTCTACCCTAATTTGCTGATAATGGAAATGCAGCACCATTTTTTATTTTTGCAAAAGCCTGTGGTAGAAGCAAATCAATGAGGCATTTCATCAAGAACCGGGGTGGGTGGGTTTGCCTGGGAGCCTGACAGAGACAAGGCATTGTCACCCACTCTCTGTTTTTCCCCAGTTGTGTTCAGAAGTGCAGAGTAGGGAATTTGAATCATAGAATCATAGAGTTGGAAGAGACCACAAGGGCCATCGAGTCCAACCCCCTGCCAAGCAGGAAACACCATCAGAGCACTCCTGACATATGGTTGTCAAGCCTCTGCTTAAAGACCTCCAAAGAAGGAGACTCCACCACACTCATTGGCAGCAAATTCCACTGTCGAACAGCTCTTACTGTCAGGAAGTTCTTCTTAATGTTTAGGTGGAATCTTCTTTCTTGTAGTTTGGATCCATTGCTCCATGTCCACTTCTCTGGAGCAGCAGAAAACAACCTTTCTCCCTCCTCTATGTGACATCCTTTTATATATTTGAACATGGCTATCATATCACCCCTTAACCTCCTCTTCTCCAGGCTAAACATGCCCAGCTCCCTTAGCCGTTCCTCATAAGGCATCGTTTCCAGGCCTTTGACCATTTTGGTTGCCCTCCTCTGGACACGTTCCAGTTTGTCAGTGTCCTTCTTGAACTGTGGTGCCCAGAACTGGACACAGTACTCCAGGTGAGGTCTGACCAGAGCAGAATACAGTGGCACTATTACTTCCCTTGATCTAGATGCTATACTCCTATTGATGCAGCCCAGAATTGCATTGGCTTTTTTAGCTGCCGCGTCACACTGTTGGCTCATGTCAAGTTTGTGGTCAACCAAGACTCCTAGATCCTTTTCACATGTACTGCTCTCAAGCCAGGTGTCACCCATCTTGTATTTGTGCCTCTCATTTTTTTTGCCCAAGTGCAATACTTTACATTTCTCCCTGTTAAAATTCATCTTGTTTGTTTTGGCTCAGTATTCTAATCTAGCAAGGTCGTTTTGAAGTGTGATCCTGTCCTCTGGGGTGTTAGCCACCCCTCCCAGTTTGGTGTCATCTGCAAATTTGATCAGGATGCCCTTGAGTCCATCATCCAAGTCGTTGATAAAGATGTTGAATAAGACCGGGCCCAAGACAGAACCCTGTGGCACCCCACTAGTCACTCTTCTCCAGGATGAAGAGGAACCATTGATGAGCACCCTTTGGGTTCGGTCAGTCAGCCAGTTACAAATCCACTGAGTGGTAGCATAGTCAAGACCGCATTTTACCAGCTTCTTTACAAGAATATCATGGGGCACCTTGTCAAGATTGAGATTGGGTGGCAATTAGCAAGCATAAGTTCTCAGTCTTAGGCTCTAGGCTGGACTGACCACCTTCTTCTTCAGTCACACTGTTTTTCTCTAAATAAAAGATATTTAATAAATAATAATACTAGAAAAGAATATTTATGTTGTATTTTGTGCTCAAAGTGCTTTACACACATTAATGTAGCATTTCTGACAATGCCCCTGCAACATAGGCCAGTGTTGTTATCCCCAAATTACAGGTGTGGGTCTCAAGCTAAAAGAAAGTAGCTTGTTGAATACGACCCAGTATGTTTATAGCTGAGGGCTTACCTAGCTCCTAGCTTGTCCTCTTAATCATTATGTCACACAAGCCATGATTTCTATTTTCAGTTCTGGTTTCCCGTATTTACATCCCTTAGTTGGAGGGCAAAAGAACTTCACAATTTTACATATAGTAGTATGAAATTTCACATTCAACAAAACCCTTCAACAAAACCCATTTCCATAATATTCTCCTTGTGTGTGTGAGAGAGAGAGAGAGAGAGAGAGAGAGACTTTACACCACATGACTGTGTGTAAGTTTAATAATAAACTTATTAAAATAATACCAAAGCAGGCCTGAACTAATATGTGTGATATTTACTGTACATTATCATTTAGATTCCGAAACATGGATGTAAAAAATAAAATAAAAATCAACCTGCTTCTTGAGTTATGTTGCACTTTCTTTGTTTGCAAAGCCTTTAAAGTCCGACTAACAAATATTTTATCGTTTGGATGACAAATGTTTTTATGAAAGATGTGTGCAAGAGTTCATTTCTCCTAACATTATTTTTCATGGTTTTCTCCTCTTAGATTAAAACTTGCTTGTGACTACAAGAACAGTTGAATCCACTTAATTGGTTGTTAAGTGGCTTTGGATGTGCTAAAGGAGCAGGGAGACAGGAAGCGCAGGTGTAGTAGTTCCTGTCACTAAGCTTTTTCACGTAACATTTAAAAAAGGAATATGGGAGAGTTGAGAACGTTTAAGCTTTTCTTCACACATCTAAAACTTGTGAACCCCATTCCTGTGCAAATCCTTTTCAGATTGGCACCTCAAGAGAATGTCCACAGCCATTCTGTTCATTATTTACTTCTTTGCTAAACAGGAGCATGGAAAGCTACATCATACCATGTGGGACCACTGGTTTATGTCAGAGGTGTTCAACGCTTTTAGTTCCATGGCTCCCTTAACCAACTACATTCTTTCTGTGGCACCACTGTGGGGCTGAGGAGCCCAGTTATGTCACCCCTTGCCTGCTGAGATCTCAACCTCTCACTCTTTTCCGGACACCCTCCCTTGTGGAGTGTTCCCTCATCCCCCTCTCTTCTCCCCTCTCCTTAGGAGCCACAGTTGATACCCCTGGTCTCTGAGCTGCCCCCCCAAAGAAAGGTGCCTCCTCACACTGCCCCACAGGGGCCTGGAAAGCACACACTCCCCCGGCCCGGCCCGGCGGCACCATTTGCCTGGGGGCTTGTAACCAGGGCTGCTGCAACAAACAGCTGTGCAAGCCTTTGGGAGGCGGAGATGCAAGAGGGCATCAGAGGAGGGAGGGAGGGAGGGAAAGAGGGACAGAGGCCAGTGCTGCCTGCGGCACCCCTGACTATCATTCAAGGCACCCCAGGGTGCCTATGTAGCTTAGAATTGCCTACAATGACTGGGAGCAGCTGTCAGGTTTCAGACAGGGCTGCACCCCAGCCCTACTGGGGGATGCTGAGGATTGAACCCAGCATACAAAGTAATATATTACCGCCACGGTATATTTCCATGTATATTTTCACCTGGGTTTTAAACAAACTAACAAAATCAAAGCAGTTTAAAACACAACGGAACATTCAAAGATCTTGCTACTAAGAAGTGTTCTTCTGTGGATGTTAACAGGTTTGGTCTGAAGCTTTCCTTTCTAGGCTAATATGTTTAGAACTGGGAGAATTTGGCTTTTGTCATCAATAGCCACATCAATGCAAACATTTCTGTCTCCGTCCCCTGCCCCAAAGTCACAGTTTCAGCTTTATACAGTTAGAAGGCAAATTCAACTGAGAGAATTATTCCAAGAAATGTATTTTCTCATTTCAATATTTATATGTATGAAACTAGGTAGGGAGGGGAAAAAGTTGCACAGACACAGATTTCAGAGATATATCTTCCTAGTTTGAGAGAAAATGGCATATGCTTAACAATGTATATCAGTCAGAAAATCATAGTGCTAATACATGAAAATAGCAACCAGCAGGAATTGCCTAGTTGTTAACTGTTGCTTAATTCTCATTCTTTAACCACACACACTTCTAAAACCATTATGCCCTAAATGAATCAGAAAGAGCATTCTGCCTTCTCTGAAGTTAACATTGACGGTACATATATTGACTTTACTGGATTGCCGCAGAAGAATCTCCTATTTCTTTCCTTTTTAAAAAAGTTAATGAATTAACAGTGCAATCATGTCTACTCAGAAGTAAGCCCCATTGGAGTCAATGGGATTTAGTCCAGGAGAAGCTTGCATATGATTAGAAAAGAATTAGTCTAACAGAACAAGCCTCTGTATGTCTCCTCTGAAATAAGCCCCATTGGATTAGCAGAGATAGGCAATGTGATGCTGCTCAGATGCTGTTGGACCATGTTCAATGGTCAGAGATTATGAGAACTGTAGTCCAATGGCATCTAAAAGTCACCACATTGACTACCCCAGGATATGGGATTGCAGCCTAAGATACTAACTGTACTGTAGTTCTCATAAGAGATGCAAGCTGGGGTCCAAAGAGACATTTAGCCTTACGTAAGAGGTGTGAATGCTCCCAGTCAATTTCTTAAAATATTTTTTCTTTGCAGAGCTGACCCATGCCCTTTCAGAAGGAGTTTGCTGTTCAAGGGGTGGGTGGGGGCAGTAGTCTAAATCTCATTTGGATTCATGGAACAAATTTTGTATTTCTTTTGATCCTGACACAGAGAAGCAAACATAAAAACATGTTGGCAGAATTTGCATAATCCTGAACATACTTTAGAGACCAACATTTGGTGCTTTTCTATGCACTGATGTGCAAGAGCTCTCCCAAACAATTGTGCACAAACAGTGAGGCGTGCACGGGAACGAATTAGTTCTGCAAAATTCATCCTCTCCTGGAAGTTGGATTTTCCTTATGTGGAACAGGTTCTCTGAGTGAGTCTTGGTTTTCTTCTTCAGCATCCTTGATGGTCTTGCTAACAGTCGTTAGGTCTGATGTGTGCTGAATCGAGAGAACTAAACTTTTCGTAGAGTTGGATGCACACACAAATACTTCATAGGAATAACTGGTAGGTCTTTTGATCCCATAGACTGAAGAGCACTCCAAATTCTGTACAGCTTCTGTCCTCTGAAAACAAGTGGCTAATCTGATCACATGTGTAGTGCCTATTTAGGAACGGAGTGATGCTATCAATATATATAAAACTGTGTTTGCCGACAGAGTGTTGCTGTCCAGGCAAAACAAATCTAAAGCCCACTTGGCATGTAAAACACATCACCTCAAGTTAACCTTGTTGTTAGCCACCCTGAGCCCGGCTTCGGCTGGGGAGGGTGGGATATAAATAAATTATTATTATTATTATTATTATTATTATTATTATTATTATTATTAACATGGATGCATTTTCACCTACCCTGAATGATGATATCTTTTCCTATTTTTATGATGTCACTTTATTTTTTAATATTTTATGTAAAATTGCAGCACTTGGGGACACAATCTGTGTACATTGGGGGGGGAAGGAATTAAAATAAGATCCATGTGTATTTTGTATCAAGAGGAAGTATTCAAAAAAGTTGGGTTTGCTCTTTAAGTTTGGAGTCTTGACACCATTTTATGTTTTTATAACAAATCGGACAACATGTATTAAACTAGCTGGCACTGGCTACATTGCTTTATTAAATACATCTGAGTACAGATATTTGTAAGCACTGCTTACATTTGTGAAGAAATGTATCAATACTGATGGCATAGTTCATGCTTGATATAATTGTAATAAATTTTGCATTTAAAGTGCATAATGTCTGCATGAGAATTACAAACACTTGCAAGCATGTATGAAAAATATTATGACCTACAACTGTGTGAAGAAAACAACTTCTAATTTTCTGACATGGCTGTACAGCTGATCGATTCTGCTTTATTATCCTTGTTAATTTTATTTAAATTGAATTCTGTACAGAGTGAAAGACAGACTGGGGTGCCATTTTTGAAAAAAGAATAGAATAGCATAAAACTATGGCGGGCAGTATTCTGTTCTAAATATATTGTTTCCCTACAACCCCCGCTCTAAATATTCGCTTTTTAAAACCACCCCAATAAAACTTTAAGCCAACCGTTTTAGTCAAATAAGGCCAATAGAGAAGATACTTTTTTTAAAAAATTGCAAAAGTAATTCATAAAATAGTTGTTGCACAAATGACTGAAGGCAACTTTTTAAAACAACAATAAAAAGTGCGCTTTCATTTTATGGTAATATTTCACCTATAAAACATGAGGATAACAAGTTTGTATTCATACAAAGGTGTTAATTAATGAAAGACAAACCTTTGCCAATTATTGACACATTCTTCTGTAATCCTGTTAGGTGGGACATTCTAATGAAGTCATAGTTTATTACTAATGATCTGGCTTGATTTCCCCCCTGAAAAAAAAAGACGACTGTGAGAGGGGCGTTGAAATAATTTATTTGCTTGGGTGTATTTTTTTATCACAGCAGGTATGAAGGCAGCATTTTGACTGCCACATTATCTCTGACAAGAAGGGGTATGACCCCAGGAGCAGGGATCGAGAACTGGCTCCTTCACACTTCACTACACACCGCTGTGATCCCACAATTTGGTCATATTATCCCCTGCACCACAAAGCTGGCCACTAATTATCTCTGAAAAAGCATTTGATTGAACCTTAATTTTCAGTAATGGGCCCTGATAGTTGGCAAAGAAAGACAAAGGAGGAATTCCTTTGTCTTTTCTAAACAATAACCGCCTGCCGCCGAAGGATGGCAGAACTCATTAAACGCAACACGCTAAAATATGATCGCATTATTTCCTTCTTCTCCACAAAACAGATTGTCCATCTGCCTAGAATAGAAAAAAAAGCACATTACACATGGTCTTCCAATGATTTCTTTCCTATCTAGAAGCTTCCTACTTGTCAGGAGATAAATCTTTGCTTCCACTGTCCAGGCAAACAAGTTTTGCCTAAATCTTGCATCCGAGTAAGGAAAGCATCCCATGAATAAATAAGGTTCCCCTTTTCCAAATTATCAATTTCTTCTGGCTTGGTAGGAAAATGGCAAAATATAAATATAAACTATGCCTAAAAGAGATCTACTCAGTGTAACAGCAGTAATGCACAATATTCATATTGCAATGCACAATGGAACGTAAGAAGCAACTTTCTGCAGTTCAGCAAGGATGGACATAATTTGTCTGAAGGCATCGTTGCTTCTGGGGTTTCGTATTGTCTTCAGCCTTCTGAACACATCTTCTTTTAAACAATGTGATTGTAAAAGATTTTGTCCCCCCCCCCAGTGAGTTTGTGAACCTGATGCATTAATATTGATCTGCTGTGATGAAGACCGAGCCTATTTTATCTCAATACAACAATGCAACTCAAGAAGCAACTTTTTGCAGTTAAGCGATGGCAGACATAACTTGTCGGGCTTAACCATGTTTTCCATGTTTCACAAGAATGAGGGACAAATAATTGTGTGTATCCAAATATGGAGGCCAAATGGCTGAAATATTGGGAAATTTTGGAACAAGATGGAGACAGAATAAAATTGCAGAGCTTTGAAAAATTGAAAAATAAAGTGCGAGATTGGCTTCATTATTACCAAATAATGGAGGCATATAGTTCGGACAAAAAAGTTGGCTTCCAGGTGGAAAAATCAAAATTGGAAACAGAATTGTTTGATCCAAAAATTAAGAATTTGTCAAGAATGTATAACTTGTTGCTGAGATGGAACACTCAGGATGAAATGGTGAAATCAGTTATGATTAAATGGGCACAAGATGTTGGACATAACATAATGATGGCAGACTGGGAACAGTTATGGACCACAGGTATGAAATTTACGGCATGTAATGCCCTAAGTGAAAACTTAATGAAAATGATTTACAGGTGGTACATGACACCAGTCAAGCTTGCAAAAATTTACCATTTGCCCGATAATAAATGTTGGAAATGTAATGAGATTGAAGGTACATTCTTTCACCTTTGGTGGACATGCCCAAGGATTAAGACATTCTGGGAGATGATTTATAACAAAATGAAAAAGGTATTTAAATATACCTTCCTGAAGAAACCAGAGGCCTTTCTCTTGGGCATGGTCGGCCAACTGGTGCCAAAGAAGGATAGAACATTTTTTATGTATGCAACAACAGCAGCAAGAATACTCATCGTGAAGTATTGGAAGATGCAAGATTTACCCACCCGGGAAGAATGGCAGATGAAGTTGATGGACTATATGGAACTGGCGGAAATGACTGGCAGAATCCGAGACCAGGGAGAAGAGTCGGTGGAAGAAGACTGGAAAAAGACTGGAAAAAGTTTAAAGACTATTTACGGAAATACTGTAAAATTAATGAATGTTAGAAAAATGTTGGAATGAAGTTATATGGCTTTAGTAGAAATGTTATAAGGAATTAAGGATAAATAGATTAATAGAGTATTAAAGGGAAAATAAGGTTAGAATGTGTTAAGATAATTATAGGATTAAAAATAGAGGAAGATGGAAAGGAATTGCTGAAAGAATTAATAGAAGTGGAATACAAAAAGGGAGGTGTGAGGAGGTCGCGGAAATAAGGGAATGAAAGATAAGATATTGAAATTATTTGATGTGTTTTAAATTGTGTTTGTTTTGTTTTGTTAGTTTAATGTTAGTGTTTTGTTAGTGTAATGTATAGTTGTTGTTGTTTTGTATTGTATTGTATGGTTTTTATTTTTTGTAGTGTTTAAATTGTTGGAAAAGGTAATAAATATTATTTTTAAAAAATAATAATTGTGTGCATCCATATTCAATTTAAATGAAAGGTATCCAGAATTCTCCTGTTTCCCCTATTTCTATACAACTATACAAGTCATCTGAAGACAGCTCTGTATTGGGAAGTTTTTAATGTTTGATGTTTAATTATGTTTTTATATGTATTGGAAGTTGCCCAGACTGGCTGGGGCAACCCAGCCAGATGGGCAAGGTATTATTATTATTATTATTATTATTATTAGAACATTTATCACTCCACCCCCCTGTAATCTTGAATACTCACATTTTGTCCTGCTAGAAATTTTCTTCCACAAATAATTGGTTATTGAGAACTACCATGCTTGTTATGCAATAATCACAGAGTCAGTTATGTAGCCAAGTAATACATCTCTGCCCATCATCTGATACCACACAGCTTCATGGCAAGTGTAAATCTGAGAGCTCAAAGCTCAGTAGTTCTGCATATGGTTTTCATGAGTAAGGCCCTATGTTCATTCCCAATGACACTCAGCTAATACAGTTAGGGAAAGTCTGTTTCTTGGACTTTGGAGAGCAACTGCTGGTCGGAATTGACCACAATGGCGTACATGGTCCAACAATCTGAATCAACCACCAGGTAGATTTGTAATTTGTGTCATGCAATCTCTCTGGAGAATTCATTGGTTTGGAGAAGCTTCCAGAAGACTAAAACACAATGTTAATGAAACCAATAAAACAATGATGAAGGAGGAAAGAAAGCCCAGCATTCAAAATTCAAGTGGAAGCAAGTAAGCTTAAACATCTTAAGCAAATTCACCATGCCATGAGATCAGGATGGTAGCAGCCAATCCTCAGTGGGAAGGTTTTTCCAAACACAGTCAAAACTCCCTCCCTGGCTTCTTGCCCGCCTGATTACTGATAGGGGGAGGTTGCAGAGAAGGGTCTCAGAGGATAAATACTCGGGCAGATTCATGCATTTAAAATTCTGAAAAAGATCATGCTCCGGTTGCTTCAAGACCATAGGCACAGTCGATCTATTAAGGATGGCACTAGGGATGAGGATGAAAGGCAATTCTGTTTGAATTTAAAGGCGAATCTGTCTAATTTGTACTTTCTGAAACAATAGCCAAACCAAAACACTGCCATTCTATGAAATCCAGAATTCTCTGAATACTGAATTTTGCAATGCAATTCTCCAGCAAGAAAGAGGTTTAAAGATGCACATTGTAAGGTAAAGTGTGCATAAAAAAGCCATAGATTAGTGAACATAAGATAAAAATATTACTGTGAAGCAAAATATAAATATTAGGGGAAATATGCTCCGCAAAAATGTGTTTATTAGGCAGCACTGGGTACCAAATTTGTATCTCCTGGGAGAAATTTGCACTAAAACGCTGAATTTTCAAGAGGAATTTTTAAAGGAGTATTTGCAAACTGATGTGGAAATGTAGAGAATTGAAGAGTGGAAAAATGAGGAACCAAAATTGACAGACACAGCTCTGTTCATCCCACTTAATCTTGTGTGGAATTCCCACTCAGGATTCATGGAAATGGACTATCCATTCTTTCTTCCATTCAACTTATTTTAAGAAATGCTGCTTCTTTAACATTCTTTTGGCGAAAAGAACAAACACACGATTTCCTGAAAAGATCCATAGCCTTAAGTTTTCACTTCTTATTCCCACTCCATCCCACAACCTCTTCCTTATAAAAACAACAACACTTTTTAGAACAAAAATGATAGCAATGCACATTAAATGGGGCATGATCCAGTTAAAGCAGGATCCATCAGTTGTGTTCCCATTGATCTCAGTGGGAGAGTTGAGTATGTGGGGTGCGTAACTTGGACTGGTTTGTGCACCTCATTAGCTACATCCTGGAGAGCCTTTAAAATATTATAATTCACAAAGATGCAATTGGTTGGGATTTAGGGGTTGTTGGTTTTTTTAATGCATCCAGAATGAGCACTCATCACTTAGTGCCATGAGGGCTGCCATAAGATGCAGATTGCAAAAGGAAGCAACTTTTTGACAACATAACTTACGTTCTCTACAGAATGGATTCTTACATGTTTAGGTATCCTGTGACTGGCGGGGTAATTATTTGTCCCATTTTAACATCTATGCATATGATCTCTTGCATTTTCTTTAAATGATTAAAAATATATAAGTTTTAAAAGTCCTAATGGTACACAGGGAAAAAAGCAACTGGTTATATTTTCTACATATTTGTCTTACTCGTTTTCGTTATCAGGCTGAGGGAGAGAAGCAGAGTAAGCCTTCTGAACCACCAAGAATCAGGAAGAAAACTAGTGCAAGGCTTATAATAGCATATGTTAATAGCTTTGGTTTTACAATGCAATTTATTAAAAAAAATTGTTTGTTTGTTTAGAAGATTTCAGGTAATTTTGTATAAAACCAGGACTCTTGACTTGTTTCTGCCTGATTTTTGAGGAGGGGAAAACCCCCCCAAACACCTTAGCATCTTTCTCTCTCCCCAAAAGAAAAACACACTTAGGAAAAATTAGTTAGCATGCAGCTGATCACAGTGTTGAAAAATGGGTTCAATAAAATCTGATGCAAACATTTTTAATACCACTGGCCCCTTTGATACTTCTGTCAAAAAGCTACTTGCATGTAAAAATTATACCCCTTAAAGAATTCATATTATTTGTTTGCTTGATTATAGTTTCAGATATATATATAACTAAAAAAATAATGGCATCAACAGATTATCCTATAATGCAGTATGTGCACTAATAGGTATTGGATTACCATTGTGTGTACATGTATTAACTGGGCAAGAGTAACAGAAGAGAAAGTATTGTATATTCAAATAGCTGCATTAGAAAAACTGTAGCTTTCATTTCAACTATCACCACCTTGCAGTATTAGAGTTCAAATTTTCCAGCATTTAGAGATGTAAATATATTAAACAATACATCTGTTTGTGCAAAGCCTTTCTTATGAGCAGCTTTTAATCAGTTTCATGCTGAGTGAAGGAAAATTGCAAAACTATGCATTAAAAGAAGATTTAGCCAAAGTTATTTCTGCAGTATCAACTGCATTCTAATTCACTGCTTCTTTCTTTTGCTTTCAGTGATAATGTACGTAATCTTCTCGCAACATTCATGAGGAAAGTTTGATGTGGATTTACACTAGTGGAGCTACATTACAATGGGTAGATTTAAGGTATTATAAAATGAGTTTGTGGATTTGTTACAGAGGTATGAAACCCCTAAGACATAGGCAGATAGGTTTTTCCAACATATGGCAACCGTTCTGATTATAAAACAAAACTGTGTTAAGTCAAAGTACCTGATTACAATTCGCTAGTGCAATGTAGCTGTGATAGCCAGGCTTATATTTAATACCCCAGAAACAATATCATTTATTTTTCTGTCTCTTCTTATCCTTTAGTTATTGGGTATGTGGGCTTTGAAACCTTAAACAAAAAGGATAAATCCAAATTATAGAAAACATCAAAGTGTAGACAAATCACATTATGCCACACAATCCTAACCAAGATAGGGGGAAAAGATGTTGTTATATTGATAGATATAAGATGTATAGACAGATATCTTGCTGTTACGAGAAGAATTTAGTTGCTGTAATTAGAAATCTTGTAGGAGCCACACAGTCACACATTTATATGTTTTGTTTTTAATGTTGATTTCCCAGCTTTTAATAAACCATGTGATTAAAAACATTTCCTCAGATGTTGACCTGTCATGAAAGACGGCTTAATAAACTCCGAGGCTGACAATATAATGGTTTAAATAATAATAAAAAATAAATAAAAACAACACTGTATCTGTAATTTCATGGTAATCTTGTGATGGAATAAATCCATTTTTATCAAAGGAGCTCTATGAAAGATGTTGGAAGGCACGTGCTGTAGGTGCATATTTGTAACGGCCGCGGTTAAGGCAACAACGTCCACTTCTAACGAGCAACATGTTGTGTGACATGTTAAACGAACGAGCTGTTAAGAGAGAGGGACATGTATGCACCTTGGATTCAGAAGTATCAAATAATGAGATAATTTATCCCCGTTCCGAGTTAAAGCCATGCTTGCCTGCGTTGGCCTCTAGTTCCCAGGCACTGCGATCTTATTAACAAGACTTTAATTCTAGTAGTGACAGGCCAAAGTGTTGCACTCTAATGAACTGTCTTCTCCTTGCAGAAAATCTGGTGGTAACGTATGATGTTAGTTACAATAATGATAATCTTTAGTATTTTCTAGCTTGTCAGAACCTGCATAGGCAACAACAATGAGTCTTTTACTAAAACTCCACCTCATCAAAGTAACTTAATTAGCAATTCAACTCCTTATTTTTGTTTTGGATTCCCCTCTGGCTACTAATTAAAGCTTAATCGAAACTGCTGAACTGAGGTTGTAAAGAATTCATTAATATTAAAATTAGCCCCAACAATTTTTTGGGGCTGGTGCAATTTGTATTTGTTACTGTCAAGGGTTTAAAACTCAGTCAAATGGCTTCGGAAAGCAGTACCAGAATTCTGTTGTATATTCATATCAGGAGCTGAGCAAATATGATGAATGCCAATGGTTGAAAGCACATTTCACTTACATCACTGGTGTCATTGTTTAATAAAAATAGACATAATAACATTCTGCTTGCCCCCACCCCCAAAATCTCCCACATTTTCTTTATCCTCCTCAGTGCTTTTGTACTTTGAATAAAAGTGAATAAAAGGGCTATGTGAAAATCAAAAGAAAGGCAATGATTTATTTTATATATTGTCTTGACAAGAATAATATGTTTGAAAAATGACCAGATTTAGCACTTCACTTTGATTTTTCCACTTTTCTTAACATCAAAGATTATTCCAGCTGCAATAATAGTGATTTTCAAGACTTACATCAGCAGAAGCTAGATCCTTTTGCTAAGCACACGGAGCTTGTTGGTAACATCTCTCCTCAGAATCTTTTTAAAAGTAAAATATTACTTTTGAAAGGCATGTCAGCATGTGATGCTGTATAAATACATTCCTTTCTGAAATAGTGTTGATTCTGTGTAATGAGTTTAAATTGTGTGTTTTTAATTAAATTACTTTCGTTCACAATAAGACATTCTTTTTTAATATATATCTGAGACCTGTTCAGTCCTCTCCACAAGAAGAAAGAACAGTTCAACTGAGTTTATTAATTTGAAAAAAAATAAATTCCACGAGAATGTAAATAAGGAAAGCAACCTTTTTATAGAAGATTAAAATAATTTTCATAATTTGAGTTCACTTCATTTTAACTTTTAGATTTGATTTTTTTTTTTCCAGAGCATGTATATTTATTTTACCCTACAGGAAATTTTTTCAAGTATGTTGGTAGGAAACAAACTTGTTAAGACTAAAATATACAGCAACCGGTACCATTTATCATATTTTATTAAATATAAAGATTACCATACATTTGAAGCTAAACTTTTAAAAAATATACAGAAAAATTACATATGCATCTAGGCTTCATTTAAATAACATTTATGACAAAACAATCATGCGCACATTTAAAAAATCAACACATGTCCATTTTTTACTCACTGACTAAATCAACAATGGCATACAAGGCACACAATTTAAAATCTTGGTGACAATTTCCGTGAAGTTATTCAAATACAATTTGACTTCTGACAAGAGGATGTAATTTATAAAACAGAACATGCCTATCAGTGGGACCCAAATTTGCATAATGAGGATACTTTCATTTCTGCAAGCACAGTTTCTGACATCCCAACTTGGAGCCCTAGAAGATTCGAGTGGAAAATGTCAATATACATAAGTAGAAAAATGATGAATAAAATACCCATAACATTTATCTGATTTGAACAAACAAAATAAAACTTGGTTTTCATTTTTTTTTTTAAAAAAATAATAATTAGTTATTATTTTCCCCAAACTACAACAAAGTGCTTCTTAAACATCGCAAGGCTTGGCATTGCCTCTAGCTGCAATCATCCTTGCGAAAGCAGAGAGACGGTTTGAGGTTCTCAATACTTGACAAACTCAGTGTTGCGACATTAATGTTATGCATTTTTAATCACTGTTTTGATTTAATTCTTTTCTGCACTTCCTATAAATACACAGCATGGGAACAATAGCCTGAAAAAAATTGCCTTACTAATTCCCCCTTGACCCACCCCCTCCCTATTTTGTTAACTTGGCCATCTGGGTGAAACCAGAAGTTATAATTGTATCTGATAAAAGACACTGTGAGTCTAAGGGAAAGGGGGAAAGGAGAAATATTGTTGGAAATATTATGCTTTCTAAACCATTTTGTTTTTTAAAAAGAAAACCCTATGCACACAAGAAATAACATCATAACATTTTCCTCGATTCTACGCAAGTTTTTTCTTTATAAAACGCAAATCTCAAACCAACTGATCTATGTTCCATTTGATAGTATATTTTAGAAGCAAAATTTTCTCTTACCTAAAGCATTTTTAAATAAGTTTTCAGCTTATTATCTATATACTGTATTTGAAAATAAAGAATAAGATAACAACTAATTCTACAAGCATTTTAAAATGAAGGTTGATAGAGAAAATTGTCTTTTACCTCAAAAGTATACAAGCAATATAACTACTTGCTACAGGCTCACTTGATTTAAATGCACATTAAAAGATATGGTCAATTAATGGAGAAAGCCTGTTTACTCAGAAGTAAGCCCCCATGGAATTGATTCAGACTCACTCCCTAGTAAGTCAGTGTCATCTACTGAGAAGCAAGTCCTATTTAATTCAATGGGCCTTGCTCCTGAGTAAATGAGTTAGGACGGGGGGGGGGGTGAGGGAGAACAGATGGGGGAAGCATGGGGTCATGTGGAGAGTAGAAAAGGAGAAGAAGCCCCATTGTACACGCAGAAGACCTTGGACTAATGGGGCAACTTTGTTGGTTGCAGCATGCAGTCCTCAAAAACAAGAATTCAAGGCTTCCATGGTTTAAAAACTCATCTCCATAAGGACACACACAGCTGCTCTCCATCGTTCATAATTAATTCTACTGTAATTATGATAGCTAAGTTATGTGGAGGATTCATATATATATATATATATATATATATATATATATATAATTTTTTATTAAGTTTTCCACTTAACAATCCAATCCAATCATATCACATTAATTATTCCAAATTATACCAATACATATTACATAATCTGAATATTTTGCCAAATTTTAAATTTTTTGTTGGGGGTTCCCATGTTTCGAGCTCAGTAAGGGTCCAATCATTTCATATTTCTGCTGCTTTTGATATTCACAAATCCCATCTTCCAGTCTTCTTGTTGTTAGCATTTTTCTTCTTAATAGCCTCTGAGTTGTTTCCGCAGGCGAGTTAAACCATTGTTATATTTCTGTGTGAACTTTGTAAGGCTCTCCTTAAATCACCACACACTGATCCAACAGTCCTGTTCAAGCGGCAGGCGCCATTTTAGTCTGTTCCGATGTAATAAAGTCTTAAGTGTCTCATTAATTTCCCCAGACCAGTTGCACCATAAATTAGTCTTTCCAAGGGAGGGTTTGCCGACTCAAAGACACAATCCAAACATGATAACAAAGCAAAGTTATGTGGAGGATTCTTATTGGATAGCAGAGTATAATTATTTTGTTGGCACCATGGGAGCATAAACACTTGTTGTTTAGTGTAGATGATGACTGGGGTTTGTGTGTGTGTGTGTGTGTGTGTGTGTGTGTCCAGATTCAAATCCTTCGCTCCCTCTCAATCTACCTTGGCCCACAGGGATGTTACAAGGATAAAATGGAGGCAGGGCATGATTTATGTAGCCCTGAGCTCCTTGGATGAAGGGCAAGGTGGAACTTATAGGGCTATTCCCCCACCTCCACAATTTGGTCCCAATTTGGGGCCCCTCATTCTTTTGCTCTCGGTCAAACTAGGGGCCACCAGCTCTACCCTAGATCCTGTTCTGAATTAGTTTGGGGGCTTTGCTAATGTTTAATTATGGTTTTTAAAGCAACTAATGAAACAGTTGGCAGGGGAGGGGAGAAGGTGCTTCATCTCTTCAAACACACGCACACACACCAAGAGCAGAGGGGTCAATTCTTTGGGGTGCTCCTTCACAAGTGGCTTTTCTGCAGGGAAGCTGCTTTCAAAGGAGCACCTTGCAGGGTTGATGTCTCCACTGAACAGCTGTTGCACCGCAGCATCAATCCTGCAGGGGGCTGTTTCAGCAATGGACCATCAGTTGGAAGGGGAATCTGGCCGTGTTGGGCTCATACCTGAAGGAGCGTCTCCACCACCATCGTTCTGCCCGGACACTGAGGTCCAGCTCCGAGGGCCTTCTGGCATTCCCTCACTGTGAGAAGCCAAGTTACAGGGAACCAGGCAGAGGGCCTTCTCAGTAGTGGCACCCGCCCTGTGGAACACCTTCCCACCAGATGTCAAAGAGAAGAACAACTACCAGACTTTTAGAAGACATCTGAAGGCAGCCCTGTTTAGGGAAGCTTTTAATGTTTAGCAGACCACTGTTGGAAGCCGCCCAGAGTGGCTGGGGAAACCCAGCCAGATGGGTGGGGTATAAATGATAGATGATGATGATGATGATGATGATTCTGTCTTATGGAAACATACATTTGTTGTTGTTTAGTCATTTAGTCGTATCTGACTCTTCGTGACCCCATGGACCAGAGCACACCAGGCACTTCTGTCCTCCACTGCCTCCCGCAGTTTGATCAAACTCATGCTGGTAGCTTCAAGAACACCATCCAACCATCTCATCCTCTGTCGTCCCCTTCTCCTTGTGCCCTCCATCTTTCCCAACATCAGGGTCTTTTCCAGGGAGTCTTCTCTTCTCATGAGGTGGCCAAAGTATTGGAGCCTCAGCTTCACGATCTGTCCTTCCAGTGAGCACTCAGGGCTGATTTCCTTCAGAATGGAGAGGTTTGATCTTCTTGCAGTCCATGGGACTCTCAAGAGTCTCCTCCAGCACCATAATTCAAAAGCCTCAATTCTTCGGCGATCAGCCTTCTTTATGGTCCAGCTCTCACTTCCATACATTACTACTGGGAAAACCATGGCTTTAACTATACGGACCTTTGTTGGCAAGGTGATGTCTCTGGGAAACATACATACAAAGAACAATAGAACCATAGAATTGTAGAGTTGGAAGGGACCACAATGCAAGAATATTTTGCCCAACGTGGGACTCAGACTCATGATCCTGCTCTACCGACTGAGCTATCCAACACAAAATATGTTTTGCATTGGCTGGGAATCGAACTCGGGCCTCTTGCATGGCAGGCGAGAATTCTACCATAGAACTACCAATGCATACATACATTGTTTTATTGGTATGCTGCCTTCCCATAGTTAGAACGCTGCTCATGACAGCTTACAGCATGAAAAAAATCACATAATTACGATCACAACCGAAGTAGTCCTAAACAATAAATAAAACATCAAAAGTACACTACCAAATGAAACGATTTCCACATAAATGATGATAAGATCTAAATTAAAGGTACAAAATATTAATACTGAAAAGAGCAACAACCCTCCTCCCATTGGCTCAACAAACCCCCTACTAGGTCATCATGGATAGAGTCTCCTGAAGCTCTTCACAAGGTGGTGGTGAAATCGTTTCTGCACTAAATATCTCATACGGCACCTGAAGCAAAAGGAAGATTTAAAAATTTCAAAGCATTGGACTTTTGTCTCAGTCCCCAAACAGTTTTATTGCTGACAGTGCCTTAGTTTACCCAAAGAAGAAAGTCAGAGTTCTGTGTTTTTTGTTTATTTCATATTTAAGGGCAAGCCTGTGATTTAGAAATTCACTATTATCTATTTGCAGGAATTATTGGTACAATGCAGAGGGAGAATACAAACCATTTGTATGATTTAAGAGCAGATCTTTGTCCAGTGGCTTCAAAAGTTATGCTATAAATGGCTTGTTTTATTGTGGTGACACACCAATAAAACTAGGTACAGAAAGTTATGTTAAGGGGGGAAATCATAGATCTCTGTGACATAAATGTTATTTATTTACTACAGCTTAATAATGGAACTGTGGTCTAAACCACTGAGCCTCTTGGGCTTGCTGATCAGAAGGTTGGCAGTTCAAATCCCCGTGATGGAGTGAGCTCCCGTTGCTCTGTCCCAGCTTCTGCCAACCTAGCAGTTCGAAAGCACACCAGTGCAAGTAGATAAATAGGTACCACTCCGGCAGGAAGGTAAACAGTGTTTCCATGCGCTCTGGTTTCCGTCATGGTGTGCCATTGCACCAGAAGTGGTTCAGTCATGCTGGCCACATGATCCAGAAAGCTGTCTGTGGACAAACGGTGGCTCCCTCGGCCTGAAGTGAGATGAGTGCCACAACCCCATAGTCGCCTTTGACTGGACTTAACTGTCCAGGGATCCTTTACCTACATTTTTACCTTTTTAATAGCAATAACAACAGTAACCGAAGACTGTTCCTGCTATCAGGCTTACAGTATACAGGACATGACACAAAGGGGAAAATGAGTGGTGAATGAAGGGAGTGGGAATCAAATTTAGGCACCATTGCTTAAAGCTATAGAGTTCTCACAAGGATCATCTGGGATGGGAATAGTTCAGAGGGGAAAAGATCCATAGCCAGCTTGCCTCTCCTGCTACAGCCTGACAGAAGTGCTGCTGGCAGGTGGCAGCTGAGGGAGGGAGGACTCCAAAAAACATTTGACCAACTAACAAAATGTTGGCTGAAACATGTTCCTTTCCTGCCGCGTCTGTAAATAACAATGCAGTGCTGAAATGCTCTTAATAGGAGAACAATGTGTTCTATGGTGTGAGACTGAGTTCAGGTTTGTGGGGGTGCTGGTGGGTTTTGGCCACCTCTCTGAGTAGCAGTCAGGCCCTGACAATAACCATCGTTCCTCAGTCTAACCATCTGTTCCGGGAGCAGATGTGTCATTGCGTAAATGCTGTTCGTGCATCAAATCCTTTTTTATGCATGGATCTGGGATAGGTCAGTCGGTAGAGCTGGAGACTCTTAATCTCGGGGTTGTGGATTCGAGATGCATGGTGGGCAAACAATTCCTGCGTTCCAACTCTAAATCTCTCTCGGTATGCCCCACGGAGGACCTTAAGGTCCATAAATAGCAACACCCTAGAGGTCCCGGGCCCTTAGGAAGTTAGATTAGCCTCAACCAGAGCCAGGGCCTTCTCAACACTGGCTCCAACCTGGTGGAACGCTGTGTCTCATGAGACCAGGGCCCTGCAGGGTCTGATTTCTTTTTGCAGGACCTATAAGACAGAGTTGTTCTGCCTAGCCTTTGGCTTGGAGCCAATTTGATTCCCTCCCCCTCTTTCTTTTTTCCTTTCTCCTCCTGTGATGAGGCTGCATTTTAATGTTTTAATGTTGTATTTTAATCTTGTTTTTAAGTTGTATTCATTCAACTTGTTTTTATTATTGCTTGTTAGCCGCCCTGAGCCCAGCCTCGGCTGGAGAGGGCGGGGTATAAATAAAATTTATTATTATTATCTATGATTCTCCCACTAATGACATGAAGGGGATGCCCTGGCATGCAACCCTGAGTACTTAGGACAAGTATCTGCAATAACAATAGACAAGCTTGCTCTTTAAGTACAGAAGACGAGGTCCTATTGGCTATCCCTTTGCAGTATGAAATATGTGGTGTAGAGCAGGGCTTGGCAATTTTTTTTAGCCACGGGCTGGTCCGCTGTCCCTCATACCTTGTGGGGGGCTGGAGAATTGGCACCGCGGGGGGGGGGAGCTGGAAGAAGAGGCGAGGGGGGGCAAGTAGTCCTTCTCCCCAGCCCCAGCCACTGCCCTTATCTCCTAGGGACTGCTGCCACCACCACTGCTGCCACTGCTGCTTCTCGTGGATAGGCAGAGTGAGCTTGTCCACTCCACTCTGGCCCACAGGAGACCAGGGTGGCGGCAGCAACGGGAGGAAGAGGCTGAGTGGCGGCGGCTCTGCCAATCAAATGCCACGCCTGGTTTACCTCAGCGAGGCGTGAGGACGTCTCTGCCAATCAAACACCGCTGAGGTAAACCAGGTGTGGCGTTTGAGTGGCAGAGCCACCGCCGCTCGGCCTCTTCCTCCTGTTGCCATCGCCGGGAGTCTCGGCTCTATGGCAGGTTCTGGCTTCGCGGCCCGGGAAGGATTTAGGACCCAGGTGGGCCTGATCCGGCCCGGGGGCCTTAGTTTGCTGACCCCTGGTGTAGAGTCCCAGGAAAAAAGCCTTTTCCCCCTCAGTGGCAGTTCCTTATATGTGGAGCTCTTTCCTACTGAGGTGTTCATTTAGGCAGTTCATTACAATGAATCCTTTTTTGGTAGCCATTTGCAGGAGGAGTTACCTAGTTGCTGCTGCGGCTGTAGTAATTGGTATTCAGTGGCTTTTAAAGGATGGTGCCATTTTGATGGATTTTATGTATTTAAACCATTTTGTTGTGAACAGGCCTGTGGCTTATGCAAAGAGTGGTGTTTTAAATCACCTAAATAGAGAAACAGATATATAAATTAAATGTCAGGTTTAAAGAAATATCCTAGAAGGGCATTTCTAGGATTGTGCATCATATTCTTTGTTGTTGTTGTTGTTGTTGTTGTTTAATTCACGCATTCCCCCCCCCCCCATTTTTTAAGGGCATACATTTTAAGGACATACATTTACTCTATAATGGAGGAGTGCATGTGATTATTTTTAGAACTGGAAAAAAATGCTGTAATATTTCTATTTTGGTTTCTCAGTTTCTTGCATGAAGAAGGGGTTGTTATTTTCTGGTCATCTGCAAGTTTTACAAGGAAGTATTATATTACCATCATTAGACCACAGAGAAGAGAGAGAGAGAGAGAGAGAGAGACTCCAGTGGTTCCATTGATTTGTTAATCATTAAAAGAGTTGTCAAGGATCGTTAATTATTCAATAACTGATAATTAATTTGGGACAAATGATCTGAGGCTCTGGGGTCTATTTCCCCCCCTTGACTCAAAGACAGAGTGAAATCTGCTTTTTCTTAAAAAAAAGAAAGAAAAAATAATAATAACATGCTACATGTCACTTAATATTCCTTTTCATTTTGCATCAGAGGACGTTTTAAACAACCTAATTAAATGTTGTAAAACTTCTAAGGCAAACCTATCATTAACAGAAAACTTAAATACCGAGTAAATGGAATTCCTGCCGTCTTTTTAACCTTTTGTCTTAACTGACAACTAGCTAGCAATCAAATGTGAAAACACTTTTTTAAGAAAAGTCTATAAATTTATTATTATTCCCCATAGGTTTTCTAAGGGTAAATGCAAGCTTTCACATCTACGGGGTTTTCATGGCATTATTAACAGTTGAAGGCTCGCCAACCTGCTCTTTTAAATGCCATTGACTTAAAAGGTACAGCCTTGAAGCATTAACAGAACATTACAATAATATAATGGTCATTTCACATTGTCAATAGCTTCGCTTGCTTTAACTTTTGTCGCATGACCGTGTCAGTATATTCTGAGCATAGAAGCGAGGATCCAAATGACCGCTCAGCTAATTCCACATGCCCAGATGGGCTTTTCAAACAGCAATGCCCCATGCTGCATGGCAAACTGTTTTTGAAAGAGCGAAGAAAGCGGCTCTCATGGCATGGCTGTTTGTTGTTCAAAGTAAAAGAAAAACAAGACTCCACTGGCTGCATGCAAGCCTGGGGGTGCTCTGCAGCAATAACAGGTTGAGTTTAGAGTCAGTCGCTTCCATGATTGAGCTAGAGAGAGACAGGAGTTTCAAAAGGGCACCTAGAAAACTGAAAGGAACTACTGAGTGCACCACAATGGCTGGAGCTATTTGTTAAAAAGTATTCCTTGTGTTTAAGGGACACGGGTGGCGCTGTGGGTTAAACCACAGAGCCTAGGACTTGCCGATCAGAAGGTCAGCAGTTTGAATCCCCGCAACGGGTAGAGCTCCCGTTGCTTGGTCCCTGCTCCTGCTGACCTAGCAGTCTGAAAGCACATCAAAGTACAAGTAAATAAATAGGTACCACTCCGGCGGGAAGGTAAACAGCGTTTCTGTGCGCTGCTCTGGTTCGCCAGAAGCGGCTTTGTCATGCTGGCCACATGACCCGGCTCCCTCGGCCAATAAAGCGAGATGAGTGCCGCAACCTCAGAGTCGGTCACAACTGGACCTAATGCTCAGGGGTCCCTTTACCTTTATTCCTTGTAAGTGTTTGTACTTAAATATTTGAAAATTATTGAAGTCAAGAGTAAATTTCGGTGCCGTTCCAATGGGCATTTTACAAATCATCTTGCGGGGGGGGGGGGGGGGGTCTGCTATGCAGCCTCCCTGGGCACCCACACATCCCTTCCATCTCTGAGGAAGATGTCATGAGGTAACTTTTTCAGATCAGGAAATGTGGGCAGGCAAGGAGGCTGTATGTAGAGAGCTGGAAAAAGTGCTTACAGGAAAGAAACACACATACAGCATTCTCAATGGTAAGGTATGGTAAAAATTAAAAGGTGACTATAGGGAGCGGCACTCATCTAGCTTCAGGCCGAGGGATCCAGTGTTTGTCCACAGCTAGCTTTCCGGGTCATGTGGCCAGCATGACTAAACTGCTTCTGGCGCAATGGAACACCATGATGGAAACCAGAGCACATGGAAATGCCGTTTACCTGCCCGCCGGAGCGGTACCTATTTATCTACTTGCACTAGTGTGCTTTCAAACTGCTAGGTTGGCAGGAGCACGGACAGAGCAACGGGAGCTCACTCTGTCATGCGGTTTCGAACCGCCAGCCTTCTGATCGGCAAGCCCAAGAGGCTCAGTGGTTTAATCCCATTCCCTCCATGGTAAGGTAAGCACCCACTGAAATTCTCAAGTGCCATGAGAATGAGGCAGGTTTCTCAGAGGAAGAGAAGTTTTGAGAAACAGGTGGACGGATTTCAGAACAGCATTCCTTAAAAATGCTTATATTTTAAATGGATCATGCCCAATGAAAATAAATAAAAATACAATAGATGTTAAGTATTAAAAAAATCACATGAATGCAATGTAATTCTATACAGCAATTCTTCCCAATTCTATACTCATATAAATGGTTGTGTGACTGCAGTTGAAATCATTTTTTCTTTCTCTCTCTGCTTACCTTTTACAGGGGTGTGTACTTATTTATATGAGGTGGGATTCAAACAGCTACTTCTCATAATTGTCAGTCTGCTTAAATGTAAATACTTATGGAAGAAAAAAGACTAACTTCTGAAGTCTCATTTTCTGACACCACCTCTCTCCGTAGCTCAGTTTCTTCCAACACATTTTTGTTTATGCTTTCTGCCTGGATTTTTAATTTCCTGGAATTGTAACTCAAGCCAGTTTCCCAATTTGCTGCTCTTTTTCTATCCAACATTATGAAAACAGATATTTTCAAGTGAATGGCGATGTGACCTTGGGACGTAGGAGCTATTAGGTGAGTCTCATCCACCTTGTGAAGTGATGGTTTAAAATTTTAACTACATTGCAGGGGGTTTCACTAGATGGGACCTCCTTCCAACCCTACAATTCTACACCAGAGAAGTTAACCTGTCTCTAATTCTAAGTGAATTTTCAAGCAAGGGGAAGAGAAAATAAACTAACTGAGCTCTCCACAATTGTACAATACTCATCCTTGTGACTGGGTGGTATAAATACCTCTTACATCTACAGGTGTACCTAGAGCACATGTGATACCTTTCAGCTTCAGGGGATGGGGGAGTTCTTGCCATATGCTTTTGCTATGAAAGCAGTTCTTGTGATTCTCCAAGAGGTTGCTCTGAAATGTGACTTCTGTGTTAGGTCTAATTGAACATGCTGCATGTGGTCACCAGAGGTCAGTATTAGCACAGAGAGAGTGGGGCCCAATGTCAGAAAGCAGGGCATAAGGTCTTATACTTACTTGAATTTCCCCCCACCATGTGCAATATATTTTTCACAAAAATGATTCTTTTTTCTTAAGGTGGGAGTAATTGACGTGATTGCTGAGAGTCCAGGGGATGCAGGAGGAACAGAACACTAAAAAGCAGCAAGGAACAATTTACACATGATTGTACATTACTTAATTTCTCAATACATGTTTGAATGTGAGAAGTGATTTCACGAAAAGGTATCGTGTTTGAATGAATACGCCTTTAATTGAACCGAAGTCATCAAATCATGAAGTTGTCTATACATAGAAGTTCATTTCTTCCTGTGAGAGATTTGGCTAACCAGATGAAACTCATATTGCCTGTCAAAATTATGTGGACTCCTACACTGTCAAAATCTTTAATTACAACTGCACAGAAAGGTACAAGGAGGTGAAGTTATAATGTGAACCACCTTAAAAGCTGGACAATGTAATAAATCAGTTACAGGGCCAAAGTTACAATTGATTACTGATTCTATCCAATGTTATGATGCTGGAATGAAAACTGATATTTTCAAGTTCAGTGCTTTTTCTTTTCTTTAAAGAAAGGTGGTGTGACTTTTGGGAGTAGGAGCTATCAGATGAGCCTTATCTACTTTGTGAAGTGATGGTTTAAATTTTCATCTATCTACATTGCAGGGGTTTGGACTAGAGGACTCTTGATGACTGCAGTAAAAGTTTTGGGTGAGTTTGGAAAATTAAAAATGCTCCCTATCTAAAGCTAATGAGTGATCCCATAAAGAGCCACCCTGGACTTCTTTGGGAGGAAATGCAGGATATATATTTAATAAATAAAAAGAAATGAATGAAGTAGGTTCCTTCAAGGCGTTGACATATTGAACCCAAAACTAAAATGGATTTTCCACTCTGTTGCATGCTAGCATATTGGGGCACCCTCCACAAATTGAAATGACAGTTTAGGACAAAAGCATGGTCTCTTTCACTTGGCTTAATAACTCTTGCTCCTCCAGGATGTTAGGATGCAACTCTTAGATCATATACTGCTTCATTGATCTTCTTAAAAATACATCTGTCTCAGCTTACTGCACATTCCTATGGAAATCTACTCAGAAGTAAGCCCCACTGAATTGAAAGACACCTATTCCCAGGTTAAACCTATTCCCAGTTTAGTACTTCTGGTGAAAATTTTCTATACACATGATAGGTGAAATATTTAAAATCAAAAGAGGGGAAGTCTTGTTTCATGTGACAATGACTGTGTGTGTATATGGCATAAATGAAATGGTTAGACCTGTTTTTAAAGGGGAATATTTAAATACTCTACAATAAATTGTAAACATGCGATCAGACTTCAGGATGCAAGACCTATCTTGCTGTTCCTCTTTATGGACTTGTAATTTACACAGTTGTAATTGTTATATAAAAGATACAGATAAGCAATTTCCACTTCTCGGGTGATAGAAAGGGTGTATTCTGAGATGGCTGGACAACAGATTTCTAGATTCCAGAAACTTGCAGGAACAATTCTTTCCTCTCTTAAAGAAATATATACCTAATCCTACCTGAGTGTTGAGATTTTATCTAACTGTATCAGCTGCTTCAGGTTCACCTGAAGGCAAAGTCTGTATTGTTCTGAGAAGGGGGGAAACGATGCCATTCAAAATGAGTTTTAAGCTTTGAGTTTCAAGATTCAAAACGAACTGGACAAGCTGAAACAGCAGGCCAAAACCAACAAGATGAAGTTCAACAGAGATAAATATACTACAGCCAACCCTACCAACCCCTCCAATTTGCTTTATACCTCACCTAAACCTCCATCCCCTCACAGTACTTTCAAGCCAGCTGGCTAGCTTAGTTGGTTACAGTGTGGTGCTGATTATGCCAAGGTTTCAGGTTCGATTCCCATATGAAACTGCTGCATTTCTTTCAGCATTGCAGGGGGTTGGACTAGATGATCCTCCAGGTCCCTTCAAACTCTACAATTATATTATTCTAAGCCCCGCATCCTTGCAGCTCCTCTGTGTTCTCCAACCCTGTTTTATTCAAACCTCTGAAGTTGTGTAAACCCGACCTCTTTTGCTCCTCCCTCCTGCCCAGACTTCTCCATGCAAATGCAGAAATGTGTTGTTGTTGTTGCCAAGCACTCCTGTCTTCCACTGCCTCCTGCAGTTTGGTCAAACTCATGTTAGTGGCTTTGAGAACACTATCCAACCATCTCATCCTCTGTCGTCCCCTTCTCCTTGTGCCCTCCATCTTTCCCAGAATCAGGGTCTTTTCCAGGGAGTCTTCTCTTCTCATGAGGAGCCTCAGCTTCACAATCTGTCCTTCCAATGAGCACTCAGGGCTGATTTCCTTCAGAATGGATAGGTTTGATCTTCTTGCAGTCCATGGGACTCTCAAGAGTCTCCTCCAGCACCATAATTCAAAAGCATCAATTCTTCGGCGATGGCCCTTCTTTATGGTCCAGCTCTCACTTCCATACATCACTATTGGGAAAACCATAGCTTTAACTATACGGACCTTTGTTGGCAAGGTGATGTCTCTGCTTTTTAAGATGCTGTCTAGGTTTGTCATTGCTTTTCTCCCAAGAAGCAGGTGTCATTCAAGCCCCTTCGCCACAGCAAGGCCGTGATCCATGAAGGAGAGAAATATGTTACAGCACTGCAAATTCTCCAATGGGGGCATGTCCTATGACAGCCTGACATAGCATATAGAGTAGGGGAGACCTGGCTTAGCAGCACTGCATGCAGAAAGTTTCTAGGTGTTTTTTGTAGATCACAGGTTGATCAGCATGTGCCAGCCCTATGATGTAGTGGCTAAAAGGTTAATACAACCAGGGGCTTGTGCAACACATTGTGCCACCTAAGTCAGGCTGCTGCCACTGCTTCCTCCTCCTGTTCTCCCTTTGTGGTGGAAGGTGGTGGGCCCTTGTTCACGGGAGATGTTTAAGCAGACTCTGGGTGGTTATCATTCAGGCATGCTGTAGCTGCAAGATTCCTGCCTTCCTGACAATGCATTTGGACTGTATGATTTAAAAGATCCCTTCAAACTCTAAAACTCTATAATTCTACACATAATTTCAGACAATAGCATAGCGGATATTTTTCAAACGCTATAGCCCATCAAATTAGGATGGATTCTGCTTCCCATTGCAAATGACAAATTGATTTCAGCAACAAGTGAATATCAGGTCATTCAAGATAACAACTAATCAGGGATATATAGCAGCCACGTTGTCTTGACGTATGATCAGAAAAATAATTCCATGTATTATTTGCAGGATATCCTCTTTCATCTCAGGCAGATCAAATATATGTGTGTCACAAATCCATTGCAAAGTAAGCAAGCACGCTTTTACTTATTTCTATTTATTGCTCACTTTGTTTTTGGCCTTTCGTTATATATATAGATGACCCATCACGCTGTGCTCAAGCTGTGTGGCATCTGCAGACATGTTTTCCAGAGAACCTTAATTATTCATACCCCCCCCCCCACATTTAGCAGAGGAAAATAGGTGCAATTGGTGTATGTTTTGAGGGAAAGGGGCTTGTAATGAGACTGCAGTTTCTCTATTTTGCATATTTATTTATTGAATTTAGAGGCTGACCTTCCAGAGCAGCAAATAACAAGTGATAGATAAAACAATAAAAACAATTCCAGTGCAGAAAAAATACTGGGAGGGATCTCAGCTTAAAAGGCTTGTTGAAAGAGGAAGGTCCTTAGTAGATGCCAGAAAGATAGCAGAGATGGCACCTGTCTAATGTTCAAAGGGAGGGGATTCAACAGAGTAGGTGCCACAACACCAAAGGTCCACTTCTTACCTTGTGTGGTACAGCCTTCCTAATAAGATGGTCTCATCCCTTACACACCCAATCTTGCAAAAGAGTGTACTACTCTATAGATCTTGGGCCATGCTGCCACCAGATAATCTTTTAAATATTAGCTTTAGAATACACTTCCCTTAGAACTTTAGAAAACAAATCTCCATGCAATATCATGAGTGTATGTATTTTGCTAAAATGTTCACAGCTTCAAAAGTCAATACAAATTGAGAACAGAGTTACCATGTAAGGAACAGTTCTCATATTCCGAGAAAAAGGAATTTGCCACTTCAAGGAGACTACCCCACACTGTTCCAGTCATGTTAGAAGTCAGGTTGGCTCAATATCCACTCCCTACTTTCACA
The DNA here is from genome assembly GCF_951804945.1 of Podarcis cretensis. Lineage (NCBI taxonomy): Eukaryota > Metazoa > Chordata > Lepidosauria > Squamata > Lacertidae > Podarcis > Podarcis cretensis. Next base: position 77,611,076 of record NC_137173.1, read on the forward strand.
GATGCATTCATTTCACTGGAAGTGAAACGGAGGAATACTGTTGACTTCCAGGGGAGAAGCTGAACTACTTCCGGGTGGCTTAGCTACCCCAACTGCCTGGTACCATTCACTTCTAAATTTGGGTCAAAATGCCCTTTGGAACAGAGCAACACTACATTATGATGCATGGTGCTGGGCTTGAAGTGACAGCACCAGGCTTTTTTGTTGTGAAAAGGAAGACAAACATTGACCAACCCAATCAAAATGTTAGAATACTCAAGTTACAAAGGAAGGGACCATGAGAGTTGATTCATTCCCAGTGGGCAAAGAAGGAACCACACCATTTGATCTCATTTCATATGTTACCAAAGGGCCTTGATGAATGACAATACAGGATCAGTTTTAAGCCTAACAAATAAGGATGGGAGAATCCTACATGATTTGTTCCATACCATTTTCGGAAACTGTGTTTTCCAACCACCTTCACTGACATGCTGAACATTTCTTTTAAGCTCTGTGGAAAATATATCTTAATACTGATTAGTGAAACTTCAACTCCCTTGTGGAATGAAGTGTAATATTGACATACAAATAATATAATTACATGTAACGTATGCATAATAACATTATATTAATTAAATGTAAACTTGTAACACTATACGGTCCCAAGAGTGAACTTCTTAATATAACTGAAGACATCATTGCTCCTCGTCCTGTGGTCACCTTTTCTTTTTCTAAAATAGGCAATTGCCATGAAGTTGAAAAGTATTTGCTACCATTAAAAAAAATGGGCTAAATATGTATGATGCAAATATATATAATTTAAGTTTGTAAAAGCACAGAAAATAATTATTTGCAAATCATTTGTTTTCTTTTACATTATTGGCACATGCTTTGCTCTTGAGGCTGATGTCAACTGTGCTACGAATAGCCTGACTTTGCTGCTGTAATTAGAAGGAAGGTAAGAAGTTGGGATGGTGCTCAGATTCTCTGAGCAGAATCAGGGCAGGTGGTGCAGCCCATCTTCAGTATGTTGCCCTGCTCAGTTTTGTTTCCAGGCCCCACCAGTGTCACCCCTATACTAGAATAATAAGAGCTGTATTTTGTTACTTTGGCAAAAAAAGGCACTACCAGCACAACAGCATTAAGTTTACTTGGTGGGAAGGCAGGGACCTTCTCTCCTCATTGGAGCAAGACCTGCTGGGAAGAGTGGCTGTGATCACTAGCCCTGAGCTGTTTTGTTTCTTTGAAGAAAGAATTAACCTCGCTGACACTTTCTGATTTATTGCTGACCTGCTCCCGGTTCCTGCCTTGACATATGTACACCAAATACTGACAGCTGCCAACTGAATGACTTGAGACCCACATATATGTGAGAACTCCTGCTCACAATTGGACTTGCCTGTGCACTGAGATCCAGAGATGAAACTCTCTTGGGGGTCCCTATGTTAAATGAGGTGCATAATGCAGGTGTCTGGAGCAGAGCCCTTCTGGTGGTAGCCCCATAGTTTCAAAAGGAATGCCTCTCCAGAAGTACTGTACATATTGTCCCAACTTGATATTCATTTAGATACCAGGTTAAACACACACACACACACACACACACACACACTTTTTATGCTTTAGAGGCTAGCAGGTTAATTTTAAATTATGGTGCTGATGATTGGTTATTCAGGTAGTTTACAATATTTTTTATGTTTTAGCTCATGATGCCTTATGTTGACTTATTTTGCTGCCCTGCAAAATATCCTGTGACCATTTATGCTAAAAGGTGCTATTTCCTAATGATATATCAGTCAATCAATCTGCACCTATTTATCATTTGGTGTAAATAGACTTCTTTATTTCAAATTGACGATGTGGTTATTGCAAGACTGGGAGGCAACAAAGATTCTCATTGGATGCCCCACCTTATAGTCAGCCATATAGTTTAGCAGCTGCTATAGCTACTGTGAGGAAATGGAGTTAAAACATTTTATTTTTTTTTACAGGACCTTCAGAGAGATGGGCAGGGAGCTAATGTTATTCCTTACCAATATACATTTTCCTGTGGTGTGCTGCAGACTGTTAGTCTTACTTTAATGTAGTTTTTTGTTTTGTTTTGATGTGAGCTGGTTTATAGATATGCTTGAAAGATGCCTATTAGATAAGTAAGTAAGTAAGTAAGTAAGTAAGTAAATATGCTTGGGTTATCAGGGTGGAAATATCTCTAGGACAGGAGGAACTCTGTGTTGTGGAGTAGTAACTTGATGCAAAGGTTCAGTTCGGCGGTTCATAGCTGAGTTGAAAAGAGAATATCAGCAGGTGCAACTTTCTGATCCTGGCATGAGAAGCCTCACTGCTAATATTCTTCCTCTGGCATAACTATAGAGCTGCAGGAGTGCTGCTTTCCTTTGTATTTGGTCACTCCAGTGGGCTAGTTATTGGTAAGAGGCATGAACATGTAGGGAAAGGACTGAAATTCTGGAGGACGGGAATGCCAAAGAAGTATACCTGAAGGAACATCTCCACCCCCATTGTTCAGTCCAAACACTGAGGTCCAGTTCTGAGGGCCTTCTGGGGGTTCCCTCACTGTGAGAAGTGAGGTTACAGGGAACCAGGCAGAGGGCCTTCTCGGTAGTGGCACCCACCCTGTGGAATGCCTTCCCATCAGATGTCAAGGAAATAAACAACTATATCACTTTTAGAAGACAGAAGTCTTTTAGAAGACTTTTAGATGTCAAGGAAATAAACAACTATATGACTTTCAGAAGACATCTGAAGGCAGCTGTATACAGGGAAGTTTTTAATGTCTGATATTTTACTGTGTTTTTATATTTTGTTGGAAGCTTCCCAGAGTGGCTGGGGCCAGTCAGTCAGATGGGTGGGGTACAAATAATACAATTATTATTATTAAGCAGGGGAAATGAATTTGTCATATTGATTAAAGAGAATAGGCCAAATATTTGACCTCTAGTACCTTTCAATATTTACATTCATTCAGATCAACTTCCTAAATTCATGCTTAAATAAAAACTTTAAGGCTGCACTCCTATACACAATTGCACTGGAATCCCACTGAACTCAACAGGGCTTACTTTGAGTAGACATGTTTAGGATTGCCCTGCATTTCTTGATTGTTTTTAGAGTGGGGTGAAATTTCTGAGATTTTCCCACCCACCAAAATTGCAAAGACTACTTTGCAGAATTTTTATATGAACAGCTGAGTATTCCCCGCCCCCTTTTCTTGGTTCCACTTCCAGATTACAATATTCCAGAATCATCCTATGTGTGGAGCGTTGTACAGATGCAAAATGGTGGCCAGACTGCTAACATAGCCTCTGCTAAATAAATAAATAAATAAATAATCCTTAGGAAAAAGGAAAGAAACTGAGCTACTGTCAGTGATGACGGTGAACCTCCTCTTAATAAACTATTGGAGAATTTTGCCATCCTCTTGAAGAAATTTGCTAAAACGGTCTCACCAATTTCTTTGCTCACAAGCAGGTTGGAGAATATAGAGAGGCTTCTGTGTGCAGCTCGAATTATTTTACATAACATCACAAGTTCTAGGTTTTTGGGTTTCTTACTAATTCTAAGTTTTCCCAGCCCAATATCTGAGGGATAAAACTAAGGACAAATATTTATTACCCTATTTTCATTAACATTCACATACGCCTACCTTTGTGAGAGTTTTATGATAATATAGAGACACTTTAAAAGGCTGCCTTGGAAAGCTTCTAGATTTGCCCAAGAAGAAAGAAAAGGGAAAATATAACTAGATCCCAGTGCTCCTCCTATGTCTCAGAGTTTCTATGTTAATATGTATTAATTATACTCCTGCACACTACTTTCCAGAGTTCTGACATGAAGATTCAATATTGTAGTATGAGATTCATGTACATTCTTTGGCCCTCTGACACTACAGTAGTTTCTAACAGTTTAATGTATTTTATTACAAATGAGATTTAATTAGAAATACATATACTAGACAATCTAAGGCTCTGATCATAGAAAGGATTAACATATACCTGCTGCATTCAGAAACCGCCTCACTACTTATGGCAAAAAGTGGATATGGCAGAAAATTCGCTCGTACAACTCCTGGCTTACTTTTTCGCAAATAAAAAGTTCCATAGCTTGAATCGGTGCATATATTATGAATAGAATAAATCTCTCCTGTCTCCTTCTTATGTATTAGAAACATGCGTGCTTTCATTTGTATTAAAGAGGAGCATGGTTTGATTGGTCATGAACTGAATATTCAACAAACGGAACGGAGACAATAGTATGCTTCCAACCAGGCCTTTGGGGGGAGGCCTAATGGTGAATTGGCAAAACATTATACCGTCTCCTTGGGGCTTTCAGGCAATGGGAAGAGAACCACAGGAGACAGTCAATTCCTTTAACCCCAAGGGAAGAGCATCTGGTGTTTCTCCCTATCACCATTTCTAGATGACTGAAGACAAGGATGTAATGAGCTGCCGTTCATTCCAGAACCAGCCTTTCCTTCAGGGGACAAAAGTCCCAAACCCCTCCTTGCATTTTGATGGAGATGGCATGTTTTGCTTCTCACTTTCCTCTAACGCTCTGTTTTACCTCCAAACAACACTACCACTCACAAATTTTCAGATATTAAATATCTAGGAGTCACTGCTTAAGAAATAACTACGCCTGAACATTTGACTGAGCAGTTCGTGATATATTGCTGATCCCATTTATAATCTGGTTTAAGGAATTGTGAGGGATTTGGAAACTGGAAAGCTGGATGATTGACTGCTGAGAATTCTAGGTGCAGGGTACTTATGAAAGGTTTTCGTTTTTTTGCCGCGGCACATTCTGATCAATGTGAATAATAGCATTTTTGTTCCACAAATTTGTTGAGACTAGAACATGGACTATGCAGAGGACTGAATTGAAATTGTGAGGGAAAGAACGGTGGATGCATTTAAAAGGTCTACCCGAAACATTATTGGGTTACACATAGTAATGTCAAGTAGAGGAAGTAAATGTTGAAAAATTCACTCTGCTGGAAAGCCTCTTCGCTTAAAGCCTTATTCTTATTTAAATGGGGGGGGGGGATTTCAATAATTGTTTGAATATTTTTACCTAATAACCTTCATTTCCAATAAAAAACTCTGTAGCCCTTTTCTAGGCGGGTGTGTGTGTGTGTGTGTATTAATTGGTTCGGAAAAACTGGCAGAAAATAAATGTTCAGGATTTCTGTGGGGACACTAGATGGAGCTGTAGCTTTATCAAGCAGCACCGGGAGGCCAGTTTAAAAAGCTTACGATTGAAAATATATATATATTTTTTTAAGGCTAGGGCTAATAAATTATGTATCTTCATGGTTACAAATTCCAACATACTTTGAAGGAGGGAAAAGTAAGGAGTGGGAAAATAAAACCAAATGCTCAGATATACAATTGTCCAAGTAAATTATTATTTTAAAAAATATACCGATGCTTTAAGTCTTGGAGAATAACTGCTTAATGTTAAAAACCACATGCTGAAAATGCACATACATTTCATTTTATTCACATACCAGTTGCAAGCTTCTGCTATCAGCAGTTAGATGCAAACAGATAAAAACTACCTCAATTTCAAACTTCACCCAGTGGAAATGTGCCAGCAACTGGCAGATTCGAGGTATGTATGTGGGATCAAGTTTAGAGAACTGTTTCTCATTAGGGTGTCTTTCCCCCCCAGCTTTCTCATTAAATTCTTGTATAAGAAATAGTTCTGTGCTCCTTTTCAGCTGCAATGTAAAACCGAGCGCAAGTTACTTTTTCTGTTTTGTATTTTGCACTGGGCTTCCCCCCCCCCATGTATGTCTGAAGAAGCAAAATAAGCCTTCGTTTATTTTGATTAACACCGCCCTCCACACAGGAAGGGTGTTCACACATTCAGTGAATGCACAATCTGTGTACACAATTTGGGTACCTGTGCACACAAATAGTTGAACTGCAAACTCATACATTTATTCACAGGTAAGGTTCAGTGAGGGACGCGGGTGGCGCTGTGGTCTAAACCACAGAGCCTAGGGCTTGCCAATCAGAAGGTTGGTGGTTCGAATCCCCACAACAGGGTGAGCTCCCGTTGCTCGGTCCCTGCTCCTGCCAACCTAGCAGTTCGAAAGCACCTCAAAGTGCAAGTAGATAAATAGGTACCACTCCGTCGGGAAGGTAAATAGTGTTTCTGTGTGCTGCTCTGGTTTGCCAGAAGCGGCTTAGTCATGCTGGCTACATGACCTGTACGCCTGCTCCCTCGGCCAATAAAGCGAGATGAGCGCTGCAACCCCAGAGTCATCCATGACTGGACCTAAAAGTCAGGGGTCCTTTACCTTTAAGGCTCAATGAGTGGTACAGTCTCTATATCAGTGATAGTTGAGCTGCACAAATCAACAAGACATGTGTAAAGACAACTTGTATATATAGTCACTGTATTGTGCGAACAAGCCTACACTGTTTCTAACTAAACTCTTCTGAGCCTTCTTACCTCTCTTGTCCCATAGGTTTCAGTCAGATTAAAGCCTGACTTAGCCTGGAATCAACCCTCTGATTCCCACAATTTCCCCTTGCTTTATTTGTGACCACTCAGCTCACTGCTTCAACATTCATGTTTGTCTACATTATCATGTAGCCAGTTATTTATTTATCTATTATTTATTTTCGTTTCATAAATTTTATACACCGCTTGATTGTAAAACAAAAGCTGAAAGAGGTTTACACAAGTATAGTGAGCATTACTTATGTGGACGAAACCCAGTCAGATGGACGGGGTATAAATAAATTATTATTATTATTATTATTATTATTATTATTAATGAAACATAATAGTGTTTAGATCAAACCAAGGATTCACACACAGCTATTCGGGAGGCAGTTAAAAATACATCCAATGTTTGTTTTTCTTGTGATTCTCCACGGGTTTTAGGTCCCACACCTTATTCATTCTTTGCACCAAGTTAAATCAAAGCGATTTCTTCTGTGTTCTCTCAGCTTTGGCACTTTCTCCTGAGATTGGATCCATAAAAGACATAAATATTTGTATTTTATTCCTACATTGCAGGGGGTTAAATTAGATGATCCTCGGGGTCCCCCTCAACTCTACAATTCTGTGATTCTACAATTATCAAGCTTCAGAATTAAAGTGTTTTTCATGACCTTAACTTATTTGGTTGCAGTTGATCACATTATGTGATTTTATGCATTCCAGTTTTGAAATTTTATTATATTCTGGTGTGGGGATCAAGTATGGGTTTAAATGGAGTAATTTTGTTCAGAATATAAATACATAAATACATTTAATCCACACTTTTTAGACTGTACCTGGCCTTGCATCTTTTTGCACCACAGAAAGACATGACTGTATGAATTAGCAGAAACTGGTATTAGTGTAAGGATTTCCTGGACCCCATAATACCTGCTTTGTTAGGTACGCTTCCTGTAGTTCTGTTATAATATTTGTGCACCAAGTTTTGAGGGCAGGAAGCCCTCATACTGTTATGCAGTAAGTTCCTTCTATGCTTCTGGACTTGAATGTAATTCACATTTTTTTCCTGCAACTGGTCCAGCACGGTCTACCTACAAAATAACCAAATCTTCTCAGTGAAGTCTATAGCCCAGATCCTATGCAAACAAAGCAGCTGAGGATTCATAGATCTTAGGAAGTCACATTAGTCTATTTTTGTGCTTTATTAATCTTACGAGAAAGGATATCCTAATAAGCACATTTTCTGCACAGACTATTCAGAATTTGCAATAGATTTAAGAATGATTCTCCCTTTTTCAACAGTCCTTGGAGATCGTCTTGCTTTTGGCCCACTGAGAAACATCTGCAACACCATTTTGTATAAACTCTGAGAAGTCTAACCCCCTGGTCCAAAAGATATTTACTGCAAAACTGTATTTTAGCAGAACCTGCTTTCAAGTAGATAGCTGTGGATTGAACCTCATCTTGTGATCCAGTTGGCGGTGGAAATGTAACATATTGGTTAATTGTTTTTCATTTCTGAATTTTAAATTGGTGTAACCTGCCCTGGGACCAGCTGGTGGAGGACAGGTAATGATGATGATGATGATGTCTTGATTTCTTGTGAAGACTACTTGTTTTGCTGGCAACACAGCGAATAATATTTCAAAAGTAAAAGCAAGTTGTGGCTGGATTCTCCCCCACAGTGGTCAGGTAGCTATTTCCACAATTGAGGGGAATTTTCTAGTGCCACTGGGAAAGCAAACATGGATGGCAGCAACTACATATTTAGGGAATATGTTTCGGGAAGCTTTTAATATCTGAAGGACTGTTGTATTTTAATATTTTGTTGGCAGCCACCCAGAATGGCTGGGGAAACCCAGCCAGATGGGCGGGGTATACATTATTATTATTATTATTATTATTATTATTATTATCATTATTATTACATATTTGCACTTTCAGGTAAAGTAACGTAAAAGATGGCAGAATGCCTGGCATTTGAAAAAGAGGGGGAGATGTTAAATGATCCCAGAATAAAAACACATGTCCCCCGTGACGGGAATTGCTGTGAACAGTTTAAAGAGGGCTCTTCCATGATTTAAAAAAGGGAAACATCAGAAGATAAACAATAACAGAACCCCCAGGAAGATCCACCTTTCTTGCCAATAAGCATTCTGGTTTCTAGAAAGCGGATCCCTGCCTCCAGACAGTAATGAGATAGCATTATATAGGCATTGCCAAATGCTAAACCAGGATATAGGTGTTGGGTCTATTGGCTGTAGTCTCTATAGAGTGCGCCTCCCAGGTAAAATTACCATGAGGTAATTTTAGCTTAGAAAACACACTTTTCTCAGGGCAATGACTGCCCCAAGCAGACACATAAGTGAGGCACAGTAGGAAGCTTCGTGTGGAAGGAGAGGACGTGAAAAGAAACATTCAGAAGTTGAAAGTAGAAAATAAAGTTTTGTCAGAATTTTGAAAGACATTGGATGGTCATTCTTCAAGTTGACTTACTGTGTTCCGGCAAACAGTGACCGGTGTGTTGTTTCGTACTGTTAAGTAAGCTTGCTCTCTCTTGTTCTTCCTCCCCAAAGGAAACACATCTTTATTTCTGAATCCAGCACTGTTTTTCTCTCCCTCTGTATCCTCACACACTTTAAGCAGGCTGTCTGCCTTGAAAAATAAAATAAATTCATGTGCCTCACAGGTTTTCTGACTGACCCTTCTGTACCTTGCTTATTTTTAATCCATTTTTTTAAATGTAAAACAAGCTTGAAAAATTGCTCTGTATCTTTGTGCTTGATGCCCTTCTCCCAAATACTTCTTGCATTAGAGCCGAGTTTGACAGAACAAGGGTAGGACTTCTTTTTTACATTTCTTTCTTTTTTTGTAGAAGTTCCCCAACTATGAACTATTATTATTATTGTTGTTGTTGCTGTTGTTGTTATTGTTAATATTATTTCCCCGGTATTCTAAAACATCTTTTCCTCTCTTGAGTAATTAACATTTAGAAGACATCTGAAGGCAGCCCTGTTCAGGGAAGCTTTTAATGTGTGACATTTTAATGTATTTCTAATCTTTGTTGGAAGCCGCCCAGAGTGGCTGGGGAGACCCAGCCAGATGGGCAGGGTACAAATAAATTTATTATTATTATTATTATTATTATTATTATTATTATTATTATTATTACTCGCCACTTTTTAATTCTGCTTTTTCTATGTATTTATTGTTCAAAGTTTTGTAAACCACTTTGAAATAATTGATTAAAAGTGGCATGTGATTTTTAAAAATAATAATAAATAAGGTTCAGCCTATCAGCACTGTGCAAAGAGAGTGGACCTACTAGATGTGCTGTTATTCACATGTTTACCCAGGTGTGTATGATGTTTAAAACATAACCAGCATGGGGGACCAACAGCTCGATCGGGACTGTGGCATGGAGGAGAGGGGCTTCAATTTATGGTCACAGTGGTGGTCCCAATCCAAACCAGGAGGTGGCGCGTCAGCTGCCTGCAATAGGAGGAAAGCTCTCATTGGTGCCAATGGGAGCCTCTTTGCATCGTAGATAGCACCCATGTTTGGCTGATGAATGAGCTTATCCTGAACTTGGTGCATCAAAGAAATGGGAAGAATTACATATCCCTGGTTGCAATCTTGAGATACTCTTTCCAGGCATAAGCTACGAAAACATGAATTCTCCCATCTTCTGAACCAACATTTAGACTGAGAATTTATTTCATCCATCTTTATTTGCCCAGTTAAGACAATCCATATCTATTCTCTCCTCATCAGAGAATATGTCCATTTATTCATCCTACATTAGCTCTGCATGTCTCCTAATCATTTGCAACCTAACTGGCTTTTCTTTCTCACGTGATGGGAGAGGGGGAACTTTTTTCTCCTTAAAAAGCTTGTCCTTTAACCCTCCCTCTCTCCTTACATTTACCACCAAATGTTTACCGCAGTATTGGGAGTTTCTGAAATAAGCATTTCAGAATCAACATGGTTTTCATTCAGTTCTCATGGAAAGATCTATCATATCTCCTGCCGCCGCCACCACCAATCTCAGCTAACAAGGCTAGTAATATATAAAGTGATTTCTGGCAGAGTGATGATTTGCCACTGCTGGCCAATAATTCCTCCCCATCCCTCTTAACTCCTTCTGTGCTGCTCCTTTGAGCCACACCTTGCTTGTGCGTCCAATAAAAATGGGACAAATTGCATCTGAGAAAGTGACTGAAAGAGGCAGGAGTAATTCGTTTAGCTTCAGTGCTCAGCTGGCAGAACAATGACCGTTGCCTGTCTGTGCAAGCAAGTTCACAATATGCCCCTTTTCTTCCAAGCACCCTTCTCTTCAGACACTTCAGCGTCCGAAGAAACAAGGTCTGAGGGAATGAATGCACCTCCCTTAAATTCTCTTGAGACTGAAACTACACATATGTTATATCACATACATGCTATGTTTGTGTATCACAACCTAAAATGAATTTGGGAAACTTTGGTCGCAACCCATACACACTTATTTGTGACATAGTTGCATTAAATACAGTGGTACTTACTTCTGAGTAAGTGGACTGCACAGTTTTTGCCTCGTCCCACAGATGCAGTAGAGCTGTACAACCCAATACTTTATATTCTCTCTCTCGCTCTTTCCTAGGGCAGCTCTCTCTTTCAGAGGGAGGGAGTTAATTTAAAAGTGTGCATGTGTGTGTGTTTCTAATACAAATCCATTGTTAACAAGGCAAAAGGGCTGGGTGGGATTTTTGTCGTACTTGCTAATCAGATCTCAGGAAGGGAAAAAAAGAGAAATTTGCCTCACTTTGAAACACTTTTTGCTCTCAGCTGAGAATACATTTTACCAAAACACTGTGCCATTCATCTTATGTGGCTGTTTGTCGATCATAGCTCCTGGAAGGATAAGCAAACCCTATGGAAAGACATTTATCTAAATTATCCTGATAAAATGCTATCACTTCATGGGAAAAGAAAAATGAGGCAGAGTGCTAGTTTGTACACAAATGTTCTGCAATTATACCAATTGGCGGGGAAGTAGGGAATAATGTGGCTTGAGCGACTTTTTCTTTCTTTCTTTTTCTTTCAGAAGTTGACGGTGCAAGAAACAAGGGGATACTTTAATATTAAATAAAGTGAATATCAGTCGCCAACACGGTGCTAACGACCTTCTTTGTGCAAACAAACATACAGTTAGTGTTTGTGACTCTGTCCCCTGACAAGCAGATAAGAAGATAAATGTGTGGTTTCTCTTAATTAGCCTTTCTTAATTAAAAACACCAGAGGTATTGTAATCATAATGAACTCTGCTGAGAGGATGGTCACTTTGTTCTCCAGGATGTCACTTCTGGAAAATTAGATTTTTTCCCCCCTCCTCAAACCCAAACAAGAAAGGAATAAATTCTGTGTAGGAGTAGTAGAAATAAATGATGCCTGCAAAGCAGTGTCCCTTTGGTTTTTATCTGAGTGAGATGGATGTGCATCTTGTGGTTTTCAGAATGGTGTGGGGCAGTATTAGCCGTCATTAGCACCCCAGTATGGATCCAATTCACTAATTACTTATGCTGTCGTGGTTCACTGAGATTTAAGTACCAAGTCAATCCCATTATCTGCACTCTCCCAAGCTTGCCAGAGTCATCCGTCTTTTATGGAAAAGAAGCACAAGGGTTATCAATAGGACCCTGAAAATACTTGGGATTTTCCCACTTCGGGAGGAGGCAAGATTAGTTGCGAGCAAAGTCACAGATGTCTAAGCTGCTAGTTTGGATGCGATAAAAGTGAGTGGTGACAATTATCCATAACGGAGAGAGAGAGAGAGAGAAGGGTGTGTGTGTGTGTGTGCGTGTGTGTGTAGGAAATGGGAGGCAAGAGAAGAAAAGAGGGAAAAAAGAACAGAAGAAACCTTGCCGTCGATTTCTGCAGCTGCCCTATGGTTTCGGGCAGCTTTTCATATCACCTCGGAGCTACAAATTACAATTCGTCTGTTACAAACGCATGATAATATAGTCAGAAATCAGGAATTAAAATATTCCAAAGGCCTCAGGCCTCCTCTGCAAGAGAGAGGTGGGGAGAGCGGGAGAGCGAGAGAGTACATGGAGCCTGCAAGATCCCTGTGTTGTCTGTGCCCTCCTTCCTACATGCTGCATGTTTAATGTCTGCAGCGGCCTTGTCTGTTTGGGATGGTTGATTGACATCTGCTCTGCCGAGAGGAAGGCCCTGGCAGCTATTGGCAGCACTGTCACGTTCATTTGCACACTTTATGAAGCAGCAGTGTGGCTACTAATACAAAAAGAAATCTTCTAAGCAGCATGACATCTCTTGGAATGGAATATTTGTCTTTACAAATGATTGCACTGCTGCCAGTACTTGACATAGCGCTCACAAACATGTGTAATTGTTGGAAGTGTAATGATGATTATTTGCATATTTAATGTTCAAACAAGTGCTGGAGAAGCAACTTAGACTAAACCTTTTTATGAGGAAGATTTAAATACGTACAGCATCGCCCTGACTGAGTTTCAAAAGTGGATTCAAAAGCTAAGGAAGCAGTGTTGCCCACATGAAGGAGAATTGAAGGGAAATTGATATGGTTGGGATATGTTTAATCTTCATTGACAGTTCTTATTTGTTTATCGGGAGGTTATTTGATAAGCATCCTGATTTGCTTGCAGTGTGTTTACAATTCTTCCCATTAATCAGTCATTCAGCCCACACTTTTCTTTTCTTTTCTTTTCTTTTCTTTTCTTTTCTTTTCTTTTCTTTTCTTTTCTTTTCTTTTCTTTTCTTTTCTTCCTTCCTTTTTTTTTTGTAAATGATATGTGTGTGTGTGTGTGTACATATATATATATATATACATATATAAAACAAACATACAAATCCAATAATTTCCCAATGGACATGTATATCCTCCATACCTTGCAGTCCCCCCCCCACGCTTTTTAGTGAACTATCCCAACATTTTCCTAACTACAAATAATAATAATAATAATAATAATAATAATTATTATTATTATTATTATTATTATTATTATTATTTGTAGTTAGGAAAATGTTGGGATAGTTCACTAAAAAGCGTGGGGGGGGACTGCAAGGTATGGAGGATATACATGTCCATTGGGAAATTATTGGATTTGTATGTTTGTTTTATATATGTATATATATATATATATGTACACACACACACACACACATATCATTATATATGTATGTATATATATATATATGTACACACACACACACATATCATTCTTGCTAACCTTGTATGTGTTCAAAACCAGTAGCTTAATCTTTCAGAATGTCACTTTCTTGACATTTTATTTTATTGCTTCCTTGCTTGGATAGATTCCATATGCAGCCAACAGCTAATGGGTCCCTGGGATGGTTCACATAAATACAGTAACGATAAAACCAACTCAAATTCAAATATAAACCAGTGCAAAGACTCTCCTCCCTGAAAGAGAGGGGAGTGGTTGTGGGCGGGAGCCTGAACACCGCCCCTAGCAGGGGGCATAGCCCCCTGCCTCCAGCTCACCTGGCTGGCGCTCACGCCCCCCGGTGGCCGTCCAACCAGGTGCCGTGGGGGGGCGGGTCCAGCAGGCTTGATGCTGCAGCGTCAGCCTCTCCCCGGCCTCATTTCTCTTCGTCTTCCTGTGCGAGTCAGGAGTCATCGTAGGGAAGAGCTCAGCCACGAGGTTTGGAGTTGGGGGGGTGTTTGTGTGTGTGGAGGCTGTCTGGTTCCTGGCTTGCCTTTTTAAATTTAGGAGGCTTGCATGTGCTCATTGCTTTACTGCTTTTAAAAAACCTACGCACCCAAGTTTGCCTTGCTGTCTTGCTGTGTCCTCTTTTCTGTGTAAAAACCTACATTTAACCTTTTATTTCCCCCCACTCCTGGTGCTGGATTTGTTTGGGTGTTTTTAAGTGCGAATTACCATTCTTAAGCTGCAGCTTGTTCCTTTGCCCAGCACATGGTCACTCCACCAGCAGCGAGGTCTGAGTGTGAATGCCATCTTACTATCTCCCTTGTCTCCTCACTTTCCTTCCCTGGCCTCTGCCTTGGTGGCTGTGCGTTTTATTTTAATTTTGGCCAGTGTGCATGTATGTTTTTTCCCTTCTATTGCCCTTGCCCGTCCGATTGCCTGGCTGGTCTGGGTGACTGAGTGGGTTTGCCTTTGGGTTTGCCTTACATTTTAATTTGTTGGCCAGGGTGCTTGTACGTTTTCCCCCCTCCCTTGCCCTTGACTGTTCCTCTCTAATTTTAAGTTGTGTGTGTGTGTGTGCTGGCAGCGTGTGTTTGTGCCTGCCGTTTGTTGATTTATTACTCTTTTAGTGTGGGTTTGATTTACCCTGCCATCCATTGGTACCACTTAAATCGGGAGCCCCCTCTGAAATTTTAAATGATGCTGGGGCTTAGAATAGACTGTGCATTTAAACCTCACCCCTCTTACTTTATCTAAGCCACCCCCCCCTTTTCGCTTGGCGTTTGGGGGAAGAAATAAGGCAGGGCTTGGGGGGGACAATTCAGGGTTTCTGACCAGGGAACCATTCCTCAGCATTGTACATTTATATGTTTAGAACCTTTGAAGGTGTACCTTTGCCTGGTTCTTGTCATTGGCTTCACTTGCCAGTACAGGGTCCCTAAAGAAAACCGCTTTTAAACAAAACAAAACAAAACAAGACAAAACAGGTTGCGGTTTATATTTCCACTTCATTTTGGCTTGCTGTAAAGGACAGCTATTTTCCTATTATTCTAAACTTTTCCTTGCCCGGCATGTTCATTTTACCCCCTCCTCCCCCCAACTCCCCCCAGGCTTTTCTTCTCCTCCCTTCACCCCTCCTCCCTCCCAGCACCCCCACCCTTTCAGAGTTCCCTTTGCTTCTGGCCTGAGTCATCACAGTTACCAGACAAGTTTTTCAACTTGCTTGCCTGCAGGCTTGATTGCTCTCTGAGTGACCAGCAGTTTGTTAGGCATTGTCTTTAAGCACCTGGCAGTTCAGCAGCTCTAGTTGCATTGTCACTTTAACTAACCAGCAGTTTGACCATTTGCAGTCTTTTGTCTGTTTAAGCACTCTCATGGAGCTGACCTTGTGGCCAAAATTTTACTTTTCTTTGTTTGACAAAGTTTCCTTTGTTTGGTAGACATTTTCCCAGTAGTGAAATATTCCCCTTAAGAGCAACCTCACCCCTCCTTTTCAGAGGGCCATTGGTGTGGGCCTGGAATCTTGTTGATTTCCTTTTCTCTTAATTTGGCTGCAGCTTCTGGGCATTTCCTAGTAAGCAGTTATTTTCAATCCTGATTACTTGGTGTTGCTATGCACCTAGATTTGCCTATCATTTAAAAGGGGCAACATTTAATTGTAGGCAATTATCTTCCAATTCTGTCTGACTGCAGTTGAGGTTTCTTTGTGTATGGGTCTGTTCCTTGGAGCCAGGTGCTAACAACTAGCTGAGCGCTGCTGCTTGAACTCTTGCTGGGTTGTGATTTAATAAATATAAATAAATACAAGCGGTGCATTTAAGTGACGTATAGCTTATTCTGTATGGGACACCGTGCATATTCCTGCATTGCAGAGGATTGAATGAGATTTTATTTACTGATTGATTTAAAAGGCTCACTGTTCTGCCGAAATGCTGGTAGAAGGACCATTTCCTTAAGTGTATTTTCCTACATTTTCATTTGATAGCAGTTCCTGTGTCTGTTGTTCTCTGATTGTTCTATGGTACCATCCCTCTAAATCACTAGGAGTTTTACCTGAGGAAGCAGCTCTATATAAGTGATTGTGTGCATCTGCCTGAATTGTATATTGACTAACAGATGCATAAATTAATAAGGAAGTACGTTCTGAGTATACTATTGCATGGAATTTGCACAGTGTAGTTAATTCAGCTGATGTTAAGAATTTATATAGCCAAGCGTTAATAATCAACTCAAGGAAACATTATATAGCCAAGCGTTAATAATCAACTCAAGGAAACATTGTTTTTGGCAGCATTTTCCTTCTGCTGGGCCTCCAGCATTACCTTTTGTTTTGCAAAGTGTTAGTTAAAGGACATTTCCCTGAGAGCGATTTTCTTTGATTCCATTTGATTGCAGTATGGGGGCTGCGTTGCTCTGCTGTTCCTATTGTTTCATCACTACATGCTTGTGAGTTGCTCCTCAGGAGGCAGGTCTATCCACCTGACCCATTTGTTTGGTGTCAAATAAATTTATAGACATATACAAACAGAACAGTCAAGTGATGAATAATTATTTCATATCATCGTCACTTACGGTAGACAATTGATAGTATCAGTAATTAATTCTACTTACAGTGGTAATTGATTGAACAAATAATTGGATTAGATTCTAGTAAATAACAATAATAATAAATAATAAGAACAATAAATAAATAAATAATAGATAAATAATAATAGAATGATAATAATAATAATAATAAAATAAAACATTAAAATAAAGAATATTAATAATAATATATAATAAAAAATAAATAAAGAGAATAAGTGGAATGGCATCACATAACAAGATTAAATTGATTAATTAATTAAGTAAATCTAAAGATAAATATATAAATAGACAAATAAAACTAATAAAAATAAAAATAAAATTAATAATAAATATTTGACATATATTTCGGAACCCTCAGTTGCTTAGATCATGGTGACAATAATGCCAAGGTTGTAGGTTCGATCCCTGTATGGAAAACTGCATATTCCTGCATTCCAAGGGGTTGGACTAAATGACCCATGGGGTCCCACACAATTCTAGAGAGCCTGGATAGCTCAACTGGTTAGAGCATGGGGCTGATAATGCTTGGGGATCATTGTTTATTATAAGTAAAACAATCATTAATTAGTATATTTGTTCCAGAATCAATAACATGTCCCTGTACAACTGCTTGTAAGCGGTAGCTCATGTCTGTGGCAGTAGCTTTAGCATGTTATCCATGGCGCCTAAGAGGAAGCGCTCTGCAACGGAATCAGCTCACACCTCAGGCTGCATGGGTGCCAATAGCCGTAATTCATCGGGAGTGCCACATGGACGGGATAATAACCTATTTTACACTGCCTAAATGCATTTAGATCGTTCATTGATGATTATGAGCAGCTTTTTTTCCAATCAATCCCCTAACCCCATGCCCTCCACTGCTACCCCTGATATGCTCTTGGACAGTAACTGCAGCAGTGCAAACTAGGTCTCGGGCTCACTTGGCATCATCTGGTCCTCGGAACTGCATTGGGTCGCCTGCGAGGAGGCCGCCGGCCTGTGTCAATAACCCTGTTGTGTCCAGTTCTTCTAGTCCTTCGCAGAATAAGCAGCCCTGGGTCCAGCTTCCAGAATTGGGCACCTCGTCAGCCGGTGAGGAGGAACAGCAGCTGGAGGGGGAACTTCAGACAGCTGAGGGGGACAAACTGTCAGGCAAAAGACGCACCAAGAAGAAGCACGTTTGTAAGAAGAGCAAGTTGAAAACGGGCAACACGGAAGAAGAGTCAGAACAGCCTATGTGCCTTATGGGGGGCCGCCACCGTTAGCTATGATAAAAGTTCTGAAGGAAGGCTTCCAGGATCCCGCTAGCATGCTGGGATCAATTTGAAAAGGGCATCTGGTCGGTGGCGGTCATCCCGTATGTTGAGAAGAAACCATTAGATTCTCATCGCATGGGTAAGCCGGACTTAAGAAGGGAGCCAAAGCGCAAGGTGTGTTGGAAATTCAATAAGGGGTCATGCCAAGGCAGTCTGGTAAGTATCCGCACGAATGCGTGAGGTGTGCAGGGGTACACCCAGCTGCAGCGTGTTACAAAGAGAAGCAGCCCTTTCGGGGAGGTCGGGGGTTCCATCATTCTAGCTCCAGAGGAGCCCCCGCAGCAGGGAACAGACGATAGGGACCCTCCGGGTCTAGCATTTTCACTGATCCAGCTTCCTCCTCTCCGCAACCTCTTGTCTAGCTATCCAGATGGAAGCGCAGCATCCTTTCATTGGAAGGGTTTTGTCGGAGGGTTTCAGAATACCAGTAACCGACTCTTTAATTGCAAAGGATTTCCCCTAACCAGATGTCAGTAAGGGAAAGGCTTGAGGTTGCAGAAAAAGAAAATAGCTAAGGAAGTAGCCGCAGGGAGGGTGGCTGGTCCATTCGTACACCCCCCTATCCCAAACCTGCATATCTCGCCCCTTGGTATTGTACCCAAAAAGACCCATGGTGAGTTTAGATTAATCCACAACCTTTCTTACCCTAAGGGTCTCGCTCTCAGATGTCTCGCTTCCGGTGGCTAGCACCTGGAGCTCATGGGCTTCAGGTCAGGGATATTGGGGCTTTTGCCTAGCGTGCCACCCACCACAGATTACATTCTGCAATACCTTTCCCATCTTGACGATTTGGGACGGGACCCCAAATCTTTAAAGATACACGTAGTCGCCATCAGCTTCTTTGTTAGAGCCATGTTTTCCTCTGACCTGTGCAGTGACTTCCTGATCCGCAGAGCTATTGAGGTTTGGGGCAGGCTACAACCCCCCTAGAGCCGTAAGCCAATTTCTTATGGGCTGCTATCTCAGATACGCACAAAGCTTAGGTCAATCTGCTGGGCCAAGTTCGAGGCCCACCTCTTTTCCGCAGCATATGCGATCGCCTTCTTTGGCGCCTTGAGGGTTGGTGAAGTGGTAGCCGAGGTTAACGCAAGTGGGAGGAACTGCAGTTGACCGAAGCTAGCATGACTGTGCGCATACGTCAATCCCAAATGGACCAGGCAGGTAGGGGTTCCCTCGTAAAACTTACAGCTTCAGCGCAGCGGGGCCCATGCCCGGTCAAAGACACTAGATGGTACCTTTACCTCAGACTGCCCGGTCCTGGTTCACGAGGATGGGTCACCTTTGTTGAGACACCAATTCACAAGGGCACTCCGCAAAGTTATTGATGCCTGTGGTTCATCTTCCCAGGATTATGCAGCACACTCATTTAGGATTGGCGCCACCTCAACAGCGGCACGCTTGGGCCTGCCAGTGGATAAGATTAAGGAAATGGGCCGGTGGAATCCGACGCTTATAAAGGCTACATTCGTTAGAATTCGCCCTGCTCCTTTACCTCTACTTATCCGTAATTTTCTTTTCTTTTTCTTCTCCTTTATTTTCAGCCGTTCTGAGAAGTGTCTGGATTTGTGGCCAAGGTATAGTCCATTGGCCCACGTACGGTCAGTTAGCTGTGGCCTCACCCCTAACCTTGGATTGCTACCTGGAGTGCGAGTTTCCTGGTTTTCGAGACGAGGCATTGCTTATGCCATTGCTGAGAGGGGGAGTTGCCACGTTTGGCCCTCCTGATAGCCACCTGGAGTGCGAGTTTCCTGGTTTTTGTGACGAGGCATTGCTTATGCCATTGCTGAGAGGGAGAGTTGCCACGTTTGGCCCTCCTGACAGCCACCTGGAGTGCGAGTTTCCTGGTTTTCGAGATGAGGCATTGCTTATGCCATTGCTGAGAGGGAGAGTTGCCACGTTTGGCCCTCCTGACAGCCACCTGGAGTGCGAGTTTCCTGGTTTTCGTGACAAGGCATTGCTTATGCCATTGTTGAGAGGGAGAGTTGCCACGTTTGGCTCTCCTGGCAGCCATCTGGAGTGCGAGTTTCCTGGTTTTCGAGACGAGGCATTGCTTATGCCATTGTTGAGAGGGAGAGTTGCCGCGTTTGGCCCTCCTGACATCCTTATCAGCAGAAGAAGTGTGGACTTGTCGTGGCACATAAAGAGAGATTTGGATGAGGTGGCTGCCTTGTGTCCCGGAACAACGGTGTTCTGGTCCTCCTTCCTGAAGAGAATTGTGTGACGCAGTGTGCAGAACTGTATGGCCATTGAAAAATCCAGGAAACTCTTAAATTGTGCAATAGCCCGTTGGGTGCACTTTTTGTATGGCCGAGTCATTTATCATGACCGTATCCGGATCGGTGTCCACTTATCGGATCTGGGGAACGACAGTTGGTTAGCTAGTGTCAGCAAATGCATCTGGAATTGGTTACAGCTTTGAGGGTATTGGCGGCAAGCCTTTCGGCTCAGGTGGCGGTTAGGCATTGGAATAATGTGCTGTGGTGTGTCGAAGTGCTAGGTGTGGCCATCGCCTATGCCTTCAATTTCTAGGGGTATTCCGTTAATGGAATCTGGCGGTCGTATATTCCGTCCGAAGCCTGCTTGGCGGGAGGCCATGGCACGACCCTCGGTGACAGCAGGGGTGAGCCTATAGTTGGATTAGCATCAACAGGTGATGAACCCCTGGTGAATAAACCCACTTGTTTCGCGATCCAATGCCTAAGCCAATACCTTTTCATTGCTGTAATCAATAAAGTTGTGGCCTTTTCTAGCCCATTAACCTTATATCACGTGTCCCTGTGTCTTCTTTTCATGTCGCGGTGGTTGGGTCCTCGAACCACAACTTATTTATCTGTATTAACCGCATTGAATTAAGTAGGAATTGTGGAAACACATTTTCTGTTTACTTCAGTCAGTGGTTAGAGAGCTCACAGTTGCTCAACTTGCAATTACTTCAAGTTCCTCTGGACTTTTTCTGGCAAGAAAATTCCCACTCCCATCATGTTGATGCATCCGAGAAGGCTTCCTTGCAATGAAACCCATCAGCCATCTTTCTCCCAACTTTCCTTTCTGTGGGCATTGTTGGTGTGGAGGGTTTGCAGCAGTGGCAGACCTCTTACTTTTAAGGCCTCTGTTTTTGTGAGGTCTGGGGTATCATTTTCTGATGGGAGGCTTGGGAAAGGGAGTCCCCCATGGCTCATGATTCAATTAAATTAGCCAATGAAAACTTGGAATTCCATTTTCCTGGTTGCTTGGTGGCAATGGACTCTGCTGACAACTTGAGTCCCAAGGCTTTAAAAACGTGGTCTCCACTGCTGCTGCAAACCTTTCCTACTCCGGATTCCACTACAAATATATGTAGGTTTGGGTGAAAGAACAGGCCTGGCAATGGAAGAGGTGATTTATGGTGTCTTGGGCTCAATTATTCATTTCAGTGCCATCACTAATTTCAGTGTGGTATATATATGGGAAGATACTTTAGGCAGATACTTCCCATTATATTAAAATCACAGTGGGTACCCAAAGCTAAGTGGCAAAAGACATGCTTTGCATGCAAACATTCCCTGGTTCAATCCTGGCATCTTCAATTAGGACCAGTACTTTTTTTCTTAAAAAAATGTTTAGGGGTACTCTCATTTTCTTTCTCATATTGAAATACTGCCCCTCAATAAGGCCAAACTTAGATTCACAAAATGTTTAGGGGTATGCGTACCCCTTCGACCCCCCAGAAAAAAGCACTGGTTAGGACTTTGAAAGACCTTTGTCTGAAACCTTGGAGAGCTGGGATGATGCCAATGGCCTGACTGAATAAATGACAATTTCCTATTTTCACACTTTCACTGGCAGCCCACCCTGAGGCGAAACCAGTTTCCTCAGCAGAAAGTCAAGATATCACATATGAAAATTGGGGCACTTATGTGACATCAATTTTTCCTCTCCCCTCATTCACAGGGTGTTCAGTGTTCAGTGACTTTTCAATAACCGTACATAAAGGTAAAGGTAAAGGTACCCCTGCCCGTATGGGCCAGTCTTGACAGACTCTGGGGTTGTGCGCCCATCTCACTTAAGAGGCCAGGGGCCAGCGCTGTCCGGAGACACTTCCGGGTCACGTGGGCAGCGTGACATCGCTGCTCTGGCCAGAGCCAGAGCCAGAGCCAGAGCCGCACACGGAAACGCCGTTTACCTTCCCGCTGGTAAGCGGTCCCTATTTATCTACTTGCACCCGGAGGTGCTTTTGAACTGCTAGGTTGGCAGGCGCTGGGACCGAGCAGCGGGAGCGCACCCCGCCGCAGGGATTCGAACCGCCGACCTTTCGATCGGCAAGCCCTAGGCGCTGAGGCTTTAACCCACAGCGCCACCATGTTATTTTTTAAAAAAAGAAATAATAATGTAGGAATGCTTATTCTCACCATGGATCTCGCTGTACTTATGCTAGAAAGACCACCCCTTAATTATAATTACCAGCATTTATTATTTGGATAGGAATTTACAGGTGGAAATGAAAGAGGAACAGAGATCTGGCATTTTGTGGTCATATGCCTGTACTATTTACATCAGGAATAAGGAACCTTTGCCCCAGATGTTGTTCGATTTCAGCTTTCATTAGCTGCAGCCAGCAATGGCCAATGGTCAGGGATGCTGGAAGCTGTTAATTCAACAACATCTGGCCAAAGGTCCCCATCGCCAAAATAATCATTGAAGTGCAATACATCCAAGGCCCACCCCACTTAGATATTTCAGTGAAAATCTGAAGAACTCTAGTGCATCTTGTACAATTCTTCTTCTTCTTCTTCTTCTTCTTCTTCTTCTTCTTCTTCTTCTCCTCTTCAAAAAAGCCATAGTCAACATACGGTAACTACAAAACTATGACCAAAGGACAGTATCACTTGACCAAATGCAAGTATAGAAGTTCCTTCCTTGACACCAGGCACTTAATAAGCACTAAAATACTGTGTTGTTTAGTAGCACAATAAACTTCACTCAGTGATCATGTCATAAATTGACTTTTTAAAAATATACTGACGGATGAAGACGGAACATCTTTGTCTCTGACCCTGCTGTATGATCAGCAATTCTTTGGCAAGACTCTCGCTTGATAGACAACACCGCTAATGAAAACTGTCTTAGGCCATGTAATGATTTACCTGCAACGAACAAGGTTTGGCAACACTACCTTTGCATACCTGTCAGACAATTAATTCCTCAAAAAATAGATATATTGTCTTGAACCCTGACAGGGTCTGGAAATTAATAAAAATGTGAAGCGAAAAGATTACTACATGGTAGCTCATTAAGCTAATCAGGTTTGCTTCACTGTTCACCTTGTCCCGTGCTGAAGTACACCCCTTTCCATCAATTTGTTCTCCCCACCTCCATGTTTCGTCAGCCCTTGAAGCCTTTCAGAGGTCGCTGCACAAAATTTACCCTTTGCCATGACACACAGAAGAGGATTAGACATCTTGGCAGAGGGTAAATGGAAGCTGCTATTGTCCTAATTGTCTGTTAGAATTTATATGAACTTTCTTTTTGGAACATGAAAGTATAACATAAAATCATTATTATGATTATTATTGACAAGTGTCTGTCCTGAACTTGGGAGACTAAGAGCACACTCCTCAAGTCACTGGGCTGGTGTCCAAGAAGCTGTACCTCTGTGAGGATCTCTGTGTGGGTAGTCCTTGTTGCAGCTGAGGAAATCCCCACAGCTCTTCCTCTTCTGCTATTGGCACAGAGAGTAGGTAAAAAGGGGTGTTTGGGGCATGTGTATGTGTGTAAGAGAAGCTCAGAGTCTGCTAGATTCCTGGAACCAGCTTGCCGAGATCATTCCCATTGGGAAGCACAGAAAGAAAATCCATGTGCCTCATTGGAAAGAAATCAAAGATTCACTCACAGAAGAAAAGATACAGCCCTCTCCTCAAATACCTTCCACCTTGCTGATGTGAACCTAGCAATGCTTTGGCTTTAAAGGTTCTACCATGTTTCATTCTCACCCCCACCATCCCCTTTGGATTGATCTGTGACAGTGCAGTCCTACATGTCTACTCAGAATTCAGTGGAGCTTCCTCCCAGGTAAGAAGGTATAGGACTGCAGGCGGAGATTCAGATCTCCACACAGCTATGAGGGTCACTGTATGATATTGCACCACTACCGTTTCTTGGCCTAACAACCTCATAGGGTGATTGCGAGGCTAAATTGCTCCCATTGTACACTTTCTAGGAGGAAGAGCAAGACAGAAAGATAATAAATGGATCATTACTTTTTGCTGCCCAGTGGTACCTCGGGTTAAGAACTTAATTCGTTCTGGAGGCCGTTTCTTAACCTGAAAATGTTCTTAACCTGAGGTACCACTTTAGCTAGTGGGGCCTCCCGCCATAGCCGCACGATTTCTGTTCTCATCCTGAAGCAAAGTTCTTAACCCGAGGTACTATTTCTGGGCTAATGGAGTCTGTAACCTGAAGCTTCTGTAACCTGAAGCGTCTGTAACCTGAGGTACCACTGTATCTCTCAATGACCTGCTGGCAAATCTGGCATTTCACTTGATATTATTTGATTGTCTTAGAGTTCTAAACACTAATTCAGAGGAGAGCATGCAATAATATACTGAATTTTAAAATGATTAAAATGACCTCAAGAATGCTGTAACTCTTCACTTCACCCCTGAAGGCGCACTCTTCCATTGTCTCCCGAAATTTTACACTGTTGTTTCCTGGCCTTGTGGTGAAGGGCATGTAACCTGGGAGATCAGGCTTCAAATTCCACTTGGCCATGAAGTTCACAGGATGGCCTTGGGCCACTCACTGCCTCTCAGCCTAATCTACCTCACATGGTTGTTGTAGGGATTGAATGAGGAGGGAGAGAACCATGTACTCCACCTTGGACTCCTTAGAAAAAGAGTGGGGTATAAATGCAACAGATAAATACACCCATGTCTTCAATATATCGCTTCTGCATTTCAGTGCAAGAAGGATTAGTAGAATAGCAACATTTAATCACTTTAATTGGCATATTAATCCATAGAAACCAGTTGATTAATCCATGTACTCTGTTTTAGTCAATGAGATTAAGGGTACACTGGTCATTTTTTGGGAGACCATTTTTGCTCCAGTGTGGTCTTTGTAAAAGTGAATGAAAAAGAACATATCAACTTGGCACTTCCTTCTAACAATCAATGGCAAAATGTGTTATCTCACAGTTTGTTGTTATTTTTAATACACTGAGATTTTGATAAAATGCTCTTTTTGTCATATTTAGTCAATAAATTCATTGGCTGGTCAATTAAATGACAAATGATTTATCAACTAAAATATTTTAACTACCTTAAGCAAGAGCCATTTTAAAATCAAAATCACTCCCTGGTCAACATTACTATTTTCTTTGATTTGCAAATGTGGGAAACAAAAAAATAACCATTTTTTGAGTCATTCACAAAGAATCCCCTTGGCGTGCCATTATATTTATCCAACCTAATTTATGCATATGTTCTGAGAGGGTTCATCTTGAGGGTTACTTAACTCACCATCACCATCATAATCACTACCACATGCTGGAATGGGCAAGCATTTATGCCTATTTGATGTGTATGATATGCAATGCAATTAGTTTCTTAACACCAGAGAAGCCAAATTCTATTTTCTATAACTTTCCCATCTTCTACAGAGGATGTTCAATAACCACACTTTATTCCAGTATTGTATGAACATCTATAAAACAGGTTCAGCAGGTTTCCAAAACTTCTGGCTCACTATTGAAAACCTTTCCCCTGCTTCCATCTCAGACCATATTTTTGCTCTCCTAGGCAGGCTGAAAAAAAAGGAGATTTCTCAAACGAATACTGGGCCACCATACATGGCCAGAGGGATGTGTTTGGTTGGGTAGGTGGCAAGAAATGCAGGCCTGAGCATTAATATAGTATTGATGAGATGTTCTTGAGAGAATGTCAATTTTGTGAAGGAACGTGGTTTTATATATTTATTCTGATAATTGCATTTTTGATGCCAAATGTTCTCTCCTAACCTTGAGACCCACCAGGTTACCTAATGAAAAGGCAATCTAGCTAGTTAACAGAAAAGGCTGGAGCTGCAGGACCTCAAATGAACCCAAGGGTGCAAATTGTACCAAGAAGATCTGGAGTCCAAATGAAGCCTTTTTCTCTTTCTTCTCTTGATGGAAAGGGATGAGGTGGGTGTTCCTCAGTCCATCTGGTTTGCAAGGAGAAGGTTACTAATCTTTGGCATAGCAAAACAACCCGTTGAAGAAGTTAACATGCAAGCTAACACAATGAAACTTCATGTGGTGATGACTTGAGGGCAGGTATGGGACATCGTGAAAAAAAATGTTTTAATGGCTGGTAGTGGCTGAGTTGGAGTAGCCCTCTTGTAAATGACTGCTAGTTCAGATAATAACAGGAGTAAATTAAAGGCATTTTGTGGGGACACGGATAAAACGATTTCATCAGCTGGTATAGTCATCTTATGAAGGACAGTGAGTTTGGATCAAAATAACAGGGGTTGGTTACTTAGAATACGAATCGTGTACTGCAACCAAGAGATGAAAAACTTGCACATTTGTTTTCTTCTTATGTTTCCTGTTGAAGAGTAGATGAAAGAACCATCTGATCATGTTTACACTTCTTTGTCAGGCTATGTTGAACAACTTCTATAGGCTTTGATTGCTCGACCAGGAAGTCACTTATAGGATGCCAATTGTCTGAAGTGTAGCCTCGCAGTGTTGATACCCATGTAAAGAGATAATTGCTCTCAAACAACTTGGGGGGAGGCACAGGAAAGTGCACACCATAAAAGGAACATTTGAGCTACAATGCAGAGTTTTGTTCTTTTTAAAATTCTTTGAAGGAAAGTGTTTAAAAATATGACAATAATTAGCCATATTTCTTTGGGGATTTGTTTGACCTTAGCCTCTTAATCTGTCAAATATGCTAATAAACCTTAGAGACGGAAAGATAAAGTGAAGAGACAAGGGGAACTAGCATTAGTACAGTGCTGTATACACATGGATGAAGAACGGAGCTCAGTTGCGTGTTACCTTCATTGCACTCTAACTACTGTTAATACAGGTGGATACAGATCTGTGCAGTAGGTCTGTAATGCAAAATGAGGGAACTTTGTAGATTTCACTCTTCAGAATGAGAAATAATGGTGTGGTGGATGTGTCCCAAGGTGAAAGACTTCTGGGAAAAGATTTATAATGAATTGAAAAAAATGTTGAAATATACATTTATTAAGAAACCAGAAGCCTTTCTACTTGGAATAATAGGTCTGGAATTGCCCAAGAAAGATGTCAGATTGTTTTTGTACACGACAACTGCAGCTAGAATTTTACTGGCTAAAAATTGGAAATTACAAGAAGTACCAACAGTGGAGGAATGGCAGATGAAGATAATGGATTTTTTGGAGCTAGCTGACCTGACTGGAAGAATCCGCGACCAGAAGGAGGAGGAGTATCAAGAGGAGTGGAAGAAATTTAAAGACTATTTAGTTAAATAAGTTAAGATAACTTAAAAAGAAAGACTTGTGAGTAACAGATTGGCTTAGGATTTAATTATTTGGAATTGTATAATACCATGGATAGAAGTCAAAATGAAAAGAAAGAAAGATGTTAACTGAACAAGTAAATTTTATATGAAAATAGTGTTGGAAAACTGCTACAATGAGCTATATGGAAACTCAGCCAGAGGGATTTGAGGAAGTCATTTAACAATGATAACAAAAGTTGATTATAACAGTTAAGATCCATGTTTTTCTGTTTGTTTTTTCTTGGTATTGTAATGTTTCTTTTTGTTGTTATGTTTGTTATAATATTGGAAAATTAATTTTAAAAAATTTGGAAAAAACCCAGAATGAGAAATAGTGGAACTTTTTAAATGTTTGATTGAGCAACAATTCCTCAATATTCACTAACTGGAACTGTGATTTGTTATAGTTGACCAACAAGTTGTTGAGCAAGGCCAGCAATTTTATTACTATTGTGTGGATGGCTCAGGGCCAATTCAAATTATGCATCCCATCTGTCATTGCCCGATACGTCTTCTTCATGGAGACAATTCAGAGGACTACGCTGGCTGAGGTTGATGGGACCTGAGGGGACCATGGGTTCCCCACCTCTGGTCTGTAATACAATATTCACTACCCTCAGGGCTATACAACAATAGCATGCAAATGCTCTAGGGGTTTAGACCACTGCATGTGCTTGGGGCATTTAAATATTACCTTGAGCTTCATGGCTCACCTGCATAGAAAAGCTTTTAGGGAAACTATAAGAGTAACATATATTGAATTACATCATGTATGTGACGAGGGACCTGTTTTCAGAAAAGCATGATAGCTGAAACAGTATTGTCATCAAAGCTGTGATTATATTAGTGGGGTTGGTAATTTTTATTTTAAAATAAAAGCAATGCAATGGAGGTATGATGAATATGAATACTTTATCTAGTACTCTCAAATTTTCCATGCCCTTCAGAAGTGCTACATAACCTCCATTAGTTGAAATCATAGAAGCATACCGGAAACACATTCGCACAAAACATTTAGCCCAATACCCACATTATATGACAACGAAGAAAAACACATCCAGCACCCTACCAACTCAATGACAAATCATTCTACAGGAGAGACGGAAGGATCTGCCAATTTTGGTTCTCTCAGTTTCTCATTTCCCAATCTTATATTCAGTTCTCCACATTTCTGCAGCAAATGGCCTTTAAAAAAACCCTCAAGAGAATTCACCTGCTTCTTAGCGCAGATTTCTCCTTATAAATAATTTTTTTTTTTGCTAGCAACTTTCCATAAGATAACACATTTTAAAGTTATTTTCACTTATATGTTAATTTTATGCACACTTCCCCCTATTTATGCATCTTTGATAAAAAAAAAGATAATGGTTGGAGAACAAATACAAAACTTGGATAAGTGTGAATTTTGGAGGAGGACTCTGTTTGGTTCTCATATTGTTTTGCAAAGTGTGAATTTGATAGATTTTCCTTTAAATGCATTCTGACTTGAATTTCTATCCCCATCCTTATTCCACACAAACAAACCACCAGCAGAGGGCTGGTGTCATGCAGAAAAATGGCCACAGCACGAAGCTTTCCAAATGGTTCAAGCAAATAAATAACCCCAAGAAAAGACCCCTCTGAAGGTCATTCATAAAATCATCTAGGGATGGTTTTTAATTGTGGCCATGACAGGTAGCCCTATAAAAGGGTTCTACAGAGATATCTCTTTCTTGACCATATGGTGTCCTTTGTTACAATAAGACATTTAATATGGTGTCGTCGTTTAGAGTGTTTGGCTAGGGGTGGAGATAAAGGTAAAGGTAAAGGGACCCCTGACCATTAGGTCCAGACGTGGCCAATTCTGGGGTTGCAGTGCTCATCTCACTTTATTGGCCAAGGGAGCTGGTGTACAGCTTCCGGGTCATGTGGCCAGCATGACTAAGCCGTTTCTGGCAAACCAGAGCAGCACACGGAAACACCGTTTACCTTCCCACCGGAGCGGTACCTATTTATCTACTTGCACTTTGATGTGCTTTCGAACTGCTAGATTGGCAGGAGCAGGGACTGAGCAACGGGAGCTCACCCCGTCACGGGGATTCAAACCGCCGACCTTCTGATCGGCAAGTCCTAGGCTCTGTGGTTTAACACACAACGCCACCCACGTCCCACAGGGGTGGGGATACCAAACTTTAAATCCCAGCTCAGCCAGGAAGATCATTGGGTTATCTTGAACAAGTTACTATGTCTTAGTCTAACCTACCTCATAGGATTGTTTTGAGGATAAAATTTGGGTGGCAGAACCATGCATGCCGTCTTGAGCTCTTAGGAACAAAGGCAGGATGGAAATGTAGTAACACAAAACAACCATGTCTATGCAATTCCACACATGAATGGAAATTGTGCAGCCATATAATTCCAGGGGTTGTCAGCATTGTCAGATATTTCGAACATAAAACAACACAACCTTCTGTTGACATAGGCTCTGACACAAATACACATACAGTGCTAAAAAAACCAAACCACGGTTCCTTCAAAGTGCAAAGTTAGGCTCACAAGAATTGTTTCAGCTGCCAGAGAGATAAGAATGATGGAAGTGGCTGATGTCACTTAAATTGACATGAGTGTAAAAGGAAAGAGAAAAAGGGGAGGCATTTAATGTTTTGACCTCTTTGTAAGTCTTGCCTGTGTGGGCTCTCAAAAAATGAACTAAACCCCGAAGAAATAAATTGTAGCCAGTTCCTAGGAAGGTTCATTTGCATGACTGTGTTTTTGTCAAATAAAACATTTTGCTTATTATAAAGTTCTTATTCTTTAAGTGAAGCTCACACGTCACAGTGAAGCTCATTAAAAACCTGTATTTTCCTGCTGCAGCTTCCTTTGGCCTCAGTGAGTAACCTCCTAAAAATCCACATCTGTCCTGCTGTGTGTCTCTCCTCCCTCCTTTCTAGAAACTGGCACGGCAAATGTTTAAACGAAAACGTAACAATTTATGTAAGCTGAGTCAGCATTGTCATGGTACAAAAAGCCATACAATTTATGCCATTTTAACATTTAAAGGTTGTCCAATGTAAATAAAGGATACAGTACACTATTTGGTTCTGTTGTGTGCATTGCCCTCTGTAATGAACGCAAGTGCCTTAATTTCAGTGAAGCTTGTACACAAGGATTGCCTGGTGAATTTTCCTCATAGTGCATCTGAAAGTAAGGCAGAGTGATCGTGAGGAAACATGCACACAAACACATTAAGAAACCAATTTGGACAATTTGTTTCAAAGCAGACACTGCCTTACTCTTTCCCACAAACAACGTACAGTTCATTTGTACTCAGGAAGAAGATGCCCCCATAGAGTCGGCCATTGTATTCTGTGGTTCTGTAATGGGATTATCATTACCCAGATAGTGCTGGGGGGAAAGACTTTGCCTTTTCATCCAGGCAGCATTCACCTTCCTTATCTTCTAACTTAAGAAGTTCACACAGCTGCCTTGGAGTTATTGGCCTATGAGCCCATCATAATGCATACCAGCCATGATTATGTGATGTCATCTTTCTGGTTCTGTTGTACTGATATTGCTGCTGATGGCAATCATTTGTTGCTCATTGATGCCCCTGTCATGCCGCAAAGCTTAGTATGGCATTGTTGTTTTTTGACTCGCTTGTGCTCTACAATTGGCTTATGAACAAACAAGGAGAGCTCACTTAACGCTGAAACATAGAACACTCTTTCAGGAAGTCATTGAAGAAAGATACGGTAAATGATTATAAAGACACACAAACTCTTAAGTAACTTTAGACCAGCTTACAGATGGCTCCCGATGACTCCCAAAGAACTGAGGAGGTCCACACCCATTTAGCCAACAGTGATGCAGCTTCAGGTGCCGCCAGGCTGTACACTGGAAACGACCCCATCATTCAGGTACCTGACACAGGGACTTTCCCAATTCATTCAGCTGAGCCTCAGTTCTCGGCTGATGCCTTCTCAAAGGCCAGGCCAATGAGCAAACAATGCTCCTTGCCCATTTCCTATTATCCCTTTCACACACACACACACATGCTTCCCATCCCTCTCTTTTCCCCTTTTCGCCATTGGCTTTTCTTCAGCCTCAAATAATAATAATAAAAGATTTTGAAAAGTGCAATGTAGTTAAGTTTAAATTTGCAAAGCCTTAAAGGGAGGAGGTCCCCTTCTCTGTGGAGGTAGGCTAGGCCTTTGAAAGAGAGGTGGGGGAGAGACTGAAAGATCTGAAGTTAGGGAGTCTGAATGAAAGAACACTCAGCTAACAAAACAGTACGCCACAGAAGAAGCTTCATCTGGTCTGGCCAAATCCCTTCTTTCTTTCCATCTTTTCTCTCCTAATAACAGCTGCCCTCTCATTCCCTGTTACTCCGCTGTGAAGAACAAAACCTCCCTCTGACTATCTGTTTTTCTTTTCTTCCCCAGAGTAGGTCTCATTACTGGTGATTAGCAGATGATTAAAACCAATTCAGCTTCCCCCAGTAGATATTTTCTCCCTGTTTGTGACTAACGCGTCAGTCTTCAATGAACGTGCTCCTAAGCTTATTAACAGGCTCAGAGGATTAGCTGCCACAGAGCTTCGTGGCTTCGATATTGTGATGCAGCGAGTGACATGGAACCATTTGCCGAGCACAGACGGGACCTTGGGGACTAAATATCTAAATCGCAATTTTATTTCCATGCAGAGTGTTGGAGCGGGCCGTGGTGGTGGGGGGCTATCCTAACAATAATTACTGAAATCAAACATTTGGATAAGTACGAAAATAGCCTTAAATTGAAGGGCAGCAAAACAAGCAATCGAAAGAAACAGTCGATCGTGTGTCTATACGGTGCTTTGCTCAAAGACGGCTCTGTAATATTTAGTTACGACACCAATGAAGCCAGTGGAGGCTTGGCTAGTCTTCTGTGACTTGGTAGCCTTACTCCAAAAGCTGAAACAGGCAAGTTATTCCTCAAAGATGACAGCCATCCCAGTTTGCGAACAACAATTCCAGTTGCATCAACTAGGAATGCAAAGATACAAAGCCGCTCTCTTCCTGTAACCCTGAAGTTGCCCTCAGAATCACTTTTCCTATACAAGTAGATGCTCCTCACCTTTCATAACTGTTTTTGACTTCAGGGACAGCTTCTCCTCACACGTCTCTTCCTCTGGAAATCCATAAGACATGCACTCCAACTTTCTTTTCAACTCTTTAGGTCACTAGATATATGTTTGTGGGCCCAGATTGTAATCTAAGGAGATTTTTTTATTGATTTGTCTTCCTGTCTATGGTATAGCCTTCCATCTGTGTTTGCTTATATGTTACAGTGAATGTGCAAAATGAGGTGGATGTTCACATGTTCACATTTACATGTGAGACAATCTTGGGAGGAAGCTACCATTTAAAGAGAGCTGTACTTCTTGTATTCCTGTGTGATTCTAAAGCGGTATCTCAGTGGGAGATGATCTGGCAGAAGGAGCAGTCACTTGCAAGATTTCACTTCTTCCAATAACCACTCCATAATTGTGTAAATAATTATAATTGGACACGAGCTATTTGTTTGGCTTGCTGCAATTTGGATCTGGAGACTTTTCACTAACAGAATATGCCATTATACTGGAAACACGTGGTTGCTATAAGTCCACTGCAAATAAATAAATAAAAGGGAATGCTTTTTTTAAAAAATTGCTGCATCAGAAGCATTAGTTTTGTCCTAAGAGTTTGCATCTGAGTGAACAAATTCCAGAGCAGTAGCTGTGTTAGTCTTGCAGCAACAACAGAATGAGTCTTGGAACATCTTAAAGATTCAACATATTCATTGTGGGGATTGATTATATTATTAATCTGGCAGATTTATACCCCACATTTCCATAAAACATAGCCAAGGCTGCATTTATTATTAAATTTCTGTTCCACAACCTTTGGCACTAATGAGCACTCACACTTTACATTGTAGGTGCCCTTTGCGGGATCACGTGTGGTGCTACAGTTCCCAGGGAACTTAATGGCAAACAGGGGCTGGCCTGCCTCTCAGTGTTATTATTGGAGGTTCAGGCCCAGGCCCAGTAGTCAAGTTTCATTGCTGGGAGGTGGGGCCAGTCCCAGTTATATATAGGGGGTGGAGCCAACAGTAGCCAGGCAGTCGGCTCAGGAGATTCACCCACCCTACCCTCCTTTAGTTTAATGTTTCCTTGTTGTGAAGTGGTGACTCACCCCCCTGCGGCGGCGATTCCAGGGTTCCCTCTTAAAAGGGGTTATATAATGGGTCTCACTGGCCATACACTGAAAGGTTGTCAGTGAACTACCCTGCGTGCGGGGATATGGGCTGGGCTGCCTTCGCATACCTACATCTCGCAGTGCACCCCCATATCCCATTTACCCTGATGTGCCCCAGTTCCCCCCGGCTGGGGGGCTGGGAGGGATACACGCCCAAGGCCTATGCCAAGGTCTTCCTACATTCGGAAGTTGAATAAAGTTGTGGCCTAATTTTAATTCCATAACACGTTGTCCGAGTCTTTATTCCTTTCTTATGATCCCTGGGGGCTGGGGCTGTCGCGGCCTGGTCACGCAATACTCTCAGGTTGGCTAACAACAAAATGCATTTTTGGTGGGATTGAAGTGGTTATTCTAAAGTACCTGTATAGAGAAATAAAATTGTCAAGAGTAGGTCCAGAACTAAGGTATACAAGATATACAGTATGCTGATGACCTTTCTTTGGAAAACTCAGATTTTCAACCACAACTGCAGTAATGCTCAATGACACAATCTTAATTGCTTTGCTATGGCAGTTTCAGAACTGCAATGGGATACAAATCCTTGGTTCTAATTAAGACTGGAATCAGCAGAATCAAATTTTCTGATAAATTTTAGCTGTAACCTTTCTTTAAAACATGTTAAAGTATGGAGTATGGTAGATTTCCAGGTCAATAGCAGAGTGTTGTGATACACAGAAATATTTCCCCACTTGTTTCTTGATTGCTGACACAAACAGATTTGTGACTGTTTAGAGATTTTGATGAGATATTAGTTTTGTAGCTAAATACAGAAGGAAGGAAATCTTTTGCATCCGTCATTGCAGACCTTCGGGATCTAAGTGTTAGAGTGGGAAAGACACAATATATCAGGAACATAGACATATACATGGCTTCAGGCTCAGCTGAAAGCCCATTTATTTGATGAGGCTAAATTGTAAACCATACTTGAGGATGTTCATGCAGACATTTTCCTTGCAGTGTTGTATTGCTAGTCAGTGCCTAGATCATATAAGGTTTTTGCAAATGAAACGAAATAAAAATTAATTGATAATGGTGTGGCAGTCCATCCCAACAGAACCAAAATGATCACTGCCATAGCTCCAGCAATAAATAAATAAATAAATAGGTTTAATAAAAATGTAGGGGCGGGGGCTTCCGGGTTAGCGCCTCCGGCAATGGCGGAGCTCCTCCGATCGGGAGGAACTTGCTCCGTGGAAAGCAGGGTCTGAACCGCAACGGCGAAGGTGGAGACCCTTGGAAATCACAGGCGGAAGAGCCTGTGAACTTGGGATTCGGCTGGCACCTTTTGCGCCCCCTTACTTGCGGGGAGACCCGGTATCGGGAATCCGGAGCGACCTGGGGTGAGTGGCGCGGTGCTTTGAATCGACTGCTTCTTTCATGGAGTGAAGCCACATTGCTGCTGTCGGAGAGCGCTGACTTTTTCCTGTGGACAATTGGATTTTAAACAACAACCCGTGAGTAAAACAGAAAAATTGGATTTCTAAATACCTTAATTCGGCATCAAACGGGGAAGGCTCAAAACAAGAAGTCCGCCTCCCCTTTTTGTAAATAGACTGAAGCAAAGTATTCATAAGCTAAGGTTTTGGAAAGCTTCATGTAAAGGATCAAACTTCCATTGATTGAAACTATTAAACCCCCCTTGGAAGCAGGGGAAGAGGGGGAAAATTTTGACCAAGCGTGCCTGCAGGAGAGAGTGGAAAACTAAATTACCACGTCTCTGAACCTGGGAACGGGCTGCAAAAAGGAAAAAATAGGAAAAAGTCCATTGATGGTGAACAGTACATATTTGACAGCTAGCTATAAGAGAAAGATACTGTTTCCATTGTCCGCTTCTGCGTTTTAATAGAAGAAAAAGTAACTGAAAATTGATATTCTTTTTCACCTTTGGAACTGTGTTGGAAAGGACTGAGTTGTTGAAACTGTTACAAGAGTGGAGCGGAGGCATCCAGCTGTAAGATAAGGACTGTGAGAAACCAGAGCTTGACCTTGAACATCCCAAGAATGTCTGTTAGGGAAGATTTAGTGTCTGCATTTTATACAACAAACTATTTGCTGGAAAAGCTTCATAAACAGATAGATGCTATGGCTATTAAAATTGACATCTTGGGATCAAAAGTGGGAATTAACACAGAAGTTGTCAAGGATCCGGCACAGGAATCTATCATGACTGAACAAATCGTTGAAAAGGAGAAGGAGAAAGTTGCTGTGGTTGAACCTAAAGTAATACAAGGGGGAGCCTTAACCTTACAGATGCAAATTGAGGATTACAAATTGAGGCCCTTTATGATTGAAACTAGAAAAAGCCAGATCTTGAAGATTGGAGCCTGGCCTGGTCTGGAAAAGGAAAGTTGGAGAGATTCCCCCAATGCAGGGATCAATTGACTTTTGGGATATGGATTTGGGTCAGGAGGAGATTGGAGCTTTTGGGACCTTTGGTTTTGGAGGAATTCCGAAACAAGATTTGGAATGCTTTATGGATCCTAGCTTTAACTATGGAAATCTGGCTATCCTGTTAAGAAGGAATAAAGGCATTGTTGGGATGGAGCTCCCCCGAGATCTGCTTTTTAGCACTAAAGATTATGAACAAGATCGGCAGAAGGGACGTGAAGAAGAGTTAAGAGCCTCGGATATAAGATCTCCAGGTTGATGGACTGTTTGGAGTTGACAGAAGGGACGGCAGAGGCCAAAACCAGGGAGAGGAGACGGTGGAAGAAGTTTGGGTATTTAAAGTTTATATTTGGAAATTTTGTAAAAATTTAATGAGGGAGAGAAAAATCGTGGAATGAAATTTGTATGACCCTAGAGGAAATGTTTTAAGAATTTAAGTTCAAATAGATATATTAATTTTAAGGAGAAATAAGATTAAAAAAGCAAAAGCAAAAACGGATTGTTAATTGGTGAAAGATGAGAATGTAAAATTATAGCGTATTAAGATAGAGTATAAGGATAAAATAAAGAGGGAAAGGATTTGCTGAAATATTTAACTGAATTAGAATAAAAAAAGGGAGGTGGGAGGAGGTCAAGGAAACAAGCAAATGAAAGATATATTATGTGAAGGTTTGATGTGTTTTTTGCTTTTGTTTTTCCTTTTTCCTTGATCTTTTTTTTTCTTTTTTCTTTGTATGGTATTCTTTTTTTCTATTGTGATACACTGTTTTGTTTTTTGTTTAAATTGGTGTTTTTCTGTTTTATCTGTAACCTTTAAAACCTTAATAAATATTATTTTTAAAAAATAAAAATGTAGGGGCATAGTGAACTTTGTTAAATAACGCATCTCTAGTTTAGCAGTTCACATGGTTAATTCCAGAGCCCTGCTGGGTAGAAATGTCAGTGGACATAAGGTGCTATTCATAATAAAAGTGTTAGAAATCCTTAAACAGCTGCTAAAGGCAGGGCCCATTCTGAGAGCTATGCCTTTATACAGTTCTGCCTGTTCCAGATTAAAAAGGATATCACCTTTACAGACTTTGTAAAGGTGCAGTAAAGAGTGGGCAATTAAAATAATCAAATTAAAATAAAAAGCAGTAGGGTTGAAGCATTTGGGACCTTTTGGTTGGAACAAGGGAAATAAAAGGGGTTGGGACACGATAGAAGTTTATCAAATTGTGCATTCTGGAGAGAGCGGGCAGGGAAATCTTTCTTTCCTTCTCATACTAGGATTCAGGATCAGCCAATGACATTATTGGGAGTAAATTCAGACAAAAGAAAGTACTTCTTCATGCAACACTTTAAGTCACACATAGAATTTGCTCCCACTAGATGTGGCGATTGCCAAGACGATGTGACAAGTTCATTGAGAAAAGGCCCATCAGAGGCTATTAGCTATGACAGCTAAGTGGAATGCCCATATCCAGAGACTGCATGTCTTTGAATAATAGTTGCTGTCAATCAGATGATAGGGGAGGCCTATAGTATAGGCCTCATGCCCCACTTCTGGACATCTCAAAAGTAGTGGGCTGGCCACTTTAGAAAACAGCTTGCTAGTCTAGATGGCCCCTTGCCCTGGTCAATCTGGACTCTTCTTATGTCCTTAGGACAGCAGACTCCAAATTATTAGGTATAAATTGAATGCACTATACAGCAAAGTGTACAGTGGTACCTCTGGTTACGAACTTAATTCGTTCCAGAGGTCCGTTCTTAACCTGAAACTGTTCTTAACGTGAGGTACCCCTTTAGCTAATGGGGCCTCTCGCTGCCACTGTGCCACCGCCGTGAGATTTCTGTTCTCATCCTGAGGTAAAGTTCTTAACCCGAGGTACTACTTCTGTAACCTGAAGTGTTTGTAACCTGAGGTGTTTGTAACCTAAGGTACCACTGTATAAGTAGAAACCCCCCCCCAAAAAAAAAGATGGGGCAAATGCTGTGTAATCATAATCTAGAACGGCATGTGACAGTGGCTCTCAGTTTTCCATCTTCCTCAACGCAATGGGATAGCTCAGAAGATCCCTCTCTCCCCGCTCTGGCCTAGTGTGATTGAAAAGTGAATGCTGCTGCTGCCAAAACGACGTGTCAGGTTTTAAGGAAATTGGGGAAATTGTCAAAACTACAATAGGACAGGAAAGGTGTTTTCTAATCTACTACCCTGAGCATGAAGTATAATGAGTGTGTGAAACACTTTTTCAAAAATGGATGTCACTCTTAAGTCTTCTAATTTAGTGCCTTCTTTAAACCGTTTCTTATTTCTAATGCTTATCTTCACCCAAGGATTATAAAATCTGTTCAGCCAGCTGGCTAAGGAAGATTGAAGATTAAATGTGGTGTCAGTCTCAGCATAACTAGGAAACTGTAGCCCTGTTAAGGTGTTATGAAGTAGCGTTCATAGAGGGGCTGTGGGGTCGTGTGCACTGCACTGATTCCCTTTACCCCCAACCACTGAGCCTGGATGTTACGAAGAGGGATTGCTTGTTTGTCTCAATGCAATTACAGTACTCTCCATGACAAGAGATGGAATGATCAGGGTTCCAGAACATAGGAAGGACCTTAACCGTGTTCAGCTAAATATACTTACAGTCCCCCTTCTGACCTTCCCACCCAAGGGGGATAGGTGGGAGTGGAGAGGAAATGACCAGTACATGCAGTCATAGGA
Source organism: Podarcis cretensis (assembly GCF_951804945.1). Lineage (NCBI taxonomy): Eukaryota > Metazoa > Chordata > Lepidosauria > Squamata > Lacertidae > Podarcis > Podarcis cretensis. The sequence goes on from NC_137173.1 coordinate 77,649,952, forward strand.
GCATGGGAAACAGCCTAATACTGAGACAGACTTTCCTGGATTTCAGGCACGAGTCTCTTGCAACCCTATCTTGAAGACTGAACCAGGGACCACCAAATCACTGTGTGTCCTCCAATTCATCCACAGACACCATTTCAGAATGCCTGCATAGGACTTGTTCTATGGTTGTGACAGTGTTGCCTACCCAGATCTTTCAGTATAAAAGGAGCTACAAATATGTAGATAATACCTTATTGGACCATAGGCCATTTAAAAAATGTAATAAATTGCAGAATCAGATTCAGAACAAGATGATTTTGCTATGGTGATGGGCTGTCAATTTTAGTTTCTCATTTTTCCCATTTTCAGTTCAGTTCTCCACTTTTCCAAATCAGTCTGTGAATTTTTGATTTACGTCCACACGAAAACGCATCAGCAAATTTCTCCTAATACACATTTTTTTTTGTATACAATTTTTGTATACACATTTTTGCAAAACAATTTCTCCTAATTTAATGCACTTTTGCATGTTTTTTCAGGGCCGTGTGCCTTTATAGGCACACTTCAATGAATTATATGCTTTTTTTGTTCATATTATTTGGCTGGACAACTGCAAAGCAAAATATAAAGACGTGACAGTTTTGAATGATGGTTGTGTTTCAGGTTGGTTTTTTCTTAAAACAAATGCATTAACTATCCTGTTCTGATTAATATTTTTCAGTTATTTTCCACCTTTCTTGCCCAAAGTTAAGTCACTTAAAACTTGTTTAAAGAAAGTAGTTACATTTGGTTTGTAGGATGATTTAGGAATGTGGGGAGCTGATCATGCATTTTGCTTGGGTCAAGTGTTAGCTCATGACTCTGCAGATGCTGCCTTCAAATGGGCAAATGCAGTATATCTTTTATCCTTATCCTGCTATCACGTGATATTAATGTTTAACAATGTTTTACAATCACATGGTGGAGTGTAAAATAATAATTCTTTATTGTCTTCCCAGGCTTGCAAACAATGTAAAAAAAATATGGCAGAAACATTAACATCTGTCTGGTTAAAGGGTCAACAATTAATAGCCTTATTTTTGTTAGATTTCTTATAAACCGTAATAGTGATGCTAAATTTTCAGTCCCAGAAATAGTATCTGAGAAATTAATGAAATCAAGTAGTTTGCAAGTCAGAGACTCACAAGTCTGTATTATTTTTAGTAAGTTCAGCAGATATGCTGTCTTTTGGAGGATCATTATTATTTGCAAAAAATGTGAACAGCTTAAGAATCTCCTCAGCAGTGGCTGGTGACCAGGGGCTAAGAGCCTCAAAACGTTTCCCTTCACAATAGAACAGATTATGTCACAGAAGAGAGAATTAAAATGACTTTCCCATGCTTCAATTGGAATATAGTTAACCAGTAAGTTCTGGTCACCACGATTACACTTTTCCAATTTCCAGAAAGTCACACAATCCTTTGATGCAGCACCATCCAGGATTTTACCCCATTTGTGCTTCTAGAATGTGTGTGCTTGTAAGCCCTTAATTTCCCCTTTCAGCAAGGCCAAAACCACATCCTCTGTATTGCTGCATTTTATCCTCCTAGCCACTTGTTTTATGAGCCTCTTCACTTGTTTACATTCATTGTCAAGCCACCCAGTTTCCTTCTAATAGTTTTAATAGAATGTCGGGGAAAATAAACATGGCCTTGACTTCATTTATAATTTGTAAGCATAGCTCAGTAACAATTGCTGATGATATAGCAGATGATAAAAGCAAAGCCCTTAGACAAACTAATTTGGGTGGCAATAATTTATCATAAGTGTCTGCCAATAACTTTGCATTCCATTTTCTTCTTCTCGAAACTCTTGGTTCTGATGTACAAGTGGGATCCAATATAAGACTAGATGTTGATATAGGGGCTACAAAATTCGTTGTAATGATGGTCACTGGGCCCAATTCAGATATTCCCTCAGAAAGCTGCTTATGAGACTTGTTCTTGGCTACAGCTATGCTTAGTGGAGATATAACTTTACCATGAGTCCAGGTGTGGACTTCTGCCTGAGTAGACATGCGTAGGATCGTGCCATTAGGGTCCTACGGTCTTCACCTTTTCTTTGCATGGCTGTGCTGATGGAACAATTGGGATCAAGTTAGAATTCATGATCTCCATATGTTATGGTTTTCAGTAGTACCACTACCAACTCCTGGGATCGAAATCTAGTTATTTTTTACCCTGTAATTCATACCAGGAAATTTAAGTTCATCAAAATGTGTTAAAGATGTGTTTAGTAATGGACTGAGAAAAAACCGATCTCTGGCTACGGACAGAAGTCACTTGGCAACCCCCTCCCTTTTCAGTCATTCCTCAGCATAGCTCCCATTTCAAGGCCATGGCTCTGCCAGAGAAGTAAGCCACTCTGCACACCTTGGCAATAGAATTCAAGGGAATTCGATGAAAGACTACACAATTAGAAGCAATCATTTAATTTTAAACTGTCTTTGTGAGCAGTGAAGACGGAACAATATTCTGACATAGAAATTTAGTATTTGACCTTATGGGGATGCCTTTTCAAGCTTTCTCCAGTATTCTTTTCTGCTGAGAATGATTGACAATCGGGAACGAGCTTATTAGCCTTTTCGCTATGAGGTGCTCTGTATCGTTTTTTCTTGGAGGAAACCTGTTAGTCATGCACATAGGTTGATCATTAGAGTTGTTAATTACATCCACACTGCTGGAAACATGGCTCAGTGACAGTGAGTCCCTCTTCTCCCCTTGTGCCTGTTGACTTAGCATGGTACTGATATTTTGGTAATAGCTCTAGGCCTCCAGCTTGAAGTAGTAAAGAGCAAATCTTTTAAACAGTGCAGTCCTATGGAAACCTTCCAGAAAATAAGCCCTATTTGTAAGTATGCACTGTAAATGTATTGTGCAAAAAACTAACTCAGTTATTAGTCAGGGGATCCTTAGAAAATATCAGAGGGGAAAAATACTTTCCCTATATTGCAAATAGTTGATGTCCATATTGATTATCCTAATTTGTCCCAAACCACCTCCCCAGAGGAGAGTTGGTTGGTTAACTGCATTAGTTGGAAAGGTTCCATTAACATTCCTAGTTGCTTGAAATAATTTCTGTACTGATTCACTATTTGCACACTTAATGCTTCTAATGCAAAAATATATATTAGCCAAAACATGATCATAGAAAGCTATCCAGTCATATAAGTCATTTGGCCTGATGAGTGGCATCCATAGGCATTGCCATTTTCCTAGGTGGGTAGTTTCTTATGTAGACTGAGCAAGTGAAAGACTTCCAGACTAGAAGGATGCCAGTTCTCCTTTTGAGCAGATGGAACACACTCAGCCCAGCATGTAAGTTGGTATCTCACTAGATGCGAGCCAGAGACAAAGAAATACTAAGCACCCATTAGCCCATTGTTTATGCAAAGGAAGGGGTGGGGCTACATGCCTGAGTCAAAGTACTCTGTGATCAATGCGACAAAATAGTTCTCCACCATCTTTAAATATTTTCTTGGTTCCAAGGCTGAACTAGAAATTGATATAAGGAATTCAGAATTCTAATATGGATATTAGAAAAAGATATAATAATTTCTAATTATATAATAATTATATTATTTGTATGCCACCCATCTGACTGGGTTATGCCAGCCACTCTGGACGGCTCCCAATACAGTATTAAAAACACAATAAAACATCAACCATTAAAGACTTCTGTGGCGATCACACAGGGCCCGCAGACGTTTGACGGTCTATTGACCCTGTGCCACCACTGTGATTGCTTTTTCTGCTGCCACCACCCCGTATCTCACGGGGACACACGGAGTCCAGTCAGTTGTTAACATTAAAAAATAATCAAATTTATTTTTAAATGCAGGAACAAGCTTATGGTTACAGTTATTTTTTCTTGGCAGTTTCTTAATCTTAGTTCTTAACAATTTTAAACTGATTATTCCCAACTATCTATCTGACTCCACCTAACAATTCCTCTCACTCTCTCACAATACAACTCTACCAACCCACACATAATTTTCCCTCTTCCTTCTTCAACTCCCAAACCTCAACTGACTTTTAAAACCTCCCACTCTAACTTTTACTCTTCCCTTGCATTCCCAGTGGCCAATCACATCACACACTCATTTAACCCTTTCCTTATGACCCACCTAGGAGGCAAATGCCACAACTTCCCTTAACAGGACTGCCTTCAGATGTCTTCTAAAAGTCAAGTAATTGTTTATCTGTCTGACATTGGATGGGCGCCACTGCTGAGAAGGCCCTATGCCTGGTATAGATACCAGGAAAGGTGTTAATGATACTTAAAAAAGGGGATACAGTGTGGAGTAAAGTGTTTGAGCTAGTCTACAAGAATCCTTCTCAGAAAAGTTATCCAGTTCAATAGAACTTCACCCAGCTGTCCTGTATATAACCTGACTCACAACCGTGTGTTGTCTTGTGATAGTGAGCAAGTTCTATGGCTGAATGCAAGCTCTAGCTATTGCACCACTTATTTTCTGTTATCTATATACCGTATTTTTTGCCCTATAGGACGCACTTTTTCCCCTCCAAAAATGAAGGGGAAATGTGTGTGCGTCCTATGGGACAAATGCTGGCTTTCGCTGAAGCCTGGAGAGCGAGAGGGGTCGGTGCGCACCGACCCCTCTCGTTCTCCAGGCTTTGCGGACCTCTCCGCAAGCAGCAGGAGCGCTCCCGCTGCTTGCGGAGAGTTGCCTGCATGCCGAAGCCTGCGCGCGCTGAGCTCAGCACGTCCAGGCTTCGCGGACCTCTCAGCAAGCAGCGGGAGCCAGCGCTGGGCTCCCACGGCTTGCAGAGAGCTGCCTGTTTGGGGACTGGGGTCGGGGGAAGCTTGGGCCTCCCCCGCCCCAGCCCCGCGCCTGGGGGAAAATATTTTTTTTCCCTTTATTTCCCCCCCAAAAAACTAGGTGCGCCTTATGGGATGGTGCGTCCTATAGGGCAAAAAATACGGTACTTTACACATTTCTGATATTTCATTGCCATGAAAGAGAATTCAGGATTAATATTCTGATTATGGGATACAATGGTCCTGAGAAACTTAACACAATTGGCAAATCTATCAACTACAACTCAGGTTGGAAACAAATTTGGTGGCCATGGTTGTGCTCTTGGAGAAATTAGGTCAGTCTGGAAATCCAGCTGCTCCGAAATTGAACTAAGCTCCTAATACCAGGCATCCTTTTTGGATGTTACAGTTCAGAAAGGATTACTAACCCAACAGACATAATCCTGGCTGAATTTCGGTTGATTTCTGTGGGGTAAGGCAGAGCATTTTGTAGAAATATTTGGCAATAAACCTCTAATGCAAAGGTGTGCACACTGAATCATTTGTGTACAAAATGATACCTTTCCTCTCCGATTCCTTATGTTCCTTCCATTTTCCATTTGTCCTCCTTTCCACTGCAGTTTAATTCTGGGTGTGCTGAAGCTTAAAATGTAGCTTCCGATTTATAATAGCAACAGGGCATGCAGCAAATGTCAACAAATCCCATGGCACCTTGGAATGTAGGAAATGTGAAAGGTAAGTCGCAGCAGTCTGTTCCAGCAGCTGAAGAAAAGAGGGGGGAAACCCTTACAGAAAATAAATCATATGAGTTTGAAGGGAATGCTGGAACGCTAACTTCCCACCATGAAGCAAGCGTTTATCGACCAGGCTCCCCTAACACACAAACACACCAGATCAAGTCCAACAATCAACACCTGAATATTTCAGAAGTCAAAGGAGATACACTGCCAGGTGCTTCCAAAAAAAGTTGGGAATATAAAATTACAGGAGTTATGTATGTATAATCATCTGTTAATCTGCATTTGGATAGACCAACTTGTTGCCATTTCTAAAGGGTGTAGCTACCACTGACTGTTCATTGTTTTCTCTTGAGATGCTGAATTCGCAGTGGACAGGAGAAGCCCAGGTTTGTCCTGGCAAGCCTTGCCCTATATCCTAAACGAGGAAATCTCTCTTAAACAAGGTTATGCTTGTGCGCACCAATTTTGCAGCCACATTTTCCTATCAATTTGCAGTCATGTCTTTTGTTATGGATCTTCAGTTTGGGCTTAGCAGATTCCATCGTGTATCTTCTCCCAAAACAGCACACAGCAACTTTGATTTCTGACTCCAAACTCTGTGATTTTATTGATATTTTATAGCCGCATAAGATATAACCAGTCCAATGGTTATTGAATATCAGCTCCTATCAACCCCAGACAGAATGGTAGATGAATGGTCAGGGATTAGTTATTTATTTAAAAGCATTTACAAACCACACACACATTCAATCTAAACATGGCACACAACATAAAACAATAAACAATTGCATAAAAATACAAATACATTACTATAAAAACATATAGAATAAAAAAGGAATTCTTTTATTAGCTATTAGTGCCAATTTGCATTAATGATTTTAATTTAACTTCCTGTAGCTTACCTAGAAAACTCAAACCATACAAAATAGACAGTCATGGTAAAGACGCAGCTGGGAAACCTGTCAAAATAGATAGTTGCTAGCTATCATATCTCAACAGGAATGCTATTGTGTGGACAGGCGGAGTCCCCCCAACCCCAGGTGACCCCTGAGCAGAATAATGACTCAAGACAACGTTCTATGGGATTAAAATTGGCCACAACTTTATTAAGTTTCAGATGTAGGGAGACCTTGGCTCAGGCATTGGGCGTTTATCCTTCCCCGTCCCCAACTGGGGATCTGGGAGACATCAGGGTTATCCAGAGTGTGTGGGGATTGGGCTGGCTCTGGAGAACATATGTTCAAGCAGAGAACCCGTCCCCTGTTTCGCTGCCATCAGAGGGGAGAGCAATGACAACCTCTCTGTGTATGGCCAATGCCTAAAGACCCCTTTAACGGGGAACCCTGGGATCACCACCGCAAGGGGGGGCGTGGGTCACCGCTTCACCCCCCCTCCCGTTTAGGAAGATAGACTAAAGGATTCTGCCCAAGGCCTGAAACCGCCACCTGATGCCGCAAAATCACGGTCTTGCCGCCAAGGCTACCTACACCTGGAAAGACCCTTCTCCATCCACCATCTATTCCAAAAGGCCATGCCTAATGTGCTCAGCCAATAATCATTACCAATGGCTGAGAGATGCACTCTGTCGGGCCTGAAGAGTTCCTTCCTGTAGATTTTGATGCTGGAATGCTTCACAACACGACCCCTGATGTGCGAGGTTGCCAAGCGCAATGCTGGGAAACCTGTCAAAATAGATAGTTAGCTATCATATCTCAACCGGAATGCTATTCCACTGAACAGGGGAAGCCACATTAAAAGCCCTGTTCTAAGTTACTGCAGAGTAAGCTTCTGAGAATTTTGGAACTTGCAGGAGAAACTCCCACAGACTACAGCAATCTCCTGAGTCTATAAGGGATAAGGTGGTTAACTTGGTCCTGAGCTGCATAGTTTAAGGTGAAAAGGAAAAGAGCCTACGTACAATGACATCACTTCCTTTGTGCATCTCCACTGCTGTTAGAGATATATGCTATAATTACATTTCTGTTAGTCATTGTGCACTGCTCCACAATTGCAAATGGGGCTACATTTCTCCTAACACTGGCTGGATCAAGACATGTCAAAGAAGCGATTCAGTTAAACGCGTTGCAAACTCATACAGGGAAATTCAGTAGAGAAAGACAGGACTCCACAGAGCTATCTGGTGTCACAGTGTTATATCGCACATACAACACATATAAAACTTTTTTTCTTTACCAATCTAGCTGAGTCCACTATTGAATAGTGACCTTCCTCTGCATCCTAAGTTGAAATATAGCCAGACCCTTAAGATTCTCCTTAACCTCAGATACATTAATTGCTATAACTCCATGCCTCTCCTCTACAAACTTCCAGCATTGTCTTGGTCAGTATATTTTTTCCTAAATACAAACTGGGAAAGCAGTTATTGCTGGGCCATCCCAAAATGCTCCTTAGCCGCCTTACCATCTTTTGCAAGCAATGACCTCACAAGATCTCTTGTGTGTCTTTTTTATTTATATTAAGTACAAAATCTCTTGCTATTTGCCTCTCTGCTCTGTGCGAGATTGAATTCCACTTGGCTTTTAGCCTGTGAAACCCCAGGCTAGCCTCCAAATCAAAATCAAAATTGACACAATAGGGAAAATAACAGGAGCTCAGAAAATCTCGGTGTCAACTGCTGGAAAAGCAAACCAACAATTATCCGTATAATTTATGCATATCTATTACACAGCTATGTCACATTATGCATATAATCTGAGCTAATTAGGCATACATGCCTATACACATGTGTATAATTATAGAGGGTTGTGTTGTGGTTTTTTTTTTTTACCTATAGCTTAGTGAACAGTGAACATGAGATTCAAAATGGAAAGCAAGATAGGAGAGAGTAGAGGGAGAACATTCTTATGAGATAAATTGGCCATAATCAACAAAACGTAAAACTACTTCATTGACCTAGACTGACACCAATAAATAGGCAATTTCTAAAGAATCAACTCCCTTGTCACAAAACAATGGCCACAAACTAAGTACAGAACAGGTAATCAAATGATGCTGGAGGGTACTATGGGATTACAGAGCAAAAATAATGGTCTAGGAACAAGGAGCCAGGTTACTATCAAGGCTGTTTTATAAAGCAAAGAAATGCCTACATTTGCTCTAAATTGAAAAGCTCAAGGGAAAAATCTCCTTGGCTTTAGATGGAGTGATAAAGAAACTCTGCTTAGCCAAAACTTTGTGAAATGCAACTCAATGCTTCTGTGTTATTAGTGATGTGTGTCACTGGCCACCAGGCCCACACAACTCTGGCGTAGCTGTTCCTTAATGATGAGAGTTGCAAATGACAAAGAAGAGAGGAAGGGCTATTACTCAGTGGTAGAGCATACAGAAAGTCTCAGGTTCAGTTCCTGGCATTCCCAGGCAGTGGAGAGCCAATGCCAATCAAAGTTGACAACACGGAGGTAGATGGACCAGTGGTCAGATTCTATAAGGCAGCCTCCTATGTCCATTACATTTTCTGTAGCATCCAAGTGGATAGGAATGATGTATTTGTGGTGATTACCAGCTCTCAGTTGTGCATGCTTGTCACACTGGTGAAGCAGCTGTCTCCACAGCCCCCCTGTTATGCGCAATGGAATAAGGTCCTTGGCGCATGCAGTGGACATCCAGGGCAGGCAAGGACAGAGGACAAGTGGCTAGAGCATCTGCGGACATGTGTATAAATGTGTACATGCAAAGGAGGCCAACTGTGGCACAACAAGCCAATAGGTCCAATGAGATGGGTGAAAGGATGCTCAGACCCCAAAGGGGTAGAATTCAGCAGGAAGAAGATGCTATATACGGGGAGAGGAAGTGGATAACCTTAAAATGGAAAATGACCTAAGTCCTATTTCAGGCATAAGCAAACTCCAGCCCTCCAGATGTTTGGGACTACAATTCCCATCATCCCTGAGCACTGGTCCTGTTAGCTAGGGATGATGGGAATTGTAGTCCCAAACATCTGGAGGGCTGGAGTTTGCCTATGTATGCCTGTCCTATTTGAGTGATGCAGGATTAGAAGCACATGAGGGAGAATGGGGAATGCACTTCCTGACCCCACACCTTCCATTGCATCCCTGTTCCCACACCCTTGTACTCTACACATTGAAGGATGACCATCTGCCGTGGTGTCAGGGCTGGGTTATGGGCAGCAGATTGAGCTGGGATCTAGGAGACGTGGGATAGACAGGACTGAAGGGCATACCAGAAGGAAGAGAAGAGGAGCAAGCCAGAAGTCACAACCTAATAATAAAACCAAAGTTACAGGAGCACATCATAGCTCAGGAATATGTTGTTGGTTCATTTGCTTGCGTGAGACCCAACTACAGCAGGAACTGGGTTAAAGCTCTTTCATGCCCAGGAAGAGCTGATGAACAGATTGAGTGGGTGGAGTCAGCTCAGTTTCACAAGTTTCTCCTCTACCTAGAGCTCAGTTATTCATCACATAGAACAGCCACATAAAGATGCAGCAGTCCCTCACAAGTGGGGAGCTTGCTATATTCCTGGATGCTTCTTTTGTGATTCAGAACCTTGCACCATCAGGGTTCTAAATCGTGGGGGAAGCCTGCATAAAAATAGCAAGTCCCCTACTGCAGACACTTGCCCTCCAGGATGTGGAGGGGGCATTGATGGGGCTGGAAACAGGGCTCAGCAGAGGTAGAGAGGCTATTTGTCAGGAGTCCAGGTTCCCAGCTTGATAACACAGTAAGGTAAAGGTAAAGGGACCCCTGACCATTAGCTCCAGTCGTGGCCGACTCTGGGGTGCGGCACTCATCTCGCTTTATTGGCCGAGGGAGCCGGCGTACAGCTTCCCGGTCATGTGGCCAGCATGACTAAGCCGCTTCTGGCGAACCAGAGCAGCACACGGAAACGCCGTTTACCTTCCCGCCTATTTATCTACTTGCACTTTGACGTGCTTTCAAACTGCTAGGTGGGCAGGAGCAGGGACCGAGCAACAGGAGCTCACCCCATCGTGGGGATTCAAACAGCCGACCTTCTGATCAGCAAGTCCTAGGCTCTGTGGTTTAACCCACAGCGCCACCCGCGTCCCATGACCGCAAAAGCAAACAGATAGCTCTGCGCGGCTCTAACAAAGCCTCCAGCATCATCATTCAAGATGACCCTTCTGACTCCTTCCGGTTCCTACAGAAGTTACTGAACTTTCACACCTTACGTCTCTTGTTTTGTTTCTGGTCTAGCAGCCCTCCCATTTGCCGACTTTTCAGAGAGATTGGATCAGCTCCAACCTCTTCTTGTTCTGACAGACTGCTTCTCTCTCTGTTCACTCCTGTTGGAGCTTCCTGAGAGCTTTGGCTATGTTCCAGTCCGCTTTCAGTTGTTCCCTTGGCAATTGGCATTTCCAGGTCCGTGGGAATCGGCTCTGGCCGCTATCCAGCCTGCATGAAATTTAACTTTCTCTGTTCTGCAGCCAACTGCAAACCTTCGCTAGGAACTGGCTCATTCCTGACACTATCCAGCAAGTCTCTGCTCTTCCTCATTGCCTCTCATTGCATGGTGGAACTGCATGCCGGGGAAACCCAACCAAATGGGCGAGGTATAAATAATAATTTATTATTATTGGACTAGAGTGAAAGGCATGCCAAGCTTTTGAAATCCTTAGCTTCATTTAGGCATTCTAATTCTGAATTAGAATGGTGTGTGAGGTGGCCCAAAAATGGAAGCAAGAAGAGTTACCGTCGATTGAAGAATGGAGGATGAAGTTAATGGACTATGCAGAATTAGATAAACTAACGGGAAGGATTCGAAACCGGTGAGACCAGAAGTTCATGGAAGACTGGAGTAAATTTACGGACTATTTGAAAAGTAATTGTGAAGAACAGATGACGTTTGTAGGGTTGCAATAAGTTTTGTGAGGAGTATTATTAGAAGTATTGTAAAAATGGACAAGGGGGAGGATGATTTGTTAAGAGATGTAAAGGCAATATGAAGTTAAGAAATGCATAAGAAGTGGTTAAAACGGTGGATCATCAGAGGTGCTGATGGAAGTCCAAAAAGATTGTATAAGTGATAAGTTTTGTGGTACATTTTATAATTTATATGTTAAAATTAATAAAAAAATTATATAAAAAAAGAATGGTGTGTGAGGGAGGAGGGTGAGGAAAGCATTTTTCAACCCACCTGCCACAAACTCTGCAAGTCGGAGAGGCTTGTGTAGGCTATTTGTACAATTTAGAACCTTGGAATATCAGAGCTGTGCATCATGGGAAGCCACATAAGTAGAAAATGCTTCCCACTGTAGAAGCTATCATTGCAATTCACAAAGGGTGATGAGCCAGGGGGTGGAGGAAGCATGTTCATCCTCCCTCCCCTCCTGCCCCACATTGCATGTTGATTTGACTCAGAAACAGAAGGCCTGAAAAGGGCTCCTATGATGAGATGTGATTCCCTGACAACTATCAGATTGCAAGCCACACTTCAAAGACAACCCCTATCCCAGCGATCATATTTCCTCCCTCTTAAAAAAATAATCAAAATCAAAAGGATGCTCATGCCCCCAGACTTAAATCTTCTAGACACCTAGGCACTTGGATAAAGCAAGCATGGATTAACCAGGTCTCACTATTTAAAGGGACTTATGTTTAGAGGCTTCTACCTACACTAATTTTAAATGCGGTGCTCTTGATTAGGGGAGCCAAGTCTTATGAGCTCAATGAGCTTACAGGGCTTTATAGCCTCTCTGCAAGCCTTCATGAGCTTAAACGATGATAAGAATATACAAACTCGCTGCATTGGTGTGAAAAGAGAAATGGACGTGTGAAGAATGTGGGCATGACTGGCCAATCAGAGAAGCAATTTCATCACGTAGTGACCTACGCTGCCTCCTTCCCTTTGCAATTAACGTACATTAAGTACAGTGGCTGATGAAATGGAATGCATTGGAATAAAATGCTGTCCCATTTTCTTTTGTTAACAGTAGCACTAGGCGATCAAATGTTGGTTGTCAAGTGCTTAGATATTCGACAAGCCTCCAGTGTTTCATGCTACAAACTAAAATTAGCATGGCTCCTCTCCAGGGACTGTGGGGAGTGTGTTCTTTGGAATGGCACGGGAATCCCTAGCTTTGCAAAGCTAAATGGACAGCTGTGTTGGTTATTCACGTACAATTGCCCTGTTCACACCTAAAGAGGACTTGGGGTGTACCAGGAGTGCCGACGTGACTAAAATATTGGGGGGACCCAAGTAAGCCCTGCCCCACATAATCGATCACAAGATGCGGCACATATACACACGCCATTTGAATGACACTGCCCATCAACTTGGGGGGAAGGCCCCCTTAAATATTTTATTGGGGAGCCAAAGGGACCTTGGCCTCTATGAGTTGGCTCCTAGGGGTGTACATTCTTCCTTTTAAGCACAAAAAGGAGTGCATGGGTGAGAGGAGTTGAACTGTCCCCTGCCTCATCTCCCCACATCCCATTGCTCCACTTCCATTTCACTAATTCAGGTATCCCCAAATCCCAGCTGTTTTGGGACTACAATTCCCATCCCTGACCACTGGTCCTGTTAGCTAGGGATGATGGGAGTTGTAGTCCCAAAACAGCTGGAGGGACGAGTTTGGGGATGCCTGCACTAATTGATACTACTGGAGCCATGTTGGGGTTTGTGTGTGTGTGTGGAGGAAGTGCCTGAAGCAGCAGAGTCTAGAGTTCAGCCCTCCTTGCTCTCCTGCCATTTCTCAGGTGGAAGGAAGAACAACAAATATGATGGTTCCTGTCACACTTAGACTGGCCCCGAGCCAATATTTGCATATGGGTAATTTCTCCCCTACCCTGCACATGTGAGTAGACAACTTACATGGTTAAATGTGCATCGGTACTGGTGCATGCGGTGGAACAGAGATGCCCGCAGGTGTAGCTGCTGCTTCACTGGATGGGACTGTGATGAAGTGGTCGGAGAGGTCAGGCCATGAGGATGCACTGCAGGTATATGGTGGTGGGAGTCCCACCAGCACAAAAGCACATTCCCACCATTGCTGCCGTCCTGTCCAGTGAAGCAGCTGTGATTCTGGTGCTGTGGTCCATCCACTGCTACTGGTGCTATCCCAACCTAACTCTCATTGTGGGGCAGCTTGAGAGTGATTTGTGAGGGGAGCATCCTTTGGGCCAGGATGCTTCTTCCATCCAGTTGCTGTCCACCAAGGCGGATGCCCTCAGCTCACATTTAAAGTGAGCCATGAAAGACATGGATCAGTCCATTAGCTGATCCAGTGCATAACCAGGTTGGTGTTGCCCACATGAGGAAACAGGCAGAACTTTTTACACACACACACACACACACAGAGAGAGAGAGAGAGAGAGAGAGAGAGAGAGAGAGAGAGCTAAAGAGAGATTGAGATTAAGGTTTGGATGGAGTTACCTCATTACAGGGTCCTGCTTTGTTAGATAGATATTCCAAGTGAATTTTTATTGTTTTCCTTACATATTCTTTTCCAACAAATTGTAATAACACCATACATTCCCTTTGACTCTGTTGAGTCGTGACCCCTCTCCCTCCCCACAACTGGTATATTTATCCTCTTTCCATCGCACACATCATTCTCATATTAGTACTATTATACATTGGAGGTATTATGTCAATCCTGCTAGTGTCTTGACCTCTTTACAATTCTTCTTTAAATATTCAATAAATTTACTCCAGTTATTTTGGTATCTTTGATCTTCCTGGTCCCGGATCCTCCCTTCCTGGTCCCGGATCCTCCCTGACAGTTTGGCAAGTTCTGCATATTCTGTCAACTTCGCCTGCCACTCCTGAATAGTTGGTATATCTTGTACTTTCCATCTTTGGGCCAGAAGGGTTCTCGCGGCAGCTGTAGCATACATGAACAAATTTTGATCTTCCATTTTAATTTCTGTTCCTATTAAGCCTAATAGACACGCTTCCGGTCTTTTGGGGAAAGTATATCTAAATATTTTTTTGAGTTCATTATAAATTGATTCCCAATTTTTTTTTTTACCTTATCGCAGGTCCACCACATATGGAAATAGTCCCCATCTGCCTTTTTACATTTCCAACATTTCCTTTCTTTTTTCCTATACATTTTAGCTAATTTTACTGGCGTCAAATGCCATCTATACATCATTTTTAGCAAGTTTTCCTTTAAAGCCATGCATCCTGTAAATCTCGAACCCTCCTTCCATAACTGTTTTGTTAGATAAATAAAGTTGTGACCCTTAAATCCCTCTTGTTGAGTGTCTTCATTCCAGGATGTGTGGGCAATATAGAGAGAGATATTTGTCTTAAAATGAAGGGATTTCTTTCACACTTCACTCAGTACGTTACAATTCCTTGTTGGGTTAGCTTCACCTAGGATAGTAAGCATATTGTCGTTTAGACTACAATAATAATAGTCTTGAACTGAAATCCACACTTTCTGAAGGATTTATTTTTTAAAAAATTAATTCAGTAATTAACGAAATGAAACCCTCCAAATGCTCATCCACTATTTTTATAAACAAGGTGGGCAGCTCACCTGAAGCATGGAAGAGGGAGAAGACAGAGAAGTGAGGCAGTGTTTGAGTTGCTAGCATGCAAGTCTGTCATTTCAGTTGAAAAACTGGGAGGGAGCCAGCTTTTAAACAACTTGAGAAATTGCTGTGAATTCTGTTTTCATCTTATGTGTGGCTTCACCTTAAGTTGGTGAGAGGCCCACATCTCAATATTTTCACATTAAGCAACAGCACTTTTAAGAAACCTCACCTTCAATAATTATCATAACCAGGTTGAAGTCTACCCTCACATATGTAAACGGTAAAGTTAACTTCTGTTGCTCTTCTTTTGGGATGGAAAACAATCGCTCACCCATACCCAGAATTAGTCACACTAGAATTAGCCCTCAAAGGCAGGAGGATTGTTTTTTCAATATCACATCTTTCCTCACCCCTTTCATCAGGGGTGGCTCATCCCATTTTGCCGCTTGAGGCAACATGGGAAGTGCCATCCGGCCCTGCAGCCATCGCCTCTACAGGAGAAGCGTTTCAAGCATTGGCACCGATTTTAGATGAGATTGTGCTGATTTCTGGTGAGCTCGCGCTGAAATCACACAAGATTTATTTTCTTATGTGATTTTGGCAACATCTTGATGATAGTGGAGGCAGCACACCCCGCTTAATGACTGCACTGGTTCTGCCCAAAAAAATCTATTTGACTCTGTGAACTGTCCTGTGAACTATCTCTCCACATCTCTCAGCGTGGAGAGATAATATCAGGGCAGAGAAAAATAAATACTTCTTCACACAGAATATAACAAACCCAGGCCCTCTTACTACCACAAGATGTAGCAATGCCCACCAGCTGGACAGGTTTAAAAGGGGATTAGACAAAATATTTGAAGGATAAGACCACTAGTCATGATGGCCATGTAGTACTTCCAGAATCAGAGGCCTCTGAATAGCAGTTGTTGGAGCTCATGTGTGTTGCATTTATGTCCTGTTGTGGGCTTTCCATAGGCATCTGGTTCATAGCTGTCAATGTTTCCCTTTTTAAAAGGGAAATTCCCTTATTCCGAATAGGATTCCTCACAAGAAAAGGGAAAAGTTGACAGCTATGATCTGGTTGGCCACTGTGAGGCTAGTTAGACCTTAAATTTCAAAGCTTTCTGCAATTACAAAGCAAACCAATATGGCCTCCTGCTAGCTGCTCTTGTTCCAGTTTCCAACACTTCTGCCTGACATGCGAGAAAGATGATTTAGAACAGGGCGGTCCAACTTTTCATACCAAGTGAGTCGCAAGAGTCCTTAGACATTGAACCCACGGGCTGCACACTGCCTTGTGAGGGACAAAGGGCAAAATATGTCCCCTCAGCCCTTGTGCTGCCTACCTAAAGCTGGGTAAGCAAGGCACCAGGCTTTGGGAAGGGGGTGTGAAGCTCTGGCAGTGTCCTAGAGCCCTCCCACATCCTTCCTAAAGCTAGGACCACCATGCTGTAGAGGAAACTGTTTTGTTGTAGCTGAAGACCTCTTGAGGAAGACCAATGGCTGAAAAACAGTCAGCATTCTTTGTCAAACAAATAACTGTTTGAACCACTTGAGACTAGACTCTTCTTTTCCATTTCTGTTGTTTGCGCATAGCCTCTTGTTCTCTCCAACCTTAGACTTCACCATACGTTTGAGACGCAGGATTTATCTAGATATAATAGTGGCCTGACCAACATCTGAAAATGCAGACCAGGCTGCACATCTGTAAAATGGGCTGGTGGCAAAAGAGATATAAATTCTTCTGATTGTAGGATTGTGTCCTGGTATACCATATCTGGTTCAAATGTGTGGTCTGCCCCGCCCAGTCTCAGAATAATCATTGCTGTCTTGTTTCCTTTCCCTCCCCTCTCTAGTTTTTAACCAGAAGGGAGTTGTTTACCAACGGATTCAACATCGAGAGTCTATTCCTGCTGGATTTGATAAAAAAACACAATTAAAATGTTGTGCAGGAGGGTTAGGCCAATTTGGCCGGCATCCTGGAACACACTCCAAGTGAAACCTGGAGGAATATACTGTACACGTAAAAAGAATTGTCCTCTGGGAATCCACCCCTCTTCCATTAACCTGATATTTTGCTCATCCTATTAGGAGATTTCTCTGAGGAGTGAAAATACTAGATTGCCTCATTAAGACTCATCATTTACAAGTTGTTGACAAAGCCTGGCATTTATCCTGTTGTCATAATAAATGTGAGAAAATGACCATTTGGCAAATAAATAAATAAATAAACAATTCTCCCGTGCAACAGTAAATCACATAATCCAACCATATTCAGGTCTGGAGAGACAAGGTGTTACTATCTCTATGCGGCTCTATTATGTTGTAAATTATAGACTGCAAGAACAAAATACGTTACATTAAAAAAAAATCTAATCTTTTCTCTTAAAACAAAACAAAACAGTGTGTCTTGATTTATTTTGCCATTTTGACAGTTCTCTATCAGAGGCCGAAGTCCTGTACTCATTCATCTGGGAACAAGCCCCATCGAACCCCTGTGCAATGACACAAAGAGGATTGCACTGTGAATGTCTGAAATATTAACCTGAATAATTTATTCCCAGATCAGTTACTAGGGAGAACATACACTTAGCCTTTTCAGGAGGATTCTACTAGATGGGAGAGGAATTTGGTTCAGTTCATCTTTTAATGCGAAACCTCCCTAATTTGCACTTCCTGAAACAATGCATAGAGCAAAACGGAGGTGTCCTACAAAATGCCCACTTTCCCCAATTTTACAAGTGCAGCTCTCCGACTAAATAATGTGTGGAAAGAGGGTATGTTAGGGGGGAAAGCATGCACAAAGATGCTTACATTAGTCAAAATTTGTTTGTTATATTAATCAAAATTAGTTTGCTAATGAGAAACATTATATTGGGGAAATTTGATTGGAAAAATTCACGGTAAAATGCTGGTGAATTTTCATGACAACCTTTGAAATAAGAACGAAAATCTCAAACCAAGGCAAAATTGTGAAGAACTGAACTTAAAACTAGAAAACTTTGAAATGGAAAGAACGTGAAACCGAAGATCCACCCATCCCTTTTCCATTTGTCATGTCATTTACCAATGAATTAGACCGCATACATGGGACTCAGTAAGCTCTGTTGAACACAGAGGACCTTCTGATGAAGCATGCATATAATTGCAGTGTGTATAACCCTGCAGTTACAACCTGATCCATGGCCTGGCAAGTGTTAAAGAGGAATCTGGCTTCGCTGTGCTTCTCAGGAAATCCTCTCCTTCTTCTTGCAAAATATAGCTGGCGGGTATTGGTATGAGCTTCCTGAGCACCTTCTGCCATACCGGCATAACACGATACTATACTGATCTGTAAAGGCTCTTTGCAAATGCCCTTCCATAGAGTAACAAATATGTGATCTAGTAGGTCCACAAGACCTCTAGAGGAACAGAAAGCCCTTTTTACGAGACTTTCTTTGAGCCAATCAACTTGAGAAACGGGCAGAAAATATCATCATTATTGTTTTATCCTGCTTCAAGAAACCAAGGAGCGTGTATGTCATTGCGTTTTTCATTCCCATGTCCATTCTCTATTCCACCACCATTGCTCCAGCCTGCTCTGGTGAGATGAGAAACAGTTACTTTTTCCACCATTACTGAGGGGGGGAGGGAGATAGTAGGGAAGGGACATTAACACTGTGCAGTGGTACCTCGGGTTAAGAACTTAATTCGTTCCGGAGGTCCATTCTTAACCTGAAACTGTTCTTAACCTGAGGTACCATGTTATCAAATGGGGCCTCCTGCTGCCACTGCAAATTCTGTTCTCATCCTGAAGCAAAGTTCTTAACCTGAGGTACTATTTCTGGGTTAGCAGAGTCTGTAACCTGAAGCGTCTGTAACCTGAAGCATCTGTAACCCGAGGTACCACTGTATATAACTTTCCTCCCATTTGTCATCACATCAACTCTGTATGGTAGGTCAGGCTAGGAGATGGTGACTAGCTAAGATCACCAGTGGAGCTTTACAGCTGAGGGAGGATTTGAACCTGTGTCCCCAGCCCTAGTCCAGACAATCTGTGTCACTGATTTTCTGATTCCACCCTGATTTCTCTTTGCCGGCAGAGCGAACCGCTTAGAAAAAAACATGTCGGATAAATATTTCCTTTCTATTTCTTGTGGATCCCCTTGTGGATGACAGGCACTTGTTTTTATTTCTGTTAATTGCAGATTTCCTGCGCAACATTTCTCAAGATGAGATGAAGATGTGCTGAGAGCCTGGTGTCAGATGTACATTTGACTGGCTGTGTTTGTTCAACTCTGGAGCCACCCACAGAATCTGGCGGAATGCAGGAATTCACACCCGGTTTAAGGTGGATTTATCGACTACTGTATGCAGTACAACAAATAAGAAATGGAAGGGGCGAGTGACAACTGCAAATGGTACATCAAAAGGCATAAAGATGCAGATGTTCTACTTCTGTCATGAAGCTGAGGGAACAGCTCAGTCAGTAGAGCATGAGATTCTTCATCTCAAGGCCGCGGGTTTGAGCCCCATGTTGGGTGAAAAATTCCTGCGTTGCAGGGGGGTCGGACTAGACAGTCCTTGTGGTCCCTTCAACTCTATGATTCTATAACAACCTCTGTCTAAGACATACTTCTGAACAAGGAAGAGAAACAAGAAAACCCTCCCGAAAGTACATAGACTGGTGGAACATCACGATGGGCTGAAGCATGTACTTATGGTAGGGCCAGCACAGGATATTTTACTGTGTGAAGTGAAGGACAAAATGGCATCCTCTCCTTTCATATACAGAAGCTGACAGACCAATCTGGTGATAGACACTGGTGATTGGACAGTGTTCTCCTGGGGTCATCAGTCTTACTTTGGTGGTGCAGGGCAGGTTGTGTAGCCCACACAGTTCCAACACTATTCCACTATTTGTCAATCCTGTCCCTCAAACTGCCTCACCCCCAGCACCCATTTTCTACCCAATGGTTGGGACAGCCCTGGCAGAGGTGGATTAAGGGCAGAGCAACTGGTTCCGCCACACTGTGACCGAGCCTAGGGCACTAAAGGACGCTACAACTATGGCACAGTGAACTGAGCAGAACAGAAGGTGAGAGGTGGGATGGGGGGCATCAATTGTTGGCCTTGCAAGGGGCACTGCTGAAACTGGAAAATCCAAAGCCCTGGGGTTAACAGGTGGAGGCCCAAGCATGAAATCTGCCATTTAAGAAGTAGATTCAGCACCCTCCCCAGTTGCCGGCACAGAAGAAAAAAGTTAATAGAAGGGGAGTTTAGAAGTTGTTGCAAAGAGGTACGCTTGCACTCTGCTAGGGCAGATAGATGGTTGTCAAATGTATTAGCATTCAATAAAGGCACCGGGAAATACAGCTTAAGGCAGTTGACATCTCACACCCCGAAGATTCACTCTTTGCGAATTCTCTTTTCTTCCAAACTGGCAGCAGATGTTCTGAGGCATACCACTCTTGTTAATATTCTTTATTCCAAAGTACCCTGTTGAAATAAGTTGCACTCAACCTGGAATTCTTTTCTGAAATCACAAGTTTCTTCTGTAAACACCTATAAACCAAACAAAGAAAGTGCACACATGCGCACACACACACACACACACACACACACACTGCTGAAATAACTGTTACAACAGCCAGCAAGAAGAATGAAAATAAAAAAGAAAGTTAATCAACCATCTGGAGTTGCGTGAAGGTTGCTTTGCAGAAGTTGAGAATAATCCCCCCCCCCTTATTGGGTTACCAGCGTGTTAAATAGGAACAAAAATCCTGTGTGTGTATGTGTGTGTTTTAGTTTTGTTTTTCTGTGCAACTTTTCTATTCTAATTAAAAGGGGAAATGGTTTACTGCCCATGGAGGAGAAATTTCCTTCATCCACAATAGGCTAGATCTCTCAAATACTTTCGCGCCGTAATGTATCTCAGTGATTATACGAAAACCACAGAACAATAATAATAAGAATCAGAGCAAATGTTAACTCTAGATGGGTGCAATTAGAGGCCACTTCTGCGAACGGAATTTCAGCTTGACTTGTTTTGTGGTTTAGGGTAGTCTCTATTAAATATAGAAAAATCTCATTAATTAGACCTTAGTGTTAAATGAGTTTTTTAAGCCCGAGAGACAAGGGGAATGTGGGATTTGCAGGGCCCTGACAGTGCACAGTTAATGATGCTAAACCCAAAGTGAGTGTTAATGTGGGCTACAATATCTTAAGTGTCAGAAATACACTGGTAGATATGGATGTGAATCAAATGCTAGAGATTAATGAGAAGTAATAAAAGGTTAATTCACCATTGATCTGCAGATTGTCCTTATTTGCTTCGGCTTTGTGGCATTGCTCTTCTAGACATTCCTGTTTTCTGTTCACTGTCATTAAGAAACCTGATGGGGGGGGGGGAACTTCACTTGCCTGTACTTAAACTGTTCTGCCCTGCCAGTCCTTAGGGTGAAGGGTGGGTTAACAATAATAGTAATCATCATTGTCCAAGTGATCAGTTTTGCAGACTCAAAACAATACTTTTAAATTTTCTTTTAATATTTGAATTTTTAGGGTTTTGTACCTTGAATATAAACATCCCCTGTAGCCTTAAAGAGAATGTTTGGCTTCTCCCCTTTTCACCTTTTTTTTTTTTTTTGAGAGCACCCCTTTGTGAAATGATGCCAAACTGTTTGGCAGCAGGAGTTTTGGAGAGGAGAGGCGAAGTTGGATCAACTTGTGCTTATTTGGTCACATGTATCTGAGGAAGTGTGGGTGCATACCTGAATGCACATACTAATTCACGTGCTGCCCCAGCTAGTCATGCATAAGTATGACTAGAGTTGACTTATAGCAAAAGCCTTCCTGTTACAGTTTGGGATCTTGATAGACCTTTATTGGTATCCGATGGGCCTTGCAATGTGAGGCTGCCTAGAATACTGCCTGCCTGCAGAGTACACAGTCTTGTAATTCTTAACATATAATGGCTACTTTCAAGCACAGCACATTAATGAAGCATGGACTAGAATGAAAGCTTTTCCAAAGTTGATTAATAATAATAATAATAATAATAATAATAATAGTTCTCCGCCCATCAGACTAGGTTGCCCCAGCCACTCTGGGTGACATCCAACAAATATAAAAGGATAATAAAACATCTAACATTAAAAACTTCCCGATACACGGCTGCCTTCAGTTGGCTTCTAAAAATTGTGTGGTTATTCATTTCCTTGTCAACTGATGAGAAGGCATTCCACAGGGTGGGCACCACTACTGAGAAGACCCTGTGCCTGGTTCCCTGTAACTTCACTTCTTGCAGTGAGGGAACCGCCAGAAGGCCCTTGGAGCTGGACCTCAGTGTCCGGGCTGGACGACAGGGGTGGAGATGCTCCTTCAGGTACACAGAGCCGAGGCTGTTTAGAGCAATGCTTTGAATTTTGTTTGTAAACGTACTGGGAGCCAGGGAAGATCCTTTAGGACTGGTGTTATATGGTTTCAGCGGCCGCTCCCAGTCACCCAGAAAGTCCTATTAAACACCAGCAATGACCTGGTTGTATGTATCTGCCTAGGGAGGGAGTTTCAAAGATGTGGGGCTGCCACAGCAAAGGCCCTGCCCCTGGTTTTCAGTTAATAAAACAACGCTCATCTAGGCCCCATTGACACTGCAGGATGTGTCTGCTATCATTGCCAGTAGGCATGTACTCTATATCACTAGTCACAAGCATCACCTTGTTGCATGCAACTGTAGCCAGAGTGACACATACACACACCTGTTCACAATCACTACATTGCACTGAATGTGAGTGATTTTCATCCCCCAAAAGGTATGTAGAAGTCCTCTAATGAATTGCTATCCTTCGCAGAAAATGTGAATAATTTGGATAGTGGGGAAGGAGCGCTGTGCATTTATGGGATATTATAGACATCACTGACAGCCAGTTAGAAAGTTCTACTTGTGTCATTTCATAATAAAGAAGAAAGACTATTTCAACACTCCTAGCATCAAAGAACGCATGTCACAGAGATTTGCACAGAAATGGGTTGATTAATTTTTAATGGATTATGCCATAAAAAAGTTTCCTTATGGAAATTAGAGTGAGAATCGTGGCGATAACCAATAGGTTAATAAAGAGATTTCCAGAAAGCTGAATGTGTGGGACTGCTAAGAAACAGCAATCAGTTACAAAGGTCCATTATGTACGCTTTAAACCCCAGTTTATTTGCGTTTCTAGAAAGCATCACCGTTAATATTCCCATTTCCTTCCTCGGCGTCTTCATTCATAATTACCAAACTGCAAATCAAGCAAAGAAACCAGTGAGTCACAGCATTTATGAAAGGGTCTGGACAGTATAGTAAAGAGAAGCTACACAATTCACAGGCCTGTAGCTGATGTTACCTTTTTAAAGGTGCTCTTTGATTGAAAAGCGACTTAGGCTCCAATTCTATACTCACTTACCTGAGAGTGAACCTCATAGAACATAGTGAGACCTTCTTCTGAGATGATATCCCTTGGATCACATTCTTTCTATATTTATGGAGGGGTTGTTGTTGTTTTTTGCCATAGATTGCTATGGTGCAGCCTGGTCCACATGTGTCTGTGGAAACTTCTGATCAATGTGCAGCAGTGTGCAGGGTCCCCTCACCCCACTGTTATGGATTAAACAGCTCACAGATCAGGCATCAAGGTGTAAAGAGGGCACTAACACATAGTAAGTACATTCTCCATATAATATGATGGAGAAACACCATAACCTTCCGACCTGCAGCATGGACATATTGTCACAGGAAAGGAAGACAGTCCATGCAAAGGCCACAAGTGATGCTTGATCAAATGGTGTACATACATGTGTGAATCAGACAGAGGTTAAATCAAATTTCTCCTTTAAATGAATGGGGTAAAAAACAGCAACAGATGTCACAATCATAATCATGCTAATCAGAGATGTTGTATCCCTGAGTACTAGATGTTGGGGGAAGGCCATGTGAAGTTGTTGTTGTTTAGTCGTTTAGTCGTGTCCGACTCTTCGTGACCCCATGGACCAGAGCACGCCAGGCACTTCTGTCTTCCACTGCCTTCCGCAGTTTGGTCAAACTCATGCTGGTAGCATCTCGTCCTCTGTCGTCCCCTTCTCCTTGTGCCCTCCATCTTTCCCAACATCAGGGTCTTTTCCAGGGAGTCTTCTCTTCTCATGAGGTGGCCAAAGTATTGGAGCCTCAGCTTCATGGTCTGTCCTTCCAGTGACCACTCAGGGCTGATTTCCTTAAGAATGGATAGGTTTGATCTTCTTGCAGTCCATGGGACTCTCAAGAGTCTCCTCCAGCACCATAATTCAAAAGCATCAATTCTTCATGTGAAGTAGCTATCTCCATTTTGCTCCATATTCAAGAGGAATCTGTTTAGTCATGGCTAGACACAAAGTGCTGAACTATATCGACCCCTCGTCCAATCCAGGTTAGATCATTTGAGAGCCAGTGGAGTGTCATATTGGGATTGGAGAAACCCATATTCAAGCCAGCCATCAAGCTCATTGGGTGATTTTGTGTCCGCCATCTTCTCTTTCTCTCAGCCTAACCTATTTCACGGGGTTATCGAGAGGAGAAGGAGGGATGCTACCTTGAATTCCTGAGAAGGAAGAAGCGATATAAATCAATAAATAGTTCTTATGCTCTTAAGCGCCGACAGACTTCAATCTTAATCAAATTCAACTGGCAATCCTCAGGATGCGCTAGCTTTAAAATAGTTTTGTGCTTTTAAATATTTACTCTCTGAGCCTAAAAACAACTTCTCTGTTAGTCTCCTGTCATATGGATCTGGGGTTTATTATACTACTCAAAGACAGCTTGGTGAATTTCTCATAATGTTGTTTCCGATGATCAAGGGAACGCCAGCAAGGAATCCAAGCTCATTCTAATTGATCTAACTGGTATGAATTTTCATGGTGTTTTCCCATTCCATGTGAAGATAGCTTCCTGCTTCAAGAGCTAAACACATAACAATGCAGAGCTAAAATGGAAAGAAAATGTAGGTTAAATGTACATAGAAGCTTATAAGCAAAACTAAGGGTAATGAATGTTAGGATATTTGCCACATCCCAACTGGCCTCATTCCAGCAGCCAGCAGGGTTGGACACAATGCTAAAGCTTGAAGATGTGCAGAAGGCTTGTCACAGTCCTATTCCCTAGATCCTCTCCTATTTTCCAATGCAAGAGGTGCTTGGTGGCAATGGACAAACCATGACACAAGAGAATAGGCCACAGCTCTCTTCTCTCCCATTGGGCCTATCACCTATGAGGAAATGGTTGATCACCCTAGAGAGGCTGCTAGGGCAGTCTTGTCCTTTTCAGATTAGAAAGGCAGGAAGTGAAAGGCAACTCTCTGGAACTCCTTTTGGTCTGTCCACCACCAATCTACTTGATGGGGGCAAAGGAAGAGAGGAAGGGCAGCAGTAGAACAGCAGCGGCCAGGGGGCCCCGCTAACACCATGATTCCCAATGGCTTGTAAAATCTGAGGGAGCCCTGAAACCAAAGCAGGTGGCAGCTGACTCCTGGCATACCAGAGAGATCTGAGGAAGGAAGAGGCAGAGGAGGAGCGAGAGGAGGAGAAGTATTACTTATAACCCACCCATCTGACTGGGTTGCCCCAGCCACTCTGGGCAGCTTCCAACAGAATATAAAAGAACATAACGAAACATCAAACATTAAAAACTTCATGATACAGGGCAGCCTCCAGATGTCTTCTGAAAGTCATATAATTCTTTATCTCTTTGACACCTGATGGGAGGTTGTCCCACAATTTGGGAGCCACTGCTGAGATTGCTTAATACAGTGGTGCCTCGGGTTACATATGCTTCAGGTTACAGACGCTTCAGGTTACAGACTCTGCTAACCCAGAAATAGTACCTTTGCTTCAGGATGAGAACAGAAATTGTGCTCTGACAGCGTGGCAGCAGCAGGTTGCCCCATTAGCTAAAGTGGTGCTTCAGGTTAAGAACAGTTTCAGGTTAAGAACAGACCTCCAGAACGAATTAAGTCCTTAACCCAAGGTACCACTGTACAGGGATGAGGGCCTGTGACTCTCCTGATATTGTTGGACTGACTCCAGCTCCCACCAACCTCAGCCAGCATAACTAATGGTCAGAGATTATGGGAGCTGGAATCCAACAACATCTGGAGAACCACAGGTTTCCCAACCTTGACCTGCTGAGACTGGTTTGAGCAGTCACATTGCAACATTCATCCAGGAGGTGAAAGCTTATTGCTAACTCAACCAGACTGGACCAAGAATCTGTTTCTCCATCTTCAGCAATAACCTTGACAGTTGTGCAGCCAACTTCCAGGTGTGCCTGTGATTTTATGGAGGTTGAAGACTTCTGTACACAGACAAAGGGAAAACATATTAGTGCAGTGCAGCAGGATTGTGGTCTGTACCCATTTGTCACATAGTAAAAGCAAGACTATGGAGGATATAGAATATGCTGAATGCAGATGAGATCAGCACTTGCAGCAACTGCTACTTTAGATTCAACTCTCTTTGCTGCCAACAGTAAAAGAATTTTTGATACGGCAAACTTGCCATTTTTTATTTCACAATTATTCTCTATAGTAAGCTGATGACTTCTGTTTAACAGTGTTTTTACCACAGGGGAAAAAAGAGATTTATTTGACCTACCTATATGCCTTGAAATATGTATTTAGCACAGCTGTTCTTTTGTGTTCAAACTCATCACCAAACACCAGCTTAAATGTAACCCACCATTGATCTGCAGTAAGTGGAAACAAAATCTCTTCTTAATTAGTATCATCCAATCACTTTTTTACATTTCTACCGAACACACACTGTGAACTGTTTAATGGACTATTATTTAGAAAAGTGGAAAAGGGGCTCGGATGCACACACACTGCTAGTGAAAATAAAAAACTCACCGTGCCAATGAAAAATGTGTTGCAAAATAATGGGGGGAAAAAGATGTTTCGTTAAGATGGGCTTCGCTGGCATTTTACTGTATAGATGAACAGCGCTCCAATTACTGCCAACAATGGAGAAAGAGATAGAGAGATATAGATTCATTACTTTCAACATCCTTAACTGTCTACCACTGAATTCACTTATCTGCTCCCTTTTTCTACAGGACCTGAGGAGGGAGGGGGAAAGAGGAATAAACAAAGAACTGAGTAGAGTGAATGTGTCACAAATTACCACAAACACACTGTGACTCAATGCACTTTTCATTTCTCTCCTCATTAACTGTGTCTTGCTCAAAATGAGAGACTGGGTCTAAACATAATCAAGTCCCACAGATAACAATTGACTTGACTGCTGGGGCAGTCATCACCTTCTAGCTACTGGGAAATAAATTTAGAAATAAAATGAGTTAAAATAAAATTCACTCTGCTCTCTTTTCTGTGCTCAGATAATTTGAAGGCCATCACGGCCTACAGAAACAATCCATCTCGCACTGAAAAGGAAGGCAGCCTGTGCCAGTACCAATAAGGCATGTCTTTAGTGTTATCAAGAGTAAGTATAATTACACAGTGGAAAGGCCATCAAAGTGTCTTGGGCTTCTGGTATTTTTTTTTCCTGAGGTCTTCATCAATACGGATGTCTGAATGAAAAGAAAAAGTGGGGAGCAGGGGGAGAAATATCCTCCAGTTGGTCTGAGTGACCTGCAATCTAGTAAAGCACATTATAATTTGAGAGCAGGAGAGAGATTCAATAAAAAGAGAGAGAGAGAGAGAGAGAAGTATCTACTATCTCCTACTTTAAACCAGGAAGGATTAATTTTGAAAATCGTTGTGAATGTTCTTGTGGGGCTGCTCTTTCAACGCAGCAGTTTCTTGATGGAGCAGCCAAAGGGCTTGTTGATGATGGCATTGGCAGTGACCATTTGATTCTTGCCCCCCACTACACAACACACACTTGGTGGCTCTAAATGGTGGCTCCCTTCTGCAAGACTGATTTCAGCCAGCTGGTAAACTAATACTCCAAACAAAGTTCCATTTCTTCCTGTGAAAGCAAGGATATCCAAACTTACATGTCTGTTTTTTAAAGTTACAGTGGTACCTCGAGTTACAAAAGCCTCAAGTTACAAACGCTTCAGGTTACAAACCTGGAAGAATTACCTCGAGCTGAGAACTTTGCCCCAGGATGAGAACGGAAATCGTGTGCCAGTGGCGAAGCGGCAGCAAGAGGTGTTGGGATACTGCCAGGGAGATAAAGCCCATCATGACTCCACGTCGCCTCTGGACGATCCATCGATCTCCCGTAGTATCAGCAATTAGCGACACGAGCTCCAGAAATAGCTTGCCACATTCCAGAGCTGATGCACGCTCTATCAGCAGAATTCGCACAGCGAAAGATGCACGCAGGAGAGCATTATTTAGAAGTTTATTCAGCGTTGGTCAGAACAAAGGAAAAAACATGACTGCCTGCTTGCGTGTTCAGGCACAGAGAAACGAAAGCATAGACACTACAGAAACATCCTGTGAACAGGAAATACGCAGACTCTGTGACTCACAAAACCTGCTCCCTTTTAAGGTGGAATGGAAATATCCTAACAAGAGGCCCAATTAGTGAAAGCACGCCTCTAATTAAGAACAGTTTCAAGTTAAGAACGGACCTCCGGAATGAATTAAGTTCATAACTAGAGATACCACTGTATTGGCAATTAGTTCTTATTTAAGGTGTCGCAGTGTCTTCCTCAAGAGCGCTGGCATTAAGAAAATGCCTAGGTCCACTTTTACCATGAGTCCACCTCAAACAATGCCCAATTCATTTGATGCTAACAATTTTTGTCATTAGAGGAAAATGGCTGGAAATGTGTAACAGTGGAAGTAGTTTTCCCAGAATGTGGGCCAGTTAGGTTGCAACACAAAACACAGGAACAAGGGTGCATATAGCACTAAATGAGAGTTCTTGTCTACACTATGAGTTACAAGAACTAACTCTTCCCCTACCCTCATTGGGAATAATTTGTGGTCACTGCTGTAACTAACCTTTGTATTATCTAGGTGTATATTCCCTGTTTTAGCTAAGGGTTCTTCAAGTAAACAAGGGTTGGAATTACTAGGACCTATGGTTCAAAATTATGAAAAAGAATTGTAGTTTTATAGACTGTGTAAAAACTCAAAAGTTATGCTTGCACATTAATATTTCCTGCAATGTGGTAATTTTCTTTGATATGGTTTTGCTGAAATTTGTAGAAAGAATGAGTTGCACAAGGCATGAATGTTGCCATTCTGGCAATCTCAAATCGTGCCCTACAATTTCCTTACCAAAATCTGGCATTCTGTTGGTGTGAATCTTTTCCACATATGCCCTAAGCCAAGATGCCTCAGTGAGATGACATTAAACATAAGCAAACATGATTTTTGAGGGTGGGGAGGGTGGTAAAACTACAGTCTCACAGTTTACTACCAAACTGTCTGCAGGTTTAATGCTAAAATCTCTTATGTGTAGCATGTATTCCATTTTCCAGGGGAAGCATTGAAAAAGCATGCACTCCATCCCCCTGGGACCAAAATGATATTGAACAATAGAGAAGGCAGCGGCTTTCTAGAGCATGCACGAATTTGGGAGAATTTCAATCTGGCCAATAGATTGCCTACAAACATGGATCCCTTGCTCGCATCTCAGAAAACAGAAAGTCAACACAATTCTTCTAGCAAGTTTCAAATCTGACTTGCTCTTAGCTCTAGCCATCATAATACCTCACCAAAAGGAAGAGGATATTGTTGTTGTTGTTGTTTAAAACCTTTCCCCCTTTTTGTAAACTGTTTCTAGGCTGTTGTTGTTTCAATCAAGCGGTGTAGAAATTTTATGAAATAAACAAATAAATAATCCAGCCCATTGCTCCCACGTGGAAATTGAGTGTGCAGGAAGAGTTCCTGGAGAAAGGAGGCCTGCAGGATGAAAGAATTTGGCTTCCAAGGTATTGTTGCA
Source organism: Podarcis cretensis (assembly GCF_951804945.1). Lineage (NCBI taxonomy): Eukaryota > Metazoa > Chordata > Lepidosauria > Squamata > Lacertidae > Podarcis > Podarcis cretensis. Next base: position 77,679,890 of record NC_137173.1, read on the forward strand.
AGTTTAAGCATTCAAAATGATTCTTGATGCTTTGAAGTCAAGGGCAATTAAGAACCAAATATGTGTGTGTGTGTGTGTGTGTGCATGTGCACACTTTTAAAGGCAATATCCTAATTTCTACATTTAGAAATTGCAATTTCCAGCAGGAAAAAAAGTGCTTATGTAGAGCAGTGACTTTTTAAACATTCTGTTAAAATAAAAAGAAACCCTCAACTTTCTAAACAATGCTAAGCTAATTGCATAAAGTTTGACTTCCCATCCCCTACTTTCTAAATATGATACTATGGCTGCAATTCTGTACTCGCTTGCCTGGGATAGAGTAAATCCAATTTGAGTGCACTAAAGTACAGTTTGGTGCATAGTAAGTTGAGGTAAAACATCCGCTTTCAGCACATGTTCCAAATGTCTCTGATTTTCAAGGACAGCCCTGATCTGAACCAATTTCCTTAAGTTTCCCCTGATTTTAATTGTGCCTTTGGAGGCACTCACCCTTGGGTGACTGGTACACAGTTTATTTGGGGACTATTGTACATTCATACTATATGAAGTCTCCTCAGGAAATCAAGTCACCAGCACTTTATTAATATAACCTATAACTCTTCTAACTGATCCTGCTGCCCATTTTAAGGTGATTTATTGCGTTCAAGCTCTGCCAAGTACCCATTGATTATGTTGTATGATTGGGATCAGCAGTTCTGGTTAGTCTAAATGCATACTCTTCATCTGTCCTTATACACCAGGGCAGGGACAGCCCCTCTTTTCCTGCTTCCTGTCCTCAATAAATCACTGCTCCTATTCAGTCCCTAACGTTGCTTCTCCTGAGGGCAGATTTCGAAAACGCCTTGTTGAACGAAGTCAGTGAGACGCTGGAGGGTATGCTCGCTTCTTTCCTAGCTATGCAATGTCAACAGAGGAGATAACTTTGTACTTTTCAGTGTGATTTAGATACCAGTGCATTTTGAGACATATCCCAATGATGCCAGGAGTCCTGGTTCTATGGAGGGGCTTGGCTCAATCAATCAAAGGTCCATCTGGAGCCAAGAACCAGGACTCCTGGTGTGATGGCCTGGGATTCGGACTCAGATGCGGAACCTGAGGGATCCCAGCCTGCACAGGATTCCCCGCCTCCAGAACCAGCTGAGCCGGGGCTGGGGCATGTGCCTGAAGGGTCCTCACCTGTGCTGGATCCTCAGGTGCAGGCACCAGCTGAGTCTGCTCGGACTCCTAAGGGGGTGGAGGACCCATTGCCTGCAGGTGCTCCACTCTCAGCCCCGTCAGGGGAAGCTGAGGTTGCCTCTGGGTCCAGTAACCCTCCAGCCTCTCCTGAGCTGCAGAGGCTCAGGGCAGAGAGGCGGAGGGAACTAACTTCCCGCAGGAGGAGTGCTCGCCTCCAGGCCAGGAGAGGCGAGTCACCTGTGGACCGGGGCCGCCCTATGCCTCGGGGCAGATAAAAGCGGGCCAGCCCCAGTCCCAAGTTGTGGGAGCAACATTATTGGTTGCTAGTTCCTGCCTGAACCCTGTCCTGCTTTTTTGCCAGAGCTCCTGACATGCCCTGGCTCCCTGCTTGCATGCCTATTCCTGACTTCACCCGACTCCCTGCTCTGCACCCACCTTCAGCTACTACGGACTGCTTCCATGTTGCACCTTTGACCACGGACCGGACTTGGACCTCACCTCTCGGGTAACCCACAGGACCAGCACACCTGGCAACAGTGGGATATGTCTCAAAATGCACTGGTATTGGGGGGAAGGAAAAACCAGCAGCCATGCAATGAAGGAGAAATGAAATATAGTGAGAACAAACCAGTTGTTGGGGCAAGGGACCTGCAGTCCTTCGGGGGCTTGGTAGAGTGGCAGAAGCATTTTTATATCTGGATGGCGAAGCACTGGGGAGATGCTAAAAACAACAGTGGTGTTGGAATTGGTTCCGGTCGTGATCTACCCTCCTAACACAAGAGTTCTTGTGCTCTGTTCTTTCCTTAGATGTCTCAGTTGTGCTTGCAGAATGCACTAAAGGTAAAGGTAAAGGTACCCCTGCCCGTACGGGCCAGTCTTGACAGACTCTGGGGTTGTGCGCCCATCTCACTTAAGAGGCCAGGGGCCAGTGCTGTCCGGAGACACTTCCGGGTCACGTGGCCAGCGTGACATCGCTGCTCTGGCCAGAGCCAGAGCCAGAGCCGCACACGGAAACGCCGTTTACCTTCTCGCTGGTAAGCGGTCCCTATTTATCTACTTGCACCCGGAGGTGCTTTCGAACTGCTAGGTTGGCAGGCGCTGGGACCGAGCAGCGGGAGCGCACCCCGCCGCAGGGATTCGAACCACCGACCTTTCGATCGGCAAGCCCTAGGCGCTGAGGCTTTAACCCACAGCGCCACCTGCGTCCGCAGAATGCACTGGTTGCCCTCAAAAAGTGGACATTTACAGAACATTGTAATGTTGATATGAAAAACGAGGTGCACAGGAAGACATACTGAGCTAGGCCTGATTTGGGAGGTCTTCTGTGAAAATGTCCATGTCAGTTTCTCTCAGTTTCACATTTTTCCAATCTCATTTTGAATGATGCACACATTTTTTAAACAACTTTCTCTAATATCACACATTTTGTATGTTATTTTCACCAATCCATGCACACTTTCCCCCAATATATGCAATTTTGTATACACTGGTTGTCTAAATTTGGAGAAGTGTGGCTTTAGAAGGTTAGTGTTATTGGTTCACATATTGATTTGAACAGGGCAAATTATAACATTTCTCATTAAACAAAATTAAAATGTCCTATCTCTAGAGCTCATATGCTACTCAGGTAGACAAACACTGAATTCCTAATTCCTACCTCACCACAGCATTAAGAGAAAATATCAGTCCTACCTAGGAAACTCCTCATTGCTTTGATCTGGGACATGGGGAGGGAGTAGAAACCCTGGATATCTGTGTCTTATCTATCACGGACTTCCTTAAAATTATTTTCTGCCAAGTTTCCATCATTACTGTCCCTTTATTCCACCATGCACACAAGCCTGTCTCATTGTGGAGATCTGTGACCAGTGATAAGTCTTTTTTCAGTTGTTGCACTTGGATGAGAGGAGACAAAGAGGAGATATGATAGCCATCTTCAAATATCTAAAGGACTGTGGAAGATAGAGCAAGCTTGTTATCTCCTTTGTCCAAGGGTGGGACCTTCAGGAGGAACTTTCTGATGGCGAGAGCTGTTCACCAGCAGAATGGACTCGCTCAAGAGGCTGTGGGCTTTCCTTGGAGGTTTTTAAGCAGAGGTTGGATGGCCATTTGTCAGAGATGCTTTAGCTGAGATTCTTGACCCCGGGCTCTTTTCCAACTCCACAATTCTATGATTCCAGTCCTGGAATGCTCTCAGAGGAGAGAGCTAACTATATTTGCAGTGCCACATGATAATCCTTTAATTCTTCCAGGCTTTTAAAAAAGTTGAGTTTTATATTGTCTATTTTCTGTTGCTCTTACTGTCTTACTGTCGCTTTTTGTATTTATTGTTGATTTACTGCTTACATTTTGTTAGCTGCTCTGAGAGGTATTTTACCTTAAAAGCAACATAAAGATTCATAGGAGAAGGAAGACGTGAGATTGATGTGCTGCTGCTGTTATATTATTATTGTGGTTGTATTATTATTATTATTATTATTATTATGCATTAGTCACTAGTTACACAAAAAGGTTTCCAAGAAATATCAACACATTTTAAAGCATAAGCACATTTACACAAAACACTTGCCATTTATATAAAAAAAACACACACACAGCAATTACCCAATAAGAGCGTCAAGAAGCTTCGGTAGTACAACCAACAACAAACATTGTAGTGCTGGTAGATCACATCTTACACTGAGTTCACTTATGTGATCATAGCTTTATACAAATCTTCAAAATATAAATAAATTCAGAAAGTGGGTGGTAAGGGGGCAGGAGAGTTGGGGAAAATGGCCAGCAATCCCAGCAGCCATTGGGAGAGTGTTTGGATTGGGTTGGAGAGTCAGTGGTGGGTGGAGAGATAGTTGAAGAGGTTTCACAGAGTTTTGGAGGTGGCTGGAGAGAGAGGAAGATGAAGAGAGTTGTGGAGGAGTTTGGAGAGCTGCGGAAATAGCTGGAGAGAGTTGTAGAGGAGGTTAGAGAATCACAAGAGAAGGGCTTTGCTGTGTTTCTAGGGGGTGTTATATCTTTACATGTCAGGGACTGGTCTGGATCTGAAGACTGGGGGATGCAGCTGCAGGTAGATCAGCTTCTCAGAAGAGGAGGGAAATATTTGTGCCCCACCCCCTGCCTCCAGCGTTTTCAGAAGCAGAGAGAGAGTATACCTCGGTCCAGTATACCTGAAGGAGTGTCTCCATCGTTCTGCCCAGACACTGAGGTCCAGTGCCAAGGGCCTACTGGCGGTTCCCTCACTGTGAAAAGCCAAGTTACAGGGAACCAGGCAGAGGGCCTTCTTGGTAGTGGCACCCGCCCTGTGGAACACCCTCCCACCAGATGTCAAAGAGAAAAACAACTACCAGACTTTTAGAAGACATCTAAAGGCAGCCCTGTTTAGGGAAGCTTTTAATGGGTTATTTTATTCTAATATTCTGTTGGAAGCCACCCAGAGTGGCTGGGCGGGGTATAAATCATAAATCATCATCATCATCATCATCATTATCATCAGCTGAACAGCTTAGAGAGGAGCTACCCAGCTACGAGATAATGACAGGGGAACCAGAAGGGAGGGAGCAGTTAGGAGAGACGTCAATCGAGAGTATGGTGAACCCCCATCTCCCTGGACTTGGAGGTCTGAATGTATCAGAGAACAAAGTAGGCAGAGGGAGGGAGGGACTTCTATGGCACCTTTCTTGCTGCAGAAGTTGGAAGCAGGGTTTAGAGTAGGCAACTGCCCTCCTTGAGGAGAGCTGTGTATTTGTGGTCGCAACATGAAACTGTAATAAAAGGACTACAAATCTATCAACTTCTCGTTAATTCTTATCTGTGAAGCTGCCAAAGGAGGGGAGGACTCTCCAAGCTTGACATTCCATGACTTTGCTGGCAACAGCCAGGAACACAACCCCAATGTAAGATGAGATCCACCTGTAGATCAAAAGCCCCCTTGGCTAGTCTAGACTCACATTGATGTAGGATAGATGCCTCATGTATAGATCTTGTCTCCACATATTTTACTAAGGAGAGTCAGTATTATATTATTTTTGGCAAGTGAGCCATCCAACAAACCCTATAGTTTCTCCTCTTTATTGGCATCTGTATACATCACAGCTTATTTCCTCTACTGCTGGTGACTTGGTGAATCACCACACAATATGGCCTCTTATACACTTCACTGGATATAGTAAGTGCAAAGCTCTTCTCTCTCCCCCCCCCCACATTTGCATAATGCAATATTCAAGACAAAGAGGTCTGGTTTGTATGGTTTCCCCCCTCAAAGCTTTATAAAGTAGGAAGGCGAAGCTGAGGATCAAAATATATTAATTTCTATAACACGAGTTTTCAGATGTTGAAAAATAAGAAGATAAAGAGAAAGGGTACAAGTAAAGATTAGATGGGTTGCAGAGTAAAGAATAGAAGAATAAGGAGCAAGATTTATAAAGACAAATCAGAAAATAGGCTGTCACAACTTGAGAGGTAAAATAAGATAATTACAGCATGTCTTTTCCTTCAGTTCTCTTATGCTTTTCTTCATCTTTCCACTCTTCTTTTACTCTTTTTACTTTGTAAACAATGCATTTGGTAGTGAGAGTTCAGAAAATCAAAACCAGGCTACGTTCCTGTTTCAAAAGTGATATAAAATAGACATTGGGTTGTATTCAGTGGTTGCATGAGCAGAAGAAAGCTCTCACAACTTATCTCTCTTTTCCTATCCTCCATCATCCTGCTCTCACAGAAAAAAAAAACGTCTCAGAAAGGTCAGGGTCTCTACTGAACTGTGAGGACTCTGTTGCATGGGTTTCAGTTAGCTGGAGGCAGTGCCCAAAAGAAGGTGGGTGGATGTTCCATCTGTGGAGCTTCTGCTGGTGCCAGAGCCCTCTGCCAGATTTTGGTGGTTCTCCTATCCTGCTGCAACCCTGCATAGCACAGCCACCACTGTTCAGGTTCCCCATCAATGCCCTGAGGAGGGTTTTTGGAAGCCCAACCCAGGGCTCTGCAGGAGAGCAAAAGAAAAACAAAGATCAGTTGTGCAAGGTACTTTCTGCTCACACAACCACTTGATTCCTTATCTCTAACTTACAATTCCTCAGACTGCAGTATACAAAATTAGCAGGGAACTAATATATCTGCAAAAATAACGCTAACCTGACTACAGGTGTGTCTCACCAATATTCCTATAACATTTATTGCAAATCTCACATCCTTACATTTGGTCAAAACTTTTTCCTTTTTGTCAAACGCGTGGCTCTGTTTTGCCAACAAAACATGCGGAAAGAGAAGGCTCCATTCACATTCATCTGTGGGGGATTCAGCAATTAAATCAATTTGATTAACCAAAGACCCATTCTGCTGTGTATTTACATACTGTAATTACGAATTGGCAAATAGCGGAAAAAGTGGGGGAATGAGAATGTTGTACTGACAGTGGTTTGAAGGAAGGAAAAAGAACTTGCTATTTTAGCATCCCAAAATGGAAAAGTGGACAACGATAGGTTTTCAAATACTCATGTTTGCTTGTTTGTTTGTTTGTTTAGACTTCTTTTTTCACTCATAGGCTCTTGCAGCATTTTAACAGAATTAAAAATAGCAATTTAAACAGTAAAATGCCACCATCCAACAAAATACCCAGCAAACTACCCTCAGGCAGCTGTCACCTGCCTGCCTTCTTATTTACGACCAGACCAGAGGGTGGCACTGCCTGTCTGCTTTCTCTCTGTCACTTTCAGTGTTGCCCTTGGAGACCTTAGCCAGTGAGGAAAACGGGGACAAAACTAGACTGTGTAGGCTCTGTTTGACATTGGCTCTGTCGCCACCTACTGTTGGACCTCCTGCCATCTGCCCTAACAATCCCAGTGGGCACCAGCCACTACCGCCAGCAGTCAATATAACGTGCCAAGCTAGCGTAGTTCACCTTGTTGATACCCAAGTGAGCGAGCGACAACATAATCATGGACTCCTTAGATCTCAGAGAATACAGGTAGACAATGCCCATTCACTGAGTTCTGCAGGAGAGGCCTTTCTCTCCTGTCTGTCTTCAAGGACAAAAGACACAGCTTTCTTTTTGTAATGGCACCTCAGTTGTGGAACACCCTCTTGAGGTACAGGTGGAATTATCATTGTGTAGCTTTTTTAACTAGCTGAAGATGTACCTCTTCTCCAAGGCTTTTGCCAGAAGCTGCTTTGATGTATCAGTTGTAAACCAGTACAGTGGTACCTCAGGTTACAGACGCTTCAGGTTACAGACTCCGCTAACCCAGAAATAGTACCTCGGGTTAAGAACTTTGCTTCAGGTTGAGAACAGAAATCATGCTCCAGCGGTACGGCAGCAGCAGGAGGCCCCATTAGCTAAAGTGGTGCTTCAGGTTAAGAACAGTTTCAGGTTAATAACGGACCTCCAGGACGAATTAAGCACTTAACCCGAGGTACCACTGTGTTGCTTGCTTGTGTGATGATTATTGTTTATCAGCTACTTATTTCCAATCTCCCCGCCCCGCCAAATAGGTGCCGGAACTCACCATGAAGTTGTTACAGTAAATCTCTGGGTGACTCGTGTCAACCCAGAGCAGATGCCAGTGCCCCTGGTTCTGAGATGGCACAACTCATGACTATTTCCCCCGCCTCCAAATAAGTTCCCCTAATAGTCTAAATTTCACATAAGGTCTAAAGAGTTTAAAACTCTTGGAGTTCTTTTGGCTGGATGAACAGGAGCTAAAAAAAAGCATAATAGAATTCATCAGGGCTTGGAGTCACCTTCTTGACAATTTGCTAAGGGTCGGACGGGGACGTTTTTGTACATGATATATAGAAACATAGATCATTTCCCCGTCTCCATCATCAGCTTTCTCTTGTAAAATATAACGTTGCTTTGCATCGCTTTCTGCAAGCAGACAGCTCCAGCCGCTTTGCCACCGTCCCAATGTTATGTAGTGAACAGATGACTAAATGTGACGTGATTTTGGATGGCTAATGCCAGAACTATGATGGCACTATTTATCATGAGCCAATAACAGTTCTGTTACAGCTGCAAGGAGCTAAATGTTTCGACGATGTATTAAACCTCAGTCATCACAAGCTGAAACATGGCCGAGAATGAACATCCTTCAATCCTCATGCTATTATCGCCATCCCCATGTGTGACTTGCCAAATATAAAAAAACGAGTAACCTTTTTCTTATGGAGCTGAGCTGAAATTTCTCAGAAAAATATTTTTTAAATGAAAACATCTGAAATTTTTATTTTTCTCACCCAAGGCCACTTTGCAGAATTTTCTCTTAATATCTTCCACCATATTTTCTCTCTGTCTGTGTGTGGGTGGTGACTCCCTCCCCACCTTGCCCTGAAACAATGCTAGCTCTGGGGCATTGCGCATAATGGTGGTTCGGCTGCCCACACAGTTGCTGATGTAACACTTGCACCAAAAATATTAGGGGTAAAGTAGGAAGCTGTGCTGCTGTCACTACTAACAGTGAGCCCCACTTTCCACCCAATACATTTTAGGAAAATTTCTCTTCCTCTGGAGAAATTTGGTGACACGGTTGCCCCAATTTCTCTGTTATTTCTGCTGCCTGCCTGGCATGACAAAAATGGAGGCATTTGTCAAGCTCTTGGCATTGTATTGAGCTTGATGGGTTCCTTTTGGTTCTTGTTCACCTGCTATTTTCTTTCTGTTCTTCTGGGTGACTTCATCTTACGGCTTTCAGAGGTACATATCCTGATGACACCCAACTCTTTAGCCACATGTTTCCCACTCCATCCAGACTTGCACATTTGTCTGCCTTTCAATTATCCACAGGTATGATATCTTCCAATTATCTTCCATGTTTAAGATTGTACTCAGTAGGATTGCTTTCCAGCCTTCATCTCTGTCTCCACTAAAAACATCACCCTCCACGGTTTTGACCAGACATGTGAACTTGATACAACCTGTCTTTCTCCCATCCAAGTACTAACCAGGCCTGACCCTGCTTAGCTTCCGAGATCAGACGAGATCGGGCATGTTCAGGGTAGTATGGCCATAGACGATACAACCTGTCTTTCTGTCCTTATGTTCACTACCTCTGCTACCTTAAAGGCCTTTGGGAAGTTAAAAAAGCTCTTCATTTTCTCCCTGGATGCTTCTTAGGCCCAGGTCTTCCACCAGAACAAATATGCACAGCCACCTCTCCCCTTCAAATCCCTCCACAAACACCACCTTTTCTGTGATGCTTATGGCTTTATCCCTGATAGTCTTTTATCTGCAGCCAAAGCAAAGCCTATGCACACACAACATTTGTTCACGTTGGTCACAGAGCCAAGGAAGAAAGTTTTTACCTACTTAAGATGGGGCTGTGACTAACAGTCCTAGAATCTGAAGGTGGAAAATGAAGAGATTCCCATAATTTTCCTCAGAGGCCCCAAGGCCTGGATACATACCAGAAGACATCATTGGATTAACTCCCAAGTCTGGTGTCTGATTGAGAATTAATTCAGGATTAATTCCTGCTTGGACTGAAGAGAATTTGCCCATCCTTTCTTCTCCTACATAAGACTATTTTTATAGGATGCCAAACCTCTCTCCCATATTTATTAGGCAGGAGTTTCAGGACTGAGGCTGAATTTGGAAGTGGACAACAGGGCATCAGGAAGAATCTGCTTAATACTTTCCCTTCAGCATTGCCTTCAGCTGCTTTCTAACCAACCTCTTACGCCGTGGCGAAAAACAACCATTTAAGCAGCAGATTTTGAGCTGCCTGGGGGTGGAGTCAATGAAATCCGGGAAGAGAAGTGTGAAGTTGCCTTTCATTCTGCCGGTGATTATGCTCCTCATTTGAACTTCCAGGAGGTGCTTACAACAGCAACAACCACAAAATCCAGAATGCTGTGGAAGGAGGATTTGCAGAGCAGCCTAGGATGCGTTGTTTGGGGCAGCGTCTACCCCTTGTTGAAGGCTAACAAATGCGAAGCACCCTTTTGCAAGATAAATCTCCCATAAGGGCTAAAGCAGCACATGCAAACATCATGCCAAGCCGGGTGGCAACACCACCTGCACACAGTGCTCCAAAACTGCCACAGACAACATTCAAAACCAGCTGGAATGTTAATGTTTCAATTAGATCATCATAGGCGTGCGTTAAAACCGAAAACACTATTTATTTATTCAAATGGCACTACATGAAATTTTCTGTTTTAATATTTGTTTGTTGTGCAATAAGATACAATGAACTGTTGACTTACTTATTTAGAGCTTATTTATGCACGCCTTTGGTTGAAATGGGTTTATTTTAGGCTTTGCAAAATAAATCGGATCCGTGTGGGTTTCCCCTCCCTCCCCACCCTTTGCACCCAGAATATAGAGAGGACTGGAGTGCAATAAGCTTGATCACATGCTGCCAAACTGTAAACTTTAGAATAAGTCTGGTGGGGTGAGTCTCGTCCTCTCCAGCTGTTGTTCCCTGCTTCGCATGTCCTTCTGCTTTCATGGCTTTTAACAGTGTGGCCATTTGGGTCACACATACACAGTCCATGGCTGCTCTATGAAAAGAAACACAGGAAAGCATGGGAAATAGCTCAGTGGCAGAGTATGGAGATGATATCAAGTTCAGCACCCAGCATTGTCAGGTAGGGAAGACTCATGCCTAAAGTCCTGAAAAGCCACTGCCAGTCAATTTATACCAGTAGCCTTCAACCTTGGGTTCCAGATCGTGTTGCACTACGACTCCCACCACTCCTGATCCTGACCACTGACAAGCTGGCTGGAGATAATTGGAGTTGTGGTCCAATAACGTCTGGAGACGCAAGATTGAAGAACAGTGGTGTAGACAGTATTGAGCCAAGAAGACCAATCAGTCCATATAAGGCAGCCTCCTATGTTCCTAAAGCAAACAACAGGTGGTATCTTGACCCAACAACAAGTACCTAGACCAGCAGGTGAGGCCACACAGACATTCAGTGTGAGTGTGAACTTGGAATCTTTACCATATTTTGGTCCATAACATCCAAGTGTTCCTCAGTCATCCTCCCAGGGAGCTTGCTTCCTAACTCAAAAGATCACAGTCTCCCTCATACCCCCCAAAACATTTAGGTTCCTCCCTGCATTTCTTTCCAAAGCAAAGCTCTGTCTGTGTCATTTCTCACCATAGACCCTCCCCCCATTCTTAGGACTTGCTTTGTGCCTGTCAACTCTGTTTCTATTTCCAATACTTAGGCTAAAATAGAAATATTCTCTCTCTCTTACTTCTTTCTTTCTGACATTTTTTATCCCATCTTTAAGAATATTTTCCTTCCGCCACAGTGTATCTCTCAAAACGAATAATTATACAATATCTAACAATATACAGTGTCAAAAACCGCGTACACATCAACATACACATCAAAAGCACATCAGCAGAAATAAAAGAGTCAGCAAGAAGAATAGCAGTGATCAACAGCATTTCGAAAACTCAAAATTACACCATATTGGTTCGAATATAAGTGGTTCCCAAATATAGGTCACACCCCTAAAATTAGATGTCTTTGAAAAATATATATACAATAAATGTCTGGCACCATCTGGTGCTTTTTACAATCTAAAAAATACATAAAACCTCCAGATTAGCTGCACAATGAGTAATTCAATGGGCCAGTAGTACTACCTGTTGAGAAGTGGGTGAGTCTACCAACGGGGAACCAAAGTTACACACCTTTTCCAACTAAGAAGGCAACTGCTTTTTATCTGTTATTGAAAGAGGAAATAGGTGGGGGGGGGTGAAGAAGGGGTTGTGGGGAGGGATCAAGGTGTTATGGAAGGTGGGCTGGCTGGAGCACTGTGGGACGCCACACAAAATGAGAAGTATCAACACAGGGGCCATTTGCAGAGTGTGTTTTAGAAAATGGCATTGATGTCAGTCAATCAATTAGGGGCGTGCTGGGCCACAGCAGACTTATTGACGCAGCAGCAGAGGCTGGTCTAGGCATGTGGATTAGTTGCTTAGCACGGCAAAGAAAAAAGAGAAAAAAAATTAAGCAAACTTCTGGATCCTTCATTATGATCTCCAGAATTCAATTCATGGTGACTGTAGTGATCATTATATGTAGGCTCTAATTTTCACCCCACAAATGAAGCTGTAGTCCATATGTGCCCAGGGGGGGACTTTGGTCTTTCAAATTTCAGTGGTGCCCTGTGCAAAGACAGAATTTAGTGCCCTCACACTTTCCATTCTGTATTTTCCCATAACCTTCCTTACTGCCAAAGGTCTGATTTCTGGGGAGGGTGCAGGTCTATTGCACAAGAGTGCTGAGTCCTCTCTAATGACGCAACCTGAATCTGCCTGTATGAGATTGGGTCCCACCCTCAAAACAGAGACAGTCTGAAAGTGCACTACAGCTTCTGTGTTTGGGGGCAGTTTCCATCCATTTTGATTAATGAAAGGCACATACAGAGGCAGAATTAGGGCAGTGTGGTCATTGCCACCACACTGGGGGCTGAGCAACGCCATGCTCATTTATGTAGGGTAGCCGTCTTGATGTATGCACAGTCTTAATGGTGCAAGAGTGTTGGAAGTGAGAGGTATGGCTGCAGAGTAGGGCCGGGACTGCTAAACTTGAGTGTAGGAACCATTGGGTTCCTGAATTCATTAGATGAAATACGTTCATTTGGCTTATACATAGTTAAAACAGCACGACATTGAAAAGGGTCCTGTTTACTAAACTGAAGGACACTGGGCATTTTGGTTGTTGGGTTGGTACCTATATATTCCAAAAGGAATATCAGTAAAAGTAGTAAGCACCACTACCCCCGGTACGCTAAAAATATTACACTATGAATGCAGTGCCCCTATTATTTATTTCCTCTGCCCTGGTGAGGGTAATATCATCATTAAGATGGCTAATATTAAGGCTCCTATAATATTACAGCTTCTATGCTCCCTCATTCAATTGAGTCTCCAGAAAAGATTGTTCTGTCACTTCACTAAGATATAAAATCGTACCTTGGTTTTCAAACAGCTTAGTTCTCGAACGTTTTGGCTCCCGAAAATTGCAAACCCGGAAGTGACTGTTCTGATTTGCAAACTATTTTTGGAAGCCAAATGTCTGACAGGGCTTCCACGGCTTCTGATTGGCTTCAGGAGCTTCCTGCAGCCAATCAGAAGTCGCACTTTGGTTTCCGAACATTTTGGAAGTCAAATTTGCCTTCCAGAACGGATTCTGTTCAACTTCCGAGGTATGACTGTACAAGGTCAGGTTTATTGAACAAGTATAAGTTCAATACTTGCCTGGGAATTGAATATAGGAATGGTAAACTGCCATCACTCAATGTACAATGCAAATATAATATAGACAGGTCTTGCCAATCATTTAGAGGACACTTAAAGGCTTCTCTCTCTCTCTCTCTCCAAACTTTAAAAACTCCTCTTCTGACTTTATTTTTGCTATAGACACTTTGATCTTCATGATTCATGATGCTTTCCTAGACACTGCTATTATCTATTAAAGCATATTGCCTGAGAACTAAACCAACAGCACAACCTGATGTATAGTACTCAGTTGCTGAATCAAAATAAGAACAGATCAGCCCCTCCATAACTTGGTGCAAAAGCTTCACAGTTAATGAATGTGTGAACTAACAGTGCAATGTTATAATGTCTGCTCGGAAGTAAGCCCCATAGACTTGAATGAGGTTTTCTCCCATATGTGTACTAGATTAGATCCTAAGACAACTTTACCACCCCTGAGCTGTTAGTTAGGTTACATCTAAGGTCTTGCCTGCATGTATTTCTCACATTTAGATATGAGCTTTGCTTAGCTGCTTAGTTCCACCCAAGTTTATTAATCAATTCTTAACTTTTTGCCAGCATGGTAAGCCAGCGATGCCTTGAGTAGAATGCACAGAGTGTGGTGGAATAATGCATTAATGCTGTTCAGTCTCAGAGACACAACAAAAATGAAAAGGGGCTGGGAGGGAGTAGGACAAATAAATAAATAAAGTCAGCTCAGGCACTAAGTCAAACTTACAGAGATCTTAATGGCCATAGCCTCATTTGCTTCATTCATTTTTACACAGAGCACACACTCCCTTTCCCCCCTTGACTTCTCAAGGCTGTTATTTCGCTTCCCGGCTTATCTGGAGGCAATATTGCTGTGGTCATGTGTTGTTCTGCTTGGCCCAGGACACAACCTCGTTCAGCTGGGGATCAATTACCTGACCCACTAGGAAAGAAGTAAGTTTATGCTACCTTTCCAGCAAAGCTGCGAGGTTATGACCCTGGGTCAGCTACTAGAGTTCTTCAGCACTCCAACATAGGAATATGAATGCGCACAAAGAAGGAACGGAGGACGTCAAATTACATTGCCACATGTACCGTGTATAGAAAGGCATATGCCCATTGCATACTAAGCACCGTTTTTATTTCAATCTTCATTTCTTGTGGTCGAGATTTATGGACCCAAAAACGTTGCAAGCATCTTGCTGGGAATTGGGTATCCCAGAAGCATTAAAAGTTTTCTAAAGTTATGCCAACATCAACTGAGTCAGCCCTCCGCTTATAATGAAAACAGCGCTGCCTGAACTCATTTTACTTGTGACCTTTTGTAGTTTATCTGGGACAGCTATGGCAAAGGCTAGGATGCAAGAGACGTGCAGCCACATCTGCTTTTAGAGACGGCATCTGCAATAGGTGCCCCTGATCTGAACAAAACCAGAACGCATACAATCATAGAATCATAGAGTTTGAAGGGAGAATGAGCATCATCTAGTCCAACCCTCTGCTATAGAGGATTCAGGTGGAAGTCTCCCATCGTGTCAGAAATGCCCCGATTATAAAATGTGACCACGATTAGGGAAATAGAAACTAGCTTAACTTTGAAGGTGACCCGGAAACTAATCCAGAACGCGGCAGTTAGACTGGTGACTGGGAGTGGCCGCCGAGACCACATAACACCGGTCTTGAAAGACCTACATTGGCTCCCAGTATGTTTCTGAGCATAATTCAAAGTGTTGTTGCTGACCTTTAAAGCCCTAAACAGCCTCGGTCCAGTATATCTGAAGGATGTTCTACCCAGACACTAAGGTCCAGCACCGAGGGCCTTCTGGCAGTTCCCTCACTGCGAGAAGTGAGGTTACAGGGAACCAGGCAGAGGGCCTTCTTGGTAGTGGCGCCCTCCCTGTGGAACGCCCTCCCACCAGATGTCAAAGAGAACAACGACTACCAGACTTTTAGAAGACATCTGAAGGCAGCCCTGTTTAGGGAAGCTTTTTATGTTTGATGTATTACAGTATTTTAATATTTTTTTGGAAGCCGCCCAGAGTGGCTGGGGAAGCTCAGCCAGGTGGGCGAGGTATAAATAATAAATTATTATTATTATTTTTCTATGATTATGTATGTTGTTATTATAGGATTTTAAATATGTGGTTCTTCACTGGGATCTTACAGAACTAGGGGTGCATAAACAGCATTGGAGCCCTAATATGTTTAATCTGGCGTTACCTATAGCCAAGGGGTCAGCGGGTTAGTGACTCCCTGCACACATTTTGCTCAAGTGTTAGTAGAGGTCAATTTTTCTAGTACCTGACTCTCCTGATGTGGAATTTTCTTTATGACACACGTCTGCATATGCTACTGAACTTTAAGAAGTACGCAAATCTTCACAAGAAAAGTGATAATGCAATAAGTGTTCAAATATGTGTGTGCTTATATCAGTGGATGGATGGTTGGACAGATGGGTGAATAGACGGCTAGATAATTCTTGTCAAATGATCCTGAAAATGTCCCTGTAGAATTAGAATACATTTGGTTAGTTCTCATCCTTCAGTGATTAAGCAGGCCCATCACTCCCCGAAATTAGTGAAGTTCGGACTCTTAATGGCAATTGCAAATCTTCCAAATCAATCCTTCTGTGAAATCACGGCATGTAAGGATCTGCTAATTACAATTATATGTTTGAAGCACCATGCTACACATACACAAACCTCCACACCCTCCAACATTTCATAGGTGAAAACAGGGATGCGTGAATTTGTAACATCCATCTTACCTTTCTAAGAAGTTACTGCATGAGCTCATTCAGCTCTAGCCCATTGCTGATGGTTCTTGCCCTGATTCTAGGCAGCAGTCTTCATTTTCTCAGGAATAGCCTGTTGCTTCAAAAGCACAACAAGCATCTTTAAATTTTAGTTAAATATATATGGGATATCCTTTAATGCAGGGGTCAGCAACCTTTTTCAGCCGTGAGCCAGTCCACCGTCCCTCAGCCCATGTGATGGGCCGGACTATATTTTTTGGGGGGAAATTAACAAATTCTTATGGCCCACAAATAACCCAGAAATGCATTTTAAATAAAAGCACACATTCTACTCATGTAAAAACACCAGGCAGGCCCCACAAATAACCCAGAGATGCATTTTAAATGAAAGGACACATTCTACTTATGTAAAAACACGCTGATTCCCGGACCGTCCGCAGGCTGGATTGAGAAGGTGATTGGGCCGCATCCAGCCCATGGGCCTTAGGTTGCCTACCCCTGCTGTAATGTGTTCAACCAGGCTTCCACCATGTGAAGCACACAAAATGTCAGGCTGTATGGCGGTGTCTTAGTATTCATGCTTTCGCAGTACAGTCAATATGCATCTTTTTCAGAGATGTACAGTACACCGCTAGGCATGCCTACTCAGAAGCAGCCTACTCAGAGTTCAATGTGACTTACTTCTGGGTAAGTGTATATTGTTTTAGTAAAAAATAAAATAAAATAGAGAACTCTCCAGCCAATCAACAAAGAAAGGCACAGTGGAGTGTGAATACTTTTCAAACCATTTACAAGATGGTAGGCCTACAATCCAGAGCACTTTGAGAACTCTTTGGCCCTCCAGATGTTGCTGAACCTCAACCCCCATCATCCTCAGCCATTGGTCATGCTTGCTGAGTCTGATTGGCAAGTTCAACAACATATGAAAGGCCAAAGGTTCTTCTATCTTGGTCTAGACCAGGGTTTCCCAAAGCTGTTTTTGGACTATAGTTCCCACCATCCCTGACCACTGCTCCTGCTAGCTAGGGATGATGGGAGTTGTAGTCCAAAAACAGCCAGAGACCCAAGCCAAAAAAAACCCTAACCTAGAGACACAGAGGAGGGGAAGGGATAAGCTCTGCAAAAACCATCAGCCCAGGAATTCAGGCTTATAAAAGGTCAACAGGATGTCACAAAAGCATGTATCCAAGCACAAACAGAAGGGAAAGTGTAGCTGCTGCCTTGTAAATGGATGGACTCTCTGTCCATTCAGGTAAGAATGTTCTGCTCTATGTAGCTTCAGTTATCCTGGGTCTCAGGCAGAGGGTTTGGGGTTTTTTGCTCCATTGGAAAGTAGTGGATTTTCCTTTGATAGAGGTTCTTAAGCGAAGCTAGACGGTTACCTATCTGGGATGCTGTAGTAGGTAGGGGGTTGGGCTAGAAGATTGTTGTAGTCCCTTCCAACTATGTTATTCTAGAACAAGCCTCCTGATTGTTTACAAGCCTGATCCTTTACAGAAGCTGAACCTTTCTGCATGTGGTCTACAACTGACAGGATGTTGCAACATAGAACGATTGATATACAGGTGGAGGTAGCGAGGATGGGGTGGTGGTAGGAAAGACAGCCGTGGTAACAGAGAAAACAAAGAATCCTGAGGCAAATAGGAATCATTGGAACATATGGACCAAGAAAACTAGCAGAATATTGAAATACAAAGCCAACACATATCCATCTTACTCCCAAGCATGTCAGATGTTCCTCACTGGAAGAGACCTAAAATAATAAAAAATGAAATCAAAGTCCCATTGAACATAATGGAGGCACCTAATTTTGCCACACAATGTTTTGACGTGTTCCTTATTTTTGAAACTTTGATCTGGTGACTTTTACTTATCCCTGCCACTCTTGCAAACAAGTCACTTTTCAACTTCTGACCCTCTGGATCCTGTGATCTTTTCCCTTTATTTTCAATATTAGTTAGAGGGAAGCTTGTGCTTTCCTCTTTTACTTCCCCTTCCCTTCCTGGCACAGGGAAAACATATGCCACTTTTAATAAGCACGTAGGAATGATACAAGCACTGCTGTTGCCATGGATTTGAGATAAACACATATTACAAGTTACAACTCATCTTAAGCATTGCTGGAGCTCATTTAAAAACACAGATTTGGGTAAGCGGTTTTTTCTCTCTCTTCCTCCTAATCGATCACAGATCCCTTATAAATAGTGAGGGTTTGTGGCCCTTGATTCAATCAAAACAGATGCCTAAAGTTCAGGTGCCAAATACCGCAACATATAAGATGCTGAGTTGTTATCAATGATGCCAAACAACACACAGTGACTTATTCTGCCTGTAGAGACTGCAGGCGCATCAAAGATTCACCAGTGCCAATTTTTACATGGCTAAATGTAAATTTCTGAGGAGTAAAACTATTTCCTGAAATTTTTTGTGTGTGCGTATTGATCCTTAGAATGCGGGTGAGAGGGGAGGCAATTCTGTTGGGGGCCATTGTTTCTGCTAGTTGCTGCAACTGCAGCACAACTCTATCTTTGTGGACGATGCTTCTTTGCTCTTTGAGGCTTAATCACATGGGCGTTCCCAGCCAATCACAAATCATTTAGTGGAAGGTGGTATTGTCACAGCATGCCTAGCCAATCAGATTTGCCTGCTGGATGACAACACAGCGAGAGCAAATTGAGGGAATAGAGACTGCTGTAGGTGGTAACATTTAGGTGGACATGTGGGGTAATGCATTGACTGTTGTGAAGTCTATCAAATTTGGTTGTATAAGGTAAATGAAGTCCAATGAAATAGGATTAAATGAAGCTTCCTTAACCAAGTCAGTGCTACCTAATATGGTTGTGACATCGACTTTTAACTGTTTCTCAAGCAGATAATTTCCCCTAGATCTCCTACCTCTTTCAACTAAAGGTGCTGAAAGGACCTTGTTCAAACAAAAATGCTTCAGGCTGGACACAAGGTAAGGCTTGGGCGGAGCTCTGAAGTTGTTCCAACAAGATCCATAATTGAGAAGATCTATTTTGGGGAGCCAAATTTTGACCTCACTTAGGGCACCAAATATTACCAGAGTTGACCTATTGCTGTGGAGTGGGAGGAGCTTCAGGTCTTCCTGGGTCTTCTACAGCTAAGTCTTCTCAGCCAGAGGATAGGTAAAGGTAAAGGTACCCCTGCCCGTACGGGCCAGTCTTGACAGACTCTGGGGTTGTGCGCCCATCTCACTTAAGAGGCCAGGGTCCAGCGCTGTCCGGAGACACTTCCGGGTCACGTGGCCAGCGTGACATCGCTGCTCTGGCCAGAGCCAGAGCCAGAGCCAGAGCCGCACACGGAAACGCCGTTTACCTTCCCGCTGGTAAGCGGTCCCTATTTATCTACTTGCACCCGGAGGTGCTTTCGAACTGCTAGGTTGGCAGGCGCTGGGACCGAGCAGCGGGAGCGCACCCCGCCGCAGGGATTCGAACCGCCGACCTTTCGATTGGCAAGCCCTAGGCGCTGAGGCTTTAACCCACAGCGCCACCTGCGTCCCCCAGCCAGAGGATAGCAATGCCTTATTCTTGGGCCACAGGGAGGGTGTTGTTCCAACAGATTCATCTGATAACCACGCTGCTGGTGTCCTTCCTGTTGAGGTTTGGAGTCCTTGTTACCATTGCCTGATGGAGAGGATCCTGACTCCTGCTAACAAAAACCCACAGTAACAATTAGACTGGTTATCTAGGAAGGAGGTAGCTTTGCATATTGGGCTCTCCTTTGTTCTGTATTGAAACTCACCTCACCCTGATCCAGTGTGGTAATTTACTTTTTCGCAGATTTCTCCTTTGTGTAAAGTTTTCCTGTTCATTGAAACAGAAGGGCCAGGCCTACTTGCTCAGAAACAGGGATCAGGAACCTATGGCCCCTCCAGAAGTGTAATTCTTTCACCTCTGATGCCCTTCACCCCTGGCCATTGACTATGCCTGGGAGTGATGGGCACTGGAGTTCAACAACATATGGCAGCCCAAAGATTCCCCATCCTTGTTCAAAAGAATATGTGCATGGATCTAGTTCACAGACTTAAATGAACGAGGCAGCCTGTGTATTCATCTCAGTGTATACAGATTTCTCAACAACAGTGTCTATCTACTTGTAAATTCTGAGGACCTGGTCATATTAATATGGTCATATTCAGCTGAATTCTCTCCACATGCATTTTGTCTCACGTATACACACAAAGTACAATATTTTGTAGCATTTTTAAAAATACTTTTTTTGCACATTAGTGCAAAAGTGCACAAGTATTACCACTTCCGTGGAAATCTCTACATATGAACCCCAAGGGAGATCACTAGAGAAGGTTTTGCAGTGAAAACGCATGCGTGTGAAACAGGTATTTAACAAGGTCTTCAGTTTCTGCATTTTGCAGCTTGCAGACTTGGACCAATAGATCTTTAACAAATCACCACACACAGAGCAGCATGATTACTGAGATTGGAAAGCTTTGGGGGGGGGCATTGTTCACAGATCTAAAGGCTGGCAGAGTGTGGGGGGGGCACTCTGGATAAAAAGATGGATTTGATAGGTTAAGAAGTCATAGAACTTTGACAAAGCATAACTTTACTAATACAAATAAGCTCTCTGAGCTACATTTGAATTCACATCACACCACACCTGGTAAGAATTAGTCTAGCACAGCATCATCAATCATAGTGTGGTTGTCAGTTTTGACATCCTTTAAGTCTATGTTGTGTGCTTAATGACTACATTACAGAAAATGTAAACAGACACCAAACATACAGGTATGCCCTATTTTTTTTTAATCCCTTTTTGATTTTTTTAAAAAAGTCTCTTGGGTGCAGGGATCTATGCAAGTTGTGCTGAAAGCTACACTACCACAAACAGCACGAGAGTGAGGTTTCAAACTGAATTGAATAAAAGATAAATTTCTCAAGTGTAGGGATCTGGTTACAAAAATGTATAATTCATATTTACACAGGGTTCTCTCTTCTTTAGAGAGAAAGAGAAAGTGGGAATACGCCTTATTAAAACCAGTGACAAAACGCCCATTTATTTGCACGCAACACATATGAACTGCATTATATTTGCACAGTTTCTTTATTCTTAGCCGTGATGACATGTCCACTGCGTACTACCAAGGATTCAACGGTTAGTGGCGAGAATGTTTCATGCTCTTCATCAGACATATATGGGAAGAAAATGTGGGAGAAATGTTTGCATTTATAATGTGGAAACAGAGCTGCTGCCACTACCCGCCTCCTGCCGCCCAAATACTAACTGAGTGGATGTACTCTCTGTCGATTCCCCCCCACCCGGCCACCGCCTCCTCACAAATGTGTATGCAGGGATTCCAGATACAGAGATCCTGCAATATGTTTCCACATAAAGGTCTGGCATGGTTGTGCTTGCTTTCAGGCCCTGCAAAGGTAAAGGGGTGGGGTGGTGGCTGGGTGGGTGGGGTGAGGAATACATGCTCAGGAGAAAGTTTGTAAAATCCCAATGTAAGAAAGAAATAGGCAAGATCTTAAATTAGACCAGGCTTCGACTTTTGGAAACAACTCTTAAGAGCAAATGTGCCGTTTGGCTGAGACGGTTTGTGTGAAGTGTGCAAATTTTATTTCTAAACTAGTATTTCATTAAATACTATTAGCTGATTGAATGTAAGCAAGTTGCAGTGAGATATCGTCAATTTATGCAAACTGCCAATTTGAACCCAAACTTTAGAGCAGCATTGCTTATAAGACTGTGATATTAGTTGTGGAAGGGTTAACGGCAATAATGCATTTTTTTTCCACATCTCAGCATTAACGTGGCTTTACGTTATCTCAGTAACGTTTACAGCAGCCTTGTAAGGTAGTCTAGCATTCTTATCCCTGAAATTCTATGACGAGTAGAAACCATAGTTACCCATTTCTCTGCCTCTCTCTCAAAAGCAGCTCTGAGCATAGTAAAAAAAACAACGTAATACTTTTTTTTAAGCATACAAATGTTATATTACACAATGGACTGCTTTACAAAGGGTAAAGAAGGAGTGGAGTTAAGTATATATTGCAATGAGACTTTTATTTTCCAAAGGATCAATGGGATAAATTTGGGCATGTTATGTAAATATGAATGTGTATGTGCGTGTGTTCAATTTCCATCAAAGAGAAGAATCAGTGCTGTTTGATAAAACTATTTTCATACATCTTTTGCCTGGTTCAGGCAAGCATTTACATGACTTCCCTAGAGCATCAATTCCCAAAATGCCACAGTTCTAGGAATGAAACATAATTAATAAGTCGTACATTTGAAATGTGTAATATTATATTTTTAAAAGAGATTTGTTTTGGATCAAGCATTGTCTTCAGTACAGATCCTATGGAAAGGTATCTTCCCCCTATGACCCATGTTACTTTTGCACAATGCCATTCAAAATTCACTGTCAAAAACATCAACACATATAGGTAACCAATAGCCCAGTTATAAAACAATTTCCATTTTGGGATGGTTTTACCTTTAGCAACCCCCATCCATTGCAAGATCGACTTCTGCCCTTGTAGTAATTCTCCCCCATTACTATATTTGCCAAGAATCCTGGAGAGGAAGAAAGAGTGCAAATCTAGACTGAAAGAACAGCATATATCAGTTTTTCAAGAGAAAAACTTTATATAAGGAGAAGGGAAAAGATAATCTTTTCCTGTGATCTCTAAGCATACTATTTTAAGGGTTGCATGCGCTCTTAAAAAAAACACAAACGCCTCCTGATTCTGATTCCTTTCAAGCCAAAGTTTCAAACCAACTCTGCCTGAATCCAGAATATAACTGACTGCCCTTCTTAGAGTGCTAATAAAGGGTTACACTGGCTTTAATGAAAATGTACTAGGTTCACATAATTCAGTAGCTAATTAAAAGCGCGGCTGAAAGCCGGGAGCACAGATATTGTTTATATTGATAGCTATTGTATTACTTCGGTATATAATGCAAGCCTCTTCAGCTGACTGATGCCCAAAGGAGGGACTAACAAATCGCTCAGCTGGTGGTTGACATTGGTCCTGAAGAAAGCTAGCAAGGAACACTCTGTTGCCTTTTCAGAGCCTGAACACCAGCTGTCACCCAGCTATGGGTGCTGAAAAGCCGCTGTCACTTCATCCAAAGGGATTTACTTGGTCAGAAGGGAAAATTTAAATACAAAGCATGCAGCTAAGAAGCTAGTGAAAAGGATTATGAGTGCACAGGAGCACATGTGTATAAGACACTAATACATCTTTAGGAAATTTCAGATTCCCCCAAAGCCTGGATTAATGCCAGAGGCAGGGTGGTATACGTAGGCAAGGACCTTTTACCGTTAAGTTATTATCTCTCAGCTCATTCAGTGTTAGAGGTCTCTCATTTAAGGGGGGGGGGAGAGAAAACGTTTCCCCTGCCCACCACCCCACACATCATCCTCCCCTCATCCTTCAAAAAAGCTGAGCAATTCCTTCCTGGCCTGCTCTGAATGAAAGTGATATGCAACACCTATGAGCATATACCCTGTTTCATTTTTATTTTTTTTTACCATCCGTGGCTTATTTGGCACACATGGCCCTGAAGCCTCACAAAATTGTGGCACGAAAGAAGACAGGTGTCTCGATTGCATACAGCAAATGGCGTGCGAGCATTAATGGTGGCAACAGAGGAGAGAGGTGCATTTTATTACTGGAGCTCTGAGGTAAATATGTGGCGGGGTGGGGTGGGGAATGGCAATCCTGACTGAATCCATTGCTGGTATTCATAAATAAAATTGCACAGTGGACAGGGATCGAGCGTTGTACCCTATAGAGCCTTGGGAGGCGAGTTGTTGTTTTGTTCTTTCTTCGAAACGGAAAAACAATAATAAGAATAATGCATTTAACAATTTGTGTATTTAGCCGGCTAAATGCACGGCAGTGGGTTTCAGCTCAACCCCACATTGCTTCGCCTGGGGTGAGGTACTTTTCTTCCTGCTGTGAATAGAGCTTCTGGCCTGCCCTGCTGGCGGCAGGAAACTGAGGAGAAGAGAAAGCGCCAAGCTGTTTATAGAGGGAGGAATGGAGAAAGGCGACCGTAGTAGAAGATTCAAGATACAAATACTGATCCCTGTGGGAAGAGTTATAGAAGACATTATTGCAGTCGGTCTGAACATGCAGTCTTGACCTTGCCTCCAACATAGGCAGTGTTACTAATTCTAGAATGAGGAAAAAGTGGTGGTGGTGGAGGTTGAAGGATGGGCCCTGTGGGAGACACGGAGACTTGGAAAAGGACCATGAAATAATGGTAACGACAATGACGATAACCATCAAAATAAATAAATAAAATGTAATATGACTGCATGTGGGGTTTTTATTTTGGGTGGGGGAGAGGCAGAAGGTGGGAAGCAGAGAAATTCCTGTTAACAAGTCCATAAGGATGTTAATGACATGTGTGGCACAAAGCCTTGAGATTTAACAAAAGTGCACACAGCTCAAAGCAGCTGCCTTTAGAGGTCAGTAGAACATCGCTGCAGTATTTACAAATTTTCCACGAAGGATTAGAAGTTAGGCTTAAAACCTTTATAGAGATACACAGTTGTACACACAAAATCTCTCTCTCTCTCTCCCTCCATATATATATATATATATATATATATACGCACAAACGTAAATCATTCCAGAGGATGCTGTATTACTGTTATCTAAATTTCTTCACATAGACTATCGTGTATCTGCCCCAGCAAAGCTGATTAGAGAGCAGCTTGATTCTGACACATCCTTTATGCCAGCCCCAAGCCGCCTTGCACAGCCACCTTATTCACTGTGGAGACAGGCCTGAAGCAAGATTGTAACACAACATATGCAAATGAGATGAGCCTCACACCACTTAAAATGAGATGGCTATAATATGTAACAGCTTAATGTGCCCACGGACGTGATTGATGCCCTTTCCCCCATCTCTAAAGAGCTTTGGGTTTGGCTTGAGACACCCTTTCAAGCCATATATGTTTATTTCTTTTTAACATCATCTTTCCAGTGATGCGTTCCCTTATTTTCTTTAATCCTACATGTTGCATGCGCCCCTCTATAGATTCAAGTAACGTCGGATAGCAGATCCTATGCATGTAAAAAATAAAAAATGGGAAGGCTTCGAAAGTAACTTCCTTAAAAAGTTAAAACAGATTAGGATTATTTCCACTTCCAAAGAGCAATTATTAAATCGAGACAAAGCGTAGTTTCAATTAAAATATACTGCTTGAAATCTGGCATGGCGCCTCCCATTAATAAACCACCCTGCTCTTAGATTTCAAAATAGTGTTGCAGAACTAGTGCCTTGCAAAAAATAAAAACAAAATCCCCAAATAACCAAATGTTGCCCAGCTCAACTGCCTGTACACTGCTAATCAGTATTCATTTCCTGTCCTTAAAGTAAACAGAAAACAGATTTCTCCATTTCCCCTAAAATCAATCTCTCACTGTATGTCAGTTGCTTTATCCCAATTAGTATTCCAAATTCATTTATTTTTGTCATAAATTAGATTTTTTTTAAAAAAAACATACCTTGGCACAGCTTTTCATTCACTACTTATATGTAGTGTGACAGACCTAACGTCATGTAGCTTAGTGGGAATTAACAAAAACAAAAAAAAGGTAACTTGTTAATGAATTGAGATGAATTGGAGGGGAAAAGGCGTATTAATTATTGCTTGCCTAGTAGGTTAAGCTTTGGCTCTTCACCTCAGTGGCCCAGAGTACATTTCTTGCCTTTGGCCATGTCGGAGGGGCTCATTAAAACATCTCTTGGGAGGAGACAGAAATTGTTAGTGAAAAGCATTGGTCAGTGCCTCTACTAGAAGAACCCAGCAGGGGAAAGAATCCCTGATCTCGGAGAACTAACAAGACTGTGTATATTACACCTGTAATCAAACTGCTTAGAAAATGCCAAGAGACCAAAGTCTTCTCTTTTTTGACTGGAAGAGTTATCTGAAAATGCTGAAGCTCACCCGTGATTGATGTGCAGATACAATTACAAGCCTTCATATATTATACAACATTGTGGCTGTAAACCTTAAAGCATAAAATGAGGCACTGGGTAATATTATACAGGTGACTGCTGAATGCAAGAACGTGTGTGTGTGTGTGCGCGTGCGTGTACACACATCCACACTCACACACTTTTTAATGGTTTGCTAACCAGTACCAGCAAGAGATAGCGTAATGGCTAGATGTTGGGGCGTGCATTTAGGAAGACTCGCTGACTTATCCTGCTCATTGCTTGGAGAAGTTCCTAATCAGAGATTGGTGTAAAGTTTATATGCTACTCTAAGCAATTTGGAGGCAGGGTGTACATGTGACAAAATAAGGACTGTGTTTATAAAGGCTAGAGCCCTGCTAGCTAACAGGGTGCATTACAGATGTGATGGACTGAACTCCCATCATCCCTGACTATTGACCATGTTGGCCAGGGTTGATGGGTCTTGTGGTTTACAATATCTGAAGGGCAACACTGAACCTGTGTTGCATGAGTTAAAATGAGTTAAAATGATCGGGTGACAGTGGGCAGAATACATTGCATACAGAAGATCCCAGGTCTAATTCCTAGAATCTCTCATTAAAGGATCTCAGTTTCTTGGTGCGCCAAGTGACTACTCTGCATACCATTATGTCAGACTAATAGATATTGAGGCTTCAGTGGCATCAGGGTCAAGTAGGAATGATCCTGATGCCTAGCTTGAGATCAGTGTTCACAATCTGTTCACATAAGAAGTCCTCCAATTCATGTGATTGCTAATTAATGCACGGTGTCAGACTAAAGATATATGCAGGTAAAGTCCTGAAAACAAAGCGATTGCTGAAATAAAAACATGTTGTAGCATCCTGTCTGAATTCTTTGGCTTGAACATGCCTAAGCAGAGGCAAGGAGCATTAAATCTGCCAAGTATCTGAGAATATTTCCCTATGTGTGGTTGCCTTTCATATTTGACACTCAGTGGGTGCTATTATGAGGCCATTCACACTGCAATAATAAATAGATAACAAGATATTCTCTAAGATATGAAGGGCCCAAGATGCATTACTGTATTACTTAATAAGAAGGCTACCCCGAAACAATATTAGACCTGTTCTGTAGACCTGACTGGCAGATTCATATGAAAGCCAATGTGTTTTTCTAGGCTAAATATCTACAGTCCACGATGTGGAAGATCCTGAGCTGTGCTGATGTCACAGCTAACTTTACGCTCTTCACTCATGTGAAGGAAGAATATCACAGAATGTTGACGGTGGAGCTCCAGCCGAGAGAAGCAGAAGGTTGGCTCAGCTGGAGGGAAGACTTCACACTGGGTCCAGGAAGAGAAACAGCTGAACCTTGGGTCACAGATCTTTAACAAATATAGTATGGGATAAATCTACTAGGTGTTGCAATAGGGAATGTCTTGTTGATAGACCTCTAGAAAATGATGGGTGTAACTAGATTTTAGGTGAGTGAGCAGGTAGGTAGATACATAGACAGACAGACAGATATTGCAGTGTTAAATACCAGATAATTCTTAAAGAAGGCCAGTTGTGTTGATTAATGGTCTTATCTATTTTCTAAATTTATACCCCACTCTTCCTCCCAGGGTGGCAAACAACACAAGCAATGAAATGGTTAATTTAAAAAACAACAACAATTCCAATATAGATTGAGATTCAAGCAGTGCCAAGACTGTCCTAAATTCCAGGCTCTATACAAATGTTATTGAAAGTACTTTGGATGCCTGGACTGGAATGCCAGATATTGTGATACGGTTTTGTGACATTTGAATCCATCCTTATTTCAGATCGACTCCCCTCCCTGCCCCAAACTGCTGTCCAAAACTGTCATCTTTGAGCCACTTTGTAGAAGGGCACATTTTAAAAGAACGAGAATCCTTGAAAGATGACAGCACTTTGTCATATGCATAGGCATCCATTTGATGACTAATTTATATAAGAGAGTATTATACCTTTAGATTGGTTTTGGGACCGATGATTTACATGGCAGTTCTAGATAGCTTTTCTGGGGCTGCCTCGTGTTGAATTGTAGCCCTTCTTGAACTGGCAGTGTATAATATGAAGTGTTTTTGTTGTCACCTCCCAAAATCTTTGCCTAGTAACCCTGATGCTCCTTGTTCTGCTGTGGACCAGTTTATACATTCAGCAGAAGTTAGTAGTAGAAAACCCCCAAGACTTTAACACTTCAGGATGCAGATCCAGTAGTCATGTTTGAAGGCTCCTCTAGCTAATACACGTTATTTGTTTTGTCTGTCTAAAGCAGCATTCCCCAACCTGGTGCCCCACAGATGTTGATGGGCTACCACATCTCTGATCATTGACCATGCTGGACCAATGGCCACAGATTAGAGGAGTCTAGTCTAAAGAATTAATCACCTTTCCATTACCATACAAACACCCCAAGTTATGTTTAAAAAAATGATTTTGTAGTACAGAGTCGATACTTTGTACAGCTGCCCAGTACACCAAACACCCCCCCCCCCTGTTAATTCTTCCTCAAACAAGATATTTTTATTTACTACACCTTTCATAAGAGCTGGTTTCTGGGGGCTGAGGCACTTTGCACCTCCTCAAAAAATTGTTTAGGGGGCTGCCCCTCCCATTGTTTAGGTGGGCACAGAGCGACAGCACAATGTTGCACGATATTGTGTCTGATCCCCTCAATGTTCTTCAGAAGATGGCACCTCCAACACCATCACAACTAGAAAATGACAAATTCCAAAAAAATAATAATCACAAATGCTAAGCTCAATATTTTCATTTGTCTTGAAAATGAGACCACAAACTAGCCCTCTAAGGGAGTACATAGCCCAGAAGGCCCACTCCTAGGCATACTCTTTGTTCCTGGAAAGATGGCATTTGGAGCAGAACCTCATCAGCAGATCTGCAGGTCTTAAAAAACTCTGGTGGAGAACTTGCAGTGGTGTAGTGTGGTTTTTTGGTGCCTGCAGTGTGTGCATTTGTTGCACAACATAGTAACAAAATCAATAATTTTAAAAAGCCATAGATTGTTTAAGTAGTCAATGGCCCAGGAGGAGAGGAATCTTTTTGCCTGGCTAAATCCTATTAGGCTTTTGGATATGCCCACTATATCTATGTTTCCTTATACTGTGTGCGTCATGTACTGTAATGCCTCTATCTTGGCTTGAAGGCTTCTGGCATTAGCATATAAATACCTTTACATCATATCTCTTGCCCAATGCAATTGTGTTTGGTTTATTTATTTTTAGTAAGACCCTTTTGTCCCTCTAGCATTTCTGGTTTCCACTCCTGTTGCAGGAAAATGTGACTCAAGTAATTGTTTGTTTATTTACAATATTTCTACGTCACCTTTCTTGACAACGCTCATTTGCGATAGCTTATGACAACAGGAAAGTTACAAGGCCAGCAATACAAGAGTAATTACCCTTAAATGTTTTTAAGTGTTTTTATTTATACTTTTAATGTTCCCTGTAAGCTGCTTCGAGGTTCTACTAAAATCAAGTGGGATATATATTCTGCACATAAATAAATATATTCTGTTCTACTGCCTTATTGTGCCTGCAAATGTAGACCCTCTGAGCCTACCTACATTTAACTGATTTCTGTCCCCTGCTACTGAGAATGAGTTAGGTGGTGTGTGTGTTTTCTCCATAAGGAAAGTCAAGGCATCCCCAGATGCTTAGAAAAGTTCGGCTAGCACCTCGTGAGAACAACATTTCACTTCCAGCCATTAGGATTTGCCCCCTAGCTTATTAGAGAATGCAGAATTGAGTCATATTTTGCTGCCAGGCAAAAACAGCAATATTTCTCGGTTTGTAGGTGTACCTTTTTGTTTAAAGTATATTAGGCAAGTGTGTGTGTGTAGTGTATATGCATCTCATACCTATTTGCATATACAATCTATTTCCACACAAGGATGCATATATGCCCCATATAAGGACGCCATGCAATTTAATAATAATAATAAAAGCTACCCCAAAGCAGTCTCACAAAAGTGATCATTCCAGTAAATGATGCTTCCAGCCTGTGGTCCCTGCTCTGAATGTAAGCAGGTGAGGAGTGGTGCTGCTCTGTCCTTTTGATGTTGCCAACTCCCATTTGCCACCCAACTTTTTTCTCCTCCAAAACCTCTTAACAAACTTCAAAGGCCTCCTTGCTTCTCGCCTTAATCCAGTGCACTGAGACCTCTAGTTCAAAGAACTTTCCTTAAACCCTCTTCTTAAACTGCAACCAAAACTTTTCCTTTCCTTTCCACAAAGTAGCAATTACAGCTCTCTTGCATGGTGATTGGGCTTGGGCCGATCAGCTCCTGCAATTAATTAATCTCACAAAGGAGACTCATTTCCTGGCATTCAAACTGACAAGGGACTGGAGAACAGAAAGCCCTTTCAAAGCAGTTCCAGTTAACTGAGGGAAGAGGTATCGCAAGAAAAAGGCCCACAGTATTTGAGGTAGAGGACATATTTGATACTGCTTTAACTCGCTTGTTGATTGAATGATTTTGTTAAAGAGAGTCCCTTTTTTTCTAATCTTTTACCTGCAAAAAAAGCACGAGCGTGGGTAAACGCCACACAAATATCGCTAAACTGCAACAGAAAAGCCTTTGCTGGCCAGCCTTTCAATTTCCCTTGTACAGTGCATCTTTCTGGAGCATTATACTAACTTTCTTTAAGCGGAAAAGTGTTCCCTTACATGGCAAAAGCTCTTGGAAGAGAGGGAGATGAAGAGAGGGAGAAAAAAGAAGAAGAATAGCCGACAAGAGATTAAAGCTTTTTATTCAGTATCTCTTTCGTATTCAAATTGTGCTAAGAGCTCTGTGAGAGTTAGAAGCAAGCTTGTTCAGGAGGGCTTCTAAAGTGTGTACACGGATTTCATGGGAATAGAAAAGAAGCCATGGGCTGGGTAATGAAAGAAAGATAAGATGTCCTCTATAAAACAACTTGAGAGTCATTCAATTACTTCAGCAAGCCATCAAGGAACGCTTTGAAGATTTGTGAAAACACGGTTAAAAAATTTAACAATTCCCCCCTTACTCTCTCTCTCTTTTCCCTGTTGCAGGTTTCATATCAATAAATGTTTGTATACAATATGAATTGCTTAAGCTATATTCCCTGTAGAAATATTGTTTACCTTATTCGGTGGTTCTCCCCCCTCAGACACACACACAAACTGGAAGAAGTATTTTGGCTATGCTTCATAGCTATGGCAAATGAGGCATTCAGGGTGGATAGCTGCCTTGTAGCAAGGGGTGATGGCATCAGCATTAAAGCATCGTTTATGAAACTAAGCACTTGTTTGTTGTTATTCTCATAACAACAACCCTTGGCAAGGGTTTTACATGGTATAAAGCCATGGACACAGGCTACGTTTGAGAAAGAACTGTAACTGCACTTGAGATGGACAAGTAAGTTGGAGCAAAAGTACCACACAAAACACAAACATAGACTGTGTTATACCAT
The DNA here is from genome assembly GCF_951804945.1 of Podarcis cretensis. NCBI lineage: Eukaryota > Metazoa > Chordata > Lepidosauria > Squamata > Lacertidae > Podarcis > Podarcis cretensis. The sequence goes on from NC_137173.1 coordinate 77,711,454, forward strand.
GCCAGACCACTGGCCCATATACTCTAGTGGCGTCTACTCTGATCAGCAATTGCTGCCCAAGATCTTAGGTGAGTGGACTTTGCCCCACAGCTACATTGAAGACTCAAGAGAGAGGAATATGGCTACAGGTTATATATTTGCAGATGATGTGGAGACAAAGGATGAACAAGTGAAATTTTCAGTGATACACTGGGCAATAGATGTTGGTCATAATGGAAGTACGGTAATGATTATGGAATACGCATATAAAATTTAATGCAAGTTATGGTTTAAGAGAAAATTATATGAAAATGCTATATAGATTGTACCTACCACCCAGTAGATTGGCAAAAAATGTATGCATCCAAGTCAAATAAATGTTGGGAATGTAAAGAAAAAGAAGGCACCCTTTTCACATGTGGTGGTCTTGTAATAAGGTTAAAGCTTACTGGGAAATGATATATAATGATATATAAAGTAACATTCATAAAAAAGAAGCTTTTCTCTTAGGAATTATAGGATTAGAACTACCCAAACAATATATAAATTTATTTATGTATGCGACTACAGATGCAAGAATGTTATTTGCCCAAAAGTGGAAGGATGAAAAGGTCCCAACGAAAAGAGATTGGATGCAGAAACTAATGGAGTGTGCAGAAATGGTGAAACATACTGAAAGAATAAGAAATCAAGACTTTTAAGAAATAAGAAATCAATAAACTTTTTAGAAAGGAATGGAAGTGGTTTATTGAGTATTTACAAACTGTAAACAGATCAAGACATTGGCAAGATTATTGTAAAAACCTGCAGTTTTAAAACTATATATGAGATATATATCAGAATAGATGAATAAAAGAATAAGTTAAGACAATTTGGACTATGCAGAAAAGGACGAAAATAGCACCACAACAAGGAATTCTCCAAGCCAGACAGCTATGGAGGCTGGTTGGCAGTGTGTCCTCCACCCCACATACCTCAGGGTACTGGCCATTACCATATTTTTCCGTGTATAAGATGCCCTCATGTATAAGACGAGCCCTATTGAATCGAAGTCAAAATTAAGAAATCAATATTTTACACATTAAACAGAACAACTTTGATATTTTATTAAATATTCAAAGCACTGGCACTGGCATAGCAGAGTAGGGTGTGCCCACCAACACCCGAGATTGCCCAAAGTTGTTCAGCTTTTTTTGGAGATCACCTAAAGTTGTTGAGCTCCAGCGCCCTGTAGCCCCATGATTGGTGGTTCTGGCAGTTGTGGGAAGGTAAGTGGTGTGTTGTTGTTTTTTTAACATGTGTGCATTCACCATTGGTGTATAAGACAACCCAGAATTTTTGATGTACAATGTTTTTTGCAAAAAAATAATAATCTAATGCATGAAAAAATACGGTATCTAAAGCTTTTACCTGTCTGTACTCAATGCCAAATAAACCAAACAGCCTATGTTTATTTATTTTGAACTCCCACCTGACCCAGTTATCCCCCCCCACCTTTCCCTTCCCTGTAAGGTAAAAGGTAAAGGACCCCTGGACAGTTAAGTCAAGTCAAAGGCGACTATGGGGTTGCCGCGCTCATCTTGCTTTCAGGCCAAGGGAGCCGGCGTTTGTCCACAGAAAGCTTTCCGGGCCATGTGGCCAGCATAACTAAACTGCTTCTGGTGCAACGGAACACCGTGATGGAAGCCAGAGCACACGGAAACGCCATTTACCTTCCCATCGCAGTGGTACCTATTTATTTACTTGCACTGGTATGCTTTTGAACTGCTAGGTTGGCAGGAGCTGGGACAGAGCAACAGGAGCTCATCCTGTTACGGGGATTCAAACCGCCGATCTTCTGATTGGCAAGCCAAAGAGGCTCAGTGGTTAAGACCACAGTGCCACCCGCGTCCCTTTTGTGGTAATATATAACTGCATTTAAAGGGGATCACACATTTAACTTGTTCCTAAACTAAGGCAATCTTGTCTGAGGCCATTCCTTCTTTTCCGCTGCTCTGTGAACACTGCTGTGTCAACCCCAAGGGTTTGATAGCTTTATGCAAGAATCTATGCATCTTCCAAAACAGGTCCAAAAAGATATCCACCTCTTCTTCAATATCTGACTAGCCCGCCTGCCAGTATATACCAATATCAATCATGTATGGCACATAGTATTTTGCTTACTATGGGTGTTATTCCAGCAGCAAGTAATAAAAAGGGGCAACCTCAGAACCCAACCACAAGGTGACATGCAAACCTCCAGCTTATATGGCTTATTCTTGTAGAATATAAATGACAATGAGCTCAATACGCTCTGATTAAAACCTTCCTTCGGGGCAAGTGTGAAATATTAACAAATAAAATGCAGATAAAAGCAAACACATATAAATAAATCGGTGTAACAAGAAATGTGCATTTTAAACCCACCCACAGCGTCTAAGGGCCAACGTGATTTCAGTGAAACATAATGAAACACAGTGACATGGGATTTTAGTTTAAGTTATTGGGCAAAATTTAGGCCACAACTTTATTGAATACAGAATGTGAGTGGTATTGGCTTAGGCATTGGCATCATCCGAACTATATCAGACTCCCACCCGCTTTTGGGAGGAATCTGATAAAGGGTGAACACCGCCAGTGGGTCCTGACTGGCGCTCAACCCCAGTGGCCCCGTGGGTTCCTGGTATGGCCCTAACCCCCTCCTCGGGGGTTTCGGACAAGACCCAGGCCAACCCCTAGATTCTTTTAACAGAATACCCTTGAGCTTGGAGGGGCAGGTGATGGGCACACCTCCCCTCCCCACCATTGCTGATCCAGTGCCTAACCGCCAAACCATACAAAGTTGTGACGATTGCTACAGTGGTAGGTGAAAACCAAATGGCCCTGCCAACTTGCCAGATGGAAAAATTTCTACCAGGCCCCCATTACAAAACAGGCAACCAACGAAGTCCATAGCAAGGCCAGACGCACCTAAATTAAGGGTGGTTGGGTGGGTGATCCACTGTGCGAAGGCAAACAGAACCAGCAAACAGTGTGCAGGGCTTAAATATTGTTTCGCATTCACCCCCCCAAGCCAAACGATAGGCTTTAGGGTCAAAGTGACTGTGAAATGGCCAACCAGAGTGGAGCAGGGCATAGTCCTGCCCATGCCGGGAGGTGGGCAGTGCTTAGAGATCCGATCACAACGCGCTCCCTCCTTTAAGAGAAATCAATTTGTTGAGGGTATCTCAGTGTGGGTGAATGTTTTGCAAGTGTAGGGTCAATTGAAGAACAGGTGTGTTAGTAGATGTGGATGTTGAGTGAGTATAAGTGTATTGAGTGAGTGGGGTTCTATGTCATGGAGTTTGGTGTTTTACAAATTGTGTTATTTTTGGATGTTTTTTTTTTATACTGCTTGATTTTTTATAGTTTCACATTTCTTTCCTGCTTTCCCCCTGTGAACTGCTTTGTGATATTTTCTGATGGAATAGCAGTATATAAATACTTGAACTTCGGTGAGTCACCTTGGCAAAAGGCGGCGCAGAAATAAGCTATAACAATAAGGGTGGCCGTTTGCTTCTGCCACAACGTGACAAAACAATCCAGACCCAGCAATTAAAAGCAACGAAATATGATAAATATCATTTCAAAGACATTCTAAAGCTCCTCTTTAGACTGCTAAGGTGCAGAAACCCTTGACTGATATAGAATTCTTTATAATCAGCAAGACTATAATGTTCTCTTCATGAAGTCACTGCACTCCCTCCCTCCCCCTGCACCAGTCTTCCCCAACCTTGTGCTTTCTAGATGTTTTGGACTACAATTCCCATGATCCCTGACTTATAAGCCATGCTAACTAGAGATGGGAGTTGTAGTCCAAGAACATCTGGAAGGTACTAGGCTGGCGAAAGGTATCCTACACTCTTTTTTAAAAGAGATATTTCATAGCATTCAGGTTCTTTAGTGCAAGTTATCAGCCTAAATGTGTTCCAGTCTCTTCAGAATCCTTAAACAGATTCAGTTGAAAAGTGAGCCCCTTTCCCATTGTGCTGCTTGAATAATGAAACCTGTGGCAAATATCTTAGAGACAACAGGCATGGCTACTTGCTTTTAAAAGCATAATTTACTGATTAAAATTTGCCTGGTTGAACCCTTATACACTTGGAAGGGACTCAATGTTTATTAAGGAGCCTTGTTGAATGGTCTCTGGAAACAAATGTCTATGAATTCCCGGCAATGAAAGACATGATTATTTCAGTCTCTACTTCTTTTACTGACAACAAAGTGTAAATGGTGGCAAAAAATAGAATGTCAGCGGAACACAATGAACTTATTAAACAATCAAAGCCCATTCAGTAAGATGCTGAGCACCTCTTCTGAGCCACCGTCTTCAAAATGCTTATTTTAGAGAAGTCTTACTGATGGGAGCGTTACTCTACTTGATCTGGATTACAGACTTCTAGTTTAGTAGGAAATTTTTTTGGGGGGGCAGTTCCTGCAAGAAACAATCTAGGGTAGCTTGACCGACAAAACTGGGATATAAACATTAGCCATAATTTAGAAAAAATAGGAATATTATAACTCCTCCACAGAAAACAATGGGTGTTTTTTTTTTTAATGGAGTGAAATAGTTTTTCACTTAATCCATGATACTTTGATTAAGGAAATGTGAAAATTTCATTGAAACAAAGTTTCCTGTTCAGAAGAAGACTGTCTCCCATCTTTGCAAGGCCTTCTGTAGCATAATTCAGTGACTTCATCTTACTTTGTGCCTAACTGCTAGCTGTTGGTGACATCCAGAGTGAAATTCAGAGTGAAATGCATGGAGGATATGAGATTCTGCTAGTGGAATCTAGTTGGTGATCTTACACTCATCAAAGGGCTTTTGACCCAGAGGTCACATCAGTTAATAAGAAGATAGGAGACTTCTTTTTTTGTTGTTGCCAATTTTGCTTTCCCCCCTGTAGCTCACTGTACTCTATTACTCCATACTCTATTACTCAGCCCAGACCTGGAGGATCTCCCAAGTCTCTCAAGCCAATTTTTGGAGTTGCAGGGTGGGGGGATTTCCAAAAAATAAAAATAAAAATGGCTTCTTCTGTTAGGCATTAATTGGATCAAAAGTCTATTGGTGAGTGCAAGATCACCAGTTGTATCCCCCCCTCTCTCCCCCGTCTCATTCTGTGTGTCTTATTGTTGATATTTTTGCAATAAACAGTTTAAAACCTAGATCCACTATTTTGCTATCAAATTGTTCATTTCATTGAATTGTTCTCTCTCTCTCTCTCTCTCTCTCTCTCTCTCTCTCTCTGTGTGTGTGTGTGTGTGTGTGCTTTAATGGATCTCTCATACATCCCACACCAAAAGAAGCCAAGGCTTCAGTCGTTTCTGCACACTTTCTGCTGTCATAACACATGATCAAAGAAGACTAGGTTGGGGAAAGAAGAAGACTGCATTGTACAATAGGTTCTCTATGAATGGCAGATGAAAAGCAGTAGGCATTGGAATAAGATGGAGAGTCAAATATGCAAACACAGGGAAGAAAGTTCATTTTGAGGTTGCCGGCACTGCTATATTTTTCATATGATGGAGTGTTTAAGTAGATTGAATGGTGGCACTGCTCTGAAACCGGACTTAGGTATTTGATTTGTCACCTTCTCCTAGGGATGAGCTCGGGAAAAATATCTGTATGGGGCACTGATTGTCCCATACATTGGCTGGCTTATGTTGTCATTGTACACCTTGCCAGGCATTGAGGGAAGATGCAAGAAAAACAACACAATCAGCATTTCCGTTTGCTAAAGGCCAGAGTATTATGAAGTTTGGGGGAAGCTGGGGAAATGCACTTTGACTGAAAAAAAAAGGTGGCTCCTCTTTTTAAGATACATCTGCCTGTATCCCTCCAGTCTGAAGTTCTAAACCTGGACAATCACAACAGAGAAGTCCAATGTGCATATGGGAGTTAGCGTGCTCTGTGCATTTGCAAGTGTATTCCAAATACAGAGACATCTCCAGAATAAATTTGCGTTGACCTACTGTGAAAATACTTAGTGTTCAACAGCCCTTAAAATTTCTCATTTCTCACCTGTGGTGGGGCGGTCCAGCTCGCTGCTGCGTTCTGAAGTTCCATAGGCAAGGAGAGGCCAGACAAGAGGAGACAAGGCAAAGTTGCAAGAAAGGTTTGCAATACGTAACTCGCAAGGCATATCTTACTATTTCATTTTAAAAGATTAACACTGTTTTATGCTATGTTTATTAGTTTTATACCAGTTCATTTCAGACAAATATCTGTTCAATAGTGCTCCAAAATCTTAAATATATTTAGCGAAATGGTTGCGCTAATGGAAGCCACCACAACAATTCCCACTAGTGCGATTGGACATTCGTCCCTCTCCTCCCCCCACTCACCCCAAATCTGCTCTGGAGGGTTGGGAAAACCCCTAGAATAGTGCATGAGGGCTGAGAGGGAAGATCATTTGGTCAGGCCACCAGGAATACAACCCTTTATTTTGAGCTTGAAAGACGCAATAACATCGTGATACCACAAAATTAGCAGATCACAACACCCAAAACACACCAGTGGCTTATTTGCACACGATTGGTTGTTGGGATGGCAATGAGTATGTGTAGTGGTTATAGGAGATGAAGTTGATAGCATGCCAAACACTTTACTGGATTATGGGCTGTAGATTTTTATGTTTATCTCTTTTCTCTTAAAAAAAATAAATATACTATTTCACTATAATAAATTGAATATTCTTAATATAGATTTAGTATCATTGAAACATCACATGGTACTACAAACTTAACAAAACAGCCTTAAGTGTTGTTTATTATTATTATTATTATTATTATTATTATTATTATTATTAAATTTGTATACAGTGGTACCTTGGGTTACAGACGCTTCAGGTTACAGACGCTTCAGGTTACACACTCCGCTAACCCAGAAATAGTACCTCGGGTTAAGAACTTTGCTTCAGGATGAGAACAGAAATCGTGTGCTGGTGGCACAGCGGCAGTGGGAGACCCCAGTAGCTAAAGTGGTACCTCAGGTTAAGAACAGTTTCAGGTTAAGAACGGACCTTCAGAACTAATTACGTTCTTAACCTGAGGTACCACTGTACTGTTCTACACCCATAGACCTCAGGGAGGTTGTCAGGCTTTACAAACTGCTAAATGAAAAGATAAGTTGGATCTCAGCAGGCTTGCTTTTATTTGTTTGTTTGTTTGTTAGCCAACATCCGGTTGTAGACTTGCTTCAATTCAACCCTTCCTCAGGTGTGCTGTTATTTATGAACATGTCAATGAGTTCACCTGCAATAACACAACAAGGCAAACACAAAGAATTTCCTTGCTGCATAGATCTGACTAACATCCATCCAGTTTGGGCATCCAGGGAACATGATCACTCAGTCGGTAGAGCATGAGACTCTTAATTTCAGAGTTGTGGGTTCGAGCCCCACATTGGGCAAAAGATTCCTGCATTGCAGGGAATTGGACTGGATGACCATTGTGGTCCCTTCCAACTGTGATTCTATGTAGATCGTCTTCCAATGAATTGCAACAAGCAGCTGAATCTTCGGTAAGGAGCAAATCTGGTTATTTTGCCAGCTCAAATGTACTCACTAGCTGCTCTGCTGTTCCATCATACTGTAGGTACAATGTGAGGGCGCATGAATTGCACCCATCAGCAAAGGAAAGAACCAGCCATTTTGCTGAGTGATATCCAGTTGTGGCCGCAAGGACCATTTTACTAATGGGAGCCTCATTCTGAGCATAGCGCAATAGCCAGATGTTCCTCTGGGTCTCCCCTTCTCTCTATGGCATTATTTTGAATTGTATGCTGTGTACAACACTTGTCTTGATACGAAATAAATGTGTAACGTTGCAAAAGAGCTAAAAAACAAGCTGCATATTCAACACACAGTGGAAAACAAGGCTAATATAGATAGACAAATGATTGACCTTTGGGCAGCTAATGGGAACACAATCATAGCTTAAACATGGTGTGTTTGTGGAATGCGAAAGACAGAGGTCAAACGCAAGTATGTATTTTTCATTCTGAATGAAGTCCAGTGCTAACCAAGATGAATGCATAATCCTGACTGAGTATGATTGGAACTTCCTGCTAGCGTTTATACATAAGTTTAAATCCATTACAATGCTCCTATCTAATATTTGCTTTATATGCCTGAATAAATAATATTTATAAATGCTAACAATCAGTGGCCATTCTACACAAATCACCTCATTAAAATACAAATACTGTATGCACACGAACTCTTAATTTATCTTATTTTAACAAATGTCACAATGCACGTTGCAGTGAGAAGTTGGAAACTTTTTAAACACTTTCCCTCTCCATTTTAAAGAACTGGACCAACTACTTTTTAAACAAGCTACCTTAGATTGGACAGGCTACTGCATGCTCCTCCACATGCAGCTGCTGGGTGACCTTGGGCCAGTCACACTTCTCTGAAGTCTCTCAGCCCCACTCACCTCACAGAGTGTTTGTTGTGGGGGAGGAAGGGAAAGGAGAATGTTAGCCGCTTTGAGACTCCTTCGGGTAGTGATAAAGCGGCATATCAAATCCAAGCTGCTGCTGCTGCTGCTGCTGCTCCTCCTCCTCCTCCTCCTCCTCCTCCTCTTCTTCTTCTTCTTCTTCTTCTTCTTCTTCTTCTTCTTCTTCTATGAGTAAATGGTGGATGGTTAAAACAACTACCAAAATTCAAGAGAAATCTTGAACACAGATGGGAAAATACTGGCTGAATAGAATATAGTGTTATTACACACCTGTGTTATATGTGTGTTTAAGTGTTCCTACTAAGCAGGAGGTGCATACATTCCTCCCCTCATGGACAGATTATGTGCACATATTCCTTAAAACATTGTGAATATGCACCATGGCTAGTTGTTGTACACATTAGCTGTTCAACTCACGTCACTCCTAACACGTATATCACCCATATACACATGCACATGACTTTTACTCTGCTTCCTGTGTGGTTCATTTCACATTTCTTGATTTCCCCAGCAGTTCAGCTCCCCACGTATAAATGACACCTCAGCTGCTCCTTCAGAAAATAGTCGATAGAGTAATTATTTGCAAGCAGAAGTGAATAATCCCTAGGAACCTTCCTGCGACTATGCTTTGAAATTAGTATTTTTACACAGGCATTTGATTGAGTTTTAAGCTTAGCATACACGTTTGGCTTGAGAAGCCAGAACTTTCTCCAAAAGTTAAATATTTGATCATGCCAGTCTGTGAAAAGAAATTTTCTATAACTGGTTCTAGTTGCTCTCAAAATAAAATATGGCCATTTTAATTGATTTTACTTCTGTAGTGTTTTTAATATTAGAGTCTAGAATTTTTAGCCTAGACTCTAGTGAAGAATGTGGTGGACAGACTGTTGGTAGATACAATGAAATGGGATCACAGTTCATCTATTCCTCCAGGATCAGCACTGGCTCCCTATTTGCTACAGTGCCCAATTTAAGAAAATTAAATTGGTCTGTAAAGTCCAATACAGTGGTACCTTGGGTTAAGAACTTACAGTAATTCGTTCTGGAGGTCTGTTCTTAACTTGAAACTGTTCTTAACCTGAAGTACCACTTTAGCTAATGGGGCCTCCCCCTGCCACCGCACGGTGGCACGATTTCTGTTCTCATCCTGAAGCAAAGTTCTTAACCCGGGGTACTATTTCTGGGTTAGCGGAGTCTGTAACCTGAAGCATCTGCAACCTGAGGTACCACTGTATATCTTGGGTCCCATCTACTAAAGAACCACCACTCCCTGGGAGATGCCCGATTCATTGTTCCCCTAATAGCTGTAGTCCTTGATATGACAGCATGGAACAAAACCTTATCTGTTATGCACTCCAGAGATGGAATTGTCTCCCTTTGGCAGATGTTCCTCATCCCACCCATTTTAACATTTCAAATTAATGCTTATCTTTTTCTTTGGGGCTCTGGAAATGGCTGGTGTGAAGGCTGTGGAATTTCTGTTTTATAATGTCGTTGGTTTTATTAGTTTTCTACTGTCTTGATGTCATGTATTTTAATGGACTGTTGTCCATTAAAATCAAACCTTCGGTTGAAAGGTTAATTATAAATCTAAAATTATTATTATTATTATTATTATTATTATTATTATTGACTGTCCAGCTGCTCTCCTTAGTAAAGGCTTCCCCTTTCCCCACATATCTGCCTGTGTGTCAAAAACTGCTTCGGTGAGGTGGACAACACTGGAGGCCATTTTCTCGGTATAAGACAGCGCCCATAAAAACATCTATCATGCCACTTTATTTGTTTTGACAGAGTTTTCAGCAACAATTTCCAAAGGCAAATTAGGGGTGTGTGTTTGTGTGTGTGTGTTTTAAACTGAATTAATGAAATCCTTGATTCCCCACTGAAGTCTCTGAGAGATTTAAGAGTGAATTCAAGGGATGTGCCTTTCTCGCATTTGGAAGCCACAGCTCCAAAGACCTGACACCGAAGTCTCACATCACTCCCTTCATTTCGACTAAATATTTGCAAATTATGTAAATAGCTGAGCGCACCCATGAAATGTGATATAAAGAAGACAAACATTACTGCTCATTATCATATTCATGTTGCTGGGACTGTGCTTTCAAGCCGGAGGAGTTATTGTGGTCTTCAGTCAGCAGAACTAGGCCTACATATCAACCCTTCAGCTGGCTCCTGTTTGTGGCACACTTGCTTATCTCATTTACAAAAATGATCTTTGCTGAGAAGATCGCTTTGATCAGCAGATGATTGGAATAAAAGATTAAAAAAAGAGGGAAGTCAACCACAGACATGCAAAAAGAAACAAATGTTCAAAGGATCACTGTATTGTTGATTTGCATAACATTTTCAGATTCATTTAGGACGATGACAAATCACTCTTGAAAGCCCACTCAGTCAAAATATCACGAAACATGTGCCAGGGCTAGATGCAGAGCTCAAAACTTAATATGACATAATTTGAAAAATCCCAATCATCCCATTAATAATGAAAAGATGCAAAGTTGGGATCATATAACATTTAGCTGAAAATAAAATACTCCCATTGAACCAGTAGGCAGTCTAAATTCTTGGATCTTTACAACAAAGCAGAGAGGCAGGGAGGTGAGGAAGAATATTAAATATAGATGCTAAAGCCCTTTTCATTCAAGCTGAATTCTCCTCCTTTCGGCACTTGTGTATCCACTGAACTTGCAATATGTTGGCTTTGGTTTTTCTAATGAGGCTTACTTTGGGTAACTAAAGGTACAAAAGGACAATACTTCTTTACCTTTTATAGTTAGTAGAACTGCAAACTTCAGCAGTGGAAGTTTTACATCTGTGATTGGTAAGCTGTAAGCAGTAAGCAGTGGTGTATTGTGTGGCGGGACACAGGGGCAGTTGTCTCAGGAGTCCAATTGTTAGGGGGCACAAGATTTCAACACCTGGTGCTGCCTCAATACAGCTGCACACTTCCGTTGCTGGAGTCTGCTGAAAATGGCTTCTCCATGCAAACCAGGAAGTGACTTCTCCAGACAATGGAATGACTCTTCTTTTCTTATCTCTTCAGCTGCGATCTCCTGGGTGACACAGGCACATGTGTACTCCATCTGTTTCCCTCCCCTGCTCCATGTGGCCCCGGGCACTGGCAACCCATGCTACACCACTGGTACTAAGATGCCCTCCCTTCCTGGCTTTACATAGCTATTGAAAGTTCTGAATGCCCATTCTACTTTGCATCTGGTTATCCTAGAATTCGCTACAAATTCAGGGCAGCCAGTTTTCTAGCATATAGTTCAGGGGTTGTCAACCTTTTTCGATCCATGCACACATTTGCAAATGGAATAAAACCGATGTGGGCGTGCCGCACACACAGCACATTCAAGTGTGTATGAATCAAATTTTTGGTTACAGTGGACTGCTTCTTCCTTTCATGCCTATTTACAATGGAGAAATAGACCCTGCAGCTGCCAGGGAAAACTTCTACAGGTGTGACACATTGGTGACCCCTGATATAGTATGTGCCACTCTTTCTCAACATGATCCCCTCTACAACTTGCAAATTCTTGATCATTAGTCATGTTGGTTAGGGCTAATGGAAGTTGTCATTCAATTCATCTAGAGCACACCAGGCTGGAGGAATGCCACTAAATACTAATGATGAGTTAATTCTCCAAGTAGGCAGAATGGAATACTGTTGAAGACGATATGGCAGGCTGGCTAGAATCCTGAACAGAAGTACTCAGCACCCACTAATGCATAATAATAATAATAATAATAATAATAATAATGGATAAATAAATAAATAATCCTACTTATCCCGCGTGCTAGTCTCCTGGCACACACACCTATTTTTACGCTTACTTAAATACAGTTGCTGAAATATATCTCAGCACTTCTTGAACATGTGCTGCTTTCGCTTTAAGAAACGGCACTAATTGGAGCGCAAAAAAAAAAAACAACCCACACCAGATCGGGAAGCATGAGATTTGTTAAAGATACAACATAAATCCCAGTTTTATTGCTTCTTCTGATAGCAAATCTAAACAGAAGTCCTGGAGAAAATCTTCAAGCACCTAAATTTAATGTGTGCTCCAATAGCTTTTTCTCTTCCCCTGGGGAAAGAATGATACCTCTGTATGAGCATCGTGGAGATCCAGAAACTCATTGCTCCCGCTAGTATAAATCTCTTAGTTTATTTATTTATTTGACAGGACTGGAAATCATATCAGAATCAATATATATATATATATATATATATATATATATATATATATATATGTATATATATATAAAATCTGCAAACAAACAAGGACTGTTTCATAAGTTTTCCAGGTCTTTGGGCACAAGCTCTCTACCACATGCACTCATTGCTCTTAGGCCTCTCCCATTCATCTCAATGGGGGGCTGTGCCACACAGCTTGTCATTGGATTGGGCCCAGCCATGTCTATCCATTCCTGTAACATAGGGATGCTGGTGGCTTGCGGATCGAAAGGTCAGCGGTTCAAATCTCTACAACAGAATGAGCTCCTGTTGCTCTGTCCCAGCTCCTGCCAACCTAGCAGTTCGAAAGCACACCAGTGCAAGTAGATAAATAGGTACCGCTCTGGTGGGAAGGTAAACGGTGTTTCTGTGGGCTCTGACTTCAGTCATGGTGTTCTGTTGTGCCAGAAGTGGTTTAGTCATGCTGGCCACATGACCCAGAAAGCTATCTATGGACAAGCACAAGCTCCCTCAGCCTGAAAGCGAGAAGAGCGCCGCAACCCCATAGTCACCTTTGACTGGACTTAACCATCCAGGGGTCCTTTACCTTACCTTTTTATTCCTGAAACTCAGGATAACATTTCATGCATCTGATGAAGCGGATTGTATTCCGTGGATAATTATGCCATAATATATTTCCTAGTCTTTAAGGTGCCACAAGACTCTGTTGTTTTTGCTGCAACAGTCTTTAAGAGACAGTGGAAACTGAAGGTCAAATGTTCAGAACTATCTATGCCTTGACTAGAGTTAAAGCAATCGAGGATCATTTCACACATTACTTGATGCAAATGTGTGTATCAGCTAAGAAAGTAAACAGATCCTGGTGCTGTAATGAATTATATTTGTATGCTACACATATTTGCATATGCGTGTCTTCTTAAAACACCTTAGATGCAAACCTAAATAGAGGCCAGGTATCACAAAGATTGTGACCTAAGATTAAGTTCTACTAACACCATTGGGTCTCAAATCTATCTGTTCATTACTCAGAGAGTATTGTATCAAATGATGGCTTGCATTATGGAATGGCCATTGTACATTAAATACCACAGGCGGAATTTCATATGGTGCTTGAAGGCAGCAGGGAGGAGCAAAGGGCTTCAAGCAATCAGTCTCTTATATCTTACATCCTGTGCCCCCAGTGCTCTGGTGATGAAGGGCATTTTTTAGGCTTCAGTACCAGGCCGCCTGCATACCCCAAACCAATCAGGATCCCCACAAGTCCTTTAAGCTTCACCAGGACCCATAAAGTCCCAAAATCCCAGTCAGCTCCTCAGTCTGAGCCAAACACAACCTTGGTGCAAGCAGCTGGACTGATTTGGCCCTTACCTAGCCTTGTATCCTACCCTGCACCTCCTTCCTGCTGGTCTACTCCAAAAACTGTGCCCTATCACATCTTAGAATGCATCGTCTGCCTGTTGCCCTTTGGGTCCTTGTCTGCCGGCTCCAGAATCTGATCACTGCTTTGTTTTTGACCACATCCTTTCCTACTAACCCTTTCGACCTCAGCTTATAGTAAAGCCAGACCCCAGCCGCAGGCTGACAGCACTTCGCTTTTGTAACAACTCCTGTAAAACCTGCCCGCTCTTCAATACACACTTCAGATGTCTTTACGATTCAACAATACTTTTCAAAATATGCAACGTTGCACATTCAGCTTTGATTCACTCAGACTGCATACACACAAGGCATTTGAAACACAATGCTAGGACTGTGGTTTGTTAAAAGCAGACCCTCTGAGTGTCCCTATTTTCCAGGGACAGTCCCAGATTTACAGAAGCCATCCTGATTTCTGATTTGATCCCAGAATGTCCTGCTTCTTCTTAGGACCTCCCTATTTTCAGCAGAGAAATGCTGAAGAGTACACAGTTATTTGACCCTGACCCCCAAGCCATCTGAAGGCACCCCTGTATAGGAAAGTTTTTTTTAAATGTGAAATGTTTTATTATGTTTTTAGATATGTTGGAAGCTGCCCAGAGTGGCTGGGACAACTCAGTCAGATAGGTGGGTCATCATCATCATCATCATCATCATCATCATCATAGAATAGGACATCCCTGTCTTCATCAGAGAAATGTTAGAGGGAATGTAAGTGTGCTGGGAATTGCAGCTCTGAACTACAAGATTATATGGAGGAAACAATATGGGAAAATTAAATATGCTTTACATGTATGGTGTATATGCAGCCTCAGTGAAAAGTCAGTGAATGATGAGATATTAGTGGCACCACATTTTATGACACATATAACGCTTGTTCTTTAACAATATCTGTGAAGCTTATGGAACTGTGCAGGACGCACATAAGAACAGAAGAAGACTCCTGCAGGATTAGGCCAATGGTCCATCTAGGTCAGGATCCTACTCCCACAGTGGCCTACCAGGTGGCTGTGAGAAAGCTTGCAAGACCACTTACCGAAGCCATTCACACAACACTGAAGAATTCTCTATCAGGAAGGGTCAGTGGGTGGATGTGGATGTTGTATAAGGAGACCCATGAGACTGATGTGATACGTTCCCGTACTCTGCTTGAGGTCCTATCTCTTGTTAACACAATACTTGGTGACTGACTCTGACCTGGAAAAGAAGCATTGTGTTTGAGGTAACGTGAGATGATGCACCTTCTGTCTGCAAGGCTTGAAGGATGATGATAACCCAATACATTCACGTATACGAATCATCACTTGATCCTACTGAACAAGATGGATGTGTGAACTAGCAGGTGATCTTGAGCTTGGGAGAGGGGGCACTTCATCCATGAAGGAAAAGACTGTGGAAGCAAAAAGGAAAGATAAGGCAGCTGGGGGGGGGGTAATCCATAAAATCATCTCTTGGAATCCTTAACTTCTGGAATGCGGCTACCTTTACCTTTTATAATTGGTTTTGGGCTTTGTGACAGGTAGTCAGTTTCTAAATGAGCTGTTGTCCTTTCGACTTCCCAAGTGCTTCCTGATGCTACTCGACTACCTAGATGTATTTCTTTGGGTGGAATTACTTTCGCTCTTGATGGTTAAAAAGTTGAACTTCTGGATAACCTCCAGGCAGGCAGAAGCAGGCTAGCTTAAGTGTGAATAAGTTCTCCCAGGCTGCCAATGACCTCAGCCCTGACCCAGATGGACCACACTCTACAGAGCAAAGATATAATTATACTTCTGTGCTGTTTCAGTCATGAACTTATCCTGAGGCTGTCAACTGTGTGCATTGGTGTTTATTTCAACATGATACTTCAGTGTTCTTGGCTGCTGGGTAATTGGAAAAGATACTTTTTTTGTTCTTGCCTGTTGGGTAATTGGAAAGGTAAAATTTTACACACACACACACACACACACACACACACCTTATCTCAAATTCAAACAGGTGAAAGGAAGGAACAGACAAATGTTAGCTCAATAAAGTCAGCTTTATTAACATATATTTAAAGTGCACACCTCAAGAATCCTGGGAATTATATTTTACCATTCACAGATCTATAATTCCTAGTACCCTTAAGAGTCTACATTTCCCAGGATTATTGGGGGGGGGGGCAGAAATGTTCTATAAATGTACAATTTGTAAAATCTCTTAGGAGAGGCCTCTTCATGGTTCTGGGAAACCATATTCTTTTAGTCAAATATTAAAGACTGGACTAACAAGTACTAAACAATGAGTAGAAATAGAATTTGGATTTTAAATATTGCATTTCTTATACTTCTGAATCTTCACATCAGTGTTCTGCTGGATGTTCCAAAATCACATTTAAATTAACAAGAATTATGCGTTCCTACATTTATTTATTCATTCATTCGTTCATTCGTTCGTTCGTTCGTTCGTTCGTTCATTCATTCATTTATATTCCATCTTTCCTCAAAGGAGCTCAAAGCAGTATACATGTTTCGCCTCCTGTCCGATTTGATCCTTACAACAACACTGTGAGGTAGGTTAGGCTGATAGGCAGGGACTGCTCCAACATCACCCAGAGAGCAGCATGGTTGAGTAGGGACGATCGTGATAGTTTGGTCTTTTCATACTTCATGTTGTCTGTACAACTTCTGAACTGCCTCATACTGCTGGGAGTGAAACATGGGTGCACAAGACCAATTAATTATTTGTGTTGCTTGAAAACTTTCAAAGCCCATGATGCAGCGTGACTGCAGGCAAATGTGGGTGCTTGAAAATATCCAGGGCCTAACTGAAGTGAGAAATTGAGAATATGGAAACGTAAATGGACTGTCCACATTTGACTTCCCTCCACAGCATGTACAGAAACAACCTTCTTGACTGTTGCTTTTGTCTGCTCAATCCACCAAACTCGGTCTCTGCATGCAAAGATGGTATGGTACAGTGGTACCTCGGGTTAAGTACTTAATTTGTTCTGGAGGTCTGTTCTTCACCTGAAACTGTTCTTAACCTGAAGCACCACTTTAGCTAATGGGGCCTCCCGCTGCTGCCATACCGCCACCACGTGATTTCTGTTCTCATCCTGAATCAAAGTTCTTAACCCAAGGTACTATTTCGGGGTTAGCAGAGTCTGTAACCTGAAGCATATGTAACCTGAAGCATATGTAACCCGAGGTACCACTGTACAAAGAAAAGCCAGGATATTCTGTACACATTCTGCTGACGTTGTACCCAACTGCACAATGTGACCCATTTCCTTGTATTCCACTAACTGTTTTCAACCCTACCTCCGAAAGAGCATTACAATTTGAATGCCATGGTATGTTGTCCATTTACCTCAGCGTCTTGACACTTTGCTGTGCAGCTGACAACATTAACGACTGTTTTTAGCTTAATGTATATGATAACACTCCAGTTGTTCTAACAAGCAAAATGATTAGTTTACTAGGATACCTCAGAAAGCGGAAATTACAATGACATGTATTTTTAACTTGTAACTTTATGCTGTGATTTCAAAATCATTGCTTTGCCTGCAATTCTTTTGTAGCTCGAGCTTGTATTTGTCCTATTATTTGGAGAAAGACTGACAACTTTTCACTGAAAATAATTATTAGTTAATGCTCATGCACTATATTAAGTACAAACACTTAAACCCTACAGCTTCGTGTGCGACTCACGCAAGCGTTTTCAATTGCTGGGGCGTTTATGGAGCCTTGCATTTCAACATCTGAGCCCTGCTCATCAGCTCTGTTGGGGATTTACTTTCTTAAAACTTGAGGAGGTGCAGCCATACCATAAAATCTTTAGATTGTTCTCTTCCTCTCAGATGTTATAAGGAGAAGGCATATCATTTTCTGTTCCAGAAAGGGTGGAGATTTCTTGTACAACCCCATACCATTTTAAGGTGCTTTTCAAATAGCGTGGTGTTAGTGGGGTTAAAAAGGTAAAGGGACCCCTGACCATTAGGTCCAGTCATGACCGACTCTGGGGTTGTGGCGCTCATCTCGCTTTATTGGCCAAGGGTCATGTGGCCAGCATAACTAAGCCGCTTCTAGCGAACCAGAGCAGCTCACGGAAATGCCGTTTACCTTCCCGCCGGAGTGGTCCCTATTTATCTACTTGCACTTGACGTGCTTTCGAACTGCTAGGTTGGCAGGAGTGGGGATTCAAACCACCAACCTTCTGATCAGCAAGTCCTAAGCTCTGTGGTTTAACTCACAGCGCCACCCGCATCCCTTATGTTAGCGGGGTTAATGCAGACTAATTTGCTGGGTGTCCTCCAGGTTACACCAGCCCAGCTTGTTTATTTTTTTATTGTGTGGTATTATATTTTTTGTATCGTTGTAAACAGCTGTGCTCTATTTTTATGTTGAAGTAGCCTTTTAAATATTGTATAAATATTTTTTTAATTGCTCAGTGTGAATGCAAAAAAGCAAGCCTATCTATATCTAAATATCTCTCTATATACTGCTCATTCTACAACTGGTAGAAGCCCACTGCAAATCCAAGCTTACTCAGCTACAATGCATTATTACCTTAAGCTGAGGGCCATGTATTAATTACATTATTACATGGCCCTCAGCCTCAGATAATAATGTCACAACCTTTTTTTTTTAGCTGGTTGATTTTTATTTTATCAGCCTTTAACAATCAGATCCTGAAATTCTTATTCATGGATAATTTTATTGATTTCTTTCTTTCTTTTTGTGTCACTTCTATATGCCATTAAATATGTTTAGCAACTGAGCAATTGTGCACTGAGCTAAGTTATGTTTAAGGTTAAAATGCACATTCTTATCTATGGCCTCAAAAAGGGGCGGGGGTCAGTTATGATACTCTGAGAAATAAGTGTTTAATAATAGAGGTGCTAACTTGGTATTACTTGGAGTGCTACTAACATCGGCTTGGTGAACAGAAGCAATTGAATCAATAGAAAGAAAGAGGCACTATTTGCTGATAAAACAACTTGTGATGTACCTAACAAAGATTTTTTTAAAAAAATGTAAGAATGGGGGAAGTGCTTGGAAAAACAAAATATACAATTATTGTGAATAATAGTGCAAATTAACAGATTTAATATAGCACCAATCTATCTGTATTTGTAAAAAGCAAATGATGCAAATATGCGTTGTGGGGGGAAAAAATCTAAGTGGTATTAATGGTAAGGCAAGGTGAACAATACTGATAATATTAAATTAACCCAAGAGAGTCCTAATCAGGACCCCAATGTAGGAAATCTGCCTGCCAACTGTCGTTCTTTTTCCCATTGGTTTAGTTAAGGGTTGAAGTTCTTCTTGAAGTTTCTTTTTTTTAATCATTAGATCCCGACCTTACAGTTTTCTCTGACTACTTTCCTTCAGGCTGTCTTTGCTCCTGTCAATTTAGGATTTCCAGGGAATTATTCTTCTTTGAAATGCATATTCCAGGCTTGAAATGCTGGCATATGTACACTGTAGAGTAATTGTGGAGGCCAAATGTTTAATTACACATGACAGCTGGAGCTGTAGGAGTCCGAGGCATGTGGAAAACAACTCATGCCCTATGCAGTCTTAGAGAAAGGAACAAAATAATATATATTTAGTTGGTGTGCCACATGCTAGCCACTGTGCAGTGTCTGTTTCTCGATGGAGCCGGGAGTTTTAACTGCTTGTTTTCTTCTTCTTCTGAGAACTGCCTCGTAATTAATATACACAAATTATTTCCTTCTCCTTCTGTCTTGATCTGCAGTTCCAGGCACAAAACTTTCATCTCACAGACACCATCGCACAGTGAAGCCTCAGCAATTCTGGTCCTTGTTCCTCTAAGCCAGGGGGGAAAGTTTCTCTCTCTCTCCCCCCTTTAATACAGAATTGTCTGTGGCATTTCATTTTTATCAGTGCTTAATGAGAATTGGTACTGGAGAAGCCATTCCAAGATGAATGTATGGTTTTGAAAATAAATAAATAAAATTATATAGGATGGAGAGAGTCTGTTTTACCACCATGTATCTGGCCTGCTCAGAAAGCTAGCCAATGGAAACTATCTTAATGTTATATTTTAAAGAAATACAATATTCTTCCATTTTTATATTAACATACTCTTTCTATATGTTTCCATTTCAAAGAGTACTAAAACAGACCCTCAAAATGTGTCTCCATTTTCCAGGGGCGTCCCTAATTTAGAGAAGCCGCCCCAGTTTCTGATTTGATCCTGGAATATCCCACTTTTCCTTAAAATGTCCCTATTTTCATTGCAGAAATGTTGGAGGGTATGGAATTATCCGACTCCCAAGCCGCCTGAAGGCAATCCTATATAGGGAACCGTTTTAAATGTTTAATGTTTTATTATGTTTTTATGTATGTTGGAAGCTGCCCAGAGTGGCTGGGGAAACCCAGTAAGATGTGTGGGGTATAAATAGTAAAATTAACATTGTGTAATAGGTCTGCCATATTTTCGTTGGAGAAATGTTGGAGGGTCTGCTGAAGGTGGTTTATGGAGAGCAGACTTGGAAATTGTGGAGACTGCGGATGGAATGACATATTGGCTTAGTTTTTGAGCAAAACATGAATCAGTTGTACATAAGGCAGTGACCATTTTATGTTTGCAACCACTCAGACACTCACTGCTGTAGACCCAGAAGTGGCCCCAAAATGCTCCAAATGGTTAGAAACAAATTAAAACATGGATTTCAGAGGATGTCAGTACCATGCCATGCTCTTGGGCTGTTTGTTCTGTCTCTTTGTTACTGTGTCACCAGCCCACGCAGAACAACTCTCAGTGCTAGGGTTGCCAACTGACCAGGGGGGAGGGAATGTTCTGGGCTGCTCTTGTGTCTTTAACAGTTGTGTTTGAAGGCAAAGCCCTTCACAGCATGGAATCAAACATTATGATCTGCTAACTGTCGTTGGAACAGCTAAAAGGGCTGGTTCAAAGTTGTCCCTTCATTTCTATTGCACAAGGATCAAAACAGCTAAAGATTCAAGGCCTGGGGAGGAGAACATCTCCTGTCTCCAGCACAAAAGCAACCTTCAGCTTTCAGAACTGGCCAAACCATTCTCACTTTCCTTTGTTCTCCAGCCTCTTCCTGGTTTCACAAAGAGCCTTCTTCACAGATAGCTCCCTCTAACCACTGTCACTGGAGATCTAAGGACCACACATTGCACATTCCTCTTACAACACACCCTCCATCACTAAAGCCAACTAGGTCTTGATACATTCGAACAGGTATTTTAGCTGTGGGATCCTGGTGATACTGAAGAACATGAGTACAGGTGTGTCCCATAGCTGTGGTTCTCCTGCAGGTTCCTGGCATTATTTTATAGAACTCAAGCAAATGACTTCTTTGACTTTTGTGGAGCAAGGAGAAAGATATGCAAAGGCAGGAACGAATTAGTGTTAGGATGGCAAATCATCTCCTCCTCCTAGTGCCCAAGATCCAAGTCATGGGCAAGCACTATCCATGTTGCCTTGCTCCTCTTGTGGGTGCTCTGTGCATATGAAAGCTGTCCCACAGCTTCTCCCGCTGCTTTGATCCATCTTTTCTTTTCTTTCCTGGCTACCATGCTTCGTCTCTTGTGCATCAAGAAACCATGATGTAAGATTTAATTTCTACAGTATTTGACACAGAGCTAACTAATGTTGCTTTAACCTTTCAGTGATCAGTCTTATAGTCAGGAGGGGTGGGGGGGAAATGCTAGCAGTGTGAAACAAACAAATAAATAAATGAATTTTTCCCCTTTTCCAAAGTTAATGAATGTCTATAATGCTCTGATGTAGAAACAAACAAGCAAAGAACACTTTTCTTTTTCTCCTGATGACTTCACTTTCCTTTTGCTCTCACATAGAATAGGCTTAGATTGGTTTGACAAATGAACTTTAAAGGAATAGATTTCAGTGGCGCTGGAAAAACAACAGCCACCAACCACAATAACAGAGCTTTGTACAGCAAGTTAAGAATGAACATTCATAATTGACTGAAGTTGAAAAAGAAAGTCTGGCTCCCACTAGTAAACAATTATAGGCACTTGGAAATTAGTGCCACGCATCAGCAGGGAAGACCAAAGCGCTCCTAAAAATGTGATACAGAACATTAATTTGAAACTACTGTGCGTTTCAGGATCCAAGCAGTGTCTTTATTTCTGATGTGAGTTGGCTTGTGAAGGATGCAAATGATGACAATAAATTGATACCACTGCAGTCTTCTCTGCCCTGGTGTCTTTGGAGATCTTTGAAATGATTCTAAGATTCTGGGCATTTTAACAAGATGTAGTCCCCTGGGAATAATTGAATGTGTGGATTTTGGAGTATACCTCTTGTGAACATTAGCACAAGGAAACACATAAGTAAAAAAAAAAGAGAGAGAGAGAGAGAGAGAGATAATTTTTAGGGAGTGCTTCATAGATTGACTATCTTGGCTCCATTGAATCTGAAGGCACATTTTGCCCTTAATATTACTGAACCTTCTGCATACCCAGTTAACTACAACCAGCGGCCTCATTCTGCATTGGCTGTGTAAATATTCCTCAACTGATTCTACTTCTACTCTGATTCTACTCTAGTGGCAGTAAAGGAGGGGAAATGACCAACTATTTCTGTGTAGAAACTTAAGTGGAAGCAAATCCAATTGAACTCAATAGGACTTGCTTTTAAGTAGACATGTATAGGACTTCTCTGTTGATATGCCCAAATGGTGGTACTCAAAGCTACTTCCCACATCATAATCTCAGAAAGGTAATGCAAATTCATGCCTTTGTTGTGAGTATTTTTGTCCAACTTGCCTCCACACATGTCAGGAAGCTGGTCCCTGTTACTTCTCCATGGGCTGGATGGAGCCCATTTTCCCAGACAGAGCCAATTCCCCCCAGAATTAGAACCCAGCTTGCATTTTGCAAAACTAGAAGGCTTTTCGTGCTTTTGCTCCTTTAAAGCTGGGACTCTTTTTCCTGCCAGCAAACCATGTCAAATCTTCAATCAGAATATTAATGAGTTTTAAAAGAAGTGCCACATAAATTCCATTTTTGCCCAACTTGAGCTGCTCCAAGTTCAATGAATGTAGACATCTCTCCCCGGCTTTCCTTGTTGTTCATGTTGTGGATTTTCCAATTACATCGAATGTTCATAATGCAAATGCCCAGGAATGGATGTCATTCAAAGCAGTAAAAACAGTTCGGAAGAGCCTAGATTCATGTAATATGACTTTTGGTCATGCCTAATAAAGGATCTTGAATTGAATTGAATTGACTTTTGGTTGTTTCCAGGGCAAGGGAAGGATTGTTATTTGTTGTGGACATGCCAATATTACCTGTAGACAAATAATGAGAAGATAAAGGAAGAAGATGTGCTTATTGTTTTGAAAACTATGAACAAAAATTAAACTCACCCCCCAATCCCTTGGTTTGGTAAATTAACCCCCCAAAAATTAGGCAGCAGGCCTATTTATATGTTGCTAGTATTATTTATTTTTAAATAACTACAGTGGTACCTTGGTAGTTGAATGGCTTGGGTCCCGAACAAATCGGCTCCTGAACGCCGCAAACCTGGAAGTGAGTGTCTGGTTTGCGAACATTTTTTGGAAGCCGAATGTCCAACGTGGCTTATGCAACTTCTGATTGAGTACAGGAAGCTCATGCAGCCAATCGGAAGCCACGCCTTGGCTTTTGAACCATTTCGGGAGTCGAACTCCCAGAACGGATTAAGTTCGAGAATCAAAGTACCACTATAACATTGAAATTGCTTACATACATCATTTGTCAAATATCCAAAGAAGCACAGGAAACTGCCCTCCACAGAACCATATGATTTGTCCATCTATCTCAGCATTGTTAATACAAACCAGCAGCCCCTCTCCAAGGTTTCAAACTAGCTGTAGCTTGGAGAAGCCAGGAATTGAATCTGGGACCTCCTGCATGCAAACCGGATGCTCTGTGGCCGAGCTTTGGCTCCTCCCCTACAGGAGTACAGCATAAGCAACAGACACATTCATTCAACTTCAGCCATCATAATATTGTCAAATAATTATTTAATATTTATGGGTAATCCTTTCAGATTTTGTTTTGGGGCCAAATCTGGTGCCCTACTGTGCTATCTGAACAAATACTGCCTAAATGGGAACTTCCAAATTTGCTTCATATTTCGTACGGAAGAGCTGGTGAAGATATGTGGTTGCCAAACCCTTACTGCAATTCATTGCCTTCCCTAGAAGTTCCTCAGATTATCTTCAAAATACATTTCACATTTCTCTGCATGCAAAATCCAGTGGCAGGACTTGAATCATAAGGTAATGGGGAAAATTCCAAAAGTGCAATCCCACACACATTTACCCAAGAGTAAGCCCCTCTGAAGTGACCAGAACTTACTTCTGAGTAGATATGCCTGGGATTGCATAGACACCAATACATTCATTTGACCTCAGCCATGAGAACGTTGTGAAATAATATTCTTTAATACTTAGTGATCTTTTTCAAAGTATTTCAATTCCATTTAGGTTGCAGGGCGCACAAAAGCAGAGAAATGCTGAAACGTTTTTGTTACTGTGGGTAATATTTCCAGGAGCCCGCAAAGAAGCGATTGGGAGTTAAGGCAGTTCTCAACTGGCTTTTAATTTAATGCAGACTTCGAAAGACATATGTTGACCTATGGGCTTTGCCAGAGTTTAAATAAGAGTGCAGGAAGTGATACCCAGAAAGAAAGCTGGAACACCTGTATAGGTCAATGTTGGTCCATCATGCTTAACTAATTTTTAAGTGACCTCTGATCTCGATTTCCAGAGGGCCATGGGGATTTGTATCTTTCATCCAGAAAATCCTACACCTGCCTTCAATTAATGAAACTCGACTTAACTTTGTTATCTGATCAACTGAACTCACAGTGCTGTGGAAACAATTGTTTTATTATTGTACTGACAAATTATCCTATTAACAACCAGCTACTATGAAAATCAATTAAAATCTGGCTGAAATACTCAAATATCATTGGAGGTACAACTGGGAATAAACTGGTGAGTTAATGTTATTGTGTATGCAGTAAATAAATTAAATGCAACCAGTTTACTCCAAGCAATTCGTATTGATAATTAGAATGCTAAATTATTATGTAATATATAGAGAAGCGTAGTGTGTGATTTTGGTTTTTATTTATGGACTGCATACCTGTGTGAATCATTTCCAGTACATTTCAAGTTATATTTCACAAGTTTCTCATTTCCATACTTATATTCTCTCTTTCTCTCTCTCTTAATATTTATATATTCTAGGCTAGATTTTGTTCACAGTTTTTCCTTTTTAGCCAAGTCATTCTGAAGTACCAAATCTCACGTTCCACAGTGGATCCCACAACAAAATGTCACAGTGGGGGTATTCCTGCCCAGTGTTCAAGAAAGCAGCTATGTCTTCCTTCTGGATTTCACCACGACTCCCAGTTTTTGATATCCCCCCTCTTGCCAACAGAAACAGCATTCTGCCTTCTTCCCCATTAGGTTCTCATTCATTCTCTCTCTCTCTCTCTCTCTCTCTCTCTCTCTCTCTCCCAATCCCTCTCCCTCTCTCTCTTCCCCCCTCTCCCTCTCCCTCTCCCTCACACACACACCCAATCTATATGAAAGAACTTGGTCATCTCCTGAAACCTTCCTGTCAAAGCAGCTAGGAGACCTTGATAAGCACTTTGAGACTACTTCCTTTAGGGCTTCCCAAGACATTTTACCGCCTGAAGCAAAAAACAATATGACATCCTCCATTCCATCTGCAGAAAAGCCAGCCGAACTAGCAGTTTCACGGGACGAAGGAACGCTGCCTTATACTGATCACCTGTCCATTGGTGGCACTGACTGCCAGTGACGCTGGGGCTTCAGGGCTGGTTCCCTCCCAGTCCAACAGGAGATGCCAGGGATTGAATTTGGGACCTTATGTATGCAAAGCATATGCTGCATCACTGAAGTATGGCATTTTCCTATTCTTACTTCAATACTGGTGATGGAATAGCTTCCTCTGCACCTGAGTGCAGCAGGTTAGTTTAGGAGAGGGGTAGAGAACTGAGTGATACCAGCAGGGCAGGTGGTTATTTCTCCCATTCCTGGCAGGCCAAGTTTGACAAATGGGTGGGGCTAGTCACCTGTCAATCACCTGATGCCGAAATGGTGCCAGGTGACCCCCCTTTTTTTGTTCCCTACAAAAGGTCTTTCAAAGCATCCTGCAAGATGCCAATTCTCAGGTCTTGTGAAGCCCAGTTGCAAGCTGCTGAACAATAATCTATCAGATGATTAGAGGGCCTGGTGAAGTCTTTGGCACAGGGCTTTGCGTGTGCGCTGCAAGCCCCTTTTGGCTAAGCCAGGTAGTTACTTGACCCAGGTATGGCTGGGGGCATGGCTTGGCCAAAATGGCCTTGTGGGCCAAATTGGAAGGCCTATCAGGCCTAATTAGGATTGTGGGATGGAGCTTCCTCACTCCTGATTTAGGGTTTTGCAGAGCAGACTATGTGCCACAGGCAGTTCTGCCCCCACAAGAGAGGAATGGCCAGGTGACTTTCACCAAAGCCTCCCAACATCTACCGCCTGAGGCAGTCACACCACTCTGCTTAATGGTAGAGCAAGCCCTGATCTTTCTGTAAGATGGCTCCAGATGAGGAGGCTGCAGAATTGCAGGTGAGAAACATACAAATGCCCCGGGGACCTAGGAGTACAGAAAGCAACAGATCCAAATAGATGTTAAAGATATAAGTTTAATGTGCATGTTTGTATGCATTGTATTTGAAAACATATGCAGAGGTTTGCATTTTGTAAAGATAGGTTTGCATTAGACAAAAGAAGTTTAACTGTAGCTGATGCAGCAGGAGAGGGTGCAGGTTTCCATTGAGCGTTTAAACTAAATTATGATCTGTCCCTGGAAACCCAAGTAGTGATCTCTCTCAGCAGGAGATGAAGCCAGTGATTCAGCTCAGCATTGTTCCATCAGCAAGTTGCTTGCATATGCTCTCTCTCTCTGGGATCAGAGAGAAGATTGTTCTTTGGCTGCATTAAGGAAGTAAAGAAGACTAGACTGCATTGCTAGTTTGTTAAGAGCAATGTGCTACTTTGTATTTGGAACATTTCTTTTGTAACTGGTTTAAGGCAATTTGTAGCAAAACCTTTCGGAACCCTTTCTCGTGGGGGAGAGCATATTCATTTCTATTCTGCACAAGGATCAGGGATTCTGCTTGCAACAACTCTCACAATAGATGCTAAGACAAGGTGTCACCCAGAATGAGAAGCTTTCTATTCATTATTACAATATCTCACACATAGGACACTAAGTGTAACTTCTCCTTGCTCTACAGTTTCATATAGCTGATGACACACTAATTATGCACATCTGATTACACCTTTATATAGCAGCTTGCATCAGAGCTCTCCAGCATATATTTGACTATGATGACTTGATTGGACCTACACGTGCAACAGAACGAGACGGTAGAGTTCGAAGATGGTAAAATGAACTGCAATGCTTCAGAATACAGATGGGGGATTTTTATATGGATATAGTCCTGTCTCTTAAAAAAGAAATTTGCAAGGAGAAAAACAGCACAGTTAGGAAAGAGCTGGGTAAAACTCATTCTCCCTGATGTGCTTCCTCCCTCCCTCCCTCCCTTCCTGTATTTTCCACCTGAAGTGTGTAGCAAGTGGGGGTGGGGAGAATTTGGTTCGATTTTCACATTTTCATGCAAACCCACCTAATTTGCACTTACAGAAGCAAATTACATGAACAAAAAATGTAGCTGTTCTTTCAAATTTGCACTTTTCCGAATGTTGTGGGGCAATCAAATAACATATATTAGGCAGAAGTGTGTGTAAAAATGCATATCTCAGTGCCGAGAACATACGAAAATGCATTATATTAGGGGAAATGGCTTGCCAAAATTTATGCATTAGGCAAAACTGCATAGGAAAATGTGTATAATGGGAAATGTGTGCAATATAATGCTGGTGAATGTTCATGAGGACTTTTTTAAAAAAAATATATCACAAACTGATGCAGAAATGTGGAGAAATGACCTTATTACAGGACAAATGAGGGAGTGGGGGAAGCTGAAATTGCCATGTTCATCCATTCCTAGAAGTGGAGTGGTCTTCTCTCTCACCTCAAGATCTTGCCACGAAGGAGGCTGGAGCTCAAAGTTGTATTCAAAATGAAGCAAATCACTTCCCAATAATTTGTGGGTTTTCTGTATTATCCATTGGTAACAGTTACCACCCAGTGTTAAAAGAATCAATCTATGTACATTTTCAAAATCAAAGGCTTGCTTTGACACAAATCTTTTTAGAATATCTGTCTCAATATGTGGCGTGGGGGGGGGAAGGGGGGATATACTATTTATATATGTCCCAGTGATGCTTTTTCAGCTAATAGGTGCTTATAAGTGGCCTCTCAAACACCCATCCTGCACTTTACGCAAAAGTAAGTAAAATTATACATACAGTATGAAAGTGTACATTATTCCCTGGAATGATATTCAACTCGTATAACTTAAAATGGGCTTTCTGGAGGCACCTCAGCAAAAGAAACAATGAAACTTTTAAGGCATATCTATACTTTCTCTCAAGTATATTACATTTAATGGAATCTATAACCCTTTAAGCTGATATCTGCAAGGGAAAAAAAAATAAGATTCCACTTTATCGCAGAGGAATTTCAAGCCGATGCATGTTAAAAAGGGGAGGCTGGAAATGTTTTTGTTCAGTCAAGTGTTTTTAGAGAATTAATTTTATGCATTCTTTGTCATTTGATGCTGGATTTTACAAATTTACAATGTTTTAATGAATTTTTATTGAATTTTTTAAATTTGGTGTATTTTTTAAATTTGGTGTATTTTGCTGCAATATTTTATTATGATGTTGTGTTTTTTGTTATGGTTATTAATTGTTACTATTTGTGTAGCGAGTTCCCGCCTCCCCCCATAGAAATAAAGACACAGGACACAAGAGTTCAAGTTAATGGGTCAAATTAGGCCACAACTTTATTGATTGCAGGAATTGAGCAGTATTGGCTTAGGCATTGGTCCTAACAACTAACCGGCTTCAGCAAGTATGCTTGAAGGCCGGTGAGGGTTAACCACCAGTGGGAGGAGTCCTGCTGAGGCACGTCAACTAGGACCTCCCCCCGGTGTCACCGCATGGGGGCGTGCCGTGGGCCCACACCTCCATAGGCTTAGGACAAGACCACGCCCCCCAGAATCCTTTACCAGACTACCCTTTCGTTTGGGGGGAAGGTGATGGCGCTCCTTCCCGCCTTCATCTGCATAACAATAGAACAGTACCCCCACAAATGCCTAACCGCCAATACCGTGGAGTTGTGACAGTTTGCTACGAGGTAGGCAAAAACCAAGTGGCTGGTGCCAATTTGCCAGCTGGAAAAATTCCTACCAGACCCCTTGACGGCGACCGACCGAAGCCCATAGCAATGTCAGAGAGCCTAGCCTAAAGGGTGGGAGGGGAGGGAAAACCAGGTCAGCTGTGGTGCGGGAAAGAGGAAGAGCCTCAGGCGCGCCAGACCTAAGTAGGCGAGGCCACGCCCCCCCGAGCCAGCTGATGCGTCCAAGGATTTCCCGCGTGAAGCCCGCAACCCCACCTCCTCCCTAGCTCGGAAATGGCTTTATATTTATTGGTCAATTTACTCACAAATGTGAGACAAAGCAACTTACAACACAGTGTTAAACCCTTAAACCAAATTACAACAAACAAATACCATATGAGTACCTTTTTAAATGAAGATCTTTTGGCTTCTGACACCTCTCGTTTCCCAGGCAAATGACCCCGTTTCAAACTAACACATGTGTCTGATTTCTTTAGCCCTGGGTTCAGTCACAAAGTGTTGTGTCCAATGTAGTGCTAAGTTAAAGTTACTAACAGGTGAGCTTGTTCTGGTGGATTCCTCTGTTGCGCAACGTTAAATCTCACCCATCTGCTAGTGCTAGAGCCCTGGTGCTACCAAAACCAGAATGTTGGAGACAGTCTTGGAGGATTTCTCTGCCTCCTGGAGAAATGTGGTGAAACTGTTCTTCCAATTGATCTGTCCATGAGGAAGGTGTAGAATTTCAAGAGGCCTTTGGTGTGCAGCTCTTTCCATGAAAAGGAACATGGAGGGAGGACCAGTTTGGGTGAACAGAAGCAGAGAATTGAAACCTAGGAG